>NC_072053.1:47668803-48314136 GCF_027791375.1 Indicator indicator | reverse complement strand
AGAAGCTACACCTCCGGTGCTCCGTGTCCAACCCAGCAAGGTGGACACAGGAAACGGTGTATTTCTACCCACAAATCCTGCACCCTATCAATCCATCTGCAAAGTCATTCACTTCCTCTTTCTTCCCTCTCTGCTCCCCTGGGAGATGCTTTCCTATGGGGTAATGGTGGGGGAGTATCTCAAGGCCTCTTAAGCCTGTCTAGGCCTAATGCCAGGAGGAGAAAGGAGGTGGAGGGGGGGGAGGGGGGGTGTAGGCTCATACCTGGCCAGCCTGAGACTTGCCTAGCAGTGGGGAGGGGGCAGGGGGGAAGGAAGAAAGAGCCCTGGGATTTTTGGGGATACCCTCAGGCAGGGAGAAGGGAAGAGTTGGGAAGCCTTTGGGTATCATGGAAGGGACTCTGTATGCTTTGGGATGTTCTTGTCACTATGCTTTGTAGTTTTCTGTAGCTTCACCAATTGCTTTTCCATTTTAACTTTCCATCACTCTCCAATCCGTTTGTGTGAGTGTCATTCTTTTGTCCCTCTTGGGGCAAGAGAGGATCTGTCTGGCCCCAAAGCAGCACAGTCAGCAATAACATATTTAATCTCAGGTCTAATTGAATAATTTCCTTGACACAAAGCCAGTTTCTCCCTTTATTCTGTAAACATTCTAGAATATTTTTGATGAAACTGATGCTTTCATCTGAGTTAATTAAATCTTATCAGCTTAATACAAGGCAATATGCAAATACAATATAGTACTCTTTTAAATATTGACTTTAAAACACACTATTTAGTCTTTATCATGAAAAAATTGTAAACATTGAATGATTGAAGAGCCATTAGAGAAGTAATTGTATCTCTAAATCTTGGAGAAAACAGTCATTTTGAAGGGAAATTACCACATTTAGTCAAGATTTCCTCTGTTGCAATTTTTCTATTTTCTTTTCTTTTCTCCATGTTTTTTTTTTCTCATAAATTTCCTATTTTTCTTCTGTAGAAGGCAGAATACTTTGGTGAAATCATGCCACTTCCGTCAGCTTTTCTTTTAAGCACACTTATCATAAATACAGCTAATTATTTAGTCATTATTTTCCATTAATATTATACATACTACATCCTTTGCATAATGTTTGAGGATGTGATAAAATGTGTTTAATTTGTAAGCACACAAAAATATTTATTTACAATATTAAATATACTCAATTACCATCTGTCTCTAAATAAAAGTCTTTTGAATTAAGATTAGAGAATTGCTGTAAAAGCACAAACAATTCCTTCTCTTCAGTGAGGCATGGTCTACCATATTTCTTTCTATGTATATCCCAGTTAATCCTGTACTACACTAATAAATGCCTGGGATAACAGCTCTTGTTTTAAACTCTGTTGCACGGATTTTTCCTTTCCTTTCCTTTTTATATTGTCAACAGCATTGTTAAATATGTCCATTAATAATCTCTAAAGTCTAAATGACTGATGTATAATAAATATTTGTTAATCTTGGTTTATTTGACAGGTGTTTGGAGGTTTGGTAATCTTTAATGATTTATTGTTCACATTGCATTCAAAATTAATAATGTAAACTACTTTCTGTATCATAAATTGTAATTTTCTGATGGGCTTTTGAGCAACTACCTTGGCAAATTTCTTTTAAAGTCTGTACATAGATCCATATCTACAAGGGATAGTTCCTTTCAGTAAAAAAAAAAAAAAGATAATTTCTTTACTTTTGATATCAGCATTGCTTCAGGCAACATACTGCAGTTTTGTCTGCTGATTTGTCAGAAATTTTAAAAATTGAAATTAATGAAAAGTATAGTGTAGGTGTATGCTATTTACTAGAAAGTATAAATAGAAAAATGCAACTGTGTTGTATACTATGCAACCAAGTAGGTTTGGGGGTAAGAGGAAAGGGATCAAATCACGCAAACTATAGGAAGAAAAGAAGCAAGGTGGTATATAAATTGTATGCTTAAGTCCATTTCTAACTGGGCTACAAGAAGTGCCTGCCTATTCAGAGTGATGGTGATCTCAAAATATTAGAAACAGTGCAGAATCTGCTGAAGAAGTGGAACCCTGTTTCCTGTCCTCCTCTTTCCTCAATCAACTTCTAGGCTTCATCATTTCCCCCCCTATTTTCCTTTTTGATACAGTTTGAGACTTTATAGATTTACTTTTATACACACATGCATGCAGGGTGGTGATTTAAAATTGGATGAACACCAGTGATACTGTGCATTTCATACAAGGCTATATGCCAAATAAGGCTTCCTATCCTTTTACAATTGTTCAGCCTCCTGTCTCTCTTTATTTTCCATCTCTTGTTCCCTTTCAGATGGCACAGTAAGGAGAGCCAGTAAACTAAACTTTGTGCTTGTTTATGTTTGGCCTGCTAATTAGCATCCTAAAGACTTACACTAAATATTAGGTTTGACATCTCATCAAAACATCATGGAAAGCTTCATTAGCTTGATACATATTAGAACTGCCACAGTCATCTGGGAATTCTAAGTGACACAGGAATGCAGAAGAAACTCAGAAGACAATTTTCACGATAATGTTTAACAGGAATAGAGAAATGCTGCTCAAGAACAGAAACCAAAGTGACATATAAAGTCTTTGCAATTTATAAAAAAAATCTTGTGATTTTGCTTTTGCCAAAAGCAAAATTCTCTAAATGAATGGTATAAGAAGGCTGCAAAAGATTCTCCAGAATCTTATTCTTTGTACTTAAAGCTTCATATCACTAATTGGTTAAGGCTGGTAAGAAAAACCTTTGCAAAATGTGTAAATTTGATGATTCTTGACAGAAATACTTTGGGCAGTAGTTAATAGATGTATGCTTTGTCTTGCAATAACAATTTCTCATCTTAAATAAGCAGCACTGTCCTGATTTTTAGGAATAATGCTTAATGCAGCTGCCAGGAGAGGATCACTTTTCTCTGTCTCATATACAGCTGCTCTGTAGAGCCTATTGCCTCTGAATTGAGATCCAAAATGATCCAAAGATGTTCCAACAACACTTCCTTTCCCCTGTTAATGAAACCCACCAGTGGAAAGCAAGAGCCACTGCAGAATTGCTTCCTATTTAAGGATTTGCTTATATAACACTAGCTGCAGATAATTTCATTTGATTACATGCCAGCTGCCTGTAGACACAGGTGTCTGCCTGTGCCCTGTGACACAGCTCTTGTGCAGGCTGTGCACATATGTTTCTTTCTGTAGGCTTTCTGTCAATGGACAGAGTTGGCAAGAGCCAGCTGATTTTCAAAATATCTCTCTCACTCTGCATCTAAACCCCATGCTAATTCCACATGCAGATCTCCAGCGATGCCTCAGTTTCCAGCAAGTTGGTGCCTACTTAGGACTTTTGCTTCAGCAAGGCCAAATGTCATACAGGTTAAATGCAAGGTCTCCATGAGCACTATGGCTGACCCTGGCATTTAGCCACAAACCTGTACCACAGACAGAGTCTGGGGAAGCTAATATTAAGGTTTATTACCAAGGTGAAATACCGGAATGTATTCCCATACTTAGATTGCTTAAAACAAGTAAAAGGAAATTACCCTTTCTCATAACATTGTTCAACTCCATAGATTGCCCTTTCATATGATAACAGAACAGATATGTTAATAGAAGAAAATTTCCATAAAAATAGAATAAATTCAGTAAAGGAACAATTTGTGATTTTTGTCTGCTAGAGGTCTTGGTCAAAATTTACAATGTGATGGTCTTCTAAAATTGCATTTAATAGCAATTTTTGTAGCTCTCTCATAGGTAGCGTAATTGAAAAAGAAAATGCATAAACTCCTTAATTTCTTGCTTTTCAGGTTCTCAACTGCATATAATAACTATCAATATTGCCATAGAAATAACATATGGAAGGAGAATGTGAAACAGACTCTCATGTGCTAATGTCTATTGTGAAAGCTTATTCAAACAAAATTAAGGTTTTGAATATCAGATTCAATACAATGGAAGTCTGGCCTTCGAAATAATCTAAGATGCAAACTTGCCTCCAAATTCTGATACAAGAATTACTAGGAAGCAATGGCTCATTCCATTAGATATGACCAAAAAGTAGCCAATTGTGCAATATTTAAACAAAAATAGTCACTTACTCCTCTGACAGTACCTACTATTTTCTTGAAAACTATTTTATTGAATTGTCATCAAAGGAGAGTTACAGAAATGGAATCACAGAAAACATCTGGATGGAAGACACCTCAAAGATCATCCAGTCCAACATTTAACCCGGCACCGAAGGGTCAACACTAAACCATGTGCCTAAGTGCCAAGTCCACACACTGCTTAAACACCTCCAGGGTCAGTGACTCAACAACTGCCCCGGGCAGACCATTCCAATGTTTGATAACCCTCTCTGTGAAGAAGTATTTCTTAGCTTCCAGCCTGAACCTCCCCTGGTGCAGCTTGAAACCATTTCCTCTAGTCCTGTTGCTTGCCACCAACGAGAAGAGGCTGCCCCCTCCTTGCTCCAAACTACCTCAGGTAGTTGCAGAAAGCGATGAGGTCTCCCCTCAGCCTCCTCCTCTATGGAGTGAACAACCACAGCTCCATCAGATGCTCTTCATAGCCCAGAGTATGTGTTTCAGGCCCTTCAAGAGCCTCATTGCCCTTCTCTGAAAGTCCTCCAGGACTTCAATGTCCTTCTTGTAGTGAGGGGCCTAGAACTAAACACAATACTTGAGGTGTGACCTTACCAGTACTGAGTACAGGGGCACGATCACCTCCCTGTTTTTGCTGGCCACAGTGTTTCTAATACAACCCAGGAGAGGATCTGAAGGCAGTTCCTAGATGTAAGCTGAGAAAAAGTCAGGTAAACTGGCACCTGTTTAACTGATCGTCAAAGCATGATGTTTTCCTTAACAAAATAAATTTTAAAATTGCATATTAAGGAGTAAGGATAAAAGTAAGGAACAAGATAATCTACAGATCTATCTGTAGATAGCAGCACAAAATGTCCACGTGTAGCCAAAAAGTAATTTGTTTATTTTTATGTATTGGAAATAGCACACATTCTTTAAAACATCCCAGCTAGACCTCCTGAGGTACAAGCATTGTTTCTTGTCAAACTGTTATGACCACTTTCAGTTAAATTCTAGAGCCCACGTAACTGACAACTTCTCTGAATTTTTTCAAAGAATGAACTTGAACGTATGCTTATGATCATGAATTTCTCTTAACAAGTATTTCACATTTGAACATTTGCTTACAGAAAAGCCCTATACAATCCTATTAGAAATCTTTTGTGATGTTATAGACACCAGAACAATTTCATCTTTGGTAAATGTGTGAGGTGGAATAAAAGCAGAATGCACTGAAAGAAAAAAAAATAAAGTGGAAAATATTCTTTCTAAAGTTATTTTTCATATTCACTCCTGCAGGTTTTTTATTATGGCTAGATGTACTAGGTGCAAGTTTACACAGCACCAGCAACACACAAAGAATCTTATGAATAGTTACTCCGAGAATGCGGTTTAAACAGCCCATACACATATAAAAGAAGCAAAGCAGGATAGGAATGGAAAATAACAAGAGAAAGGCAAAATAGGATTGGGTAACATATTAGTATTGTCACAGATTATTTAGATTTCAGACTGTCTATTCTGATGACATTTGCTAAATGCAGAAACGTGCACTAAAATCCTTAGAAAAGATAGAATTATGAAAATATTTTTAAAAAATCAAAACCTTAAGAATACTAATGTATGATGTGAGATGATTCACTTCATATAAATGCAAATATTAAAGCACAGAGTCAATGAAAAGGTTAATGGTCAAAAGCAAACCTATGCAGATGTTGTGATTTTTATAGATATGGAAACTAAAAGACTATATTCTTACTATTTTCAGCCCAAATATATGTGTTTGGCAATACCTTACAGGAGAGAAAAAAAATTATGATGAACTATCACTGACTAGACACACACTGCAGTCAACAGTTGGAACTAAGTGAAGCCTCAAACCTTCAAGCCACAAAAAGTTAGCAATTAGCAGGCTTCTGCTTGCCCTGTCAGCAAAGCCCATAGAGGCAGACATTCACTAAACCTGCTCATGGAGCAACTACAATCTTCATGGCTGTAGATGATTAGTTTTTAAGACTGAACTTTGATTAAATTTCTGCCTTAGTTTGTAAAGTTTATTATACTTATTAAAAGAAATGTTTATTAATACCGATTTGTACAGTTAAAATGGTGACCAACCATGAAGATGTACAACTGGGGGACTGAATATACTATTAGTAAATTTGCAGACAAGAAGTTAAGCTCGAGTATTGATCTGCTGGAAGGTAGGAAGGTTCTAGAGAGGAACCTGGACAACTTGGATCAATGGGCTGAGACTGGTTTATGAGGTTCAACAAAGTCAGGTCCTGCCCTTGCATCACAACAATTCCATGCGACCTCGGGGTCTTGGTGGACAACACCCAAGCTCAGCATGAATGAACTGTGCTGCAGTGGCAAAGAAAGCCAACAGGATACTGGGCTGCATCCACAAAGGCATTAGCAGCACAGATAAGGAAGTCATTGTCCCACTCAGCATTTTCAGGCCACACCTGGAGTACTGTGTAGAGTTTTGGTCTCCACTGTACAAAAAGGATGCAGACAGGATGGAAAGCATCCAGAGAAGGGCCATAAGCATGATCAGAGGACTGGAAGATCTGCCACATGAGGAAAGGCTGAGAGAACTGGGTTTGTTCAGACTTAAGAAAAAGAAGGCTTAGGGGAGACCTCACTACCATGCTCCATTACATAAAGGGAGGCTACCAAATGGGGTGGAGACTCCCTTTTTACGAGGAGTCACATGGAAAAGACACGGGACAATGGGTACAAGTTACCCCTGTGGAAATTCTGATTGGATTCCAGAAGAAAATTGTTCACCATGAGGATAGTTAGACATTGGAATAATCTCCCAAGAGAAGCATCAGATTCCCCTACGTTGGTCAGTTTGAAGACTCAGCTTGACAGGGTGCTGGGTCTTCTCATTTGAACTACATTATTACCTAGAGAAGTTGGAAGAGAAGATCTTTGAGACCCCTTCCATCCTGGCATTCTGCAACTCCGTGAATTCTCATTGTAAGGTTGTTTTGAAACACTATTGCTAATAAATTCAAGGAAATTTTCTCCTCTCCTAATATACATTTATTATCAATCGATATTTTTATGATTTTTTTCTTTGCCATACCCATAACTGTTGCTGAATTAACTAGTTCATACTTTCTCAAAGAGTTCCTTTTTAAGCTGCAGGAGCCACTCTCCACTATCTTGTATTTTTAAAATATTGTCTAGATCCTCATAGATCATCAAGTTTCTTTTTTCCTGAATGACTTCCAAGCATGGCAATGCCACCTGCTATTCCATTTCATTAAAAAAAAGGGTCCAAAACAAACAAGGAAAAAAACCCCAATCTAAATATTCCACCACCAATTGTCCAAATTTTCCTTCCCTAGAGCTAAAAAAAAAAAAAATCTGCATTTTGCCTTGTTATTAGCTGATTAGAATGAACCCTAGTATCTCTTCTACTGACATATCACAGAAAAAAATGCTTTGAGTTGAAAATCAATAAACAATCCCAAATAACATCAGAGATAAAACTCTCACTCTTCATTAACTAAAAGTACATCTTTATCCTGGGTAGGCACAGGCTGGAATTTTGTTCCTCCCACCATACTCCATTTGAATATTACATTTGTTATTAATAAATATGAAGTGTGTATTGATCAAATGAATCTCCAGATTTTAAAAAAAAGAAAAACCTATACCTGAAAAAGTTCAGTAAAACACTGCTGATACTGATCTCAGGGGTTTTGTGCTCTGCAACACAATAATTGCTTCTAACTCAGAAAAACAGATTTAAAAAAATATTTTATATGGTATTCTCTCTATTCCATAATTTCTTTTTGATTTAAAAAAGTCTCATAAAGACATGTCAATCAGTAGGAGATGTACCTCCATACTTAGACACATGTGAAATGCGAGTGGAGGCTGGAGAGTAAGGGTCACCAAGAACTTAAAATAGAACGAAATTTAAACAACATATAAAAGGATTGTGGGTGCTTCAAAACATATGCTGTTTCAGTTCTAGTGCTAGTCCTGCCCTCTCATCCAGTGCTGGAAAAAACAAGATAATCCATCACAGAGAAATTAGGGCATAACATTTAAAGTTTGTCACATGCTAGTTACACCAACAGCACAGAGGTGAGGGTCACTTAATCTAAAAGGCCACAAAAGTGATGAGTGCTGCAGAAATGGAAGACGTTATCACAAGCTTTTTCTAAAATCTCACATGCTTCCTCCTCACATTTGGTAAAGTTACAGATATTAGAGAAGCAGGACAGAAAAAAGAGTAATTACCAACTGTACACAAAGACTAAAGATGTTTCAACAGTTTGTAAAAAAATAAAGTGAACAGACCTAAACATCAGCTTTCGGTTTAGATCAAGAATTTATTTTTCAAGATAACCAGCCTGTTGCAAATTCTGCTTTGAAAAGGCCATCCTGTAAATTCTGGAGGAATGATGTCTATGGCAGGCCAGAATTATTTCCTAATAAATAATCCCAGAAGAATGGCACCATGGAGGGGGCCACTATAGAGGCTGCTTAGTATTTGCTCTAACCTTGCAAGTAAACTGGGATCATGTCAGGATGAGTAAATCACAGGCATGGTCTGAACACCATGGAGTCCTCTGCTACCACTACTACTGAACAAAGCAGGAACCCCTACAAAGCAGTTCACAGTTGGCAGTAAATAGCTCTCCAGAACTGCGACAAGGCACAGGGCATCACACAAATGCATGTTGCTTCAGTGAAGCCTGCTTGTTAAACACTCTAGAATTGCTTCTGCCTTTCTGTAAAAGATTTCCTGAGTAATTATGACATCCCTGTAATGTGCTTAGAGTACACGTTTTTTTAAAGACAAAAACCTGCTGCTAAAGCTGTCTTGATTACTAAACAAATTGAGCACAACCACTGTGAGAGTTGCAACTTTTCTCATAAAAAATATTACAACATACCTCAGAGCGTAACTTATCATTTAAAAAACATTTTATGGCTGCCATTTTACCCATTCAGGATAAAGCCTGCTGATACTGTGTTTTCCTACTATAAACTAAGTATACACTTCTCTATCACAATGAATTTCTCCCTGAATCAGCCCCTAATATGGTTTCAGCTCTTTCTCCATATTTTGGGCTAGATAAAAATATTGATGCTGAGCAGTATATACTGCTCTGCAAGAAAGAAGCATGAGCAGTAGCTTAAGTCATCTCGCATATCAACCTGACAGTACAATATTCTGCAAGAGTCTTCCACCCATGTGAAAGCTCAAATAAGCTCAAATTCATATAAAGTCATATAAAATGTACCCAAATAAGAAAATTAAGAGCACCTAGCTAGCCATCTTTTAAATGCATACAGCTAATATATTTTTGAGAGTTACTGTGTTCTGCAAGAATATGCAAACACATTTGAAGTTATATCAAGGTACTGCCTGTGGCAGAAAATTTACAACATGAAGGAGTAGGTGTTTCCCTCGCTATTGAATCAGTATTCATGGTACAGAAACTGTGTTTTACTCAGGCTGGTGTTACTCTAGAGAGTTTCCATACAGACAAATAAATGTAGCCATGGGGAAGTGGCTACTTAGAATATACAGAGGCATTCTGGAAGGAATGCAGAGATATCATCTTAGCATCCAGAGACAAGGTTAGGAAAGTTAAAGGCCAGCTGTAACTAATCCAGCATAGGATGTCAAAGGCAACAAGTGAAGCTCCTGTAAGTGACTAAAGCAGCTATGGAAAATGTGGGCTTATTCCTAAATGAGTTGGGGGACGTTGTAACACAGGACATAGAAGAGGCTCAGGAATCGCAGGTCCCAGGGGCCAGCATGAAAGCATAGAGAAATGAAGAGTTTTTTTTGTGGAGGACTATCAGGTCAGTGAATAAATGCTTAAGCAAGCTGGTCACACATAAGTCCATGGGCACTGATGGGATGAACTCACGATTGCTGACGGAGATGGCTGACATCATTATGAGGATACTCTTAATTTTTGTTCAGTTGTGGTAATTGGGAGAAGTACCTGAGGACCTGATAAATGCAAATATCACTCCTATCTCAAAAAGGGCAAGGAGAACTGGTCAGGGAATAGTAGGCTAGCTATCTTCACCTCAGTCCCTGAGGAAGTGATGGAGCAGATAACCCTGGAAAGTATTTCCAAACACATGAGAGGTATGAAGATTATCAGCAGCAGTCAACACGGTTCACCAAGGGGAAGTCATGCTTGATGAACTTAATAAACTTCTCTGATTAAATGACTGGCCTGGAGAGAGAAGTGGATATTGTATACCAGATTTCAGTATGGCTTTTGATGCTGTCATCCGTAAGATCCTCACAGGGAAGACACCTCACAGGAGAAAGACCTGGGGGTGTTGACTGACAGCCAGCTAACCCTGAGCCAGCAGCGTGCTCAGGTGGCTAAGGCAGCAAGCAGCATCCTGGCCTGTATCAGAAATAGCTTGTCCAGCAGGAGTAGGGAAGTGATTATGCATTTCTACTCGGCACCAGAGAGGCCACACTTCAAATACTGTTTTCAGTTTTGTGCCTCTCACTACAAGGACATTGAGTTGCTAGAGCATGTCCAAAGAAGGGCAATGAAGCATCTAATGAAGCTTACTAGGAGCACCTGAGGGAACTTGGATTTTTTTAGTCTGGAAAAGAGGAGGTTGAGGAGAGACCTCATTGCCTGCTACAACTACCTGAAAGGAGGTTGTAATGAGATGGGAGTTAGTCTCTTCTCTCTAGTATCAAGTGATAGAATGAGAGGAAATGGCCTCACATTGTGCCAAAGACGCTTTAGATTGAGCATTAGGAAAAAAATCTTTACTGAAAGGGTGGTCAGGTGTTGGAACAGGCTGCTCAGGGAGGTGATCGAGTCACTATCTCTGGAAGAGTTAAAAAAAGATTTGTAGAGATGGCAGTTTGGGACATGGTTAAATGGTGTTGGTAGTTGATAGTTGGACTCAATGGTCTTAGAGGTCTTTTCTAACTGGAACAATTCTATGATTCTAAATATCTGAAAGACATAGGTGTAGAACTTAAATGCATCAAATCTAGAGCTTAGAAAATATTTTTCAGAGAGCAGACACCCTTTATGAAGTGTGTTATTCATTTTACAAAGTTTCTAAGCATTTACATTATTTCAGGAATTATTTTGAGTCTATACAGTTTCAAATTTGGATATCTATGAGCTCAAGACAGCAATGGTTGCCACATTTTGCAGTTGTCTCTAACAGGCAGATTACTATGGTTCAGGAAAATAAACACCTTCCATGCAGTGGGTCTGTGTCAGTAATTACAGAAATGCACTGTCCCTTGATTAGAAAGAGAAATTAGATACATTTGTCCAATTAATAATTAAAAAAAATCATTCTTTTGCCTTTACAGTATTTATGAAAAATATTCTTCAACATTTTTCCATATGTAACTTTATATAACTGCATGTGCTATAACTCTAGGGAGTTTGGCCTCTGCAATGTAATCCAATAGATAAACTCTTGTATATAAATTGAAATAGAATATCAAACAAAAAGCAAGGCAAGCTTGTTTTCGGATTGAAAACCAAAATTCCAACGTCTTTGCAGTTCATTAGTTAAAGAAAACTTTGGAGCATAATTCCACCCTTCCTGGATTACATTTTTTTCCCAAAATATAGTTCCTGAAGGGTATTGTAAAGATGTAAACATGTGAATAGATCTCACTTTTACCTGCAGTATCCTTAAATAAATAAAATCTCTTGTCATGCTGGCTAGGGAGGGCAGTAATGGGAGTCCTCTGGGGAGTCAAAGAAAACGCAGCACAGAAATGTGACACATCACACTGTTCTCCCTTCCTTCCAAGAAATTAAAATTTTTCTTGTTAGTTTGTCAAAAATATGCTGATACTAATGCACTCACTTCCCACACATGAACAGGAACAGAGGACTTTTTCCCAGTGTTAAGATACAAATGTCACAATGTTCCTGCCACCTGCCAAACTCGGAAAAGTCATCCTGCTAATGAATTCCACCAATGGAGAGGCTTAGAGCTTTCTCTTCCCTCTAGCCTACCACAAAAGACTTCATCAAAAGAAATCCTCCAGAGATGAGAAAAGTGAGTTACTTTTTTCCTAGATTCTGCATTTAAGTAACATGTTAGATATGACTTCAGGGAAGGGTCCTTGTCCAAAACAGACGACAGCAACTCTGTGTTCCTTGCCTCTCTTGCTCTGTCAAACTCGCCACATACGCTTTCAAAAAACAAAGAGCAAATTTGTTATGTGCCTAATATTTCATGTAGTTATTTTTGCAAATGGAAAGCTATTGCAACATGCAAGCAATCTGATTTTGTTAAGTTTTAATTTCCAATTTTGTATTCAAGTACTGGGAGATGTGGGTCAAGGATACTGTTAAAAACTTGTATTTATCTTTCTTGATGACTATACTACACACAGTCTTAATTACAGTGTTTCTTATCTCACATAATGCATATAGCTAAATAATATGCAGTTACACTATATTTATAGTTAAACAATATTTGTGAAGTTTCATGATTTTATCCTCATGATACAGATTCAATCCTTTCTTCTGGTTTTAAAATACATATTTTTTTTTCTACTTCCCTGTTGTCCCAAAATACATTAAACACATCCTCTCAAGTGCAAAATGAAACATTCAGACAAAGATTATATGCATAATTCTTTTATATCTATTCGATCATATTCACAGAAATTTACAAATACTTATCCTCACATATAAATCCATAATTCAAATCTGGGAAGAATTTCATGATACATTAGGTAGATCAAAATATTTATATAAAATAATGCCCACAAATGCTTTTCTTAGAGGCTACATGTATATTAAAAATAGGCTACTTGCATTCAGTTCTAAATTTCCAATATATGCATCAGTATATATGTTTCTCAGAGAGTATGGAAACGATATCATCCATATGGACTTGTGTTTTAGAAACTCATAAATAGATACCTCAAGAAACTGCATGGTAAGGAAGAACAGAAAGATGGGCCAGCACAGATGAAATGAGTACAGTTCCTGCATCTTGACCAGCAGCCCTTACTGGAACTAAACACAAGCATTAACAGCTTTTCACTGTAAACAAGGAAAATGTCCTTCTTAGGCTTCAGAAGAAAGAAAGGAATTATTTTCAGTTTTGATTCTCTATTTTGCTAGATCTTATTCTTTTTTTTTATTTTCTTCCTTCAATGAGAAGATGAAGATGAAGGAATAAAATTGTGAGACTACTTAGTGTCTTTGTGTTGAATTAAAATTCCAATAATTTGCAAAAATGGCCTTTTATGGCTTCAATGTTTCATCAGCTTTAATAGCCCATGTACTAAACTTATTATATAATAATCATTGCTATATCGTATATATGAATAATAATTATCCTGCCAGATTCTTCTTTTATTTGTGTCTGTGAAACTCAATAGATTTCAACCAAGTCATTCTTAATTTACACCATTGCCACAGAAAGGAAACTGAGACTTATGAGCACAATCAAAGGCATGTATTAAATATAACATTGACTTAAAAGCCCTGCTTTTTGTCAGGAGGCAAATGAATTAGTTTCTTACAGTGGCACTGTTCTTTCTATTTCAGTGCTTTGCTATTGTTCATTTTCCAGAACATCAACTTTCAAAGAACATCAGTTTTCAAAGCAGGATTTGTATCTCTCTTCAGATGTTCTTTCAAACAAGTAGTATAAATCTGTGAAACTTCAGTATGGGACTCAAGGGTTTTGTATGGTGAAGTGAAGATTTGTTGCCATTTCACTGAGTTCGCAATACTGTTCCCTTATTTAAGACACGCAGTGCATTACTTTAGTTCAGTTTCATGAAGAATGTTGCAGTAGAATTGGTTTGGCCCATCTTCAACCTCCAGCACATTATTATAGAAGAATTATAAACTCCTTAAAAATAAACTTAATCCTGCAACAGGCAGGTCTCTACAACAGGCAAGTCTCTACAACAACATGCTACACATGCTAGAAGAAAAATAGATTAAAAAATCTGGCTCCTGCTATTTCCTTGAGCATCCACTATGGTTACAGTTTCTCTAGAAATTACATTTAAATAGGTTGAAAAAATGTGATTTGAAATAATTTTTTTCTGGTGGCAGTTAACCATGGTGCACTAAATGCTGTAATTGACAGATAAACTACAGGCAGAATAGACTTGATTTCAACTTAACTTATACTGTTTTACCCCAGCAATTTTACCACTGCATTACTCCAGGGTACTAACACTCAATATTACAGAAGTTTCCAGGAAATTATTATCATGTAATGGTATAAGCTGAGAACCAATACAATGTAGTCATACACAAGGTATTGTTACTTGAAAATAATTCACTAGACAATATACACCAAATGAACAGTAAAAGACTACAAAGGGAGCAGGGGAAAGAAAATACCAGGTAGCTATTAACCCACTCCACCATATGAGAAATTTTCTTTTAGAATATAGGTAATCTGAACTTCTGTGCAAGTAAGTACTGAAAGTAAAATGTTAATCTAATCAAGCAACAATTAAGCCTTCTTTCATATGTAAGCAGTACTGGCAGATTTGATTTCATTCCTTCTGCAAGAGATTACTCAGCTAAGAATGTCTCAAGGGTGTTCCCAGAGCAATTGCTAGAGCAGTACATACAGTTTCTAGCCTCATTATACTTGATTCAGCACAATGAACATCCAGCTGCTGCTCTGAAGGCAATGACTCTTGGGAGCATCTACAGAGTTAGCAAGAAAACTGCTAAATTTTGTTCTTTTGGTTTGTTTTATCAGACTCTACAATTTAATTCAAATAGTAGAGGAAGAGATGGCAGACGTAAAAGTAAGCAGTTGATTCAGCTAGTGATGATGAATCATGGCAAGAGACAACACTTTTTAAGGTCTTTTCTTAAAGGAAGAAATTGATCTGAAACCATGTTATCTTGTAAAAACAAACAAAACAACAAAAAGCTATCTGAAAATAATTTCTGTGATTTCTTTTCTTTCTTATCTTTCTCATCTTTTCATGAGCATTTGTACATGACTACACAATCCTTTTGACTGAGTCATACCAATTTGAAAGATTTCAGAAAAGAAAGGAATTGGAGAGAGTGAATTGCAATTGCCATTGGTTTGCCACTTGATTCTCTTTTCACTTACATGTTGGAAAAACTTTTGAATTCATTAAAAAAAAATATTAGTGAAGTTGTCCTTTCTACAGCTTTTGAGGTCTTTTGTTACTTTTAAAATATCTCTTCACAGAATTCCCATATTGTTTCTTCCACCTTGCTTTTTCTTTTAATATTTGCTTTTCTTAGTTGTCTCATTTATTTGTTGTTCCAATCTCTTCCTTTCCATTTGCCTTTATGGGTCTAGGATATTTGCAGATGGAAATATGAAGTAACCAAATTCTACAGGTCTTTGATTACAGGCGTACCTACACAAATACCTAGCATCTGAACACAGAGTTCAGCACAAACTTCCTTTCATGCTCTGACATTGGTACAAACTATCTGAAAACAGGAAGAAGCTCAACCCTCAAGTGAAAAACATCTTTTTAAAGACATCTTTATTTTCAAATCAAAACTACTTATGTGTTCTCAAGAAAAGCAGACCATTAACTTAAGTAATGGGCAGACTGAAATACATGAATTATGAACATCCACTCTTACCATATGGCAAGCAGCTCAGTCATTAAAAACAAACAAAAAAACCCCAAACCCAAACAAAACACCCCCCCAACAAAAACAACCATCCACCCCTCCCTACCACCCCCACAAGCAACAAAAGAACAGAAAACCCCTCAACCAATCAAACAAAGAAGAAAACAAAACAAAACAACCAAACAAACAAAATCCACAAAACCCAACCTTGCTATTTAGTAACTGTTGATAGATTTGGCCACATTTTGTCTAATATAGTCAGATGGGAAAATGATCCACAAACAGCTATGGTGGCAAAATCATTTCACCTCTCTAAATGAACAATTCAACTTAAGTATTCCCTCAGCCTAAGGAGCCTATGGATAAAACAGACCTAATCTGTTTTATATTAGTCCTAGGATACTATAGAATCAGGTACTCAAGGGTTTTGTTAACCTGTTCTCAAGACACATAGGAGTTCATTGCATACAGATGCTCATCTCCTAAGCTGATGCACTGTAACCACTGAATTTGGTGTCTTCTCCACACTCTTTGGTCAAATGCTTACAAAAATACTTGCAGACAGGATAACTGCTGGCAGAGATACTGCAGAAAGCAAAGAGTATTCCTCAAGACCTTCTTGCCACCTGAACTAGACCTTCAGACCAGAGGTGGTAGGAAAACTTCATTCCACTTATTGCCACAAAACAAATGTGATGCAGTGTCTTCCACCCTTCCATCCCACAAATATCACTTTCTCCATTCCAGGAGGCTGACAGATAACTTGGCAGAGTGCTTGAGTTTATTTTAAGAAAGTTTCAGTTTTCAGTTGCCAGGGTGTTTCCTGGGATCAAAGCATTCAACCTGAACACCAGCACTACCAATTCCCCTTTCCCACTGGCTTAGAAACTGTGCCTTAATTTTCAATTTTCTTTTTGTATGTCCTCAAGGCATATATTAAGCTATGTATATATTTGTTTGAGGCAACAATTTGATTTGATTGTGTGGCTACCCTTTTGATCTAACTATCTCACAGGAACTCTCAGTCCCAGAATCTGTCATTCTATTGACTTTTCCTTCTCCATCTGTTCTTGCCCAATTCTCTGATCCTGTTAAAAGTGATTAAGCTTGGTATAAGGTAGAGGGCTCAGTATCATAACCTCAGTGAAATAAAGGTACAGAATACATGAAGTCAATAAGCATTAAGTGTACAATGGTGTCCAGGATGAATATGGAGGCCAAATAAATTTTCCCTAAACCTGGTCACCAGCTCAGATGTAAGATGTTCTGCATTCCTGTGGAAAATCCAATCTTTCTCATCATCAGCGCTACAATTTTGTGCCAAAATAGCTTATACCTTTGTTGTGTATACAATGCCTGTTTCCCCTCTATCAAAATGACAGCTCTTTTAACAGAGGTGTCTTTTTCCTCTCTCCCAAGAAATGCACTGTAGTGGGAGGTGTTCCAGAAGGGATCCCAAAAGGCCTGTGTTAAAGATTTGAAAATCAGTGAAGAAATGACAAAATGATCCATTTACTTTTTACCATCAGTAGCTATCTTCACATTGTCATTCTCTTTTCAATCAGACGTCTCAAGGGCCAGGGTTAAGTGGAAAATGATAAAAGTAGTCTGACACAATCTGCTACAACAAAGAGAGAAAAAGCAGAGACAGAGCTTAAATAAGTTTCTTTTTCATGGAGGAAAAAAACCCAAAACCCAACGAAACATGGCAGCTTTAAAGAGTGATTTCTTAACTTCAGTTTTCAGAAGTGTAGTAGAGACAATATGCCTCTATCATAGAGGCATAAGCATCTATACTGCCCTACTGGGGACTGCAGGGTGATTTATCAAACCTCTTGGCAGTTCAGTCTTGGCTTATGCCAAAACAGACGCAATGTAAGATGACAGCACAGGATTCTTGCCATCAGATGCACACTGATTTTCAGAAGTGACAAGTACTTCCTTTCCGTGGAAGGTGACTGCAGTGTACTGGATTTCATCTCAGAAAAAGAAGGAAAATCAATCCTGTAATCATTGGAATATGGCAAAATCACTAGTTTTATCCCTTCTGGGTCAAGCCCTTCACACTGTAATAAATTTCCAATTACAGTTAGTTGGGCAGCTGTGTTGTTGAGGCAGAGTTGAAAATGTCCCATTCTTCCTGCCAATCTCAATATCTACAGAAGCCTGCATTGCCTTCATGAATGAACCAAAAGCTGGAAAAAATCTGCATCCTAGAAGAATATATAGAGACCTCTGAAAGAGCAGAAGACAGTGGAATTAACATTATTTTAAAACTGTTTGTGAAGCATGTTACTTGTTTTAGCATAAGTTTCTGATTTCTAATGGTATTATATTTAAGAAACAATATTAAGAATATTACTTCTTTATATTAAGACAAAGTCTTCATTTCTAAGTGATTTGTTTAGAGCGAGTCTTGAAATTTCTGAAGCTACGAAATTTTTGAGTGTCTACAACAGCAAATTTTAGCCCATAAGAGATCAGTAGAGTGAAATGGGCTGAAGGTCCACAATGTATGCTTTTAGGAGTGTTTAACCTCGAACTTCTCCTAATCTGTTCCCAGGCACTCAATGGCCAGTAGACACTGAAGTACAACATGAACTTCTCATGAACTTTCCTGTTTAGTTTCGTCTAAATGGATGGGATCAACCATGGTAAATGGGGAAGATCAGTAGATGCATCATTAGGGGTCACAAAAGACATTCAGAATGTTGTTTGGTTGGTTGGGTTTGGGGGTTTTTTGTGGTTTTTTTCCTGGTGTTTTGGATTTTTTTCTTTTTTCCTGGGAAACATGCCATAAAGAGGTAACTGTACAGATGTATTAAGTTTTTAGGAGCATTTCCTAGATGTTACCTTCATCTTTCAGCAGCAAGAAGCAACCACGAACATACATTTACCTTAAATTTTGGAATTATGAGCCAGCAAATCACCCCTAAGCAATTTGTCTTTGTTTCTCCCATTTTTAAAAAGCATCTTGGTTAATAATATCCACCTAATCTCCCAGAATAAGTCCTGGAGAACCACAATAATCATCGCCAACTTTTCTCCCACAGTCAGAGCAGAAGAAAATGAGCACTGAAAGTCACCTGAACAACTCCAAAAGCTTGACCTGGTTATCTCCAGACCTCTCCCCTAGAATTACAGTGAGCTCAAATGTTCAGATAAACCCTGCATCTATGTTCTACTGAAAGTTTCAAAGTGTTTTTGGCACATACACAGGTTTAAGAACAACATTATTAAAATTAGACAAATGTTTTGATTTCTTTTATGAATGCTATCAAGTTTTTTCATGTGAAGATAAGGGCTGGTAGCTTACACTCCCCATGCTCTCCTCACACTGCTGTGTTGTTTTCAGTGTTTGTAGCCTGAGAAGGATCACGCTATTTATTTTCTGAACATAAAAATATTACATTTCTTTCTGTGTGTGCCCAATATGGCAGTCATTTTGTATCTAGACGTATCTCCAGTCTGTCCAAGTAAAATATTCTCTATTGTAAAATGCAAATGAACATGGTAAATGGACATGACTGGTACCTGAATGGCTAAAGCAAGCAATGATTTCTCAGCATGACATTTTGGAGTGAGTCAGAACACATGCAGATATGGCAACATGCTGAAGCAAGCTCAAAGTGCATTTTTGTGGTGTGTTTGGTTTTTCTTTTTGGTATGTGTTCCCTTCCTCCCTCTCTCCTACCCTCCCTCACCTTTCCCTGCCTCCCCCCTCCCCGCCCCAGCCTGATTATTCACAGTACAATTGAATGTAGCGATAAAACCCAAGATTTTCAGAGAATGTCCTAACCACAGGCAAATGTATGCAAGAGTGGTCATTGGAGACAACTAGCTCCACACTAGGACAAACAGTGCCTGGGTATCATCCAGGAAGGGATGCATGGTACAGTAGTGTCTGGAAAGATTTCTATGAAGCTAAGTTCTCTAAGTATCAAAGAATTTGCATAGATTTTAAACATATTTAGAATCATTAACATTTTGTAAAGCAATCTCTCTTCATCATAGCCTTATATTTACAATTTTCTATTTGGAATAATCAGGGTCTATAGGATGTTAAATTTAGTGCAGGCAGACAAAAAGATTTATTCAGATCTTTCACCTGGTGTAGAGGAAGATGCCCCTATTCATAGCTGGGGCTAGATAGTGGGACTAGATGATCTTCAGGGTCCTTCCCAATCCAAACCATTCTATGATTCTGTGAATCCTATACAAATAATACACAGCCACCTTGCAATTCCTGTTAGTTCAGTATGAATACCTTGCAGTCTTACTGGAAAAAAAAAAAAAAGAGTAAATTCTGGAAAGTACCATATTTAGTTTGTAAGATAACCAATCTAAAGAGTAAATTCTGGAAAGTACCATATTTAGTTTGTAAGATAACCAATCCACGTAAAAACTGCACCTGCAAAGAACCTTTATTCATCACTGCTACTAGGCAGAAAAGTTATAAAAATTGATGAAACCCTGACTTTTCAATTTGGCAGTCCTACTCGGTGCAGATAAAGCACCACCAAAATCTATCTCTCAAACTTACAGGTCATACAAGGCCAGCAAGTTCTACCTACAACGTGTGAAATTTGTTTGGAGGTGTTAGTTCAGTTGTCAGACATGTTTTATACTGGAAATAAGTGAGACTGATGTCAGAGTTTACTCCAATTTGGAAAAAAAATTAATCTTGCAAAAGAAGACAGTGGGCAAATATAAACCTGCAAAGACATCTAAAAGTGTATGAGTACACTCAGAGCAGGACTAAAGAGCTTCTGTGTTCTTCTAGGTGAAATCTTAGCTGTATAAAATATTGATATAAAGTTTGGAATTCTACTTTACCATTCTTAAATACAAATGTGCTCTGTAGACCCTTCTAGATTAAAAAAGAACAGCTAACCAGAACTTCTGTCCACTTTAAATATCCACAATTGCTACTTACTCCCTGAGGCTGCCTGTATATGGCATATAAAAACCCATGAATCTCATCAGCTCAGTAGCTGTCCTACAGGCAAGAAGCATTTATTTTTTGATAGAAACTTGACATTTATCATACTGTTTGCACAGATCCTGGTGACAGTTTGGGAAGACATTTGCTAGGCTCTCTGTCAGTATTTCATGCTAGCACAGCAGACCGTATCAAAGAACAAGAAAAAAATATCAACCGAATGCGAATGAGAGACAAAATAAGTTCTTTTTAATTAACTCTGTCAGGTTTCCAAAATGTTTCAAAGTCAATCCATGGAACATGAAAATCTAAAGTAATACTTTATGTGTTGTTTACCAGTGCTGACTTTAGGAGGAACTTGAACAAACCAGGTTATTTATGCAACAGCAGTTACCAGACATGGCATACACTCCAGCAAAAATGGATTTCTCAAAAAATTTACCTCCTATTGGTTTCTTTGTTATTCAGCTTCAACAACCAGGTAAACCTAAAGTGAATCATAGCTAGCACAGGGCAATGCTTGTGTAAATGATCTTCACACAAGCAGAAAGCCTGCTGTAAGAAAATTCAGTGAAAGTACTGAGACTGGAAAAAAGAACAAAGAGCAAGATACGTGTAAAAAATAAGCTTGGGGTTTTCTTCTTTGTTCTTATCTTAATATTGTTGCATGACTATACAATCTCTGAATATGATTTGTGTCATCTTGGAAATTTCAAATTCCAGTACTCAAGATCTTAAATAATTAATTTTAAAAGTAATGCTTGCCTGACTTCATGTCACAGCTGATTCAGTCCTAGCTAGCTAGAAGGTGACACTTACTACTCAGAGAAACCTCAGTACATTTAGTGGGTTCAGAGAGCCTGAGAAAGGAAGAAATATCTCATGCTTTTTGGTATTTTAAACCGTAACTATTTTAAGAAGATATGATCATTACTGAGGGAAAGGTTTGCTGTGATTGAGTGCTAAAGTCTTCCTGGTGATTGAAAGAGAGAAGATCTCTCTACTTAGACACTGGTCAGAAGTGTTACATTAAATCTTTCAACATGACAACACTCTTGGTTTCCTATTTAGAAATGAGTGTGCATGAGGAATGTTAATTACGCAAATCTTGTTCAGTTCAGTGAATGTGGATTCACATGAATGATTACATATTTAGTTGTCAAATATTTGCATAACCTCAGTTACTATACTAGTACAATCAAGACATATATGTTTACTGGTATCTTTTGCCCAATTGCACTTTATCAGAACATCTATTGTATCTACTTTATTTAAAAAAAAGAAAAAAAAAAGAAAATAAATCATAGAATCAGTCAGGGTTAGAAGGGGCCACAAGGATCATCTAGTTCCAACCCCCTTGCCATGGGCAGGGACACCTCACACTAGATCAGGCTGGTCAGAGCCTCATCCAGCCTGGCCTTAAACACCTCCAGGGATGGGGCCTCAACCACCTCCCTGGACAACCCATTCCAGGCTCTCACCACTCTCATGGTGAAGAACTTCTTCCTCACATCCAACCTGAATCTCCCCACTTCCAGCTTTATTCCATTCCCCCTAGTCCTGTCACTACCTGATATCCTAAAAATGAAAATATCCTATAAAAGAGAAGCATTTTTTAATGGATAGATATCACAACAGCTGTTCACATCATCAGATTTTAAAAGAACTCCTGGTATTAGTGAAGGTTACAACACTAAATCCTGATGGTACATATCTATAAGGCTTCAAGCCCTTACAAGACATATGGAAAAGAGGTTCTCTGATCTACCCAGAAAATGTATCACACCTGCTCCATATTCAGATTATATCTTCTACAGAACATTCATCCTATCTTTACTTGTGTGCAATTTGTTAAAAAGGACACAAAACAAAATCTGACCTTTTTGTATTTTCAAAAACCAAAATTCTGCTTTGATGATATATTTAAGTTACACAGACTCTAAAGACATTTTTATCAGATTAATCCTTGGCTGGTTTTACTGTTTGTTAACTCCCAGAGAAATACAGTATCAGTGTCTCTCTGGCCATACACAGGTCTATACTCTTCTTCCACAAAGAAAGTAATCTAAAAAGTGCTTTCCAAGTATTCAAGATCTACAAGGAATTAATCAGATTTTTAATGTAACTATTATTTTCTTTAAAAGCTCCACAGCTTTAAAATGATTTTCAAAACACTTTCCTGACATCAATTGATCTTATACACAGCACATGGGCTTCCCAAACAGAAATTCTAGCATATTCTCTTCCAACAGGTACATGGAAAAGAGAATAAAAAGCAGTAATTTTTTTTGGCAACACAGTACTGGGAACATCCAAATTCTATGCCACAGAAGGGACTCCTGGGAAATCCTTCATATTTTGTTTTGTCCACCTTTCAATTAATTTGTTGATAACAGATTCACTGACATTAGCCTTGATATGATCCCTTGAAAATAATGTTAGAATTGTTTGATTTTACCTCTGAAGTCTTCATCTCCAAAGAAATGGCATGACTGGTTTCATATTTGTCAAATTTATCATAAAACTTCTAGTATATGTTATGTGATTGTATTTGGACAGAAATCTAAAAATCACTTGTATTCTGCAAGAAAATACATTGTTCATATAAATGAATGAAAAGCCAATGATTTCTGACAGCAAAAGCAGTACAGGTGTGTGCGGTGGAAGTTTATATATAGGAATGCTTCCATGTCACATAAATTGCAATTTCTGGTACTAGAAATATGTATCAGGATATGTCTTGTATCTGGACATGAGATTCAAGAAACTGCACCTCTTACTTGGTTTGTACTTTGTAATTCTGAGAGGGGTAAAATGGTTGTTTTCAGGCATTAATACTGTATGCTATATTCTTCTGAAATTAAAGAAAGATCAAAGTTTAAAACTTGAAAACTCAAAGTTAGATTAAAAAAAAAATCTTACATTTTGAAGAGTCAGTCAGTAGATGCTGCAGAGGACTTTAGGTCATAATTTAAAAAACCTGAAAAATCATCCACTATTTTCTGCTATCCTTTCCAAACAAACAAACAAACAAACAAAAAAAGAAACACCAAAAAAAAACCCCAAACAAACAAAAAAACCCCCAAAACCAACACAACCCAAAACCTTACCTGACTTAATAACTGTTACATAGCTTGGATTCTTGCACCAGAAGAAGCTGCAATATTCTTGATATATGTTCACATTCCCACCTTAATCTGATCTAACAGATATTTGATTCTTTACCTGGTACACCTCCAGAGGGACAACCACATACTCACCCATGAGGCCATAGCACAAAATCCCCACACCCTTGCTACAAAGTGTCTTCCCTTAGATGATGTGGCCTGCCTGATCTTGTAAAAAGGAAGCTTGATTCCTACCGTCATATGTGATGCTAAAGGCTTGAAATAAGAACAGGTTAAACCTCTATCAAGTAGTCATCAGATGCAACTGACCTGCATCTGAAATAATTCTTGTACCTGTGAGGGAGAAATGATAACTTTTTTCTAAGTGCCTTGACAGTTTTTATACCTGAAGTCCTCTGGAAGCAGTACTAAATTCAGAAACCTTGGAAGCACTGACCCTTTACTCTTTTCTGTCACATGAGTAGTGGATATATCTGTCTCTGTATTGACTGAAACTGCACTGGTGTCACATGAAGAGATAGGTTGTTTTCCAGGACACAGGGCTCCAAACCATTTAGGGCTTTCTACATTTATGCTCTATCATTAAAGCATTTAGAAACTAGTAGAGACACAAGCACCATCTCAACACATCAGCCCCATAAGCTGTAGCAGACACTCCTACGTGCCTTGAATTTTAGATCATGTAACAATGGAGTTCATGTATACTGTACTATAGTAGGTGATTCCTGAGTGGAAGAGTGCAAAGAAACAAGAGCACTGTATCTTAAATAGAGACAGATGAAAGAACAAGGTCTGTTAGAAATCACTATAAAAATGTAAAACAAGATATTACAACATAAACTTGAAATCAGAATGTTTAGCAAGTATCTGCTGAAATAAAATTAACAGATAAATAACTGGTTTTGGTATTGGTAAGAATTAAAGTTATTATGTATTTTTGTAAAACATTATTTTCTATGTAGAAATCTATGCTGGTTATGCAAGATATCATAACGACTGATGTCCAAAGAACAGGACAACAATTTAACCACCCTCTTCTATTATATGCTTATCCCTTTTAGCTCTCTGTAAGTTCTCCTATTATTTAAAAAAATATTCTTTAGGATTCATTGTCAGACATCACAGAGTCATCACTCCCCACTAATTAATTAAATTGAGAGGGGCTCCAGTAAATGCAAGTGTTGACTGAAGCATGTTGCAAAATATTTTTTGCAAAAATCCTCCTCTGAGAGGAGCTTGGGTCTAGATACTGAGATTACAGATTTGACCAGCATTCTTCAGAGCCTTCTCCCCACAACCACAAGAAAAAAAAAAAAAAAGTCAAGTTTTACTTAAAATCAAGGATGATGCCCTGCAACTTCATGACCTGGCTTTGTTCCTGCTAAAATTAATTGAAGCAGATGAAGCCATTCACTTTCTATAGTTGCTACTAGTAAATGTCAAATACATCAATACAAATACATACTGTGATACTCTGATAAATGTAAACAAATTCCATGACAAAACCAATGCTATTATTCATGGAGAAATGCATTCAAGAACTTTCCAAACTGCCAATAAAAGCGTCAGTGTCTACATCTGAAAAGTTGGTTGCGCATTTACAGTAATTATTTGACATGCTGTAGATGTTATTATCAAACACCTAGAACCACAGAGTTATTTAAGGATGGTAACTGAATCTCTGCAAAGCCTCTGAACTTTGGTACGGTAATATTTAAACATAATCCTACATAACAAGCATGCTGCTTCTTCCTTCATTAATGAGTTGCATTCTAACCTTCTGAGAATGCTCTTGTATTTATTCTGTCAACTGTCTGTTCATGAGTCAAATGTTTCAATGCAAAATATCACCAATACAAAACAACCAACAAAAAAACTCAAACCCAAAACAAATAAGCAAACCCCCCCTCCAAAACCCCCAAACAACTAAACGAAACAACAAAAACCCAACCCCAAAACCCCACTGAATATTCTAATTGGAATTTGTTTTTCTTATACATATTTGTTTATATCAAATATCTATGTGTCCAACTGAGAAGGAAGCGCAGAGTGCAAGTTGCTGGCTACAGTGGCATTTATTGTAGCAATCACAGAACTGACACCTAAGACAGACAAAGGAAATACATAATCAAGCATTAATCTGCTGAAACAAACACCTCACATATATAATATCTGAATGCATTTCTGAAATGTTATTACTTGGTGGCTTAAGCCCTTCTGATATAATAGCCACTGAGTAAAATCCTGGCCCAGGCAGTCAGCAAGGTTTTAACAACGGAAAGTTGCAAAATCATGTCTAGAAATTATAGGAGAAATTCAGACTGGTATGTTTGTGACCTATACCAAGGTGATTAGTAGACACTGTAATAGTGAAATAAAGGAAACAAAAAGCAATACAGCTTTGTAGAAAAATATGGTAGAGTTCTGGGACTGATTCAGTGAGAAGGGGGGTGTCTAGGAATATTGTGGGAAGTTGTAACAAGTCTACAGCAAAGCCTCCTAAAGAAATAAATCATCATGTAATGGAAGGGACTCTCCACATTCATTGAACTTAAGGTGTAAAGCAGACATCACAAGGTAGGAATGGTTACAGGAACAGTTTAGCATACTGGAAAATGACCTGAAAAGGAGATACTATACAATGCAATTTCTCAGAACACATATTTCCTAAAAGTAATTAGGAAACACAAACTTCTCATAACATTGAGTAAATTAGCAGTAAAATGGCTTCTGATTCAGCCATTCCCTTTTGGAAAAGATCTTGAAATTGTTACGGAAAATTATGGAAAACATAATTTCAGCATCAAGTCAAAAAATCAAACAGAACTTCAAAAATTACTGGGAATAAAACACTGGGATTTGAGAACACAACATAAATAGTTATATAGCTCTAGTTAGTTGATTTTATGAAAGGTGTAGGGTAATTATGAAAAGATATAGCATGACAATAAAGATGATTATAGCTATGAAATACTTTAATAGTACTACATAGTGTAAGAGTCAAGCCATTTCCACCTGAGACAAAAGAATAGGGGAAAGAGGGAAAATAAGACAAAAAAACTTAAAGGACTATGAATGCTATTGGGAGGGGTCAGGGAATGGTAATTCTCTGTTTTCATAAAAGCAGTTAGGAACTTAGGATTTTGCTGAAAGTGTAAAAACTTCTTTCAGCTACAGTATTATATAAACTGTAAAACATACTGATACAATGTGCTAAAGGAATTAATTAAAAATTGATGAATTAAAAAATGAATAGAATGATATTTAAGGAAAAAAGAACATCAGTGTCTCTAAGCAAAGTATCTCAACCACATTGCTCTGGAAGATGCTCCCTACTGGCCCTTTAAACTGATGTCTACCATAAACTTAAGGAGTATATAAAGGAAAACAATTTCACAGTTGTCTTACTTCTAGCCCTTTTGCATCTACTGCTGCTTATCATTCTCACAAAGAACATTCTTCTTGCAGACATTCAAACGGTTTGTAGCTCTTATAGCAATTATCACACTGAAGTAGAGGTCAACGGATCTTGATTGCAGCTGTGTCTCTGCCCACAACCTCTCTGCAAAAAGGTCTCATCTTCTTCAGCTTCTCAGGATTCATGGATTGTGATGTACAGACATTTTTTTTTAGCTGTAACTCAGGTTTGCACAGCATCTTATTACTTATGTATTTTTTTTTGTCTATTTCATCTGGAGAAGTTGATTCAGTGCACTGTAAACTGTGGGACAGTGCCCAGTCCCTTAAGTGTGATGTCTCAGGTTGAAGTTCCTATCAAAGTCCAAGACAAGCTTGGGCTTGAGCTAGTGCTAAAAGCCTGCTGATAGTTCTGAGATCCAAAATAACTAAGAATAAGCTAAGAATAGCTAAGAAATAGCTAGGGCACCCTTTTGAAGGAGGGTCCCTAGTTTCTAATAGGTCCCCTCATGAAGAAAAAGAGTTCAGAAAACAACATGGGGCAGATGACAGAAAGCAAACCACACAGGCTGCATTGGTGGTGAGGAGCATGAAGAGCTGCATATTCTCATTTTTATTTGTTTCTGCAAGTGCAACTTCCTAACACTGTAACTTTTCAAGTAGCCTCATTTGCTAAAATGGTACATGCTAAATAGATGGTACTATTAAGATTAAGATATCTCCATACTGCATCACTAAACTTTTTTTTCCAGAAAGGAAGTTTCCTTCACATCTTACAAATTCATTAAAACGGTAACATACAGGTTTTGAAAGATCCATCCACATACACATTCAAACATGATGTAAAGGAAATAAAAAAAAAACTGCCATAGAGGAGAGGGCTTTTCAGTTGTAATGTCTCCTGTTCATTTGTGCATAGGCACTTTAGCAACAGTTTTTCTCACTCCAGGATTACAAACTGTTTGTTTATGTGCTACACACATTTCAGGTAATGCATCCTGTATCATACAAACAGATGATGTATCATTACTTTTCTAAATCAACCGACATCTTTGTTCTTGGTTCAAAACTTCTTACCAGTTCAAACCCTCTCAGTCCTGTCATTCAACTGATCAGTGAGCTGAGTAAGGACATCCAGGACTCTTAAAACCATAAAATATAAATCCATTGCTTCGGTAAGAAGTAACTTCAGAGCTTTCAGTGACATTAAAAATACACAAGAAATTCAGTACTGTCACTGATTTCTGATGCAGCAGGCAAGCAACCCTACTACAAGAATTTATACATAAAACAGCCTGAAAAATCTGAAAACTCCTCAAAATAATTTGAAGGGAAACAGCTTCAACAGCTTGCTCTGCGGTAAATTCCACTTCAATGCTACCAGAAGGTATGATTGCACTGCACTTGGATTTGCTGTTAATTACTCCCTCATTCAAATTATTAACAGCTTTGACTGTTGGTCACTCTCAAATCAAGATTTCAGGGTCTAAAGCCAGGAATGGCTCATTTTGTCCCTCTGTTTGAAAGCTAGGCAGGCTGTGAGCTGAACTTTGCAGATGCTGGTGGTCACTCATGGACAGGGAGGAGAACATCCTCTTCTAACTAGGGCTAACCCTACATTTTATTATAAAGGGATCAGAGTAAGAATCAAGTATCTCATCAATCTCACCTGCAATGTAGAAGAAGTCTCAAAATGACCTGGCCCATACTTCAGGTATTAGCACAAAAATATTTTCCATATGAAAATTTAATACAGACCAAAAACTAAAAGCAGTTTTTTTCCCAAATAATTCTCACTAGAATAATATGTCTGCATAAACTGAGAAACAGTACCTTATTCATTACTAAAAAGTTGGATTTCCTTCAAATATCAACAGTTTAATTACTGGATAAGGTTAATGAAATGGTGAGATAAGAGAGCATAATTTTTATTTAAACTTTATTCCATGTTAGTACTCATTAATCTTTATGATGGAACAAGTAAGATTCATGTTAATTAGTTAATTATCAAATTACAAATGTTGAGGCAGCAGAAGTGACAAGTCATATAAATACCTTCTGAATTTTTCCTATATTTGTATACATAACTCTGTGCACAGAGCTGTACGTATTGTGTGATAGGTGGAAAAGAATAATGAGCTAGCCTGTACTAGTCTTAGGAATGAAATTTTTTCACAAAGTATCAATACATACCATGATTCACATATAGCCAAAAGTCAACATTTTACTTGCTCATGTTAATTTAGGATGTATTTATTACTCTTATTTTTATATTCAGAATTGTTTTGAATGGAATTTAAAGAAACTTGGACAAAGGAAATATGAATTAGTTACCCCATTAAAACATGATTACTTTGTCTGGAAGCCTGTGCTGGTTTGGGGCCAGACAGCTCCTCTATTGCCCTGAGAGGGACATAAGAGTGACACTCACACAAATGGATTGGAGAGTGATGGAAAGTTTAATTGGAAAAGCAGTTAGTGTCTTACAGAAACTACACAGCACAGTGGCAAAGATATCCCAAAGTGTATGGAGTCCCTTCCACAACATCCAAAGGCCTCCTAACTCTTCCCGTCTCCCCACCTGAAGGTCTACCCAAAGACCCCCACGGCTCTTTCTCCCTCCCCCCACTGCTAGGCAAGTCTCAAGCTGGCCAGCTCTGAGACTGCCCCCACTCCCTACCCCTTCTCGTCCTGGCATTAGGCCTAGACAGGCCTAAGAGGCCTTGAGCTACTCCTCCACCGTTACCCGATAAGAGAGCATCTCCCATGGGAGCAGAGAAGGAAGAAAGAGGCAGAGAATGACTTTGCAGATGGATTTATAGGGGGCAGGATTTATGGGTAGAAATACGCCGTTTCCTGTGTCCACCTTATTGGGTTGGAACACTCGGAACACTGGAGGGGTATGTGGCAGTAACTAGAGGCAAGCAACACCATGTGGCAGTAACAAGAGGCACCCAGCCTGAGCTGCCACAGAGCTTAAGCGAAAATGTTTTTAAAAGGAAATATAAACACTCCTAGCTTACTTTATTCAAAATTGCCACACAGGTATGTTAATAACTATTTTTTAAAAAGAATGGAAAAAGCTGGCTTTGCTATACAAGATGTGCTTCTCTGCAGCTCACCCAACTTAACTGTGCATTCTCTACTATTGCCTTCAGTATTGCGTTTTTGCGCCTGCTTTAACAAGCCTGTCAGAACTCATTTGCATCCAGCTGCAGAGGTTGCACGTTTGTGCACTTACAGGTTACAAATATGGGAGATACATCAAACAGGCCTTGTGCTTGCAGGAAAAGATGATATAAGCCTGACCTCTATGGAGAGGTGGGTAAAACAGTATTCAACAACAGGGTAATCATTGCATGGCGTGTTCTTGCTTTGATATTGCAATATCAAAGGGTCCATCAGGGCACGGGACCTTGGCATACTGCCTGCTGCTTGTGACACAACTGTAATATTGCCGGTGTAAAACTGATTCTGAAGAGAGTAAATTAGGAGCAGATCAGCTTCAAGAAACCACACCGATTTATACTAATCAGTAAGTTACCTATGTTCAGAGAAACCATCTTCTACACTAATGTCCAGAGCTAAAATAAAACTAGGAGTCATAATGAGGTCAGTGTAATATCTCCAGTGTAAAAAACATGCTGTTATTTCAAATGGAACTAGAATGAATAAAACAGCACCAAGAGGGAACATGTATTTATCTGTATATGAAATTCAATACCTGAACGTGTGCAATATCACCAGACTAATCTTCCTATCAGTGCAAATCATATCTCTTAATTTTCAGTTTGACTAAGCACTGCTTACCCTCTTGATGGTACCCAGAGATTTACAGTAGAAATACTATTTATGAAAGGCAATAATTTTACAACAGGGCTGTTGGAAATCTTTTGATAACTGTGATATCAAATGCTTTCCTTGAAAACCAATCATTTCTTTGACAGTTGGCTGCACACTCATCACACTGAACAGCTCATTTTATGTGGAAGATGTTATTGAAGAGAGTTTTCTGTAATTTGTTGTAACTGATTACATCAAATTAATGACTGGGAAAAAAAATAACTATGATCTCTCTCTATTTCCTCCATCAGTTCTCTAGGTTACAAGAACTATAATCTTGACGATGCTTCTTCTCTGCCTTAATTTTTAATCTGTCTACATAAAATAACAAGAAGAAAATTTGTGGCTTTTGTGTATTTGAGGGATAAGCAACTAAGAGGTCTCAAGACCATAGCTCTGATTTTCTGAAAGCTAATATTAACACTTACTATTTAAGAATGGAACTGGGGCTTTTTGTTGGTGGCAGTTGGTTGGGTTTGTTTGGTTTTGGTGTTTTTTTTTAACAACTAATTAAACTTGTAATATTTGGTTGTCCTTTATTTGTATGGAGGAACTAATTATCAAACTTAATGATTTGCCTCCTTTTCTCCAGTTATGTAACATAAGATCAGACTTAAAAAATTAACTTCTACTTGAGGGAAGAGTAGTCATCTATTCAAAGCCTTCAGCAGCATTATACCAGGAACATGACAGGAACAGGTGCATTGGTTTTCATTTTAGCTAGTGTGGTGGGTTGGCCCTGGCTGGATGTGATGGGCCCACCAAGTCACTCTCTCACTCACCCTCCTTAACTAGAGAGAAGGAAAAAAAATATGATGAAATGGTCATGAATCAAGATAAGGACAGTGAGAAATCACTCGCCATTACCATCATGTACCCATTCCTGTTAAGCTGCTGGAGTAAAGATGGAACTAGTGGGGGAGCAAATAAGCTAACAGGAAGAAGGCTGTTTTATCCTGTTGAGTCTTAAAGGGGAATATTGAACCTGCTCAAGGACTCTTAGGAGCAGGAAGAAAAAACTTTCCATGTCTACACAGTTACACTTTGCCTTCTGTCCTTGATTTTGCGCATACCAAGTCAAGTGCAGGGTTATGTTAAAATTTAACCTTTAACTGGATTGCTGTCTGTGGCACTGAAAATGAGAACAACTTTTTCACTGTGAGTGCAATTATTTATCTGTGTTTCGGTTTACATTTTTAAGCTTCTTTAATCAACAGTGAGGGACAAGCCAGCTCTGGAAAGGAAGGCTTTGAACATATCCCAGTGATTTTCAATGCATGACATTCAGTCTGTGGAATGCAGTTTGAACTGCACATAGTTAGTTGCTTTACTTTCATTAATCATTGCAAGTTTTGCAGTCCCACCAGAAGAAAAAAACCCATATGAAATCCTATGTCTGCTCATCTCAAAAATTTCTATTATATTTTTTACAAAAAATTGAGAATTTACTTAGCACTCCTAAGACAAGTATCACTGCATTCTTTCTCTTTTTGAAACTGCATAGCAACATGCCACTCAAGGTAAACTTCTGACATCACTCCCTAGTGCTAAAGGCCTATGTGTTCTCCCACTTTTGGTGAGGTGGTTTCTGATACGTGCTAGTAATGACAGACAATGTCTATTTTCCTCTTTTAGTGATGAATGCCTCCTTAGAACACACATAGTTTGTAAAATGCACTGACATTCTGGGACATGAGAAGCTAGACTTGATGATCTTAAAGGCCTTTTCCAACAGAAATGATTCTCCGACTCTATGATTTTATGAAACAGGACTATTTTGACACAAAATGCAACAAGCAAAAAATTTTTAGTCTTGAAGGCCATACTGGGCTTGCAGCCAGAAGTAATAATCAATGCATACCACGTGATATTTTTTAACTACCTTCATAACATAAACAGCAGACTAAGATTGTTTTTGTGCTTTCCACTCCCAAAACAAGGACACTTAATTTTCTTGGCATGCATGTTAAAGGAAATAATTGCTAAAGCATGTTGAGAAAAGTGGATAAAATATTTTAATGCTCCCACGCACAAGGCAGTAATTTCTGTTATCACCATTGTGACCCAGCAGAAACTAGTAAAAAAATTAATAAGCCAGTAAATACATCCATATAAAATTAAAAATTAATTTATCCCACACAGTGCTCACCTTTGTAAAAATTTAACTCACCCAAAGCAGGAAAAGCAAATTGCCCCTCCAGCCATTCTGAAAATCAACCAAAATAAATTACTTTGAACTAAGGTGAAACAAATTCTTAAAATGTGTTACATCCACCTCCACTCCCAACTATTAAGGTATCTGAGTAACTTGCATATCCACACTTATACCTGTGTTGTTATGAAAAGAGTTACTTCACTACTCCTGTAAAAAATTAAACTTACCTGCTAGCCTTGCAATGTTAAATGCCCTTTAGATACCTAATTAAACCAATATATTTTTAGTAAAGTAATGCCTTATAATGAGATACCTTAATCAATACAAACTGATAGGGCAATTTCATTAGAAGAGTTTTTTCTAATGTTAATTAAAAAAAAAATCACAATTATTTTTCTAAAAACAAAATACCAATCATTTCAGTGCTAATGTTTCGTGATTTTTTAGTTTTGGGTCTTGGTTTTGTTTTGTATTTCTAAGAAAGAAGATTCTGTTTCACAATTCATTGTGGGATAGAACATGATATTTAGGTACAGCTCAACAAAAGGCAGCATGGGCTAAATTAATATGTTCATGACACCTCTCTGAAGTGTAATTTCATTTCAGCCTAGATACTTAGTTGCTAAACTAAAATAGCCCATTTACATCATGTGACTTAGTTACCTTTTAGTCCAGACCCAACTAAGTGATTTTACTAACTTGCCAAATACTTTCTGTAACAGCAATATGTATCAGTTGAGTTTGTGGGGTTATCCTGATAGAAGGCAATAATTTACATCCTAATTGGTAGCTGCGGGATAAAGAATAGAAAAGCATGAAAGGTAACAATCATATCTAGAGTGAAAGAAAAAAGCATGTAAAATTATCTTCGAATACACCTTTTAGTGATATCTCATTGGGAGAGTTAATGTCCACTTTTCTCTTGCTCCAAAAATACCAGAATTCATATTTTTCACTTCCATAACACTTTCCGGTTTACTACATACATTTTCAGTCATCAGTTTGCTCCCCATAGAGAAAGGATTACTTTTCTTAAGTGCTGTCCCCTTCCATGTGTCTCTCACTGCTGCCAGATTTTAGCATTATTTGAGGAATGTGTTTTTCTATGTATGTGATCCATGGAGATTTTATCATTTATAAAGGGAATAACCACTGAGACCTTGAGAGACACATACAGCAATAACTAGACCTGTCTTAAAAAAAGTGGCAGAAGTATAATGTCTATTGGAACTATATCTCTATTCTTTGTGGATACTTGTTGTATGAGACATTCTTGAAAAGGATTAGACAGCATGCTTGCCCACAGCAAGGTGGATTTATTGACACTATGTGGTCACTTCCAGTCACATGTTTGAGTCTTCCATAGGTGAATTTTTGATCCTAAAGTGTATAATAAAATGGAAAAAAATGAAGCACCAGAGACGATCAGTAGGAGTACTGGAATATACACATAAAGATAGGTGCAGACACACACCCACCTCATTCTGCAAGCTTTCAGCAGGTCTGAGACAGCCAGTGAAAAGGCCTTAGCACTGTCAGGCTTTGGCCATCTATCAAAAAAAACCCTCCAAAACAACCAAACTATAGGTTATGACCAGCAGAGACATAAAGCAATAATGCAACCAAGGAATTGACAAAATTAACTCATAGACACAATCTATTAAACGTTCTGAGCCATTCAGGTTTTTCAAAATCTGTCTTTTCACATTAGATGTTCAGTAGAAAAAGAGGGGGTAATTAATATAGTTTAGACTTAGATGACTGGTGCTCACCCGATGAATGAAAACAGCCTTTGCAATAAAATGGGTCTGACCACTGGATGTCACTCTTGACTTATACCTAGCTACATTAACAGTGTTTTTCTGGCAAAATGAAAGTCTGAGGCTTCCTGCATTAGCTGGAACCTCAGATTGATAACTGGAGGTTTAAAGTGCTGCTCTGCCATCAAATTCCTGAATAATCTTAATTAAGTTTTGCTCTTGTGGGGTTTTTGTTTTAGGTTGTTTTTTTTTTCTTTTTTTTTTTTTGGTGGATTTTGCCTCAGCTACCCAACCTGTAAAACACCAGTAAAATCAAACCACCCTTTTGTTTTTTTGTTCTAGGAGATGTTAAGAATTAATTAAATAGAAGATTTGGGGCTGAGAAGCACTGTGAAAATACAGTGACCAATATGTACACAATTAAGAAAATAAATATAACTTTATAATACTATGATCACAGATTTAAGCAGGTTGGAAAAGACCTTAGAGATCATCAAGTCCAACCTATCAACCAACACCATCTAATCAGCTAAACCATGGCACTAAGTACCTCATCCAGTCTTATTTTAAACACCTCCAGGCACAGTGACTCCACCATGTCCTTGGGCAGCCCATTCCAATGGCCAATCACTCTTTCTATGAAGAATTTCTTCCTAACATCCAGCCTAAACCTCCCCCAGCATTGCTTCAGATTGTGTCCTCTTGATCTGTCACTGGTTGCCTGGGAGAGGAGACCAACCCTCATCTGGCTACAGCCTCCCTCTCGGCAGTTGTATAGAGCTATAAGGTCTCCCCTGAGCCTCTTCTTCTCCAGGCTGAACAACCCCAGCTCCCTCAACTGCTCCTCATAGTGCTTGTGCTCCAGACCCCTCACAGCTTCGTTGCCCTTCTCTGGATGCGTTTGAGCAACTCAACATCTTTCTTGAATTGAGGAGCCCAGAACTGGACACAGTACTTAAGGTGTGGCCTAACCAGTGCTGAGTACAGGGGCACAATGACTTCCCTGCTCCTGCTGGCCACACTATTCCTGATGCAGGCCAGGATGCCATTGGCCTTCTTGGCCACCTGGGCACACTGCTGGCTCATGTTCAGCCTACTGTCAACCAGTACCCCCAGGTCCCTTTCTGCCTGGCTGCTCTCCAGCCACTCCGACCCCAGCCTGTAGCACTGCATGGGGTTGTTGTGGCCAATGCGTAGAACCCAGCACTTGGATGTGTCCAGTCCCATGCTGTTGGACTCTGCCCATCTGTCCAGCCTGTCAAGGTCCCTCTGCAGGAGCCCTCCTGCCCTCTAACAGATCAACATCTGCTCCCAGGTTGTTGTCATCTGCAAACTTACTGATGAAGGACTCAATCCCCTTGCCCAGATCATCAATAAAGATATTGAACAGTACTGGGCCCAACACTGATCCCTGGGGGACACCACTAGTGACTGGCTGCCAGCTGGATGTGGCACCATTCACCACCACTCTCTGGGCCCAGCCCTCCAGCCAGTTCCTAATCCAGCACAGAGTGCTCCTGTCCAAGCCATGGGCTGACAGCTTGGCCAGGAGTTTGCTATGGGGGACAATGTCAAAGGCTTTGCTGAAGTCCAGGTAAGACTACATCCACAGCCTTCCCACATTCACCAGGCGGGTAACTTGATCATAGAAGGAGATCAGGTTGGTGAGGCAGGACCTGCCCCTCCTAAATCCGTGCTGGCTGGGCCTGATCCCTTGGCCATCCTGTAGGTGCTGTGTGATTGCACTCAAGATGACCTGTTCCATAACCTTGCCTGGCGCTGAGGTCAGTCTGACAGGCCTGTCATTCCCTGTCTCCTCCTTCCAGCCCTACTTGTGGATGGGCATCACATTGGCCAGCTTCCAGTCATCTGGGACTGGGACTGATAGTATTATATTATAGTGTACTATGTTATAATTAACATCTTATTTTGGACAGAAGACATTCAAACATTCAGTTTTAAGAAGTGTAAATATTTACAATTAGAAGTAAAATGTTTCACTGAACTTTTTGGATCTGACAGAAAAGAGTTTTGCAAATAAAAATCTCTGTAATATTCAATTTTCTTACTTCATTTTTTGTGCTGAAAACATAACAGTCATAATGCCAGAATAGAATGTTTAGAGATTTACTACAGTGTACTATATATTGGAGAACTTCTGCTCTGAGAAATTTTCTAGAGTGACTAAGTACATGAGGTGACGTGAGGAATGAGAACTCGGTAAAGCAATGGATTGCTAATCATCATCAGCTAGTCCCTAAGCAGCACCCAGCCTCTTTCTAGTATCAAGAACTACATCACTCTCTCACTCCTGATACTTTAAGCCCTAGATCTCACAACATATTTAGAGCACCTTGCATGTTAGTAGTTTATCAGGGGAAGAATGCCGAAGTACCATGGTGTTTTGGGGAAGAATGAGCATGGTAAACATAGACAAAAAAGGGAATTAAATGGGTCATTCTTATACAAATATGTCTGGTCAATATACTTATCTGATGTGCACTGTGCCTGATCAGTTCAGTCTTCTTTGTTTACTCATTAAACCCCCTTTCTAACTTTTGCCCGGGCAAGGGACCCTATTCCGCACACACATGTATACATACAGCAGTCCATGTGTGAGCCACTGCCCGATCTGGCTCTGGAAAATGTGCACGAAGACAACTTTCTCTGGCTTTCTCTCAGCATTGGCTTTGGTATTGCAAAATGAAAAAGGCTTTTAAGGGTACTGCACACATCTATGGGAAAATTCACTTGAGTAGTATTAGTCTGTTAGAACGACAAACTGTGTCACTTCCTGCTTCCTGCATGCAAGGCAAGTCTTAGCAATAACCAAAAAGAATGGACGTCAAGCTACAACTACCTAATAGTTTCTCTTCATGTCAAAAGCTCCCAGGTCACTTCAGAGCATAAACAGATGCACCAGTTATTGTCATGTTTTAGCGCAAAGGCTAACCTGCCTGCTCTCCCAACACAAAAGTGCGGGGAAAAGTAAAAACTCAGGATTGAGACCAAAAAAAGTTAGGTAAGAATAGAGATTACTGATCAAAATCAGATAAATGTAGTACAGAATGCATAATTGCCTTACCCTATTTGCAGAAAAAGCACAGCAGCAAGCAGAAGCAAGCAGAAGCAAATGAGCCTAAAGTTCAAGACAGAAAACTACTCTCCCATCCCTCCTTGTCCCACTGCTGTCCCAGTGGAAAAGACCAACACACAAAAGAAGAACACAGAATCCAGAAGCAGTAAACCAGAACAGGAAACCTCCCATGTTACAATCTGAATTTCAAGCCCCATAGTACTTCGCTCCAGCCAGTACTTTCATTTTTGAAGCTGGCATGACTGCAGCATGGTATGAATAGCAGTGGCAGGTTCAACTCAATTCAGTGGTTGTGATGGCTGGGTGAAACACTCCAGTTCATCAGTAATCTTCTTTAGGATAAAAGACTAAACTCATTGCAACCAAACCATGAAAAATGGTCAGGAAGCCAAAGTTAAGTGAAATAGATGGAAGTGACTATTCTTTTTGGGACAGAGCCCATAGACAGGAATATCAAACATAATATAAGTATGCTACCTTGCATTTCTCATTTCAAACAAGTCTTTTAAAATTTGGTTTCAAAATTCTACCAGCCCTGTTTTTCTGACAGCAATATCTCAAAGATGGACCCAAAACCATTAATATATCCTATCCAAAAGTTCAGTAATTTGAACTTCATTTATTAACTTTCTTTCCTTTCAAAGAACTGAAATTCTATTATTTATCTAAACTGCTTACTGAGAATTTCTTATGCAACATTACTAAGCAGTTTATTGGCTGATTTTGTCTTATACTTTCATTATACTCAATACATGCAAATAAATATCTTTTACCTATAAAATACATATAATCAAAAGCACCAAGTGGTTGAGTAGTCTGTTTATCACTAACAGTTTGATCAGTGTGTTTTTTCCAAAATCAGTCAAAGCACTGATTTTCTTTCTCAGTGAACAACAAAGGTTTCCTGTAGTTGCATGTTTTCACTAAGAACATATGTAAATTCTGGCAATGAGATCTGAACGCCTGGCCAAAAAGTTTTGCTCGCTAATTCAAAACTGGAATGAAAAAGAATAAAAAAAAAACCAAACCAAAGAAAAATAGAATAAGTTTCTTATCTTCTATAACGGAAAAAAATATAGAATCATAGATCCGTAGAACACTTTTGGTTGGGAAAGACCTTTCAGATCATTGAGTCCAACCACTAACTCTGCCAAGTTTGGTGCCAAACCACGCCCCTTGGTACCACATCTATGCATCTGTTAAACATCTCCAGGACTGATGATTCAATCACCTCTCTGGGGAGCCTATACAAGTGTTTGACAACCCTTCCAGTTTCTTTTAGTACCCAATCTAAACCACCACTGGCACAACTTGAGGACATTTCCTCTTGGCCTATCACTTGATACTAGGGAGAGGTAGTTGTGGAAAGCTGTAAGGTCACCACTCAGCCTCCTTTTCTCCAGACTAAAGAATCCCAGTTCCCTCAGATGCTTCTAAAGAGACTTGCTCTCTAGACCCTTCACCAACTTCATTCACCTTCTCTGGACATGCTCCAGCACCTCAATGTCTTTCTTGTACTGATGGGCACAAAACTGAGCACAGTACTCAAGATGTGGCCTCAGCAGTGCCAAGTACAGGGGAACAATCACTCATCACACTATTTCTGATACAGGTCAGGATGCTGTTGGCTGCCTTGGCCCCCTGAGCACACTGCTGGCTCATGTTCACGTGGCTGTTAACCAGCACTCCCATATCCTTTTCTGCTCAGCAGCTCTCCCCAGGCCTGTAGTGTTGCACGGGGTTGTTGTGACCAAAGTGCAGGACCCTGCACTTGGCCTCATTGAATCTTACACAGTTCACCTCAGCCCATCGATTCAGCCTGTCCAGATCTCTCTGCAAAGCCTCCCATCCTCAAGCAGATCAATGCACCTGCCCAACTTAGTGTCATCTGCAAACTTACCAAGGATGCACTCAAGCCCCTCAACCAGATCATAAAGATATTAAACATAACTGGCCCAACTACTGAGCTCTGAGGAACATCACTTATGACAAGCTGTCATCTAGATTTAACTCCATTCACCACTATTGTTTGGACCTGGCCATGCAGCCAATTTTTCACATAGCAAAGTGTCCACCCATCCAAGCCAAGAGCACCCAGCTTCTTCAGGAGAACGTCAAATGTTTTACCGTAGTCTAGGTAAACAACATCCACAGCCTCTTCCTCATCCACTAAGTGGGTCACCTTGTCATAGAAGGCAAATTTGTTCATCAGGCGTGAACCCATACTGGCTGGGCCTGACCATCTGGTTGTCGTGCATGAGCTGTGTAATAGCACTCAAGATCTGCTCTGTAACCTTCTCCAGCACTGAGTTCATACTGACCAGCCTGCAGCTCCCCAGATCCTCCTTCTGGCCATTCTTGTAGATAGGTGTCCCATTTGCCAATCTCCAGTCTGCTGGTAAATGATAAAAAGTGGCTTGGTGAGCACTTCTGATAGTTCTCTCAGTACCCTTGAATGTATGACATCCAATCCCATAAATTTGTGTATGTCTAAGTAGTGTAGCAGCTCTACTGATGACCTCCTCTTGGATTATAGGGGCTTCATTCTGCTTTCCATCCCTATCTTCCAGCTCTGGAGGCTGAGTATCCAATGAACAATTAGCTCTTACTATCAAAGACTGATGCAAAGACAGTGTCTCAGACTTTTTGTCATCCTCGGCCACTATTTTCTCCCCTGCATCTAAGAAAGGACAGAGATTCTTCTCAGCCCTTGTTTTCTTGCTAATATATTTGTAGAAGCATTTCCTGATCTCTTTAACAGCTGAATCCAGGCTAATTTCTAGCTGGGTTTTGGCCTTTCTAATTTTCTCACTTTGTAGTTCTCAACTTTGTAGTTCTCCTGGGTGGCCTTTCCCTTCTTTCAAAGACCATAAACTTTCATTTTTTTTACCAGAGTTGCAACCAAATCTCTCTAATTCAGCCAGGCTAGACTTCTTCCCCACTGACTCATCTTTCAATACAAGGAGACAGCTTGTTCCCAGAGCTTCAGGAGTTCTCCTTGGCCCTTCAGGATTACCTCCCAAGGGACTCTGTCAACCACTCTCCTAAACAGGACAAAATCTGCCTGCTGGAATTCCAAGGTGCCAGTTCTGCTGATCCCCCTCTTTACTTCTCCAGCAACTGAGAAATCTACCATTTCATGATGACCGTGTGGAGGACAGCCCCGAACTGTTACACCACCCTCAAGTTGTTTTCTGTTCACAAACAGCAAGTAAAGCATGGTGCCTTCCCTAGTTGGCTCCGTCACCAGCTGTGTCATGTAGCTCTCCTTCACACACTCTAGGAACCTCTGGGACTGCCTCCTCTCTGTTGTAATTCCAGCAGACATCAGGGAAACTTAAGTCCCCATGAAAACGAGCTAGAGATTGTGAGACTTCTCCCAGATGCCTACAGAGTAATAGAAAAACACAGTAAATGCTGACAGGTACTGCCACAGATGGTGCTTTTGCTGCCTTCTTCTGTGTTTCCGAGTTTCTACAGGATCCCAGCAAGTGGAAAAAAGGAAAAATATTGCCAAACATGGCACAAGAAAGAAGAATCTTCACACCACAATGAGCAATACATACACAGAGTACACTGCCTCCATCTGACTGCTTTTTGAACAGAGGGAGAACATACCCACTTGAAGAACAGAAAGGGAAAATAAACAAGCTAGAAAAATATTTGGCTCTCCTGATTGACCGGCCTGGTATGCAAGATGGCCAATTATTTGCCTTTACTTCTAATTCCCAGAACCACTGACAACAGTCAAATCGAGAATCCCAAACCACATATTTCCCTTTCCTATAGCACAAGGTACCTTGACACATTTACATCTACAGAAACCATTAGGTATGTGCCTGTGCTGTAGTGTCAAACAGCTTAGACCTGCACAATGATGGTTTAGATACGCATAAATCCCAAAAATTAAGTGTGGCTTTCTGCACTGGATACACCACAACTTTCCTCTAAACTTGTGTGTCAGCTCTGAAGACACTATATTTGTTCCACATCAGTACATTACTTTATGGAAATAAAGGGAATCCAAGTGCTAAATACTACTTTTGTCCTAACTGAAAATGAAATTTATGTTTGGTAAGTATCAGAAATAAAATTACATGCATGTTTGCATCTTCTGTTTTCTAATGTTGTTCACTATACTTCCTGTCTCTGAGCAGAAGCTGCAATTTGTTATGTGTTGTGCTTCAGAAATGTAATGGTTGTGGTTGGCACCATGAAACTTCATTTTTAATAAATATAACACACATATCAATTGAAGAAATGTCATAAACAGATCATCAGAAAGCTCCGCAGTGTGTTAAAACATAAGCAATAAAATGAGATATGACAGGAACAGAACTGCTAAGCTGGATTCAAAAATTACTGTAAGTGGCTGTTGGAAGAGATGTAAAATACATTTTCTGGTTCTACACAAGAGTACAGTTGTATTTAGTGATTTATACACTTTTCATTGCCAGCTTCCAAATGGGCTGTATTGATTTTATGTTTGTGGCTATTTATGCTAGTAGCATGCATAAGAACAGCATTGGAAAAGAAGCAGGATCAGAGGACGCTGACTTTAAATCACAGGTGCTGGCTTTCCAACTAATACCATGTTAGTTCAGCTCTTGAAATAAAATCTACTTCATTAATACTGTTGCTTATAGATGATTGTTATCAAGACTGTAATAAAGAATGCCTTTATATGAATTAAAGTACTTTTAATTTACTTCAAGCAAATTCCACTATGTTAAAGCAAAAGATATTTTAAAAGTTCATTTTTAGAAGATATTTTTGTTGTTTCTGAAGGGTAATTTGTAGTTCCTCTTATTTTCAGAGTGAAAACCCATTTGCTTTTTTGTTTAGATTTTGGTTGGAAAAGACTGCGCTATGTCTGTGTTTCTTGAACACCTCCAGGAACAGTAACTCCACCACCTCTGTATTCCAACACCTGACCAAATGACATTAGATTTCTCCCTCTACTCTTTGGTTTTTTTGTTTGGCTTTTTTTTTGTTTGGGTTTTTTTTTTGTATTTTTTTTTTACCTCAAATAACATAAGTAATGTTACAATATCAATTAGTATGCATTATTAGCATATTAAGCACTCCCCCTTTCTCATGTATAGAATGCAAAGATTGGGGCATGGCCTGAGAAGGCTGCATTTCGACTACTGAAGTGGAAGGAAATATTTGTCCTGCAGGTGAATGCCTGTATTACATTATAAAATCCAATGGCCAATACTGGTTCCATCAAGTTTCATGCATTCAGGACAAGACTAATGCACACAGTTATCATCCCACCCAATACTAGTCACTCATGTTTTCAGTGCTACAGTGCTGCATCTTTCACCTGGATAAAACTTAAGCTCTCACATTATCACAGCAGTATCAGTGTGGCATGAAGCCTGGATAAGATAGCAGGATGACAACCCAGAATAGCACTCAGATACATGTGAAAAATTGTTTTCTTAGTCTTAGTAGGGTGTATGTAATCCAGCCCAGCTCCCTGGCTCTACTACAGCCCTGCCAGTCACCATTTCCTGCTGGTTTTCAGTCTCCTTTTGAAGCTACTTCTCTCACCCCTAATCCTTAGGGCTCCAGAAATTTCAAGTAAGAAAGACAGAAGACATCTTTACACCTGTAGCTGAGGACAACTTTGAATATAACAGTAGGGAAATGTAACAATAACTTTTCATCACAAAATTGTAATCAATTTTTAAACATAATAATCAGTAAATTCCAGTTACAGGAAAATTCAGACCTTTTAGCATGCAGATATTTTTGAGAGGTATGCTCTTGAAGTGTTTCTGAAAATTGGTAGATACCCATTTTCTCCTCTCTTGCATAGGACTATAAATGGAGAAACAGGCTATGCTAATGATTTTTTTTCATCTTTTTTTGCTGATGTCTGAGAGCTTCACAGATACCAATTTTCACAAGACTTGTGAAATCAGCAGTTGCATTATCTGTCTATCAGAGACAGATTCATGCCAACACACATTCTAATTTCTGGCACCCAAATGAGCAAACACTATAGGGTTTTTTTAAGAACATTTCACATCACAGAGAAAGATTTGCTATTTAAAACATCCGTTTTCCTTGACTGCAGCTGCAAGGGCTCCACACCTCTGCCTGAGCGAGCCTAAATTTTCAAGCCAGGTGGAGAGAGATTTGCTATTTGCTGCCCACGGAGAATGCAGCTCATCTGTTCTGGGTTCATATCCCAAATATCTGCATCCATGGGAAGCCAGTAGTTAGTCCACTTTACTTGAAATAATCAATATTAGTCCCATGGAACTCAGGGAAGGGGAAAGTAATAGCAGGAAGGTAAGGCTTACATTCAATACGAGTGGATGTTTCCAGTAAACAGCATTCCTTCTTCGTGTACAAAAAATTATCTTGTGCTTTGAGTAAAGTAAATAACTTCAAAGTAGTAGCTGAGTCATTAATTTATCTTCTTGATGCCAGATGAAATTACACTATTGACCTCCCACATTAAGTATGTTTTCATACAGCTTAGTAAATGGACTCTTGTTTCAGCAAGTATTTAGTCAAGACCTTTTCAGCCAAGCCCAGAAACAGTGAATACATTATATTAATTGAAAAATTGACTAAAAATACTAATTTTCTACTGCTGGGGACTCTGGCATGTTTTGCCTACTCAACATCTGTGCTTTTAGATTAAAATATTCTTCAAGGCACAGACTGCTTTTATGCCTTATGCAACATTCACTACATTGTTCATGCTTAGCAAAAATGGAATACATGTTGTCCTGATTCATCGCTGGAAAATAGCTATCATCTGCTGAAGCAGTTTTCCTGCTCCAGTTTTAAACAGCATTATAGAAGGAAGTAAGTTTCAGCTGTTAGTGTTTACTAGGAGAACAACAACTTCAGTTCTTTATTGTGATACTTTCAGTTCTATTTAAGGTCTGGTTTAGATGGGGAAATGGTTCGTTTTCAACTGCATTAAGTCTATTGAGCTAGAGCAATTCAACTGAGAAGCTCATAAAACACCAGCTTAGACACAGTTCAAGTCTTTATGCTCCATTTTTCTGCAATAAAAGCATCTTCCTTCAGAGTTCAGAACCCAGATAAATGTCATATGGCCAGTCCACATAAAAAAAAAAAAAAATCTTTTTTTTCCACCACTTGTTGCAATTACAAGAACAGCATCTCTATTAGGCATAGACATGGAAGTCAATTTCTGCTCTCAAAAATTTTGTTTAGACAGCTAAGTCATGCTGGAGAGCTGTGTGAAAAACCAAATACTTGGAATTTTTACTTCATGGGTGACATAATGAATTCAGCAGTTCCTGTTTGGACTGTGATTATGACCAAAATTGCCAATAAATTCTTGTGTGCACAAATATGAGAGAGGGACTGTAGCTGGAGGATGAAGGCATTTTATTTGAAGTTTGAACATGCAGGTAAATAACAGTGCTTTGTGTTGGTACTTCTAGTTCCAAGTGAATTCTCCAGCTTTTTGGGCCATGAGAGGTAAGAGAAAGATAAGGAAAGCAAGATGTATCGGTGTGAGCTGAAATTCGCCCCCCACCGACAATAACCAGGCTAGCCCAGTCTGGAAGCAAATGAAGGCTGTATTTACAAGCAGAGTCTAAAATCTATGATGAAATGCAATGAATATGTACAAATATACAAAATTCACAACATTCACAAATATATACAATCAACAGAAAAGCACAATCGATCTCCCTTTGCTTCCCCCCAAGGCGACCCTCCCAAAGGAGCCTCTCTCTCTCTCCCAGGAGCTTCCCCCCAGACCCCCCTGGACAGAGAAGCAGAGTTAGTTAAGCAGAAAGTTGTTAACTTAGCTGCCAAGGTCAGTACGTGTTATCTTCAGCCAGAAGAGAAGAAGAAACAGCAGCCAGACAGCCCAGCAACTGCCCCCACTGCCAAATGCAGAATGTGCAGAGTGCCTACTTTGTTTTGGGTAATAGTTCTTAAACATTTCTATCTATCCAATGGAAGTGTTTAGAACAATCAGTATTTTGCTTTCTTACACCCAATAGTGACTTATTTACATTCTTTCACTTTCTCTGTTCTGAACTTTGCAAGGAAAATTTAAAAAGACAGTTTCAAACCATCACACAAGAAAATGTTGTTTACTACTTTTATATGTTCTATACCTAGTCACTAACACAGTCTGCTTGCTGCTAAGTTTTTTTTCTACATATGTAGACACATATATGTATATACACATGCATACACATGCATACAGAAATATAATGTTTTATATAGTGCAGAACTAACTTACACCCGACCGTCATTCCAAAACTATTAATTCTGTTTAAAACTGATAAGTACAATGAGAGAGGAAATCAGACAGGAAGAAGTTGGCCAGACCTTTGCTGTTGGAAAAACTCTGTAATGCTCCCAACTGAATTTGCCAGGAGCCTCCTGGTATTTCTCATTTTGTTCTTCTTACTGCTGTAAGTTAACAATACAGCAATTAAACACCTCACTGGTTGCTACCTTGTAAGAGAGTGTTTATGACCTTGGAAAAGGATGAAATTCACAGAAATACCACTTTTCCTTCCATATGGTCTGCAAACTGATACAAAGTCTAAAACTCAGGGTAGTATTTACATGTATATCCTAAGGATCATTTATCTGGCTGTCCTTGGCCTGATTTCATTCGTCCAAATTGAAAGTTGATCAAATGAAGTTGGATGTAGGCTGTTTCGTAGATTTTTTTATAATCAATTCAGTGTGAGTGCCTTATTAATTACTATTAATGAACTTCCCTGAGTGACTGCATGTGTAGGCTATTCACAATTCAAAGGTGAGATAGGTCATTGCCTTAGGCAGATTTGCCACTGAATCATTATGAAAACTACAAAGAATACAGTGACTATTCGTAGCTGTACCAACTAAGTGATCCAGAAAGCTCTGCCATTACTCAAGACTCCTGTACTCAAGAGAAGCAGCCTTGTGAGATGACGAGCCACAGAACCTACTAAAAATCTTTTGTCTGGGCCAACATGTATCATAGGCAGAACAAGCAACAACAGTAACAGGTAGACTTACTGAAGAGGAAAGTGAAGAAAATATCAGTCATGTTTTGTCATTTTTATAATGTGAGTTATCAGTAGGTATGTAAAAGATGTTTCCTTATGACAGTTTTGCCTTTGCTAGCTAAAACAGTAGTAACAAGGTATTCTGATATGCAACATTCTCAGAGTCATCTACTTCACTGAGATAATTTCAGTGTTAAAGAAGAACACTTATTACAGGAGCGTAAGACATAAAAAGAGCAGATAAAAGAATTTGTTTGTTTAGCCTAGAAAAGGTTAAAGGTGGGAGATTGTGAGAGGAACGGGTTGATTTGTGTTTGATCAGAGGTACCCAGATGGATGTATAAGAAAGGCTAAAGCTTTGAAAAACAAGAGGCTGCAAATTCCTGTTTTTATCAACAAAGTAGGGCTAGAAATTTGTTATCGTGCTTGCCAACCACAAATGCCCTTCAAATGCCTTGTAAAGGGCAAATGGACCTGGAGGAAGATGAAGAGGAGCAAGGCAATTGCTGGGCAGGGGGTGCCATGACCCCAGGGCTGTGCACATGAGCAATAGGGGATGTAGGTTATGTAACACGATTGGGTAACGGGGTGGGGCTTTTGCCCCCAAAGCCCAGCCTCCTGGGAACGCCGTGGCCTGATGTCACGGGACACTGGCCCCATTTAAACTGGGGTATCTCCAATGGTGGGGCCACTTCCAATCCTCTGTTGAGCAGTGGGGACGCCTGCTGGGATTGGGGTGCTGACATTTTAAAATCTCCGTGCCGTGGTAACGTGTCAGGCTCTTTGTTTCGTGCCTAGTTTTCTATTTGTGGCTCTTCTGGTAACGAGGGTCTAGCCTTCTGTTTGTGCTTTGCTTTCGGTTTCGCTACACTGTTACATAATCTTGTCTGCCCTTTAATAAAAGCACGCTGTGCCCTCATGGAACCTGCGGTAAACTGTGTTAATTCCTGAACCAAAGGACCCACTAAAACAGAAATGATTGCTGAATTCCACTGCATAGAGGAACTTGTACAAAAGACAGTGGCCAAGTTTGCTCAGAGGCACAGTAAAAGGACCAGGAGTAGTGGCTGCAAGTTGTAATAAGAACAATTCCCGACATTCATAGGTAAAAAGTCCAATTGGGGAAGTCAATTCTGGGACAGGTTGTCCAGGAAAGTTATGATGTATCCATCCTTGAAGATTTTCACAGCTTAGCTGAGCAATTAGACCTAATTTTGAAATATGTCTTCCTTATCAGGATGCTGGACCAGATGACCTCTAGATGTCCAGACCAGTCGAAAACACTTTTCTCATTGTGTTTAAGATGTTAGGTAGAGATAACATTCTTGAAATCCATGAATTCAGACAGATGAAAAGTCAGTGCCCTGGGAAGAACAACTTCCTCCAAACAGTGATGGAAAGGGATGGAAGGACAAGACCTGCTACGTGTCTGACATTAAATGTGTTTATCACCAGACTGTTTGAAACCCATGTATGCCAAGCGCACAGAGGCTGCTTGAAGGAGGCAGTAATCTGGCCCTTCCAGAAATGAACGGTAACAACAGGTCCCTCCTGTGGACATGTCACAAGGCCAACAGCAACAACAGTAAGGTTAGGAGGCCATGGTTACTGCTGCACAGGCCTGGCTTAGCCATGCAGATGGTTTTGGAGGAACAGTATCCATAGCAAATTCAGCTTTTTACTTCATAGAGAAAAACTCTATAATCTTGAAGGGCAAAAACTGTAAAGATCAATGAAATTATCCAGACCAGCAGATACAAGTGAGAAACATGGAGACTTTGGTCCAAACATACATTAGACTTTGAGGTAGTAAAATTTCTGTTCAGTATTTTGCCCCATTGAAAGGGTAAAAGCTTCAAAGTTACCTGCCATAGGACAATACACATATCAGGATATTTGCAACCTATAACCACAAAAGTAATTTGTCTCTTTATGTAAAATATATTACAAATGACAGTTCACTTTGAATTGACAACTGTATCTCTGTTTCACTGGTTAATTGTACTTAATTAATTGTATTTTTTAAGAGTTGTGAATGTATTTCACTGGTTATCTTGCTTGCTTTCACATTATTTCTAAAGACTAACAGTCACATTCCTTGTATAGTAGCAATAAGTTTTGTAAAAAAGCAAGAAGTATCCAAAATCACTATAAAGTAGCCTGTTAAACAGGGGAAGAGCAAGCTATAAAGCAGTCAAGTGGAAAATGCGAGCTGAATTACACAGTTTTGAGGTTTGCAACATTATATTTAAACATAAGTGAATACATAGTAGCATTTAAAGAAAAAAGTATGATCTTTTTTGTCCTCTATATTCTTAGTCATGTTATTGAAGAATAATATCCAATCATCATCATCTTTTCTATTCGCCAGAGTACTGTTTAACATAATTCAGGTCCTGAAAATGTATAGAAGTATTTCAGACAGATTACACGAACTGCTGGTTATTTAGTAAGGAGAGTGAATTTGATTAATCTCTCAGGGGAATTATCAGCTTTGATTTTTCTTTCTTCTTCTAGGTAATTCTACAGAGGTTACTGCCGGCTACCTCTTGCCGTGAAGCACTGTAATTCTATAAAGCAAATCATATAAGAAAATCAGATCCTCCAAATTCATTATCTCCATTTCTGCTGTCATAGAAACTAGCAATCCAAGGCAACACAGTATCTGCTCTCTCTCCCGGTCTAAAACCAGCTGTGGGGTACTGAAGTGAAACAAGATGTTGAATATGTGCTCCGTATAAAAGGACACTACCACACAGTGAACAAAGAAAATACACAAGCTATAGGCAAAACACTATTATTTTATTCATAGAACTGCAAAGTTGTTTTGGTTGAATGAGACCAACCATTAACCCAATACTTCTTGGTCACCACTAAACTACGAACCAAGCAACACATCCATATGTCTTTTAAACACCTCCAGGGATGATGACTGCACACTTCCAGGGCAGAATGTTCCAGGGCTTGACAACCCCCTCAGTGAATAAATTGTTCTTAACACACAATCTAAACCTCTGCTCATGCGAAGACCATTTCCTCTTGATCTATCCCTTGGTTCTTGGAAGATAAGATCATGCTTGACCAATCTGATAGTCCTTTGTGATGGTGTGACTAGCTGGGTGGATGATGGGGGGAGCACTGGGTGTTACCTACCTCAACTTCAGCAAGGCTTTAGACACTGTCTTCTGTAACATCCTCATAAGTAAGCTCAGGAAATGTAGGCCAGATGAGTGGACAGTGAGGTGGATTGAGAACTGGTTGAATGACAGAGCTCAAAGGGTTGTGGTCTAGTTGGAGGCCTGTGGCTAGAGATGTTCCCCACAGGTCAATAGTGGGTCCTGTCTTGTTCAGCGTTTTCATTAATGACTTGTACAAAGGGATGGATTGTACTCTCATCAAGTTTGCGGATGACAGAAAACTGAGGGAAGTGGCTGACACACCAGAAAGCTGCTCTGCCATTCAGCACAGCCTAGACAGGCTGGAGGTGATAGAGGTGAACTTCATGAAATTCAACAATGTCAAGTGTAGGGTCCTGCACCTAAGGAGTAATAATCACATGTGTCAGTACAGGTTAGGGGATGATGTGCTGGAAAGAAGCTCTGTGGGGAAGGACATGGTGGTGATGGTGGATGAAAAGTTCACCATGAGTCAGCAATGTGTCTTCATGGCCAGGAAGGCCAACATTACTGGAGGTGCATTAAGAAGAGTTCAAGAGAGGTTCTTCTCCCTCTCTGTTCTGCCCTAGCGATACCACATCTGGAGTACTGTGTCCAGTTCTGCGCTCCCCAGTTCAGGGAACTGCTGGACACAGTACAACAGAGGGCCATAAAGATGATTAAGGAACTGGAACATCTCTCTTACCAGGGAAGGATAAGAGACATGGTGCTTTCTGCCTGGCAAGGAGAAAACTGAAAGGGGATCTTATCAATTATTATAAATACCTATAGGGTGGAGGTATTTTGGAAGAGGTTTGGCTCCTTTCAGTGGTGCCCAGCAATAGCACAAGGAGCAATAGGTACAAGCTAGAACACATGAGGTTTCATTTGGCCTTCAGAAGAAACTTCTTTACTTTGAGGGTGCCAGAGCTGTGGAACAGGCTGCCCAGAGAGCCTGTGAACTCTCCTTCTCTGGAGACTTTCAAAACCTGCCTGGACACATTCCTGTGCAACCTGATCTAGGCATAACTGTGTGAGCAGGAGGTTTGGAAGAGATGGTCTCCAGAGGTCTCTTCCAATCCCTCTCATTCTGTGATCCCATGTAACACAAGCCTCTCTACAATTTTCTTGTAGAGAGCCATAAAGCCTTCCCTTAGTTTCCTTTTCTTCAGACTAAATAACCCCAGTTTCCTGAGCTGCTCCTCACAAGACTTGCTTGCTAGACCTTTCACCAGCTTTGTTGGCCTTTTCTAGACATGCTCCAGTACCTCAATGTTATTCTTGTAGTAAGAGGCCCAAAACACAGTATTCGAGGTATGGCCTCACCAGAGCTGAGTACAGCAGGACAATTACTTTCCTCATCCTGCTGGCCACACTATTTCTAATTCAAGTCAGGATGCTGTTGACCTTCCTGGCAACCTTGGCACGTTGCTGGCCCATATTCAGCTGGCTACCAACCAATACCCTCATGTTGTTTTCTGCCCAGCAGTTTTCCAGTGATTCTTCCCAAAGCCTTTAGCATTGCATGGGATTTTTGTGACCCAGGTGTAGGACCCAGCGATTGGCTTCGGACCACCAATTCGACCTGCCCAGGTCCTTCTGTAAAGCCTCCCACCCTCAAGCAGATCAACACACCTGCCCAACTTAGTGTCATCTGCAAACTTACTGAGGGTATACTCAATTCCCTCATCTACATCATTGATAAAGATAATAAACATTACAGACACCTGGGGAACACCACTTGTCACCAGCTGCCAACAATCTTTGGGCCCAACCTTCCAGCCAGAATTTTTATCTGTCAAAGCGTTCAACCATCCAAGCTGTGAACAACTAATTTCTCTGGGAGGATGCTGTGGGAACATGTCAAATACTTCAATAAAGTCCAGGCAGACAAAACCCACAGCCTTTTCCTCATGTGCTAAGTGGGTCACCTTGTCATGAAAAGCAATCAATTTAGTGAAGTAGGACTTGCTTTTCATAAACTCATGCTGACTGGGCCTGATCACCAGGTTTTCCTGTACATATCACATGATGGCACTCAAGATGATCTGTTCCACAACCTTCCCCTGCACCAAGTTTAGACTGACTGGCCTGTAGTTCCCCAGATCCTCCTTCCTGTCCTTCTTGTAGATTTTGCTAACTTCCAGTCAACTTAAACCTCCCTGGTTAACCAAGACTGCTGATACAGTAAGCATATTTGAACAAGCACCAAGCTATTCAAATATTGAAAACTACTTAACTTTTGTAAGCTTTTGCAGTAATTTCAATTACATGTTTCTTCTTTCAAATAAAAAATACCTTTAATTTATTTCAGGAGAAAGAAGCTTTGCATTTGATGTTATCTATTGCTAACTGCAACCATTCCTTTCAGTGCAAGAACATTAAAAAGAGGCAGGAGAATCTCTTTCTAAAGCCTTTTTTAAGATACTTCAATTCTAGGCAGCATAATAACATTAAGACTCGCTGATGTACTGTGCAATTTGGTAGAGATGTATTATGCTTACTCTGGCTGCCCAGGGAGAGTGAAAGCTATACAATATTGATGAGGTAGGATCTGGCAATGAAGAAAATTTCCTTATTCTGAAGCAGCCAACTGTTATAAACCAATTTGCAGAGCTAGCTTTCCTCTGACGAGTCCCTTCAATATAGCTTCCACTGACACACAAAGTGACAGGTCTAAGAGCTGAGTCTCCACCATTGGCTCTACTAATGTACTCATGGGTTAACCTGACAGAAGATAAACAAAGCAGAAACACTGACTGAGAAGGGTAGATGTTATTTGAACATCCATCTCAACAGCTACTTCTGCAATGTTATATACATAAACTGGATTTTTAAACTATTATAATTTATTTCAAAAAGTGTGGGGAGAGAGTATTACGAAAAAATTGGGTCCTGGCTGACAGTGTTGGCAAGACTTTCACGCAGGAGTCCCAGCAGAAGAGGATCTCCTGGGAGCAGAGGGCAGCTGTGCTGACAGCTACCGTCTGCCTTTCACTCTGGCAGCAGCCTTTGAGCCAGCAGTGGGGCCCCGAGGGCTCCCAGAGCCAGCTGGGGACAGGACAGAGACAAATGCGGATCTCCTCTGAGCAGCCTCCTCTGTCAGGGCTATCCTCCCCGAGGAGCAGAAGGTTGTTGACTGCAAGATTAAATTGGAGTAGGAGATGCTGGCAGGGAGATCGGGGAAATCATGCAAATGCAGTTGCCCTGGCAGACGGAGGAGGGAGGGAAACATTTGTCTCCTGTGTTTTGAAGACAGAAAGTACCCCCCTGCTATTTATGATGATGACACAGCCCGGGGGGGGAGAAAAGAAGATTTCCTGTTTTACAGGTAAATACACAAAAATACATTTTATGTAACATATTTAATTTGTATTTGCAGGAGGAGCAACAACATTTCATAATTTTTGCGAACCTGTTTCAAGAACTTGATGGATCTATGTCGAAGACCTCTCATATGGAAGCAAACAGTAGTCACAATATTTATTCAAAATCAGCCTATGCACCTCAGTAAAAGATGGCTTGAATCCTACCTTCAGCTAGATGGTAGATGAATTAATTAACTGTCTGAAGCAAACTTGCATAACAAAGTACAGCACAGCTACAAATACTAACAAAAAAAAAAAGGCCACCTCTGAAGAATCCCCAACCAACTAATTTTATAAAAAATCCTAGTTACTAAACACACGAGAAAGTAGTTAGTTCTACAAAGAAAAATAATATTATCTGGATAGTGAGGGGTGAGTTTTAGGATGCAGTTTCAACACAGGTGAACCACTCTGCTTCAATTTCACTTAACGGGTCTCACTGCACATGAAAAACCCTAACTGTGGCACACCTGATGAACTAAACATGGAAAGGACATACTGTGTACATGAGGGACTGAACATTAGAACTGTTTTGAAGAGTAGATCACAGTATGATAGTATCACAGTATATCAGAAGTTGGAAGGGACCTCAAGAGATCATCAGTTCCAACTCCCCTGCCACAGCAGGACCACTTAGGGTAGCCCACACAGGAATGCATCCAGGTGGGTTTTGAAAGTCTCCAGAGAAGGAGACGCCACAACCCCCCTGGGCAGCCTGTTCCAGGGCTCTGTCACCCTCACTGTAAAGAAGTTTCTCCTCATGTTGAGGTGAAATCTTCTATGTTCAAGTTTGAACCTGTTGTTCCTTATCTTATCACTGTGAACCACCCAAAAGAGCCTGGCCCCCTCCAGTTGACACTCACCCCTCAGATATAGACATTGATCAGATCCCCTCTCAGTCTTCTCAAGACTAAACAGCCCCAGGGATCTCAGCCTCTCTTCATAGAGGAGATGCTCAAGTCCCCTAATCACTCTCTTGGCACTCTGTTGGGTTCTCTCCAGCAGGTCTCTGTCTCTCTTGAACTGGGGAGCCCAAAACTGGACGCAGTATTCCAGGTGTGGTCTCACCAGGGCAGAGTAGAGAGGTAGAAGACCTTCTCTAGACTGGCTGGACACACTTTTCTTGATACATCCCAGGATACCATTGTCTCTCTTGGCCACAACAGCACGTTGTTGTTCCATGGAGAACTTGGTGTCCACCAGCACTCCAAGCTCTTTGTGGAGCTGTGTTCCAGCAGGGCAGCCCCTAACCTGTACTGGTGCCTGCTGTTATTTCTCCACAGATGTAGGACCCTGTACTTGTCCTTATTAAACTTCATGTGGTTTACCTGCACCCAGCTCTCCAGCCTGTCCAGGTCACACTGGATGGCTGCACAGCCTGATGGGGTGTCAGCCAACAACCCCAGTTTTGTATTATCAGAGAACTTGCTGAGGGTACTCTCAATGCCCTCGTCCAGGTCGTTGATAAAGATATTGAACAAAACTGGACCCAGTACTGATCCCTGGGGGACACCACTGGACACAGGCCTCCAAGTTGACTCTGTGCCACTGAGACGACCCTCTCAACTCTGTTCTGGAGCCAGTTTGCAATCCACCTCACTGACCAGCCATCTATGCCACATCTCCTGAGCTGTTCTATGAGGATGTTATGGGAGACTGTATCAAAAGCTTTCCTGAAGACAAGATATATGACTTAAATATTCACAAAGATCATGGACTGTAAGTGATAACTGAAAAAACACAGGGGTATTCAGTGAAATTTAAATGTAGTAAATGAAAACTAACTTGGGGAATAATTAACTAAAAGGATTTATTTCCACATAATATCAAAACCAAGAACTAAACTATGATTAGATATAACTAAAAATACTATGCTACCATTCATGGTTTCCTTAGATGAGATTGCTAAATATGCATACACACTTCTGAAAATATGCCAGACGTTTACTGCTCAGGGTAAAGCTGAAATTTTTCCATAAATATCCTCTGTAGGATATTGTGAGCATTTCTATAAAGAAGGAAGCATTACTCACTGTTGGATATAGGGTGTTGTTTTGAAAATGTTTTTGCTTTATGACACTTTATATTACCTTAATGTAACAACTTGCATCTTTCTCTGTTTAGACTCACAACACATTTCAATATTTAGGAAAATAATCACAAACACAAGCTGTGCTCACAAGAGGAGAAGCTATGTATTAGCTTTGCCAAATATACAGGATTAACATCACCAGGTTAAGTGATCTCATAAAGTTAAGCCTCTTTATGCCTAAGTCTGTTTAGGATATCTGTACTGTACTTTCACTCCCTACTCCAAACTTTCAGCATGATCTACTTTGCAAACAACTGGGACACATAATTTAGGAAAATGTAGGGCATTTATGAACAATCCTTCAGGATATTTATACACTAAACAGTCATTCCTAGAAATGTGTACAACAATTGTCATTGATGAGCCACTACCTGCAGCATTAGTGATCCTCTGGGTATTCTGCACTGCAGAGATGTAATCCACTTGAGTGTGGCTCATGTAGATGCATAAAAGGAGATGCTATATATGGTCCTTTCATTCCTCCCAAATCCTGTGCAGGAGTTAGTCAACCTGTACTGCTGGCTGAATCAATACTGTAAGTTATAACCAACACTGGCATTCTAGTGGATAAGGTACCAGTTTCTTAAAAAGTTTCTAAAAAGGAGTATAAAATTAGGGCAATGCCTTTTTCCTCCCTGAGCATCCAAACAAAGCTGATCTTGCAGAAGGCAGCATCCATTCAGTAGCTAGGATGGAGATGTTACTCCAGTGCATGTGTGTTTGGTGTAAAGGCAAGAATACTTGAGAGTTCCCCAAAGACACCAAGCAGCAATGAGCTGTCAAGCCATCTCACACACATATGTAGCCAGAACCTGTGACCTTCAAGCCACAGTCTGGCCTGTAAATCAGTTAGTGTTTAGTACTGCATTTTTTAAAATGGAAATTGATCTACTGCCTACTCTTGTCTTTCAAAAAAAAAAAAAAAAGTTTTGTCTTATTGGAGAAATTGGGGAGTTTTAACTTCTTATGCAATATCTAAGGTCAGGTTGGACAGGGCTCTGAGCAATCTGATTTAGTTGAAGATGTCCCTGCTCACTGCAGGGGGTTGGACTAAATGACCTCTAAAGGTCCTTTCCAACACAAACCATTCTATGATGATTGTATGATGATTCTATGATTTAAAATACTATTTGAAATGTCTTAATACTTGTGAAAGCCTCTCTCCCTGAAGGGTTCTGTATACAAGATACATTCCTTTCGAATCCATGATGAGAAACGAGACATGCATGTATTTTGATATGATGTACAGATTCTTTCTATGTGTTATTCAGAAAACCATGAAAGAACGAGAATGAAACATTGTTAAGTATTTCCACAACACAGCTAGTGAAAAAAAAAAAAAAGAAGAAAAAAGGAAGACATGGGTGAGATCAGCAGAAATGAAGAAAGCTGACTGGAAGATGTGTTCCAGTACCGCTGGCTGCAATAAGCTTTGCATGCTGTGAGATACCATGAAAGATGCATACATTTACAAGAAGGTAGCTTTTCTAGCATGCAGTGCATTGCTCATTTATAACTCCATCTGCTTTTTATACATGGCTCTGGAGCTAATTTTTACTCATGGAAACAAACATTTCATATGACTGATTCTCTTTCTGGTTTCTACTTTTTTGGTTGTTTTCAATTGGAAACAAAATCACTAAGATTTCCATGTTTGCAATTTTTAAAACATACTCAAACTTTTTCTAAAATACAGAGACACTACCATTATTCATTTGTGTGAGAAACAAAGCATTCATCAGGTTTTGAGTGAAGAAAAAGCGGGCAGGAGGGGAAGGAAGAATGACCTTAAAACATGCAAAAGTAAACAGACCATAAAAGAAAATTTTAGCCAAGCCTTGGAAGAGAGCTAATGCTCAATATGCTCTCCTTGCAATACTGAGCTATATGTCTACTTCTTCCTTGTGCCCATGGTATATACAAAGATCAGATTTTTCACTTGGATCCCAATGCCTTGTCTTTCCTGCAGTTTTCCCTCAACTCCTTCTTCTAAAATTATTTTTTTTTTTTTTTATTCCTCTAATCACTTGCAGGATGTGGGTTTCTTTTTCCTTATCACTTGCATGCTGTCTTCTTTTGATGGCTCCAGATTTTACCCCTTCATTCTTCTTTTTTTGTAACCTAGGACTTTTCCTTAAGAGCAAAGATACCTCCCATGTGAGTGAGAAAGAGATGCTACGCTCTGTATTTTGGCATCCTAACTTAAACTCTGTTCCTGCCACCCTAACACACCATGGCAAATGAATATTTGTACAAAGTAAAACAGTTCCAATTAGAAATTTGATCATGTATGCCTGGCTTTTGGCTCCACTAAAACCCCAGCCCTGGATTTAGTACAGCTGTTCACAGTACAGCACACTGGGTCTGATTGCATTTGCAAAATTCTATGCTCTACATCTTCATGGGGTATGTGAATAGATATTTGAGCAGAGCAGAAGTGGAAAGACTTTGGATATTTAGCAAGCAAATGAGGTTCTTAGTATGAGCAACACTGAGAGAATGTTTTACAACTTTTAAACGTTGTAAAAATGTCATTATTTTGTTTGGTAGACATTAGTTGGGATAATACTAAGTGTTAAATTCTGAGGGTTATTAATAGCTACTGCTTGATTGAATTCCACTATATTCTGCCTGAGTTTAGTGAGCAGGCGGATTCATAACGCAGGATACAAGTCAATTAAAAAAACAGAATGTCTTCTGATGGGTGGAAACAAAGATTTGTGCATACAGAAGGAATACTTCATGGCTTATAATGAGTGGAGCTTTCCTTAATTTCTTTTAAAGTAGTTTATTTCATCAGCAGTCAGCGTTCTTCACTGCTGCAGTGTCAGTGGTTCATACATGGGAAACAATGTTTAGGTTAGGGAAGATGACTGATAGAGAAAAGGGAATTTTTGATTTATGCAAAAATTTCCATTGCCACTGTATAACTACTGTATTGCACATGGCTTTTCTGGAAGCTACCTGCCTTCCTCTCTGCTACCATCTCCGCTCACGGCACATCTGTAGATGGATATGGAAGTAACTCACCTTTACAAGTAAGCAGTTTAAGTCCTGGTTCAATAATTATAGAATAGAATCATAGAATCAAGAAGGCTGGAAGAGACCTCAAAGATCATTGAGTCCAACCTGTCACCCTAAACCTCATGACTATCTAAACCATGGCACCAAGTGCCACATCCAATTCCCTCTTGAACACCTCCAGGGATGGTGACTCCACCACCTCCCTGGGCAGCCCATTCCAATGGCCAACCACTCTCTCTGTGAAGAACTTTCTCCTCACCTCCAGCCTAAACCTCCCCTGGTGCAGCTTGAGACTGTGTCCTCTTGTTCTGGTGCTTGTTGCCTGGGAGAAGAGACCAACCCCCTCCTGGCTACAACCTCCCTTCAGGTAGTTGTAGTGTGGTATGAAGCATAGCAGCTAACTAGGATGGCCACAAGATGATCATGGAACTGGAACATCTCTCGTAGGAGGAAAAGCTGAGAGAACTGGTGTTTTTCAGCCTGGGAAAGAGAATACTGAGAGGGGATTTCATCAAAGCATAGAAATCTCTAAAGGGTGGAAGTCATGAGGATGGGCTCTTTCCAGTGGTATCCAGTGGCAGCAAAAGGGGCAACAGGTACAAGCTAGAACACAGAAGGTTTCTCTTGTGCTTAAGGAGATAATTCCTTACTTTGAGGGTGCCAGAACCCTGGAACACTGCCCAGAGAGCCTGTGGACGCTCCTTCTCAGGAAACTTTCAAAACCTGCCTGGACATATTCCTGTGCAACCTGATCTACGCATAACTGTGCGAGCAGAATGTTTGGACAAGATCGTCTCCAGAGGTCCTTTCCAACCTCTACCATACTATGACTCTATTATTCTGTTTGAACTTCACAGGGGTGGATTATGACTATTTTATGCTTCTTTATATTGTTTGTACATAGTTCACATTTGTAAAGGTTACCATTTGATCTCTGATTTACTGTAAACATATGTAGAAACTGAGCAACTCAACAAATACAAAGAAGGATTGTTAAATTTTAGGGGGAGGCAGGATATTATTTTTGTTTAAAGACTACAGGCTTTTTGTCACACCAGAAATATATCGATGACCTTTTAAATGAGATATCAGTTGTATTCCTATGGATATTTTGTACAGTTTTCCTTGTAGTTGAGAGTTATGAACACTATCCTAGCCTACATGTAATCTGAAAAAAAAGTACTTACTGGAAATTGTGCCATTAACTACCTATTTAACCAGAAAGAAAAATATAAACATAATTTGGGTACACTTCTTTCAGTATAATTCATTTAAGATGTTCTACATATTCTGCTCTGACAACACAAGAGACCTTAAGATCTTGGTTTCTAGTTATTGATAAACTGATATCCAAATATTCAAAATACTTGAGCTGTTCTCACCAGGTAACACAATGATATTCAGTTCAGTGATAACAGCTGTACACTTTATCACTGTATTTACTTTTCAAAGTCAGTGCTACAAATTCTTAGAGTCTTGGCAATATTAAATCTTTCTTTTTTTTTTTTTTTTCTCAGAAAAGACACACAATGATTCAATCTTCCAGTAAGTGAAATACACCACTATTTCATTTACTTTCAAATGAAAAACTGAGAAACAAGTCTTTCTTCTGCCATCTAGTACTTCTGTAACTCATTCATCCACTACAAGAAATAATAGATACTTGTGAAAGATGTCAGCAGAAAAGATCTTATGCTTTCTTATCAAAAAAGAGTACTCATATGACATGTCAAACTTCTGTAAGCATTGAAGAAAGTTTGATGGGACTCTAAGAAAAGACTCTTCACCAAGAAAGATTGAAGGAGTAGAGACTTGACAAGTTCAAATATCAAACTGTTCTGAGAACATTTGTCTTTTTCCTCCAGTCTACAGACACATCATAGTAACAATGGTTCAGCAGAAAAGTTCTGTATTCTGAAAAGAAGCAAAATAACTTGGCAGAGATCCTGAAATTATTATTATTCTCTTTGTAGGTAACTCAGGATAAATTCACTAAAAGGCTATCAAGATTATGAATACAAAGAAGTTATACCTCATAGGACTTAAAATATATAGAGTATAAATGGACAAAACAGATACTAAACAAATATTTCAATAACACGTAACAACATTTAACAGCACAGCTGGACCAGCACTAATATGGGCACTGAAATACAGTTTAAGCATTGTACAATATTAAAATTAATGAATAACGTTGTTATTTTGAGATGAATCCTTGCACTGGTACATTTAAGTGAATCAGTTCTGCAGCCAGTTCCAACTGCACAGTAACAAAGTACAGCTCACCTAGAGAGCCAGAAATCACCAAATCTTTAAAGAAGAGGAACCAGCAGGGTTTCGGCTGTGCTGTTCTGTGACACAGCTTGCAGTAGGGGTTATACAAACACCCAATTTCTACATTGCTTCTTCCTTGAAACTTTCAGGGCAGTAATTTTAGGCTCTTTCTTATGTTCTGTTTGTACAATGCCCATCACAAAAACATCCTGCAGAGCTGTAGTCTTCATGCATTTTCACAATGTCAGTGTTTAAAAAGAACAGCTAGCATGAAGAAATGCATCTGGATGCCTGCCTGCAAACATCTGTTTGCAAACCCCTGCCTTCAAAACTTACAGAGTTCCTAAACGCTTTGTGCATTTCTGGGTATTCACTGCAAGAGTACCCTGAGTCACTCCCCCTCTTTCCCAGGACCTCCAGTATGTTCAAACAGAGATTTCTTCCCTCACTTCTCAAGAACAGAAATGGAATAATGAAGGCTCTAAATTCTCCTTTCTAGAGAAAAAGAAGTATTTGCCAGTAGGTAGGATCTTTCCTACCAAGAATACAGAATTTACAAAGTTCTCATTTTTCCAGTATCACACAAAAATCATGCCTGTATAATAACAATTCCCTCTGATGAGGTAGCTCACTCAGGGACATAGAGGAGGAATCTACTTCCTTATCCTGTTTCCCTTAAACTAGATTTGAAGGGGGAATGGGATTGTAGCTGGGTTTGCACCAGTGGGGCAGTGTTCTAGTATTAATGAAGACCAGAAGGCCTCTCACCCTCCCAGGGCAGAATTGGTGTGCTCATCCTGCTCCCTGCAATGCCTGTACACCAACACATGCAGCATGGAGAATAAACAGGAGAGTTAGAAATCCGTGTGCAGTCAAGGGGTTGTGGTCTGCTGGCAGTTACAGAGACATGGTGGGACAGCTCACAAGGCTGGCATGTGGTCATGGATGGCTATGTCCTTTTTAGAAAAGACAGGTCAACAGGGTGAGGTGGTGGAGTTGCTCTTTACATGAGGGAGCATTGAGTTCTGCCCAGGGTGGATGAGGGGCAAGTTGAGAACTTCGTGGGTGCAAATAAGGTTCAGGCTTGCATGACTGATACTGTTGTGGGTGTTTATTACAGGCCACCTGATCAGGATGAGGAAGTTGCTGAGGCCTTCTACAAGCAGCTCACAGCAGCCTCGCAGTCACAGGTCATAGTTTTCATGGAGGGTTTTAACTACCCAGATATCTGCTGGAAGGCCTACTCAGCCAGCCAGCCAACGTCCAGGAGGTTCCTCCAGTGCATTGATGATAACTTCTGGATGTAAATGGTGGATGAGCCAACTAGAGAGGAGTGCTACTGTATCTGATACTCACTGACAAGGAGGGGTCTGGTTGAAGTGAAAGTCGAGGACAGCCTTGGCTGCAGTGACCATGAATCAGTGGAATTCTGGATCTTGTGCAGTAGTAACAGCATACCAAGCGGCATCACAACCCTGGACTTCATCAGGGCCAACTTTGGCCTTCTGAAGTAGTTGCTAGGGGAACAGCATACTAGAAGTACAGGAGCCCAGTATAGTTGGTTAACATTCAAGGACCACTTCTTCCAAGCTCAAGATCAGAGTATCCCAACAGGTAGGAAATCAAGAAAGGGAGCCAGGAGACCTGCATTGTTAAACAGGGAACTGCTGGGCAAACTGAAATGGAAGGAGAGAGTCTACAGATCATGGAAGGAGGGGCTGGCCACTTGAGAGGAGTAATAAGACTGTTGTCAGAGAATGTAGGGAGGTAACTAGCAAAGCTAAGGCCTCCTTTGAATTAAACCATTCAAGAGTGGTCAAGGACAACAAAAACAGCTTCTTTAAATACACTGCAGACAAAACTAACACTAGAACCAATGTTGGTCCACTGCTGAATGAGGTGGGTGCCCTGGTGACAGAGGATAAAAAGAAGGCAGAGCTATTGAATGCCTTCTTTGTCTCTCTCTATAGTTCTGGAGACTGCCCTCAGGAGCCCTGGAGCCTTGAGGGCCCAGAGGAAGTCAGGATAAAGGAAGAGTTTGCCTTCGCTGATGAGAACTGGGTTAGGGATCAGTTAAGCGATCTGAACGTCCATAAATCCATGGGTCCTGGTAGGATACAGTACGGGTGCTGAGGCAGCTGGTGGAAGTCATTGCTAGGCCACTTTCCATCATCTTTGGTAAGTCAGGGGGAACAGGAGAGGTGCCTGAGGACTGGAGAAAAGCAAATGTCACTCTTCAAAAACAGAAACGAGAAGACAGGTAAATATAGACCAGTCAGCCTCACTTCCTTCTCTGGAAAGGTGGTAAAGCAACTTATCCTTGGCACTGTCTCTAGGCATATCAAGGATAAGAAGGTCATTAGGAGCAGTCAACATGGTTTTACCAAGCAAAGTCATGCTTGACCAAACTGATAGCCTTTTATGAGGACATACCCAGGTGGATACTTATCCATGTGGATGACAGTGGAGCAGTGGATGTGGTTTATCTTGATTTAAGTAAAGCATCTGGCACTGTCTCCTACACCATTCTTGCAGCTAAACTGAGGAAGTGTGGTCTGGATGATCAGGTAAGGAGGTGGATTGAGAACTCATTGAAAGCAAAAAGTCAGAGTGTTGTGGTCAATGGTATGGAGTCTAGTTGGAGGTCTGTATGTATTGGAGTCCCTCAGGAGTCAGTACTGGGACCAGTGCTGTTCAATATGTTCATCAGTGACCTGTATGGCACTGACAGCAAGTTTGCTGATGACACAGAACTGGGAGGAGTGGCTGACACACCAGTTGTGCTGCCATTCAATGAGACTTAGGCTGGAGAGTTGGGCAGGGAGAAATTTAATGAAATACAACAACAGCAAGTGTAGAGTCTTGCATATGGATAAGAACAACTCCATGGACCAGTATAGGTTGGTAGCTGATCTGTTGGAGAGCTCTGCTCTGGTGAGGCTTCATCTTGAATATTGTGTCCAGTTCTGGGTCCCTCAGTTCAAGAAGGACAGGGAGCTGCTTGAAAGAGTCCAGTGCAGAGCCACAAAGATGATTAAGGGAATGGAACATCTGCCCTATGAGGAAAGGCTGAGGGAGCTAGGAAAACACTGAGAGGTGACCTCATTCATGTTTATATATACGGGGTGACCTCATTAACGTTTATAAATATGTGAAGGGCAAGTGTTGGGAGGATGGAGTCAAGGTCTTCTCAGTGATGTCCAGTGACAGGACAAGGGGCAGTGGGTGCAAGCTGGAGTATAGGAGGTTCCATGTGCACATAAGCCAAAACTTTTTCACTGTGAGGGTGACTGAACACTGGAACAGGATGCATAGAAAGGTTGTGGAGTCTCCTTCTCTGGAGGAGAAACTTCCTCCTTCAAAACTTCTCTGGATGCATTCTGTGTGATCTACTCTAGGTGATTCCTGCTCTGGCAGAGGGGTTGGACTAGATGATCTTTTGAAGTCCTTTCCAAATCCTAACATTCTGTGATTCTGTGATCTGTACTTTCTAGCACTGGGCTGCAGTGTAATTTCTCTACTCATGAGAATATAGAAAAACGCATTGATCACCTTCAGGTTTGTCTAGGAGCCTCAGGTCCTTAGGCTATATTTTTTTCAAAAAGGGCACAGGAAGATAAAATGTCATGTATTGCAGCAGCACACTGAAGAAATATTTACCTATAGTTGTAAAAGGCTTTTGTGAATTCACATAGATTTTAGTAAAGGGTCTTTCTGCATTTTAAACTAGAAGATTTACTGAGGACATCAAGAAAGAAGGGAATGGTGTCAAAGGTAAAAATGTCTATCTGAAAGAAAACAGAATTCACAGCAAACCTCTGGAAATAAAGCCACTACTGTAGATTCATCAGTCTTTCTACTTCTTTCCTTTTCAAGCAATTATTTGTGTCCAGGATCTTTTAAGGCAGTGATGCCTTAATATTAACTGCTCTAACAAAATCATGGTAGCATCTGCCATATGCTTGTCTGTATCAGCACTGCTGTTGATCATCCTGCAGGTCCCTGTTTAAGATGATTTAAAGGCAGAGAAACATCTGTTTTTCATTGCTTATCCAGCCTTAATCTTCTAGGTAATAACATTTTAACTACTGATAAAACACATAAAGAATGAATTACAATACATATTGAACTTACATAAAAGTAAACTGCACAGTATATATGTGCACCTTTTGTAGTCAAAATAAATAAGACATTTTAATTTAATGCTGACTAAAGGATCTTTTGAATTGAGGTTTCTGTATATTTCAGGAATCATCAAGGGAAGGGGTGGCTATCTCAGGTTTGTTCTGGAATAGGAAAGAATTTATGAAATTTCAAGGCTTCTGGCAAGACCAGGAAATTATTTTCTGTTCAGGTCTACTGAGGACTGTAACAATAAAAAGCAGCACACTGGAAAAATATCAAAAGGGGAAAAAAACAACAAACAGTGCGAGAAAATACAAAGAGAACATACACTCCATGTGCAGAAGAAACAGACAAACATTTTATACTCAAAGACATCATATCCAACATATGTCCACAAAGCAACTTAACGCTGGTTTAGTAACTGAATACTAATACTTGGAAGTCAAAGCTGTAATAAGTTAAGCCTTACAGACAAAATGATGATCTGAAGAAATAACTACAATTCCACCATAATTAAACTATTATATCATGTCAAGGACAAAATTCTACCTTATAGATCTTATACTGCACAGTAGACCACAAGCAATGCCTGATTTACAAGCCTTAGAGTAAAACTGCAAACTGTGAATGTACAACAAAGTGCATGTAATCTGAAAAGACAAGTCGAAAAGATGGAAAAATGCTATATAAAAGTAAACCATTCCACACAAACATCCTGTACAACAGAAATTTGTGGATTTGTGGAGATTTCCATTCTTATAACAAAGGTGGAAGTCAATTGTCATCAGCTGTCAGCAATCTTCACATTGTGGGATTTTAGGTATGACAATAGAACAAAAAAGAGTTTCTTCAAGGGATGTCTCATGATGGTCTATAAGGTGATAAAGAACTTAACTGTAAATTCATATGCTATATGCAACCCAATCGGCTGGAATGATTGTCAACTTCCAGAACAGTGTGCAATTAGCAGAGCTGGGCCTGACAACTGATTTAAGCAGAAGAATGTATCTTACTAATGAAGTCCATGAATAACCAAAGACCTACAAACCTTGCCAGTTGAGATCTGTATTTGTATTATTCAAAAGAGAAATGAAAAGTACGGGATCACTCTCAAAAACTGCGTTTATCATCATAGAAGGTTCATGGAAACCTTCGTCTTTTTGCTACTTTCAAAGTCCAAGCAACAACTGCAACTGAGGTGAATTTAATACTATGTGTGCTTTAATACACAAACATAAGAACGATGGAAGACCACAAAGAACATAGGATACATTGTTTCCTGTAAAGTGCCACATTACCTTGTTGTTAGCGCTGAAACAGCCCATTCATTTTTTTACAACATAATTAATTTTATAGGTTCACATGCCAGCATCATAGAAAAATGTTAGTGTTGTAGGTAGAGGTAACCTTGAGTATGTAAAATAACAGAAGTGGAATTCTGGGTCTAATTTCCTCTTTGTTTTGCAATGACATGATGCCAGGTGGGAAAACTGTAATGACCATAACACAAAAAAAGGTGAAAGAGAATCATAGAACCCTACAATTGTTTAGGTTGGAAAATACCTTCAAGATCATTTCAGTTCTTAACCTAGCACTGCCCACCACTAAACCATGGCATTAGCCACCATACCTACATGTCTTTTGAATATCTCCACAAATATCACCACTTCTCTGGGCAGCCTGTCCAGTGCTTAATAAACATTTCAGTGAAGAAATTTTTCTTAACATTCAATTGAAACCTCCTCTCATTCAAAGGCCATTTCCTTCTTGTCCTATCACCTGATATTTGGGAGATGAGATCAACATGTATCTCACTACAACCCTATTTCAGGTCATTGTAGAGAGCCAAAGGGTCTCCCCTCACCCTTCTCCAGACTAAACAACCCCAGTTTCCCCAGCTGCTCCTCATAAGACTTGCTCACTAGACCCTTCATCAGATTTGCTGCCCTTCTCTAGACATGCTCCAGTACCAGAGTGTCCTCCTTGCAGTAAGGGGTCCAAAATTGAACATAGTAATTAAGCTGTGGCTTTCTCAGTACTGCATACAGGGCGACAATCACTTCCTTCATCCTGTTGGCCACAGTATTTCTAATACAAGTTGGGATGCTATTGGCTTTCCTTGCAATCTTGGCACATTGCTGGCTCATATTCAGCTTGCTGTCAACTAACACCCTCAGTGTTGTTTTCTGATGAGCAGCTTTCCACTGATTTTTCACAGAATCACAGAATCAATAAGGTTGGAAAAGACCTCAAGGATCATTGAAGTCCAACCTGTCACCCAAGACTTCATGACTACTAAACCACGTCACCAAGTGCCACGTCCAATCCCCTCTTGAACACCTCCAGGGATGGTGACTCCACCACCTCCCTGGGCAGCACATTCCAACATCTAACAACTCTCTCCATGAAGAACTCGAGCCTAAACTTCCCCTGGTGCAGCTTGAGACTGTGTCCTCTTGTTCAGCTGCTGGTTGCCTGGGAGAAGAGACCAACCCCTCCTGGCTACAACCTCCCTTCAGGAAGTTGTAGACAGCAATGAGGTCACCCCTGAGCCTCTTCTTCTCCAGGCTAAACAATCCCAGCTCCCTCAGCCTCTCCTCGTAGGGCTTGTGCTCAAGGCCTCTCACCAGCCTCGTTGCCCTTCTCTGGACATGTTCAAGTTTCTCAATGTCCTTCTTAAATTGAGGGGCCCAGAACTGGACACAGTACTTGAGGTGCAGCCTAACCAAGTGCTGAGTACAGGGGCAGAATGACTTTCCTGCTCCTGCTGGCCACACTATTCTTAATACAGGCCAGGATGCCATTGGCCTTCTTGGCCACCTGGGCACACTGCTGGCTCATGTTCAGCCGGCTGTCAACCAGTACCCCCAGGTCCCTTTCTGCCTGACTGCTCTCCAGCCACTCTGACCCCAGCCTGTAGCACTGCATGGGGTTGTTGTGGCCAAAGTGCAGTACCTGGCACTTGGGCTTGTCATCATGTTGGACTCTGTCCATCTGTCCAGCTGTTCAAGGTCCCTCTGCAGAGCCCTTCTAACCTCTAACCGATCAACACCTGCTCCCAGTTTGGTGTCATCTGCAAATTTACTGATGACTGACTCAATCTCCTCATCCAGATCATCAATAAAGATTGTAGTTTTGTTTGTAAATACAGCTCCATTTGCTTCCAAACTGAGCTAGTCTGGTAAAGTTTATGTTGGCAGGGGGAATTTTCAACCCACCACAGGCACTATTGGCCTTGCCTTAACTGAGACAAAAGAAGAGAGTGTGTCCCAAAACTGGGGTCCAAGCATCACATCAGCCAAGCTTTAACCACAGCTAGGGAGAAATCCTGGACATGACATGACATCTGTCTTCCAAATGAGCATTTACTAACAAGCACTAAAAGCAGAACTAGGGTTCAAATGGCTGTCACAAAATACCTGGTTATTGAGGTTTGAAGCAATGTCTTATTAATGATGACACTGATATTGAAATAAAGTGTATCCCACAAAATGAGCTAAAATATGCAGTTCCAAAACACTAGAAGCAAATCCTCTATCATTAATATGGTTTAATTGTAATAAAATGTCATTTGGTGATTGTATCAATGCAAATAAGGGCTACATCTGACATGAATAGTGAACCTATCCTCGCTGCTCAAACAAAATGAAAAGGTACTTTTTTCACTATGCTATGCTGCCACTCAATTTAATTAATAAATGTTCCACACATTTCTCTGAAGATATTTATTTAATCATTTCAGGTAGTTTGTTTCAGTTTTTGCCCTCCTCATTTACTTTAGGGGGAAGGTAGTCTTGGAATTTGACATGGAAAAAAAAATGCAGCATTAATTATGAACACAGCTATTAGTAGCTGATATACCTGAACACGTGCCTAGTCTTTGAACAAATTACAAACTGGACATTACACATATCCTGCCCTTCTATTAGTTACATAACCTGGACATCACACATATCCAGAAGGCAAAATCAGCCCTCTGATGAGCACAGCGGTGTCCACAGTCTGTTCTGTGGCTGAACGCTAGATGAGGGTGGACAGTGGAGTTCCTGAAGCCACGGATAGCTGAGCAAGAGTGGCGACTCACCCTAGGAGCTGGCTGTTTTCAGGAGCAAGTCTGATGTCTGTGGGCATGTCCAGGAGCAATTATAGGAGATTTAAATGGCCTTGGGAAGCTTGAGCAACTAGGGTGTGGCATGGCAGTTCACATGAGAGGGTGCCCAGGCGAGGGCCCTTCACCCTGTTTGTGCATGCAGAGCCCAGGTAAGTGAGCAAGCTTTCTGCCAAAATGGTAAGCACTTGCTAGAGTTTCTACCGAAAAAGCCCCTTGTACTGGTTTTAGGGCTATGCCTTTAAAGTTTTTCACAGATCTTGAGCAGAAACTAGTAAGAATGTAAATTCACACTATTGGGTGTGAAAAGGAAAATAATGATTATTCTAAGCAATTCCATTGGAGGGATTTATCCCTTAAGATTTAGTTCTCAAAACAAAGTTCAGTCTGTTCTGTTCTGTTCTGTTGAGCAGTCTAGCAGAGTGATCTGCTTCTCTTCTCGCTTCCTTTGCAGGGGAGGATTTCTAACACACCTCTGCTGGCCTTGACTGCTTGGTCTGATATTAACCTTATCTACTTCTCTCTCTCTCTCTCCTTTTGCTGGAGGGGGGTCAGAAGGCAGAGAAGGGGAGGCAGTGGGGCAGTTTCTTTTCCTGGCTTTGGCCAGGAAAGGTTTTTGTGATTTTTTTTTTTAATTGTAAATATTGTAAATACTGTATATTTGCATATATTCATTGCATTCATTGTAGATTGTAGTGTTGCTTGTAAATACAGCTTCATTTGCTTCTGAACGGAGCTAGTCTGGTGAAGTTAATGTTAGGGGCAATTTCAACCCACCACATTACAACACCCCTGAGAAGCCTCATGTATTCAATGAGACGGAACTGGAAAAGAAGGAGACCACCATACAGGTGGTAGGTTGTAGTAAGTGCCCAGACTCTTTCCAGGTTAGTATCTGGAAAAGGTGTGCACTGGTTGAGGATCTCTTACATCAGGTGGCTAAGCTGCAAGAAACAGTCATAACGCTACACACACCATTAGAGTAGCTGAGACAGCGATGGGTGGTTTCACAACCATGTTCCTGTAGCAGACCTCAGAGAAAACAAGGTACCTTGGACCTTGGTGATGCACAAAACTGGGACTCTGCCTCAGTCTCTATCCTTGAGCATCACCAGCGAAACCAGATATGAGTCTTTAGTAACTATCAAAACCTACAGACACGCAAGGTCTGCATGGAAAAGGTGTACCAGCAGAATATAGGAGATATGACAAAAAGAAGCAATAAGTGCTTGTAGTGGGTGACTTTCTGTTAAAGGGCACTGAGATGTTCATCTGCTGATCTGACAGGGAGTCTGAGAGGTATGCTGCCTTCATTAATCACTTGGAAGAAGAGACGAAGTGTATTCTCAGAAAGTTTGCTGCTCCTCCCACTGGAGTGGCTGGCACCAGAAGGTTGTGCTGTCATTTAGCAAGACCTGGACAGAGCTAGAGAGCTGGGGGTAGAGAATTCTAAGGAAGTTCAACAAGGGCAAGTGAAGAGTCCTGCATCTTGAGAGGAATAACTCAATGAACAAGTACAGGATGACCTGCCGGAAAGAAGCTGTGTGGAGAAGAACCTGGGAGTCCTGGTTCATAACAAAACAAGCTAACCATCAGCCAGTAATGTGCTCTTGTAGACAAGAAGGGTAAAGCTATCTTAGGGTACATTAGGACAAAGGGAGGTTGCTTTCCCTCTGTTCTGCCCTAGCGAGGTCACATCTGGAGTATTGTGTCCAGTTCTGGGCTGCCCCATTCAAGAGGGGCAAGGAACTACTGGAGGCAGTCTAATAGAGGACTACAAATATGATTAGGGGACTGGAACATCTCTCAGAAGTGGAAAGGCTGAGAGAGATGGGACTGGTTAGCCTGGAACAGAGAAGGCTCAGAGGGCATCTTATTAATGTAGGGCAGGTGCAAAGGGGATGGGGCCAGACTCTTTTCAGTGATGCCCTGTAATGGGACAAAGGGGAACAGGCACAAACTGGAATGAGGAGTCTCCATCTGAATATGAGGAAAAAGCACTGGAACAGGCTGCCCATCGAGGTTTCCTTCTCTGGAAATATTCAAAACTCATTTGTACAGGATTCTGTACAACCTGCTCTAGATGAACCTGCTTTGGTAGAGGGGTTGGACTAGATGGTCTCCAGAGGTTTCTTCCAACCCCTAATATTCTGTGCTGACTACTGCACTGTTTTTACCTCTAGCTTTAAGGTCTGCTATCTAGCAGATAAGAGTCACCCCCACTAAAAATCAGTGAACGTGTCTCCTTTCACTCAGTTGGATTTCAGATGAGTTCTAAGTAAATTAATGGAAATTATCTGTTGTAACACATTTCACGGCACTGAGATGCTAAATTTGTCAGATAATTTGATGGGAACGATTTTCTCAGTTTCAGTACTTACTTCCAGACTTCCTATTGTAGTCACATCCCTGTCAGACTGTGATTTTGGATGAACAAGTAGTCCTTCATATTTGTTCTTCATCTACAGACATCCATTTTACCATGGGACTTTTTAGCGATGCTTGAGAATTTTTTAACATCAAATAAAGCTGGAAATTAGCACTACTTAAAAGCAACCAAAAGAAAAAACTCATCCTTGGATGCTAGCAATAGCAGTCAGCAGCTTCTAAGGGATTGCAATCCTCTGAATAATTTACTATTCCCATCTTGAGTAAGCTAAATCTCCCACAGTTACCATTAATAAGAAACTGCACAGGATCTCTTTGGCTTGATAGATCAGATCTTTATCTTTAAATTATCCTTAAATAATCACATAGACCAAGATAAAATAACCTTATTATATTTAATTTCTCACTATGATATTTCTGAAACCCTTTTTTGTTCCCTGCCTCCCCTCAAATTTGTGTTAGAAAGATCAAAATCACATTATTCCAGAGAAATGTATGTAGACATTAAATTTTGCTCATTTTTATGTAACAAAGGTTGCAAATATGCTTGAAGTTCAGTGTCTTAAAAAGTACTGTGGTGCTGATTGTACCCCACATTGAGTATAAAAAAAAAATTCTAATGTGACCATTAAAAAAATACTGGTTTTATTCCTATGCAAAGGAACAAAAAAGAATATTTCTACTGTGCAAAAAGAAATTGACTGTGCCCACCCAAAGCTCTCCCTGAAGACTGATGGTTGACAGTCACTTCACGTCCTTGTAAAGACAGCTAAATCAGAAAGACTTTGTAGGCAATTTAACAGAAATGTTACCTTCTCTTTCCCTATCAACCCTTCCCCAGTTTATAGAGTTAGGATTATCATGGAAGATTGAGCAGAGTCACTTGCAACCCTGCTGGCCTTTCCAGTAAGACATTTGATGACTACAGAAAGAAATTAAAAAGCAAGCAGCAAGAGGATTTCAGTCTAACTCCCATGGAGGAAATAGTGGAATAAATAATCTAATAATCTGTAATGGGAGATTACAAAAAAGGCATGTATCATGGGAAGATCTATTAAACTAGTTACCTTCCAAACACAACAAAATAATTTTTAAGCACAGAAAGCTACTGCACCTGCTCTCCCTGCTCACAGTGGGCAAAACAAGAAATCATAGGCATTTAAGTGCAGGAAGAAAGTTTCAGGCAGGCAGCAGAAAAAATATTTCTGATGCCATAGACAGGCTCACTGTAAAAGATTACCTATGAGGTAATCTTGCCTATGGCTTTAGGAACTTAGACAACAGCCTGTAAGAAATTGTGCATATTGAAGTAGCCTCCTAGTGGCAGAACAGAGTAAGCAACTTTTGTGTGTAGACTCACAGACCTAGTTCACCCTGTTCTCAAAGTACCTGTAGGGATTTTAAAAACTGTTATCATATTATTTTTTAAGACAAAGTTGCATTTGAACTGATTGAAAAAAAAAAAAAGGTATTAGGCTTCCAACTAGTACTATTTTACAATCAGATAAATCAAAGACACTACAAAATTACAGGCATCGCATCCAAACCCAAACAACCTACTACCATCTTAATGAGCATTTTGGGCAATCTTGATGCCTGATCTACCCATCCTTCAGACAGAGGGAGGTGACCACTTCCTTTGATGATTCAGCTGTTAAGACTGGATACAGCAAATTATTAAACATTATTTCCATCATAACCTGTCACCACTATTGCTTCTGTGAGTTAGACTAAGTAGCTAAATGTCAAAAACCTGCTTTGAGTGATGTATTAGACAGGAAAAGGGGCAGTGGGGAGATGGGCAGAAAGGTAGAGAAAAAAATGTGAGAAAAGCAGTAGTACTACAGCTAGGTTGTGTGTATCTTCACAGTTTTAATGTGGTAACACAAAATCTGCAGCCAGAAAAAACCCCACTGTTTATCAAATACAGCCTGCTGCATAAGACACCTCAACTCAAAAACTAAACTCAAAAACTGAACAAGAACATATTTGGAAAATGCCTTCTATGATTCAGAAATTTCTACATACAATCTGGAAGGTCCGGAGGTTATCCTGTAATTAGAGCATCCAAGTTGTAGTTTTGGTCTGTCTTTCCAGCTAAAATGCAAAGATGCACATTGAGCCATTGCACTGTGAAACTGAGGTGTGATACCACATTACAACAGACACGGCAGCAACATGCCATTCCAATTCAGTAAGCAAAGTTCAAAAAATGGCATCCTTCCTTAGCAAAATAATGCAGTGCATTCTCCTTAAATTCTTAATTATGATGGCTCAGAAAGTTACCAGATCTGTCCTCTGCATCTAGCAACAACAGGTGAAAGACAGTGTTGTCACTCAATCACCCTCTCACTAATTTAAAATCAGCTTGATGATTGTTTGAATTATGATAATCCTGGTATTTTCTTCAGTAACTTACTTGAGACTGAAAATAAAAATAAATAAAAGCACTTTGACAGACTGTTTCATGTCATCATTCTATTTGGCAGATGAAAGATACTTTCAATGAAGTGATTTTATTTCTTGCCTTATACTGGCTTTGACATAAATTTCCAGAGAGCCCTGAGGGCATTTCTTTTTACACTGTAGCACAGTCTTGTTAGCAATTCAGGTGGAATAAAACCACTCAGCTTCACTTTATGGTCTTGTGCCCTGAATTTTTCACATGGCACCCTTTCAAACATAAAAAACAGAATTACAGAACAACATTAAAATCTTACACCAATAAGACAGGATACACTAACATATTAAGGAGCATTGTATTTGTAGCCTCCTCCTTGCATGACTTCTGTACTTAGTATCATTAAACAATTATCCTTAAAACAATAGCATCTGTTCAGAACCAGCCTTATGTTTTCTATTCTGTTATTGTATATAAATGCTACGTTTCTTCTTTAATTTCTTGGGAAACGTGGCTATAAAGTATCTCTGATGCAGTCACAAATTAGAAAACTTGTAATTACTTTCAAGTTTATTGTAGTGCTTCATATAGTATCAGCTCTTTCAAAGGCAAGTTACAGTGGTTTGGGCTGCTTTGTATAGACCCATACACTATTCTGAATAATTGTCACTTGCCACCTCCTGAAAAAGTATTCAAATCTAAAAAGACTGAGCCTCATGGCAAGCAGAGCCCATTTATGAGACAAGCCCTTCTGTATTCAGGAAACATGGACAGCCCTGGATGACTTCTCTGATACCCCTCCTTTGTAGCACCTGGCCATGCAGCACAGAAGCATGTAAAACCTCAGTATTTTTCTAAGATGAAGGTAAAGAATGGAGTGAGACAACTGAATTTGAGGAAAGCACTGCAAAATAATAGTGACATGCAATAAGATAAAAACCTGTGGCTGTTGCAGGATCCTCACTTAAAAGCAGTCATGTTTTTTGTACCTTAACTGCTGAATCAATACTGAAAATCTCGTATTACCTATTTTATCACTTCTTTATGACATGAACTCACCATCTAGGGCCATCTAGAAAGAAAAGTCTTTCCCCCTGCCCCCAAAATTCTCAAGTTTTAAAGAACAAACTTTGTATTCACACAGCCGTTTCCAACCTGAAGGTCAAAAACATTTTTCTTTCTACATAAAATTGTCAGAGTACAAGCCTCCTCCTTCAAAAGGGCATTGATGTCTCTTCTACTTGTAAGAAACGTAACTTCTACTGTTTTTCTTTTGATCTCTCTATTTCTTCTTTCTCAATTGAAATAATATTTTTCATTGTGGAAACTGATTTCCTCCTACATCACTTCCGAGTCAATGATCATCAACCTGAGTAATATTCATAAAAGGATTCAGTCAGGATGGCAAACCACTAAGAAGCTCTGATTCACCATAAATCACATCAAAATGTACAAAATGTACAAAACATTAACCACACAAAGTGACTATTTCTGCATATAATAAGGAAAAAAACATGGTCAGTTTCTACATTTCCTTCCCTCTCAGAAGAAATGAACTGATATAATCTGTCAGAAACTCCTTACACATGAACACGCCCAATAGCCACATAAGAAGGATCAGCTCATCTCACCATTGGTGAGAAGCACGACTTCAAGAAATAAGCAGCTTTTGGAAATGTGCAATCCCCAAAGGCATATTATCAGTTCTTCAACCCCAGCTACAAAATGTCTTCACCACACCATTATGTTGTTATAAAATGTGAAGTACTAAAGGTGTAGCTAAGACTTGAGCAGCAAGTAACGCAAGCACACCTGTGCAAAGCTGCCATAAAGCTACAATGTGACAGCTATTGCATCCCTGATTTGGGGTCTTAAATTAATTTCTTGACGATAAAGCAGCAAACTAGAAAGACATCGCAGTGCCCTAGCCAGGTCTCTTTCTTGCCATCATTAAACAATTGAACTGATGGCATAAGAGCAGAACACAGAAAGTAGAATCTTTCTCTTTGCTGGTAACATGGTTTTTAGGCTTCTATGGACAAATAATGCACCCTAGAAACTATGTAATTTAGACCAAAAAAAGTACATTTGTAATAGGTATAACTATGATCCCTCTGGCAGGAAAACAGGAGTTTGTTTATAAAAACATTTCTTACTGAACAGAACTTAAACATGCTCTTAAAACTCATTTATCATTCATACCATATACAGCATCCCACCATACCAAGAGTTGTGACTAGCTTTGCTATTCAAGAATTTACAAGAAAATTGTTACGCTGACTGCTGTTTTTCTATACGCCTGTGTTTTAAGCAGTCTGACTCTAAGGGCTGAAGTGCTATTACTTCCTAAAATTTATAAAATCATCCTGAAGCAAGCATAGTGGTTGCTTATTCATTCTTGCAATTTAAGTTAGTAAGCAGCTCACTGCAGGCACAGGTAAATCACTACCTTCGTTTTGGTTGGTTATATGCATATAATTTCAGCAAAGTTTAGTGAACAGGCTCACTAATGATAACAGTATACATTAGGATTTGTTCCAAGTATCTGTTTTACAGTCAAGATTTAGTAAACCTGCCCTCTCATTTTGTTGCAGACTGAAATGTGGGTATGGTAAATTAACTAAAATAATAATCAGAATGAATTCTTAACTATTCAACAGTGATGAACCAGAAGATCCCACTGCCAACTGGACATCAAAAGATTAGCTAAAAGAAAAAAGAAATCTACACAGTCTGACTGCCTTTGTGACTGTTCATTCTCTCATTGACAGTAAATAAAATGGAATAAAATTCCTTCACTTCTGTTTCTGAAAACCATAAGACAATCCAGCTTTACGATTTCATTATTATGACACAGAAATTCACTTAAAAGTAATTTTAAAAATTAATTATAAAAAATATGTCCCCTGAGTTATCATTCAATGTTTTATCATTCCAGTAACTTTTTTTCAAGTCCACATGAGGAATAAAATTAGTTCCAAAACATACAGAATTCTTTTATGTTACAGTCACTTTTTCTCACAGCAAAGGGTCCAGAAGCACAAATACTTCCTGGTTTATACAGAACACGTTTCACTCTTCCACCACTCTGGAGAAGCAAATTGCAATTCATTTTTTTAAAGTATCCTGAAATAAAGTTGTACTTGGTAATCAAAATGTAACGAGATTTTTGGCTGATTCAAGCTGTTGAACAGTATGGCATTTCACTGTGTACCTAATAAAGCTTGCCTTGTGTTTCCTGGTCCTTTGTTCCTGTTGATACCTTCTTTATGGACATAAACAAACTTGTTGTAGGAGAAGATATATTGTCCACACTACTATTTCACATATTTCAGTGCAGATAGGATTTCATATGTATACATTGTCACATTGAAAAGGCGCTGTGTCTCATTCCAATAAAACACTTCTTAACTTGTTTAGTCTTCTTTTGGGCTATCTGATGCATTCTTGGTATGGCAATCAAATAAAAATAATTAAGGAATTCATTATTAAGATTAATTAAGGAATTAATTAAGGAAATAAGATCTAGTTTCTCAGTTGGAAATAAATTTAGTATCTGATCTCTTAAAGCTTCCCACAGTTTCTGGAGCTAGATTAGGCTGATGCCCAGGTTAGATAAATGTTCTTTGTGTTCATTTGATAGAGCCAGGCACTCATTTTTACTGAGCCGTATGTGGGGGAAAATTAGCCAAAACATCTTCTCCAGTGTTTCTCCTGATCACTGTCTCATTTCCTTTATCCCTTCCAATTCTACTTACTGAAAGGCAATTTGAATTGTTTTTTTCAAAAAGTGTAGCAACCTTTTTTAGGAAAAAAAACAGACTAGATAATTTTTTGCCTTCCAAATGTACAGCAGAGTAATTCTACACACACAAATCTCTAAAGATGTGGTATTGTGCTTATTATTGTATTTTATTTTGGTCCTCTGTCTACTCTCAGTTTAGTATTTTTTTAGTGCACTATTTATTCCTTGATCCCATGGCATGTACCATATCTGGTCCAAGCCGAAGTACAACATCTTTAGTCTTTCCTAGGGCACAGGGTCCTCCAAGTGAAGTCTTTAGTATGGTTCCATTTATTATTGTTTTTTAAAGAGCATACAAAATGCCTGTTTTCTCTCAATTCTGCCATTTGGACTTGGCTTAATTTCCTGGGAGGGAATTTCTTCTTCTGGTATGTGGAGACTCAGGAATTCTCTTTCACCACAAAACAAAGAGAAATGTGACTACCAGAGGTTCCTGTAAGTGGAATTCCTCTTTTACATATATATACAATGGCACAAAGCGGATCAGGACTGCTTGCCACTAATATAAACAATTCCTTAAAAGAAATAAAAAACTATCAAGGTAACGAGACCTTGGCCAGACACACAAAGAAATGAGCTTCAGAACTCAAGTAGTGAAACACAAGCCGGACAAGTCACTGCTGGAGAGCCTCTGGAAACTAACTTGTCTAAGGAGAAAGAAGATTCCCCTTCCTGCACAAAGTAATTTTTTCTGCACACGTGTTCAAGGCACTTCTTAATACTCTTCCAATGGGAAGGCATTTGATGGTGTGTTAGCATGTGTTTAAGTATACTGAAAAAAAAAATAAATTACCATCATGGAACACACTACAGAAAATACTTACTAGGAGTAAAAATGGGAGCTGTGTAGGATGAGCTGATGACACAAGTCATAAAAATATTCTCCAATAATTTGTTTCAATCTGCATTTCAAATATAGCTTCTAGTACTACGTGTGCCCCTTAGAAAACAAAAATTTGAGAAAACAGCATTATGGAACCATACTTAAACATGAGGGTATTAGTGAAGCGAGTCAAAATAGACAGACACATCTGGAAGAAAACCATACAGAGCTAAGCTGGACAGCATCTGCAAATGATCCTAGTTTATCTAAATCAAATGAGGCCACTGTGGCTAGAGATATATCGAATTGCAGTTCAAGCAACTCAGCACTGCACATAATTTCAACAAAACAGGATAAGAACATAGCTGCTGAATAACACCTTTTATTATTTATTTAAAACCAAGCATTTCAAGGCAATCCTATTGATTTGTTAGTGAGCAATACAAATTGAGAAGCCTGAATGTGAGTCTTTGATTCCAGTGTTTATTTAGATCCACCGGCGTGAAAACACTGATGCTACACTTAAAATTACATTCACAGGATAAGAACTTCAAACATCGTATAGAAAAGACATGAAATTAATTGAAAACCTCATGCTGTTTATTACCAAGGTCATGCCACAGTTATTTTTTGACTTGTAAACCAGGAAATGTCTTCTCTCAGTCTTACAATATCAGACAAAGGTGTACGCTAAAACTTAATGATGTCATTAGTTGTTTGTTCTGGTAAAGTAAAATAGTATGGAAATGACAAAGGCACAACAATACTTTATATTCTCTTATTGTTCACAAATTTACAATGTACACCGAAATAGAATCTGGCAAACACAGACAAAGCAGATAAAAATGTGCCACTGCATTATCAGATTTTGTAAAGTTTATTCTGTTACTAAGGGCATTATCTGCAGAGAAAGGCTGTAGAGAAAAGGGTCTACTGGATGTCTACTGAGAACAATATTACATTAGACCTTAAGACCACTTAATCCATTTGGAAAGAGGGCAATTAGAAAATTAGCTTGGATTACTGTACTTGCCTTTCCAGTGTTTGTGAATTTACAGGAGGACATATTATTTAGAAAATAAAAGGTTTATTTTTTGGCAAAAGACAGAAAAGATAAAAGAATACAGTCACCTTTCTGATGAGTGAATTTGTATACATAACCCAGGAGACTTTCCTACAAGCTGGCTACCGTGTTCTTTGGGGAATTAGGACAATGGGTCCCTGCTCCTACACGAATCACTTGCTTTGAATATGTTTAATAATAAAATATAGGAAGTATATATTGGAAGCAAAATTTTAAGCTAATTGGGAGCCTTGAAGATGCTGATATATGCACTTTCTCCAACAACCAACCAGCTCTGCTCTCATCAAGCTCCCAAAGCTGCTGGAGTCCCACCCCCTCTGCTATGTTCTCTCCTTCAGCTCACATACCCCTTTGTGCAGGATTGCTTATTTCTGGTTATTTGCACCGCTCTTGTTAACTCTGCAGGATCCACTCCCTATCTGGCCCTAAAAGGTTACAGCTGTAGCTTCAGAGAACAATTTTTAGTTAGCTCTTTTAATAATTAATTGCAATGTTCCCCATTAAAATGTGCAATAAAGAGAAGCCATACACAGGGGGCAACATTTGTCTGCCAAAAGAGAAATATTGCAGACTTCTTTTTCCCCCCAACGCTGAAAATAATAAAACTCCCCATGTCTGAGTTCTCACACCATTCGCCCCCCATAAATGTATTTCGGCTATACTGTATGGATAGTCTAATGTGTGCTTTTGGGGTTGGTGGGGGGAGCCACCCCACCATTCCCCCAAAGGGAATGAACACTTTCAGATCTGTATTTAGTCACATTGTGATTTTTCATCAGTCTAAGTTTTATCTTTCTTCTGTTTGGAGCTGCTCACAATGTTCCTGCCTGCAGGCACGGATTAGGTTTGGAAACAGAAATATTTTCTAATGTAGCCCCTTCCTGTCAGGCTGTGATAAACACCTGTGCATTGCATGTACAAGAAGTGTACGTGCAATACATGCCTGCTAAGTGCATTATCATAACTACACTACTGTTCCAGTATTTTGCATTAAGAAAGACTGACCTAATTTCAAAGCTACCCACACAAATCAAATGGTTGTATCAAACATTACCTGCTAATACACTGCTACAGTAGCCATGTTTTACCTGGCTGCACATTAATTTCAAAGCCAAATGACGAAATAATAAGACAAACAGATTAGTGGCATGAATCCAGCATCTTATAAAACATATTACAGGTTCAGAAGCCTAAGGGGATCTGAACTGTTTAAATTTTCATTGTACAATCCAATTAATTGAAGAGTTCTGAGAAGAAAAAAAGGCGCTTTTTTCAGTTTAATGTAACTTTTTTTCATCAAAAGGTTGACTCAAGATATTTTGGTTTCCAGTTACAAATGCCTCTGTAACAGCTTCACTGGGACATACAGTAGTAGTGCTACTTTGTGTGCTGAGATTAAGAGCCCTTCACTGTCTATATCCTTTTCAAATAATTCATAATTACCTCCTAGGAAAGCACATTTTAAAAGACCTTCAAAAGCACCTTCTGAACTGTGCCGCTTGGTTTAAACAAGCAAACAAACAAATCATTACCAGAAAGTTTCACTGATGCTGTCTGCGCTGCCAGTCCTGAGCCTGTTCCTACAAACAGCTTTCAACAACCTAAGGCAGTTTTGATACGCTCGCATTTTACTCCACTTCCTCTGAGTAGTACCGGACCCCTCCGGGTTATTTCTTAGGGATTTGGCAGCCCCAAAGATACCAGAGGTCTGCTCACAAAGGAGCACACCTTAGAAACGATCTCCTCCTTCATTCGTAGAAGTTCACGGCTTGATTGTTGCATGACAAGGCAAACAGAAGCATAGAGACATCCATTCACCACCCCTTACTCCCTTTATATCCTCTCTCAGACCTTTCTCAGCAAATAAACACGCAGAACTAGAGTACACACACACCATTTCGGTATCTTCAGGTACCCGCAAAGGGTTTTAAAAGCAGCAGGGAAGCTAATTAACAGTAAAGATGGGGCTATTTCCGAATTAACTTTCCAGCAACAGCGTCTGCAGTCCTCCGGACGGATGCTGAACGGCAGACACCGGCTCCCAAAGCGGACTGTCATCGTACCTTAAGTAGTCTGACGGAGGGGAGGAAGGCAGCATGGCACAGCTTCCGGATGGTCCAGTTGAGCGGCCGGGGCGCGTCGGTCTGGTTCATGACCCTCCGCAAATCCCACCGGGAGACCAGCCGCAAACCTGGCGGCGCCGCCCGCCCAAACCTCCCGCCGGGGCGCGGGCGTCCCGCGCATACCCCGCCCGCGGCGCCGCAGGGCAGGGCTGGGCTGGGCAAGGCTAGGCTGGCCCGGCGCAGGCAGTGGGCAGGGGGCTGGACTGGGTTGAGCGGGGCTGGACTGGTGTGAGCGGGGCTGGCCCGGCGCGGGCAGCGGGCTGTGTTGGGCTGGCCCGGCGCGGGCAGCGGGCAGGGGTCTGGGCCGGGCCAGCCCGCCGCGGCGCGACGCGGGCAGCGGGCAGGGGGCTGGGCAGGGCTGGGCGGCGCGGCACCGGCCGCCCGTGCTCCCGCCTTCGGAAGGCAGCCTCCTGCGTGGGAACAGCCGTGCTCATGCATACCAAATGTGACTGAGCGGAGGCGACCAGCTCGCTGCTCGGGGCAGGCTGCGCTGCTTGAGCTGAAAGGGGCAGCCCGCCTTAAAAAGAAGGCTGCAGTAAGAGCTTCTGCTTCTGCTCGCTTCCACCTGCTCTCCTTCTCGGAAAGCAGCCAGGATTGCCTTTCTCACCGAAGCTCAGCCATCCGCCCCGCTCCTCTGCTCCTCTAGGCGAAAAAGCAGGGGAGAAAGCAGGTAATTTAAATCAGCGAGGAGAGGGTTACTGGCACTTTCTGTCCTAAAGTGCTGCGAGGAGAGGGAAGCCGGCGTGAGGGGCGGGGCCAACCCTCAGCAAAGACTGAGGCGGCAGGAGATTTATCACTGTTTACTGATACAAATTTACCTAGAGAAGGCATAGCTTCAGTGATAAGGCATAGCGTTGCTGTGTTAGCGGCCGGTGGCAGCGGTGGGAAGCTGTACTATAAGACTTGAGTGCTAACATGCATGTTCTGGGGAGAAACAAACACAGATAACACTGAAACACAACAAAACTAAAACAACACCAACAACAAATCCAGTTTGGAATTCAGCTCATTTGAATATTAAACCTACGTGCAGAATAATTATTTTAAAGACATGCAAATGCATGAAATAGTAGTTCTGGGATAATTCACATTGAGCATCCCATGTTTCCATCTGGGGCTTTCTCAGCTAATGAAGATAATGTCGGCTCTCTATGTCTCATTTTTTGGAGAGGATGAAGTGAAGATTATATGAGGGAGGAGTTAGTGCAAGAGCAATCATCCTATAAAACAATGAAAATTTTAAATGTTGCCAGTAATGACTGGTTCTTACGTTATAGAGGAAAACAGCCCCCTCTCAGTGAAGTTAAATCTCTTGTAACTCAGGCTGGAAAATACACCTTCAGTTTACTTGGGCAGATTGCATTGATCTGTCATTTTCCTAATTCCTTTTAAGCCCCATATACACATTTTTTTCCTTAACATGAAACAATACTTCTGGTTTCCTTTTTGTGTAATAGTTTAGTGCAAGGGCTAAACTCCCCCACTCCACCCCCCAACTCTCCTTCCCTCTCCTCTCTGCTTAGCAGGAGATAAGAAAGGGTGGGGGGAGGGTGGGTTGTAAATGGCAGAAGGAGAGTTTTCAGTTGATTTTATGCCCCTGCTACAAAGGTATCAGATTACATCATTGTATAGAGAGAACAGAAGGAAAAGGCAAAGGAATACCCATCCAAATCTCGCAACAGGCAAGAATGCAGTCGCCCACTCAAGGCCCAGAAAAGCCAGAGGGTGACCAGTCCCTCCCTTCCAGGGCCACAATGCTGCACAGCCGTAGCTGTACATTCATGATCCTGATAGTGGGGAATATTATGTGGTTCAAGCCACTACATTTTTTAAATTTGTTTAAGGAGAAAGAATTCTGGGGATAACAGGGAAACTAAGTCAATATCATTAGATCCTCCGAACTTGCCTAATACTCCACTGAAAAGACAAAATTAAGTATGTAGGAGAAAATATCCTGATTTTAAATAGCATGCACCTTACAATGTGTGTGGCCTCGTAACTTTGCTTTATTAGAAAGGTAATAATATGCAGCAATTAAGCTTTTGGGCTTCATGTTAAAAAGAAAGTAAAATATTACAATATATCAGAAACAAGGACTCCCCATGCTCCTAAGACCATACTTTTTCCCTGTCCCCCACCCCCTAAGCCATACTAATAACATTTCTTTACCCTTGAAGGTAAGGAAAAAGTTTCTTGGGAAGGTACCAGATGCTTCATTACCTTGACTCTTTAACATTCTGCATTAGGCATCAGCCATAAAGCAAAATGTTCAGCCCATGTGCTGGGGACAGTGGAGACAGAGGAGTCGTATCATGCTGCTGTTCTTTCCAATAAGTAGAGTAACAAATCTCTGAGGAGGCTAAAGAGCTGAAGACAGTAAGGAAACATAACATATAGCTTTAATAAACTAATAATAGCGAGCCCAATGTATCTTCCAGCTTCCAGGGAGAGCTTTCTGTCTTTGAGATGAGCTCTATCACTGCCTTCTTCTGCAAATAGTACCTCAGGGACGAGATTTGTTACATTCTACAGTGTTTAATATATATCAACCTTATTTCACAGGCTCATTTTCCATGGCTTTCCACCTTGCTTAGTTATTTCTATTCGCAAAAGGTGAATGAATGCAAGTATGTTAGCTTCTGTTAGTGACAGCAAGGAAGCTTTGATGGGCAGGACATAACCATGGTAGGGGAGCTTCACTTCCACCACGAAGTCCTTGAGTTTTTTTGGATAGATCATTTAATCCCTGCTTGGCCTTCATTTTCATTATTTTTAAACTTTATTATATGTCCCTCATCTATAAGCAATACTGCAGTGACTCCGAAGCTCTTGAGTGTAAATCTGAGAAAAGTGAAGCTGTGAGGTTTCTTTGTTTTGGCAGCGGCCTCCAACAATTTTTTGTAAGCATAAATGGTGAAGGTTTAGAAAGCAAAGAAGGAAATTCTGAAAGGTTGTTTGGTTTTGTGCTTTTCTTTTTTTTCCAGAGATGTTGACAACAGTGATTTAAAAATAGAGTAAAACATTAGGGAGATATTTATTTTTCTTTGTTTTGTAGAAGTTTATCACTTCAGTGAAAAACTCTGTTTAAATCTCTCATTATATCCTGTTGGAAAAAAACAAGTGCTCAGATCTTCTATAGAAGGCCCATTAGAAGATGGAAAAATGTAACAATTCCACTAAGATTTAAGTTCCTGCTTTGCTAGAGCTTGAATACAGAGCTGCCACTTTCGTATTGAAACACTTTATCCCTGAAGCATGCTCACTGCACCATCAATATACACATCTAGTTCTTTGTCTCTTGCCATGAAGCATCTTTTGTACCATAGGTACCATGCTGGTTCCTGCAGTACAGAGAAATTTTTGTTCTTCTTTAATCTACTGTTCACGGAAAGCATACTTAAGAGCGCCTCATAATAATAGTCCTGTAAGTTAAACAATATTGAAGAGTGCATCAGTGAACCGAAACCTATGTATATAAAAGCAATACATTTGTTTTCAACACACTCATATTACAATTGATTTGCTTTCATTTTTTGTGATTTCTTGCCAAAAAAATAAAATAAAATTGAAAAACAGAAAAATAAACTGTTATACATACATGATTTTATACTCTTAATAGTGTTTGGGAAAACTATGCTTAATTTTATGCCTGCCGTAACATCTTAATGGACCCAAATTTTCTTGAAGCTTAATGCAACTGATAATAAATTCATAAAATTTCTCCACTGCTCTCACATATTTTCTGTTCACATTGTCCATGAGGTAGATTTTTCTGCTGTTGTTTCTAAGGCACTTCACAGCTCTTAACCACATGTGCATACCCATTACTCCCTCTCCCCCAGACACAGACACACATATTGATGAAGTGTCTATATACTTATTAAAAGTTAATTAGACAATTTGTTCTAGGCAGGCAATTCTGTACAGTTTCAAGCCCATACATAAACAGTATTGTATGTACTTAAACTACAGCTTTTTGCAATTGACTAAATGCCAGAATAAAGGGTATTCTTTCAGTGTGCTTAAGTTTTATGGGTGTGTGAATTATTAAATTATTCCATATTCCTACTCACTACCACTTTGAGGTCAGCGTTAAGTACTACTTTGAGGTCAGCTTTAACTGATCTGCATCTGGCTTTTGCCTGGAAAAGCACCTAGCTCATATTTCAGGGATACCACAGCACAGAGTCACTGTAGAGAACCAGGGGAAAAGAACTTGTACAATAGCTGGAGATCTGGCAAGTGCAGACACACCTAATGTTCCCTTGTCAGAGGTATTATCCTAGACACTCTGTTAGACTGTTCCCAGTTCCATAATAAGCAACTGGAGATGGAGGCTCAAAATCAGACTATACACACACAAAATGGAAATTTTAGCAGCTATGTCAAGCAGCCTTCACCGTTATTTGTTCTTTCAGTTCTGCAATTACTGGCAGAAAGTCCTGATAATCTGCACCACTTTACCATCAATTGCTCTCTGCATACTTGTAAATCTACCTACCTTAACTATTGAAGCTGTATCTCTAAATAGTGTATTTCACCATTAATTCATCCTCAGTCAGTGTTTTGCAGCCTTTTAGACTTTCTCTTTGAAAGGGATTGCAATACATTGGCATATAAAGTTTTTATTTTGGGAATAAAAACATCCATGGTTATTGTTACTTAGAAACAAATGCTGCATTTTAAATTACAAGCTATCTTAATTTAACCTCACTTTCAAGTATAGGCAAGCTGTTAGTTCTGTAACCTCTATAGCAGAAATTAGGCTGCTCAGTCATTCAATTTTCTGCTTGTGTTAAAACTTTCTTCTCCATCTTTGCCACTGTGTTCTTATCTGCACCGTTTAACTTTGTATTAATGCTTTCTCAGTTATCACAGAATCACAGAATGTTAGGGGTTGGAAGGGACCTTGGAAGATCATCAGGTCAAATCTACCTGACAGAGCAGCATCACCTAGAGGAGGTCACACAGGAAGACATGCAGGTGAGTTTTGAATGTCTCCATAGGAGACTCCATAGGGCAGCCTGTTTCAGTGTTCTGTCACCCTCACAATAAAGTTTTTCCTTATGTTCACGTGGAACCCCCCATGCTCCAGCCTGCACTCCGTATCTCCTGTCCTGTCACTGAACATGACTGAGAAGAGCCTGTCTCTGTCCTCCTGTCCTCTTCACACATATATAAATATTAATGAGGTCACTCCTCAGTCTCCTCTTCTCCAAGCTCGAGACCCAGCTCCCTCAGCCCCTCCTCACAGGGGAGACATTCTACTCTGTGCTAGACTCTTTCAAGCAATTCCCTGTCCTTCCCGAGCTGAGGCGCCCAGAACCAGACACAATACTTCAGATGTGGCCTCACCAGGGCAGAAGGGGAGAAGAACCTCTCTTGACCCACTAGCCACACCCCTTCTGATACACCCCAGAAAGAAGCATGATTAGTATCTCAGCAACAGGTATGTCTCACTGTGACAGTCCTGGGGTTATGATCTTCCATAATAGCTACCTGTAAGTCTTTGTAGCGTAGTGTTTGGGTCATGTTTTAGTCAGAACTAGTTGTTTTGACTTTACTATATCAAATTCTTATCTTGTTTTGACCTGTAAAATAATTTTCTCTAACTTTTCCAACTCAGATGTGAGCTTTACTGAATTATGTTGGTGTAATACTTTCCTACAGGTAAATTGAAAATATTTTCTACTCTTGATTATCTTGGTAACATGAAATACAGAAAAAGTATGAAAATTCATGAGAAGCAGCAGTTCACTTGACTGGTAAGCATTTCAATAAAGGCCTTTTACAGCAACTGTCTTGCAGTAGGGTATTTCTCTTCATTTGCTGCAGACATAAGCAGTGTGCAACAAAAGCATCTTTCTCATCTCAGCTCATAATTGGAAAGTAGTTTAGTGTCCTTTGAAAGTGGCAAAGGATTACAAAAATCTCTACTGCCTTCTGCTATGGAGCTGTAAAGAACCAAGATAACCAAATTATATTTTTTACATGTACTGTGTACCTGCATGCGTCCCCCATCAGCATTACCCGCCTCTCAAAGGCAAAGACCTTACCCTAGAGCACACCATCTTTGAATATTGAGCCTCCTGCAACCACTTGGCTCAGACTTGCAAGGATGAGTGCATTTGGTGTTTCAGGGATGAGCACGTATGAGCACATTTTGTGTTTTACCTGTCTGCTTTCCTGAGAGTTGCCTTCCACCAAATTTTTATCATCTTCAGCACGCAACAGTGCAGGCAGTGCACTGTCTTTAACACACTTCTAGCCACTCAGATAGCTCTGCACCAGTATTCATATTGGTTTGGGGAACCAATCTGGCCAAAAAATGCATATGGTGAAAGGTGTCTCCTGGTGAATAGATGAGTCACCAAAGCTGAAAAGACCATACTGGGGCACCCTCATACTCATGAGGAAACATCTCAGTGACTGATGGCCCAGAAAAGGTAGGCACAGCAGGCAACACCACAGAAGAAGCTGCAGGAAGACTGTCAAAAGAATTTTTAACAGTCTTCTGCTAACAGCTAACAGCAAGGAGTCCTTGTTAAAGAGCCAAAATTATGCTTATTACACAAGTATTATGAATTAACTAAGTGTATACTTAAACTTTCATTAGGGAAGCCTTCACAAAACATTCAGACCCACTGGAAAGTTAAGCTAACACAGGAGTTGTAGGTGTATTTTATTCACACCTTTTGTGTTTGTCTTCTGTCAGGCAATGGGAGGAACACTTAGAGATCTGTTGATGCACTTCATCCCCTGAGCATTTTCAGGTTTTCTTTTAAAGAATACCACAAGGAAAAGTGTAAGATTGGCATCTTAATGAAATTAATCAGAAGAGGAATGGCAAAAGCTGGAATAAGTTGTGCAACAAAAAGTATTCTTCAAACCCACATTTTTCAAATGCATACAAGTCCTGTGTTCCACTTCAAAATACACTTCCAAACTGACCACCTTGATTAAGTCTGGTTTTAGTACTCTACAAGTTTTGTTTTCATTCCTTTTAAGTTACATACCAAGTCCACACACATTCTTGTTATGGGTTCACAAACATGTACAATTTTACACCCTTATTATCACTGGGATAATTATAAGCACATTCGTACATCAACACACTCTGGATATCAGTATTTTTCAAAATGTCTGTTGCATTTATTATGGAGTCACATTTAGTGGCAATTTAGTGGCAAACTTTGGGGCCTTCTAGGCTGATCACTTATCAAAGCTGAAGGAAAAGTAGTTAATGCCCTCCAGGGACAGTAATCTACTTTTCTGCCTAGACACAACAGATGGGTGTCATGAAAAGTACCAGATGAGGGCAACAGTAAAGAGAACACCAATTGTATCAAATAAGATGTGGTCTCAGCTTGCATTTGCCTAATCACTTCATGGGGATGCTGTTGGAAGGCACCAAGGTAGGTGTCTGTAAAAATTAAAGAAATTGTCTGCACTGACTTAATAAAAATCTTTCTATGTCTGACAGAAGACTCAAACCTGTCTGGCATGTATACCACCATCACATCTGACATTCTCTCATAGTGTTTTATGGTTTTTATTGGAATCTGATATTGCATGTAAAGTTTTTATTTCTGAGGTCCTGTGACTGTAGATACAGGGGAAATTACTGAAATTATTACTGAGTTATTGCTCATTAGGAGGAAACATTTTTTCCAATATTTTTTTTCTTGAAAAGAGAAAAGAAACTCTACTTGTCTTTTTAATATCAGTTTTACTGTTGCTCTTATATTATTTAAACCCATTTCCTGTTCAGAAGTAAGGCATGGTTTAGTTTCCTGCTTAAAAAAACCCACAGATGTAGGAAATCATAAACTAAATCCTCATCATTATACACTGCATCACATTTATTTCACATTTTATAGATTTGAAAAGCCATCACTCATACTCCAAGAACGCTGACTCAAACTGTATTATTTTTGGGAGGGGGATTTTAAGATTTGTTTTTTTAAACTTTTATACTGAGTAGCAACAATACTTCTCTAATTCATACAGTTCTAAACTCTTAAGCTAGACAGCAGAGTGGAGCTGGAATATAAAACTGTGCTGCAGAAGAACCTATCTTTTTAAGTAGAGCACAACTATAGTAGTAGTCATTGCGGACTACTTACTTATTTAAGAAGACAAGCTGCCCATGCTTTTCCACATCTCCAAAGAAAATACACATAACTGTTCAGATGTAGTGACAGCAGAACCCATAGGATCAGGAAAACAGCAAAAGAAAAGAGGACTATTTTTTCTTTAAAATGTCAGTCAGTTATGCAATTGGTCTCTGCAGTAGCCATTAAATATGCGGTTTCTAATACTGCACTGTACTCATGGGTCCCCTATCACTACTATGAAACTAGCCACTCATACCAACACTAAATTGATATATCCCACTGGCAGTGTGGAGCTGCTGGAAGGCTTTCCTAGGGGTTCTTTTTTGGTGTACCTAGGAAGTATTTGTCAGGTTGATATCCTCTTTGTAGACTGCACTGTAACATCCAACAGGCATAGCATAGCAGTTATTTTTAAAGCACTCTGTTACTTAAGTCCCATGATTTGTACAGTTCTACTAATTCTACTTCTGATTAGGAATCCTTATTAGTAAGATTCTTCCTGGTTTGTTTGCACTAGACTTTATGCCTTTTTTGTGTTATGTATAAATTATCTGTTATATTTGGGACACAAGTCATGAATTATTTTTCAAACTCATAAAAAAGACTTTCTGATTCTTAACGGAAGAGAGCATTTATGGACATGTTTTATATATCATTTTACTATAGCTATTAAGTAAATTGACTGAAGCTGGACAAGCATAAGCAAGTTAGAAATTCTTGGGAGAAAAAGCCTTCTGGAAAAAAACAAGATGTATCTGTACAAATATTTGCATCAAAATCTTTGATGCTTGTTTTTTGAAATTATTTGATTTTTAATACAAACTTTAAAAAAATAAGCTCTTAGGAATATTTTTTTTAACATGGATTTTTTCACAAGTTTTATTTAACATAATGTTTCTGTGAAAAGAACTGCACAAATTCTATGCACAGTCTGTTTTTCTACCACAGTTCATGCAACAAGCAGATTAACATTTATGTACTCTTGGAATTAATACATTTAAACATATTTTAATGTTTTTTTGCTTATTTATAGAAATCTTCCATTTACTCTCCTGAAGGGTTTGCATTGTTTAATTCTTTTCTTTATATCAAGACATAGTTTGACAGCTGTAAACTAGCCTTTTCTCTGGTGTTCTGTAAAAAATATACAGATGAAAAGTGTTGCATTATTATCAGCAATCTTGTTGCCTATATTTTTTTCAATTATGGACTTATTTTTCAATTTTTTTTTTAAATGTAATCACCAGTAATAGAAAATCACATATTAGGCCATTGCTTTTGCACTACCGATGTAGTGTAGAAGGGGTACCAAAATATAACATATAATACCAGAAGGTATCAACTGACTTGAAAATTCCATTAATTATTTAGCTTATCCAGCTACATGTTATAATTACTGTAACCAGTTTAACTACTGGGAGAGAAAAATTCCAGCTGAAATATCTTCAGACTTGAAAGCACTACTGGATCTTGTGCAAGGTAAAAAAACCTAGCTTTTTCCAGTGTTAAGCAATATACAAGTTACATTTCAAGCATACTTGGCACAAAGAAGGGTCAAACAGGTAAAATAAAAGCCCATTGTCTCTCATCAGACATTTTGACATCCACACAAACCTCAGTGTTTAAAAATATTTTGAGATGAGGAACTAGAAGAAAACTGAATTGGACTTAAGCGCAGTCAGAGTACCCAATAGTAACCTTAGTTATATAGTGTATCTTTTTGTGGAAAAATCTACTTTTATGTACTAAAAATAAATTCTCAGTCTCATAACATATTTATAAAGAAAGCCTTCTCATGCGTGTATCCATGACAACCTAGATTTATATTTTGAGCTCCAGAAAGTTGTTACAGCATAGCTTACATAAATTACTTTAAAGAATGTAACAAGATAAGACAGTTTGCTACCTGAGGTATTTAATTTGGCATAATATACAATATTTCAATGATATTGAAGCATACAGGAAAACAAAAGCATTGTGGTTTGAAACCAGTCTTGTTATAAAATAAATGAATTTTTAATACAAGGAAAATATAGAAGCTTTTTATGACAAAGCACACTGGAAATTAAAACATCCCTGAAGACTGTAATTGCATATTAGCATGCCATAGTTGGAAAAGCAGAGAAACATAACAGAAATGTGAAGCATACATTACCTGAAATAAATAAAACTCCTTTTATTTACACTTGTATGTTGCCTGCTGGGATTCCATCTGGACTGCTTTGGGCACAGGCAATGTTGGGGTTTTTTTTGGGTTTTGTTGTTTCCCCCCCCACCCCCCGTCTTACCTGGGGAAAAGGGCTTGCTTTCACTATACTGAGAATTACTAAAATCATATTTCTGTTATACTTGTTTTCTTTTTACATTTGACTTGAGGAACATAATGTATTACTTTTATAATAGTCACACAGTCCGCTATTTTCGAGTACAAATTATAACAGTGAGAAGATACTTCATGAGATTTTCCAAAATAAGCATCCATGATTTTCATAGTATTTTGTTGTCAAACATGTATTATCTTCCTTGGACAGATGCTTTGAGGGAAAAGAGATATGATCATTTCAATAACTGTTTAATAAGCTATTAAGTATTTAAGAGGTGTTGCCAACAACTATTGCTACTATGAAAATTGTTTTGTGCAGAGCCTCAGACTGTGAGCCAGGAAAGCAAACAAAGCAGACAAGCTCATAGCAAAGTCTTCCTTTGAAAAACCGTGTGACGTCCGGAACACACTGACAGGCAGCTTGGCGCTGAGTGGATTCATTGTTTCTAGACCTACACTAGGGCCCTGGGGGCTCTGTTCGTGTGGGATCCTCAGCAGAGAAGTATCCAGTGAAGGACTGCCTGACAAGATTAAAGTGTACTTCAATACCTCCATCAAATGCAGCACCACAAAGTTCTGAAAGCCCCATACAGTTGCTACAAGGGCTGCAACCCAGCCATGAGCTGTGCTTTGCAAACTTCTCTTCTGACCACAAAAAAAATACCAGAGGTTAGGCTGATACTCGAATGGCACAAAGCTTTGCAACCCGTGCTCCTGAGGCAGAACCAGAAGGTGAGAGGGGTGTTTACTTTGCATGTGTTCCCCACAGGTCAGCTGTGGTCTTTTGTGGCCTGAACTGTGGCCTGAATGTGGAACATAAGAACTGAGTGTGTCTTGACAGCCCCAGCTGGTAATATTAATAAAGCTTATTTGATGGATTTGCTCTGCTGTGAAGGAGAGTTTCAGGAGAGGTGGAAGGAGAGTATGGGGAGGGGTGGAAAATCAGTATTTTGTATCAACATTTAGATAGCATGAAGTTGCAACTATACTTCTTGTCTACGGTAATCCTCTATACAGTAAATGAAGAGCTTTTCTTTCACACACTTTCAATTAAAAAAAAAATCCTGAAAACTGCCCTTTTTTTCAAAGATCACCTTAAAATATGTTTGCTGTCTAACAGTTCTTAAGAAGTAAGCTTGAATGATGTCATGTGATGGGCTGGGCACAATGAAATATAAAATCAAAATAAGTGCTATTAAAGCCTAGTCTTCCTCCTTCATGCTGTTTTTCCATGTTCGTCTGACTTAAAAAGACCAACTCAGTGAAGTTACACCTGCCTCTACTTGAAATGTCACTATGCAACTCTAATTAGAGAATGAAAACAGACCTTTTTCAAGCATAGCATTGCACACATTAGCTTGTATTTTTAAGTAGGATACTGTTCATGAAACCACATAGGATATTCATAAATCATATAGTAGTTTTGAAATATCCTTAAGCAGACATTTCAGGAATAGTATTAAACTAATATATGCATAATTAGAGATGACAAAAATTAAATATTTTAAAGTGATTGATTAATACTTTAAAGAAAAACTTCACAAGTCTGTTTGATCAGCAGTTTGATCATTTGGTCATCCAATAATTAAAAAAACAAACACCTCTTAAAAATAATTATTTTTTTTATGAACAATTGATCCTCCAAAATGTTCACTCACTGTTACAGCAGAGCAGTAAACAAGTGCACCCAAAACACTTGAGTATTGCATACTAAACACAGGCATAGAGCAGGTTCAGCAAGTTACACAGAACTCCATCCAAGTAAGTTCCACAGTGGCATCAGCCAACTACTTTGCTTCCCTTCAAGGCCCATGGACTTGTGTGTGCCTGATCTGTTTAAACATTCCCTAACCCCCACTAAGGTAAGTCTTCATTTCTCTGAACTGTCCCGCTGGTGCATGTGGCCTTGGATTCCTGAAAGCAAGTCTTACCAGTAAAAACCAAAACAAAGAAAGCACCAAGTACATTTTTTTAACCATCTCCTATGTCACTAGGTTTCCTGCCCCATTCACCAATGGGCCCACATTTTTCCTATTCTTCCTTTTTTGCTGATATTCCCACAAAAGCCTTCACCAGATTCAACTGCAAATGGACTTTGGCTTTCCTAACTACATCTCTGCATGCTCAGAGTGTGTCTCTGAATTCCTCCTAGGCGTCTTGTGCACTTCTTTTTTATATCAGAGTTTCATCAGAGGCAACTTGGTTATCCATGTAGTCCTCCACTTGATTTCCAGCTTGTCAAGAGCAGGCAATTCTTGGGTGGATCACCTTGAAAAATCAACCAGTTTTCCTGGTCCCTTTTCTCCAAGACCCATAAGATTCTCTCAAGTAGGTCCCTGGACAGGCCAAACTGTGCCTCAGAACTCCAGGGTTGTCAACTTGCGTTTTTGCTTTTTTCTCTTCTCTCAGACTCCTGAACTCTCTCATCTTGCGATCACTGCAGACATGGTTGACCCTGACCTTCGCATCCTTGGTTAGGCCTTCCTTGTTTGTAAGTATGAGGTTCATCAGAATGGAGCTCTTTGAAAAAAGGGGAGCTCTTTGGCTCTTTGATCAATTTTGTCATCAAGTTGTCAGCAAAGCACTCTAGAAGCTTCCAGTATCACTCATGTTTTCTGTGCTGCCCCTCCAGCAGCTGCTATTGTGATACAGGACTGTCATGATGACCAAGGCCTCTGAAAATGAGACTTTTTCCTATTTTTATAGAGGCCCAAATTATTTCTTCTTCCTGGTCAGAAGAGGTGCATGCTCCAGTCTCGAAGAACAAATCTATTCCTATTTGTGAAGCTGACAGTTTCTACAGAGAGGTGCTGAGTCTTTTCACACCTTCAGAGGTTGTGGGGGAGCCTTTGTAGACAAGTACTTCTTGGCTCATAGCAATGATATCAGAGTCCTGGATTAGTTTGCCTCTTGCCATTGCAGGACTGTAAGTCCTAGGATGAGATAGTCAGGTATGTTCACACCAGCAAAGCCATGTTTTGTAGCTTAGACTTTATACAAAATCCATTTCAGCTTAGGAAGTAAATGTTTTATGTAAGAACTTTCGTAAGAACTTTGTGTAAGAACGTGCCATCTTCACTGGTAAGGGCTCTAGCCACACTGACCAAGTCCCAGAAGGCAAAGGTAAGGACTGGGAAAAGAAAAATCTGCCCACTATAACCAAAGATCAGGTTTGTGACCATCTCGAGATAGACAGGTTTGTGACTATCTGAAGGTACAGAAGTCCGTGGGGCATGATGAGATCTACCCGAGAGTCCTGAGGGAGTGGACAAATGAAGTTGCCAAGCCACTATCCATCATATCTGAAAGGTAGCAGTCTGGTAAAACTTCTGCTGACTGGAAAATGGGAAACATAACCCACATCTTCAAAAAGGGAGAAAAGGAAGACCCCAGGAACTATAGGCTACTCAGTCTTACCTCTGTGCCTAACAAGACCATGGAGCAGACACTCCTGAAGGTTTTGCTAAGGCATACAGAAAATGAAAAAGAGGTGATTAGTGGTAACCAATTTGGCTTCAGCAAGGGCAAATCGTGCCTGACAAATTTTATGATGGAGCTACAGGACCAGTGGGTAAGGGAAGAGCAATTGATGTCATCTACCTGGACTTGTGTAAAGATTTGACACTGTCCCACATGACATCCTAGTCACTAAATTGCAAAAACATGGACCTGTGGGGTGGGCCACTTGCTGGATAAGGAATTGTCTGGATGGCAATACTCAAAACTTGCAGTCAATGGTTCAGTGTCCAGTGGAGGCTAGTGGTATCCCTCGTGGGTTGGTACTGTACTAGTGCTGTTTAACGTCTTTGATGGTGACATGGAGAGTGGAATTGAGTGCACCCTCAGCAACTATGCAGATAACACCAAGATGTGTGGCCCAGTTGACATGCTGGAGGGAAGGGATACCATCCAAAGGGACTTGGACAGGCTTGAAAGGTGGGCCAATGCCAACCTCACAAACTTCAAGAAAGCCAAGTGCAAGGTCTTGCAAAAGAATCTGGGCAATCCCAAACACAAATACAGGCTGGGCAAGGTGTGGAGAGCAGTCTCAAGGAGAACGAGTTAGGTGTGTCAGTCAGTGAAAAACTCAACATGAGCCAGCAATGTGTGCTTGTAGCCCTGAAGGTGAACTGTATGCTGGGCTGCATCAAGAGAAGTCTGACCAGCAGGATGAGGGAGGTGATTCTGCCCCTCTACTTCGCTTTTAGGAGACCCCACCTGGAGTACTGCATCCAGTTCTGGTACATCCAGCGTAAGAAAGACATTGAACTGCTGGAAGAGACCAGAGGAGGGCCATCAACATGATAAGAGGCCTGGAGCACCTCCTCTATGGGAACAGGCTGCAAGAATTCCGGCTGGTCAACATGGAGAAAAGAAGGCTCTAGGGAGACCTTCCAGTGGCCTTCCAGTACCTAAAGGAGGCCTACAAGAAAGCTGGGGAGAGACTTTTTACACGGGCTTGTAGTGATAGGTTGAGGGAGAATGGCTTTAAGCTGGAAGAGGGCAGATTTAGTTTGGATATTAGGGAGAAATTCTTTAAAGCAAGGGTGTTGAGACACTGGAACAGGTTACCCAGGGAAGCAGTTGATGTCTCCTCCCTGTATGTGTTCAAGGCCAGGCTAGACAGTGCTTTGAACACCTGGTCTAGTTGAATGTGTCCCAGCCCATGGCATGGAACTAGATGATCTTTAAACCAAACCCAAACCATTCTATGATTCTATGACTTTTTGGGGGGGTTTTGATTTACATCAAAATCCAGGTACTTGAACAGTATAATTGGTAGTGGCACTATACTTACTGTAAATTTCTGTTCCTACAAATGGTATCAATCCTGAAAAATTATAAATTTTAACTTTTTTTTTTTTTTTTTTTTAAAGCCCTATTTAATTACCTTGCATCCATTTTCACTTATATGTAGACTTATCTATAAGGAATGAGTGACTGGCAGTTTTGCACATCCACTGTATACATCAAAGAAAGGAAATTTATTCTTGTCCATAGTGCATTATAACTGAGAGGGAAACAACATGCAAATACTTGGGATGGGAATGATGAAGGTACAAACTGTGAAATTATTACTGTGAAATAAACTAACCACACAGTACAACTTCTACTGGTATCTCAACTAAGTCTAAAAGCACTCTCCTGGCAGACATGGAGACATTCAAGATCCATCTGGATGTGTTCCTCTGCGACCTCTGCTAGGTTCTATGGTCCTGCTCTGGCAGGGGGCTTGGACTTGATGATCTTCAGAGGTCCCTTCCAACCCCTAACATCCTGTGATCCTGTGATTAAAAATAAAACATCAGGAAGCCACATTAAGTGCTTTCAGAGGTCTTCATATCAGAGACTGCTGTGGTTTATTAAATACTGATCAAGTAATAAAGACCAGTGAGTATTATATGCATTTGACTTTTTTAGAGGAGAGGAATTTGGGTAAATAAGTCTAAGTGGGATCCTGTAAATTCATCATTACATGTAAAATCTAGTTTATTAAACAATTTTGTACCAAAAAATAATGTCGAATCACAGAATTAACCAGGTTGCAAAAGACTTTCAAGATCGTCAAGTCCAACCTATCACCCAACACCATGTAATCAGCTAAACCATGGCACTAAGTGCCTCATCCAGTCTTATTTTAAATACTTCAAGGGACGGTGACTCCACCACCTCCCTGGGCAGCCCATTCCGATGGCCAATCACTCTTTCTGTGATGAATTTCTTCCTAACATCCAGCCTAAACCTTCCCTGGTGCAGACTGAGACTGTATCCTCTTGTTGTATCACTGGTTGCCTGGGAGAAGAGACCAACCCTCACCTGGCTACAACCATCCTTCAGGTAGTTGTAGACAGCAATAAGGTCTCCCCTGAGCCTCCTCTTCTCCAGGCTAAACAACCCCACCTCCCTCACCTGCTCCCCATAGGGCTTGTGTTCCAGACCCCTCACCAGCTTCATTGCCCTTCTCTGGACATGTTCCAGCCACTCAACATCTTTCTTGAATTGAGGAGCCCAGAACTGGACACAGTACTCAAGGTGTGGCCTGACCAGGGCTGAGTACAGGGGCAGAATGACTTCCCTGTTCCTGCTGGCCACACTATTCCTGATGCAGACCAGGATGCCATTGGCCTTCTTGGCCACCTGGGCACACTGCTGGCTCATGTTCAGCCAGCTGTCAACCAGTACCCCCAGGTCCCTTTCTGTCTGGCTGCTCTCCAGCCACTCCGACCCCAGCCTGTAGCTTTGCATGGGGTTGTTGTGGCCAGTGTGTAGAACCCAGCACTTGGATGTGTCCAGTCCCATGCTGTTGGACTCTGCCCATCTTCCAGCCTGTCAATGTCCCTCTGCAGAGCCCTCCTGCCCTCTAACAGATCAACATCTGCTCACAGCTTGTTGTTATCTGCAAACTTACTGATGAAGGACTCAATCCCCTTGCCCAGATCATCCATAAAGATATTGAACAGTACTGGGCCCAACACTGATCCCTGGGGGACACCACTCATGACTGGCTGCCAGCTGGATGTGGCACCATTCACCACCACTCTCTGGGCTCGGCCCTCCAGCCAGTTCCTAACCCAGCACAGAGTGCTCCTGTCCAAGCCATGGGCTGACAGCTTGGCCAGGAGTTTGCTATGGGGGACGGTGTCAAAGGCTTTGCTGAAGCCCAGGTAGACTACATCCACAGCCTTCCCCACATCCACCAGGCGGTCACCTGGTCATAAAAGGAGATCAGGTTGGTGAGGCAGGACCTGCCCCTCCTAAATCCGTGCTGGCTGGGCCTGATTCCTTGGCCATCCTGTAGGTGCTGTGTGATTGCACTCAAGATGACCTGTTCCATAGTCTTGCCTGGCACTGAGGTCAGTCTGACAGGCCTGTCATTCCCTGTCTCCTCCTTCCAGCCCTTCTTGTGGATGGGCATTACACTGACCAGCTTCCAGTCATCTGGGAGCTCACCAGTGAGCCAGGACTGTTGAAAAATGATGGAGAGCGGCTTGGTCATCTCATCTGCCAGCTCTCTCAGCACCCTAGGATGGATCCGATCTGGTACCATAGACTTGTGAGGATCCAACTGGATCAGCAGGTCTCTAACTTCTTCCTTCTGGATTACAGGGTGACTATACTGCTCCCTGACTCCATCTGCCAGGTCAGGAGGCCAGTTGTCTGGAAGACAACTTATCCTACAATTGAAAATTAAGGCAAAGAAAGCATTAAGCACCTCTGCCTTTTTCTCATCTTTTGTTACTATATTCCCTTCCATGTCCACTAAGGAGTGAAGGTTGTCCTTGCCCCTTGTTTTGCCATTAATATATTTAAAAAAACATTTTTTATTGCCCTTCACAGCAGTGACCCATCTAAGTTCTAAATGGGCCTTTGCCTCGCTAATTTTTTTCCTACATGACCTAGCAACATCCTTTCACATTTCATGGGTCACCTTCCCTTTTTTCAAAAGGTGATACACTCTCTTTTTTTCCCTTAAATTGCTCAGAAGTTTATTGCCCATCCAGGTCAGCTGTCTACCCAGAGTCTCCTCTTCCAGCACATTGGGACTGCCTGTTTCTGTACCTTCAAGATTTCTTTCTTCTAGTAGGTCCAGCCCTCCTGGACCCCTTTGTTTTTAAGGGCTGTTTCCCAAGGTACCTTCTGAATTAGCTCCTCTAATCTGAAGTCCACCCTCCAGAAGTCCAGAGTGGAGGTTTTGTTGATGCCCCTCTTAGTTTCACTGCATATTGAAAACTGAATTATCTCATGGCCACTGCACCCCAGGCAGCCTCCAACCACCACATCTCCCACCAGCCCTTCTCTATTTGTAAAGAGTAGGAAAAGCAAAGCCTCACCCCTGGTAGGCTCACACAGCAGCTGCGACAAGAAGCTATCCTCCATACACTCCAAGAACCTTCTAGACTGCCTCCTCTCTGCTAAATTCCCAGCAGATATCTGGCAGATTAAAGTCACCCATAAGGACAAGGTCTGGTGATCTTGAGCCAGCCTTAAGGTGCTTATAGAGTAATTCATCAACCTCCTCATCCTGGTTGGGTGGTCTATAACAGACTCCAACCAGGATGTCAGCCTTGTTGGCCTTTCTTCTAATTCTCACCCACAGGCACTCAACCCGATCACCCTTAATCTCTAGTTCCATGGTGTCTAGAGCCTCTCTAATGTACAGTACCCTCCAACCCTTCCCTCTCATCTATGTCTCCTAAAGAGCTTATAGCCATCATTTACTGCACTCGTCATGCGAGTCATCCCACCACTTTTCTGTGATGGTGACTGCATCATAGTTTTCTTGCCGTTCCACAGCTTCCAGCTCCTCTTGTTTGTTACCCATACTGCATGCATCAATGTGCATGCACTTCAGTTGGGCTGCTGGTTTCACCCCTGATTCCTGCTTACCACTCTCAGACTCCTGTCTGGAGAAACTGGTTTCAACCCCTTCCCCCTTCAAATCTGGTTTAAAGCCCTGTCAATAAGCCCTACCAACTCCCTTCCTAAAACCCTTCCCCTGCTGTGGGATAGGCTATTCTCATGTGCTAAGATCTTTCTCTCCCTTTATGACAGATGTACTCCATCTGTTGCTAGTGGACCCGGTGCCGTAGGAAGTTCCCCAAGATCAAAACCCCCGAAATTCTGTTGGTGGCACTAGCCTCTGAGCCATTTATTAATCATAATTGTTTTCCTGTTCCTTTCAGTATTCCTTCCTGAAAATAAGGGTATTGAGGAAAAAACTACCTGTGCCCCTGATCCTTTGACCAGTTTTCCCAGTGCCTTGAGGTCCCTTACAGTTGCTTTTGGACTTCTAGTTTCGACCTCATTGCTCCCCACCTGCATAACTATCAAGGGATAGTAAACAGAGGACTGTACCAGTCTAGGCAGCCTTCTGGTAAAATCTCTGACCTGGGCCCCAGGGAGTCAGTAGACTTCCCTGTGGGAAGGATCTGGTTGACATATGGGGGCTTCTGTTCCCCTCAGAAGGGAATCACTAACAACAGTTACCCTCCTCTGTTTTTTAAGGGCACACATCCTCATGTGGGGGGGGGGGGGGGGACTGTTTTGCTTTAGGCAACCCCCCAGATGGTGTCCCTTTTGCCTTCTTGTTCACCTCACACTCAACTTCCAGTGCCCCATACTTGTTTTGCAAGAGCAACTGGGAAGGTGAGGGGAGCTTGCGTCCCCTAACAGGGACCTGTATTCATTCCCCACTGCTTCTTGGATCTCCTCCCTCTGCTAGGGGAGTCTGCAGATCCTTGTACCTTAAATCCAACTCTCTTTCACATTCCCTGACAGTCCTCAGTCTTGCCACTTCTTCCTTCAATTCAGTCACTAGGTTAAGCAGACAATCAAGCTGCTTGCACCCAAGACAGGTGTTCTCTCCACCGCCCTCCATTTCAAGTGCCAGGCTCCAGTGTTCTCTGCAGCCAGTTGGCTGGACACTTGCATGTTTATGTTCAACATCAGTCTGGGTCAACACAGATCTTTTGGAAACAGCCTTACTTCGAGTCATGACCATCCCTATATCTGCCCATGTGACCTAACTAGAGAAGACTTCAGCAGCAAACCCATGTGACTCAGACCCATCTTATTCCCATCTGAGCCCTAACTCAGTGATTATCATTGTGTTTGCTAATCACTGAGAATGTTTTGTAAAAAGTGGCATTCATACTGAAATAGCTACCTAAACGCTAATCTGTTTTGGGATTCCTATATTTTGGGTCTGCAGTTCCGTGGGAATTACAGACTGTTCCCTGTACATAAGTTGTGCCTTTTGTCATCAATATTTATTCCCACACATCACTCACTGTGTTAGTATGGCCCATGCCTGGCATGGCTACCAGAAAAGGTACACTCAAGTGACTTTGCTTCTGTAATCCAGCTCTTTGCCTTACCAAGTACATGCTCGCTCACAACATGCCTTCACCCCCTATAATTCTTCAAGCTAGATTCAAACCTCCATTTTATCTCTTGGTTGTATTCGGCAGCTAAGAACTTAACAGGTGAGAAGTTCCTGGATGTGAGGAGGAGTATGATGCTTATATCAACCACTAGCAGCAAGTGAATGCAACAGGAATAAAATAATTTAGAATCTCCTTAAATTTCCCTATCTACTTCTTATTTTAGCTTAGTGGATCACTGATATCCAAATAGATAGAACCAATTATATCCTGAAATTTACTTTTATAGATTTAGATTTTAAATTATTGAGAGTGCCATAAATTCTGATTGTAACATCAATTCTGTATCGGTAAAATTAAGCTAAGCAAAGTATTTTGTGTACACATTCTTGTTACTGTCTTACTAAGACAGGAACAGTGACTGTGACTTATTTAGAGAGATCAGTGTGGCATATTTTTCCCCTTTTTTGTGTTCTCAGTTCTTCTGACATCATTTATTTTTCCCCTAACTCCATCTTGCTGTCACATATTAAAGACAATTTATCCAGATAATTAATATTGCTATATGTTCATTGATAGAAGCTATTTGAAGTATCAAAATAATATGACTGCTAAATAATGAGCTTGATATGTACTCTCTTCCTACTCTGTATCTTAAGCAGGCAGCTTTAAATGGTGCCAGCATGAACAGGCATTCTACAAACTCTACAACACTGTGATTACTGTGACGCAGAGTGTGTCAAAGGATGACAACTGAAAAGTGGGATTTTTCTAAAAAATTACAGATAGACAACACAGATTATGTGGAAACCACATTGATGTGTATACAGATATGATGGATATCAGAACAGAAAGATAGGCAGGCCAAAGTATTCTGTCTCTAACATCTGCTAAAGGCAGAATCTATGAAAGTGTGTAAGAACAGGACAAATAAATGCAGATGATGGTGAGGTGTGGTGGTGTACTGCCACCCACACAAATTCCTGGATTTGAGATGGTTTGTAATTCCTTAGCAACCCTGAAGGTGGCTTCTGTTCTGTCAACATTTCCATTCTCCCACTGAATTTACTTGGCCTTTCTGTAGCACGTTCCAGAATAAAGTCTTTAAAATACTTACATAATTCCAATGATTTGGCTAAGTGGTCAATGGTTCTGGAGATACCTTACGAAACTATAAAGTTTAATAACTTGGAATGAATAACACTGAAAACTCCTAACTCTGTTTAAAAAAGCTGTGGGGAAGAAATGTATAGATAAAGAAAACTGCTTATAAACCGGCATGTCTTTATTTTAAACACACTGCACCATATATATATTATCTTAAATTTCAGTATCACAAATATTTATAAAGGTTAATTTCAACCAAAAATGGAATCTCAATAAATCACTTGCAAAAGCAGAATTAATTTATTGTTAATGTGGTAGTTTTAGGCTATGCCTTTAAAAATTTTCAACAGATATTGAACAGAAAGCACTAAAATGTAAATAAATCACTATTGGATGTAAAAAGGAAAATAATGATAACTCTAAACAATCCCATTGGAAAGATAATGGACTTAAACTCCTTGTATAAAACAATCTTTCTCTTTTCGCTTCATCTCTGGCTGATGCTTCTCCTGGCTTTACTGACCTTGACTGCATTGCTTTTCTTGTGACTGGTATTAACAACAACTTCTCTGCTGTTTCTCTTCTCCCTTTTCTGTCTAGGGGGGGTAAGGAGAGAAGCAGTGGGGGAAGCTGCTGCAGCTCCCCTGGTGTTTGGCCAGATGCGTTTTGTGGTGTTTATAAACTGTAAATACCTGTAAATATTGTAAGTACCATGTATTTTTAACATATCCATTGCATTTCATTGTAGATTGTAGTTTTGCTTGTAAATACAGCTTTGTTTAATTCCAGCTGGGCTGGTCTGGCAAATGTAACGTTGGGGGGAATTTTCAACCCACTACATAACAAATTAATTGGTGCGCAATGTAAGACATTGCTCGATTGGTTGATTAATTACTGCTCAGATTAAGGAAGCCAAAATAAAGCTGTTTTAGGGTTTGTGGCATTTGGTATACTCTGTCTTAAAGTGTGGTACTTTGTAAATTATTTGTTTGTGCACTAATTAACCAAATTGGCAGGCATATAGTATATAAACTGTTCCTTTGCTTTAAATACAAGTTAAGGAGGTTTGGTGGTTACTGTCTTGGATTTGTTGGTTTGGGGGGATATAGCAATGCAACTGTGAGTGTCCTTCCTGAGTTTTTTGAATTTAGTGTTCCTGCAACTGAAAGCTATCTTGGTGATTTGAATCTTAAGATGATCTGTTCATTATGCCTAAAATTGGTTACTTGTGGTGGTAATAGTAGGTCTGTTAATAGCACTGTACTGAGAGAGAACTGCAGCTAATTGCTTTGTCTCTCAGTGGAGAAGGAGATGTAAGAGATCTGGGTCTAATGCAGGTGATTTTAGTAGTTAGGAAGACACAGAGGCGGGAGAAGCTGTGGCAACAGGCAATAGCAGGAAGGCAGGAGTTAATGGAAAAAATGCTTCGAACCATAGCAGATGCTGTGGCAGTGCTGGTGAAAAGCCAGTGAAGGAGGGCAAGCTGTTAGCTCACATAGCAGCAGTGGGAGCCCAGCTACATCGGTAGCCCCTGTGCCAGTGGTGGTGGCACACTCTGCTGCACCAGTGAAAGCCGCAAGTCCTGGAAGTTTTGCCTGTGGTTCCTGCCCAAGTGGCAGTAATGGTAGTGGCGACAGCTTCACAGGCAGTGGCCATTACTGAGGCAGAGAGACTTCTGCCTGCAGTGGCTGGAACGGAAGTGCGTCCAGGCCAAGGATCCCTCTGGTCAAGACCCAAACCCAGCTCCAGATGAAAAGAAAAAGGATCCTTCTGATGAAGAAGAGAAAGTCTGTCTTAAAGATCTAGCTAAATTAATGAAGCCACCAATGGAGGATGGAGACGCAGAACATGTTATGAGTCCTAATAGATCAGGGACTAAGGAAGGTCCTTCTGAACTTGAGATCATACACAAGATTTTAACAGGAAGTCCTAGGGGACCACAGGATGATGAGGATGGTGATGATGATATACAGTCAGCTAATGTGCCCAGGCAGGAAATTAAGCAGGTAAGAAAAGATTATATTAGAGGAGACACTGAACCAATAATGAGCTGGTTGGGAAGATGCTATGACGCAGGTACTCCTGCTTTAATGGTAGGTGACAAGTCAGTGGCTCAGCTGGGAACCTTCGCAAAAGACAGTGGAACAGACAAGCATATAGGCAGTTGCCTTGGTAAAGTTCCTCTGTGGGCACACCTTCTATTGGCTGTGTTGATGCAGCATCCATCCAGGGACAACCTATCCTGGAACCCTCAGAAGCGGGATACGATAGATGAAGGAATCGAGCGTTTGAGAGAGTTTGCTGTGAGAGAAATAATTTATGGAAATCGTGGTATGCTGAATCCTGATGAAATTCCTGTGGGAACAGGTCTTGCCAAGAAGCTTATTAAACTTGCTCCTCCAAATTATGCTACTTTTCTGACAAGCAGCATTGTGGCAAGGAATTATAGTGGAGCGCTTCCTACTGTTGGCTATTCTACTGACCAAATGAGGCAATTTGAGGATAGTCTCACACATGTTTCTTTGGTCTCAGCCATTGAAACTCTGACTGGAAAGATGGAAAATTTCATGAAAGAGCTGAAGGAGGAATTTAAAACCTCCATATCCAAATTGGCAAAGAGGGATGAACTCGCTATCCAACTTCTGCTTTTTTCAGGAGATTACAGGAGCTGCAGAGCAGCAGAGCCCGAGGTAGCAATACCAGAAGGGCAGCTGTCACTACCTCAGTTTCCCAGAACAATTCATATTGTTCCCACAGTGATTCTAACACTAACACTAGGAGCTGTGTCAACTATGCATGTAGCTGTAATCCCCATAATTAGGGGTGCCCTGCCCCCTGCCATGGGGAGGAAAGTGATAATGGAGATAACAATCTATTGGAATGTAGACATTCAGTGGCCTGGCACTTCAAAATTTCAGAAGTACAGGGCCTTGGTTGACACAGAAGCTCAGTGCACCATAATACCATCAAATTATTAAGGGTCAGAACCTATGACTATTCGGGGAATCACTGACGGATCTAAAGAATTGACAAAGTTGCAAGTTGACATAAGTTTAACTGGGAGAGAGTAGAAGAAACACACTATTGTAACGGGACCAGATATATCTTGTATTTTGGGAATGGACTTTCTAATAGAAGGGCATTTCAAAGACCCTAAGGGTTACAAGTGGGCTTTTGGAATAGCAACTGTAGAACCTGATGGAGGAAAATTGAGGTTGTCTGTTACATCTGAACTGTCACATGAATCCACAGTTGTGGGACAACATGAGATAGAGGATGTGAAACTGCCAGTTGCTTCTTAAATTGTGTATTACAGACAATACAGAGCCAACTGTGACTCTTTGGTGACCATTCACAACCTGATTCATCAATTGGAAGGTCAGAATATCATCAGCAAAACTCATTCACCTTTCAACAGTCCAATCTGACCTATACGAAAGCCAAATGGAGAATGGCATCTGGCAGTTGACTTCCATGCCTTGAACGAAATAACTCCACCCATGAGTGTGGCTGTACCGGACACGATGGAACTCTAGTATGAGCTGGAATCCAAAGAGGCCAAATGGAAGAGAGAGTTGAATCAGACAACAGAACTCATTTCAAGAAAAATGTCATAAAGGACTGGGCCCAAGAGCATGGTATTGTGTGGATATACCACATTCCCTACTGTGCACCAGCTTCAGGGAGAATTGAGCATTACAAAGGTTTGCTGAACACTGCTCTGAAAACAATGGAGGGTGGAACTTTGAAAGAACTAGGACAATCATCTAGCACAAGCAACCTGGTTGGTAAATAGTAGAGGTTCTGTAAATTGAGCTGGAACTGCACAGTCAGACTTGCTACAAAAATTAGAAGGTGGTAAAGTTCCTGGTTTTAGAGAATTAGGGATTCCCTTTTAGGGAAAACTGTTTGGGTATTTTCTCCTTCAGGAGAGGCCAAACCTGTCTGAGGGATGGTTTCTGCTGAAGGTCCTGGTCATACTTACTGGGTTATGCAAAAAAATGGTGAAAGGTGAAATTCAGTGTATTCCCCAAATTTTAGCTGAGTGAGTTTAAATTCACAGTATAGTTCAGACACAACATCACACCCAAAGGAAGAATCCATGAGGAATCTACAGTGCAGAAACCCTGAGAGCCCTGAGTCACCTGAGAGTCTCTGTCCTTTTCTTCATCTCATCTGTGAAGAGACAAGCTGTTTTCTCATTTCCTGAACTTTTAAATCATCTACATCTGAGGTATCCGAAATGGAAGATAAACTGAAGATGTGAACTTTATTAACTCATTATTGTAGATACTGTTTTAGATTATATGGGTAGTATTAGCAATCAACGGAATTGTTTAAAAGGATTGGATTGGGGTAGTTTTAGCCTATGCCTTTAAAAATTTTTGACCGATCTTGAACAGAAAGCCATAAAATGTAGATAAATCACTATTGGGTTTAAAAAGGAAAAATAATGATTATTCTAAACAATCCCATTGGAAAGATAACAGACTTAAACTAGTTGTACAAAAAAATCTTTCTTTTCACTTCTTCAACTCTGGCTGATGCTTCTCTTGGCCTTGACTGCATTGCTTTTGTTGTGACTAGTATTAACAACAACTTCTCTGCTCTTTCTCTTGTTCCTTTTCTGTCTAAGAGGGGTAAGGAGGGGAGCGGGGGAGGAAAAGCTGTTGCAGCTCCCCTGGTATTTGGCCAGACGCATTTTGTGGTGTTAATAAATTGTAAATACCTGTAAATATTGTAAATACTGTGTATTTTTAACATTCATTGCATTTCATTGTAGAATGTAGTTTCGCTTGTAAATATAACTTTGTTTACTTCCAACTGGGCTGGTCTGGCAAATTTAATTTGGGGGGGGGGGGAATTTTCAACCCACTACAGTTAGTTATGACACTAGAGAAAAACTGCACAAATACTATTTTCTTTTCTTTAATACAATTACGAAGAATTTACAGCAGCTTACCCTACATCCTGCAGCTGATTACATAGTTTCAAGACATGACTGAAAAGAGGATAAGCAAAGACCCAAAATAAAGATTATTGAAGCTGGGGAAATACTTCCTTTGATTTCAATAGGCATTATAAAAGACTTGGAAGGAGCAACACAGTTCAGATCATCTATAATTATATATCCTTCTATACTGGCAGTTTGGAAGGAAAGTACATTTTCAGTATGCCCAGGTTCCTTTCAGCAGCTTGTGAAATCTATCTTAATTTGATGACTCAATATGGTAATAATCAAACCTCTAGTGTTTGTGCACTATACACCATTTCTTTGGTGAGTTAGAGTTTATAATCACCATGTTGCTCAACATAACACCATTTCTATGTGTGAGGCCCCACTTGCATTGATTAAACACCTAAAAAACTATCATAGCATGGAGTTAAAATAAACACACTGTGAGATCTGTCATTATTAGCAGAATACAATTAGAACTAAAAGAACTTGTATATACGTCTGAAAGAAGATTGATAAGGAGAATAGTCACATCCAAACTTGATAATAAAATTGTGGGTTTTTCAGCCCACCAGAGATACTTTCATTCACTAGATATGACTTATAGAGAATTAGTTAGCATTTGCATATGCAAGAATGAGAAAAACTTATTTGAATTAATCTATTTGATTGCACTTTCTACAAATCTCATTCTACAAATCAGTGTCCAGGAAAGCAAATAATATAAAGACAATACAGATAAGAGGGAAACTTAAGTTTCACACTGACATGTGACAGGTGTCTGACATTGTGCAATGAAATTAGTACAAGAGAAATTGTATTTGAGAAAATGAGGTCACTTGGAATCTATCATTTAGAATTTACACTATCTTGAATCCATAGCATGCCATTTAATAATTCAGCTTCAAAGGTACAATTAGTAGGCTATTTTCTCTCATTTATATCCTTGCTTTCCAGCAAGATTTGTCAAAATAAAGGTATCAAAAGAAATTTTTAAACAGGGAGAAAAGCAAATTGTATGCAAGCCTCACCACTCCATCATTTCCTTTATTTCTATTGTGTTGGCCATCTGAAAGATATGATAGGAATGTTTTCTTATTCTTTGTTAAGAACCTAGCCTACTTCTGGCACATTGCACACAAATGAAGAACAAAGAAATGTTAGTAGGATCAGAATCAGACCTTTTTCTATTTTCATTTGCGATTAGTAACAGAAAAGGGATTTTCATCATAATTTAATAGAATTCTGTTTGGAGTGTACTTTTCCCCACACACACACTTTTTTGTTTTGTTTTGTTTGTGCCTAAACAGAAAAAAATAAAATAATTCAGGAACACTATAGGCAAAACTGAAATCTCAGAGTACTTCTGTTGCTTTCTCTTCTGATCCCTGGGGCTGAGGCAGGCTGAGGATATCTAATAACACTGCCAGAGAAATGTCACACAAGCACAAAATTAGAAGGGAAAAACACTGTATTGGTTGATTCTGTGACCTCAATTTTTGTGTTGATAAAGGAGGCTAAGAGTACTTCAGAAGGCAGCTTTAAACACAGTTTTTTTCCACAAGAATGATTCACTTCATTTGTTTAACTGTGTCTTTGACAGACATCTACATAGACTTTGTCAGTATAGATTATCTGCAGCTATATGGAAATGTAATTTGCTCTAGACAGGTGTGAAGAAATCAACACTCTCCTTTGAACTTCATATAGGGAATTTTTTCTCTCTGTTTCTATTCTGTTTCTAGCTCAACTAGCATTTTGTTTGAAGGCCACTTCTTGTTTTGTTAAGGTTAGACCACCTCCATTTCCTTCAGATCTTTTAAGAAGAAGCTACCTAAGAGTATTTAATAATTGATAGGTTTAACTTTCTTTTCTTTGCAGATAGACTGCTAAAAGGCTGACTTAGGCAGCATCACCTTTGTGGTTCTAGAAACACAAGCTAATAGAAGATAAAGAAACATTATTTTCAGATATCCACAAAAAAGAATATTCATATTTCAGAATACAGCTGCATATTTACCTAAGGTCCTTTAGATGCTGAGCCATGTAAATGTGAATTTTATTTCTCTGATTACAAAAACTGCCATAAGAATACATGGACAATTAAAAGGATGGATGAAGGATAGTGTTTTGGCACAAAATCTATTTTATAAAGGATTTTTTCATTATCACAAAAAATAAAAAGAAGCCTCAAGACAAACACTAATCTTTGGTTAATTCTCAGTGAAAGCAAGAAGCTGACACAAAAGTAGACTTCTGCTGGTGCTGTTCAGAGCAGATGAGGACTCACAGACTCTTCTGGACTGACCCAGAATCTGAAGAGCTGACTCCAAGGTAGGCCTGGGGGAAGCATCTCCTATCTCTTCTGGACTGCAGTCGTACAGACAACTTGTGACAAAACCCTACCAAAAGAACGAAGCTTAGTGCTTCTTTCCTCCAGAGAAACACGCTGTTACAAATTTGCTTCTTCATCTTAAGAGAATAAGGACTGGCTACATAATTTACTAGTGTGGTATTAAGAATGACCCCAATGTCCCACTGAAAGGACATCTGGCATCTGAGATCAGGGTAGTACAGGACATCATTAGGTTTATTGCATAAAGCAAAATCAATGCAAAGGAGCGTACTGGTACTTTTATTCATGGATAACATGTGGGAAGGAATACTCCAGGGTTATAAGAGAAATAAGGCTGACCCAAAAGTCATGATTTTTCTCTACAACCTTTGTGAAGATTAAATTTCCATTTTCCTCAGTGACATCTTACTGATACTGGCTCAAAGTGGAACCCAAATACTGCATTCTGAAGTCAGGGAACATTGCACTGCCTACATGTGCTGTTTGTGGATTCTACTCAAAGGATAAACAGACTCTTTGTGCAATGAAGGATTTACAATTTGACACCAGTGAACTGAAGGTAGTCACTGGATGATTTTACTAGCTGTCCTGGTATGACACTTAGTGTTTCACAGAGACTCTGTGCTTGACACTAAGAAAAGTACAGGTCACCATTTCGGACTTTAATGATACAATAATAGACATTAGAAATACAATAATTATTTAGGTTCATGTTTCCCACGTAAGCACAACATGAATGTGAAGACCACTGGCAATTCCTGTACATTGGACACTGTTTGCATGGGAGTGGAGGGATAGGAGTCTGTTTAAAAAAAAAAAAAAAAAAAAAAGGCTTTGGATGATTGTTTTCCCTTGGGGGACCTTGCAGCATTTTGCCAACTTCCAGCTCCACATCACTTTGCCAGCCACAGCAAGGCAGCTAACATGCATCTCAAACATCACATGCATTCCCTGGTGGCTGGGAAGAGTGCTGCAGAGTAAGTCAGAAAAAGAAACTGATGTCTGGAAGACAAAACAGCCTAGGAGAATGATACAGAAATCCATGCTTCAGTATTTAATGCTGTTCATGTATTTCCGTTATGTATTGTGGAGATAACTTTTGCAATAAACTGAAATACTTGAACATTGTACATGAATTTCCTTTAAATAACATGACAGTCTTGTAATTTCTACAATAGATGCCATACTGATTCTTAGATTTTCAAAGATATCGTCTCTCTGTAAGTTGAATTTGAATTTACAAGAGGAAAAAAATGTAAAAATATTAATATTGATCAAATAGCACAAACCAAGGTCATTTCTGTGAGCATTTCTGTTTCCAAATAGAAATAGCATTTTATTGTCTGTTCTAAAAATCTTTACATTGTGTCTCTCTGTGGTTTTCAAGGTCTGCTTAGTGAAAAATTGAGGTTTGATTTATGACTATCTATAGCATCACAAATAATTAAATTACAACTCTCCAATATCCATCTCAAGATTTCTTTTTTGTTTTCTATTACCTTTGCACATGTATTTTTCACTATTTTCACCTTCAGATAAACAACAAAAAAGGATTGGATGGTCTGATAACATGAAGGTAGGGAGAAAGAATAAAAGAGGAATTGACATAAATAAGCTCCCCAGAATAATAGTACAATTCCAAAATTAAAAGTTGTACTCTACAAAGCTTTCTTTCAGACAAGATATAGTGATGGTAGGCAGTGAAGAATGCACTTGAGCAATCTCCTCTTATGTCTAAATAATGATTAAGCTAACTGGGATCCTACACAAGTTTCCTCAGATGCTTAGTTGGTTTTTTTTATCTTCATGAAGACTATTGTCTGAATTAATCATTTCAGCTATGTGGGAATAGCTCTTTCTGTGAAGGAAATCACAGAATCATAGAATGCTTCAGGTCGGAAGGGACCTTTAAAGGTCATCTAGTCCAACTCCCCTTCAATGAGCAGAGACATCTTCAACTCCATCAAGTTGCTCAGAGCCCCAGTCAATTTGAGTTTCCAGGGATGGGGCTTCTACCACCTCCCTGGGCAACCTGTTCCAGAGTTTTGCTATCCTCATTGTGAAAAACTTCTTATATCTAGTCTAAATCTACCCTCTTAGTTTAAAACTGTCACTCCTTGTCCTGTCAAAACAGGCCTTTCTAATAATATTGTCTTTATAGGCCCCCTTTAGTTATTGAAAGGCCACAATAAGACTAGCCCCCAGCCTTCTCCAAGATGAACAACCCACTCTCTTAGCCTCTCTTTATAGGAGAGGTGTTCTAGCCCTTGTTTCATTTTTGTGATCCTCTGCTGGACCTGCTCCAACAAGTTAATGTCTTTCTTGTGCTGATGACTTAGAGCTAGATGCAGTACTCCATGTGAGGTCTCACCAGAGTGGAGTAAAGCAACAGAATCATGTCTCCTGAGGTGACTGGCCACGTTTCTTTTGACGCAGCCCAGAATGTGATTTGCCCTCTTGGCTGCAAGTGCTGCTGGTTCATGTCCATCATTTCATCCACAAGTACTCCCAAGTCATTATCCCCAGAGCTGCTCTTAATAACATCATTCCCCTGTCTATAACATTGATGAAACTGTCAAACAGCATTGGTCCCAGTATAGACTGCTGAGGGACACCACTTGTCACAAATTTCCATCTGGACATCAAGTCATTGACCACTATCCTCTGGATGCAGGCATCCAACCAGTTGGATTTAAGAGTCTGCCCATTGCATCCATATCTTTCCCATTTAGAGAGAAGGATGTTGTATGGGACTGTGCAAAGGCTTCATGGAAGTCTAGATAGATGGCACCCATAACTCTTCCCCAGTCCACTGAAATAGTCACTCCATTACAGAAATCCACAGATTGGTCAGGCAGGGCTTATCCTTGATGAAACCATGCTGACTGTCTAGAATTACCTCCCTGTCTTCCATAGCTGCTCTGTTCCACGATCTGGGCAGCAACAGAGGTGAGGCTGACAACTGGTAGGTCCTAGAATCCTCCTTTCTACCCTTTTAAAAAATGGGTCTAATGTTTCCCTTCTTCTAGTCACCAGGGACTTCACCTGACTGTCACAGAGGACTTTTCTGCCCTGGTCCCCACTTTGCAGTCCCTCAACTCAGGGGGTGTGAGGAGAGAGGTTGCCAGTGAAGACTGAGGCAAAACGGTTTTGAGTACCTCAATCTTCTCCTTGTCTGTTGTTACTGGTTTGCCATTGTTACTCATCAAGAGAGATATGCTTTCTTTAACCTTCCTTTTCTGGTTGACATACCTGTAGAAGTTCTTCATGTTATTCTTTGTATCCCTTGCCAACTTCAGCTCCAGTCATGCCTTGAGCTTCTTGACCTTATCCCTACACAACTGGGCAGTGTTCCTATACTTTTTTCCAGGACTCTTATCCTGGCTTCTATTTCCTGTGCAGTTTCTTTTTGCCCTGTATTTTGGCCAGCAGGTCTCAATCCAGCCATGCTGATCTCCTTCCTTTCTTCCCTGACTTCTTACATCTAGGCTAAGACAGATATCTTTCATTTAGGCCAACAAAGCAGATGTCCTATTTGAGTCTGTTACCAACCACCCAACAAGGATAAAGAGGCAGATGAATCACTCTAAAAGCAACTGGCAAAAGTCTCACAAACACGAGACCTTGTTCCCACAGGTGATTTCAATTTACCAGACATCTGCTGGAAATACAAGACATCATGGAGAAAACAGCCTAGGAGGTTCTTGGAGTGTGTGGAATGTAACTTCCTGACACTGCTGGTAAGTGAGTCTACCAGGGGAGGTGCCTTGTTTGACCTGCTGTTTACAAGCAGAGAAGGACTGGTGGGAGATATGGTTGTTGCAGGCTGACTTAGGCTTAGCAGACACAGGGTGGTAGAGTTCACAGTTCTTGATGAAGTAAGTAATGGGGTCAGGAAAACCACTACCCTGGACTTCTAGTCTGTTCAGAACACTGGTTGAGAGAGTCCCTTGGGGAACAGTCCTGAAGGGCAAAGAGGTCCAGGAAGGCTGGAGATTCTGCAAGAAGGAAATCTTAAAGTGCAGGAGGAGGCTGTTCCTATGTGTCGTAAAGCATACTGATGGGGAAGACAACCGGCCTGGCGGAATAGGGAGCTTTTGCTGGGACTCAGGAAAAAAAAAGGAGAGTAGGAGAGTTTGTCAGCTTTGGGAGAAGGGGCAGGCAGCTCAAGTAGAGTGCGGATGTCTCTTTAGGTCATGCAGAGGGAAAATTAAAAAGGCTAAAGCCCAGCTTTAATCTTGCCACTGTGACATCCATGCAAAAAAGGGATGAAAGGAGGATCTGGGGAACAGATCCTGTGCATGGATTCATAAAAGGCAGGTTTAACTTGACCAATCTGATCTTCAACGATCAAGATGAAGGGATTGAGTGCATCGTCAGTCAGTAAGTGCACACTCACTCTCAGTAAGTTTGTAGATGACACCAAATTGTGCGGGAGTGTTGATCTGCTCTAAGGTAGAAAGGCTCTGCAGAAGGATCTGGACAGGTTGGAATGATGGACCAAAATCAATTGCGTGAGATTCAACAAGGCTAAGTGCTGGGTCCTGCACTTGGGTCACAATAAACCCAGGTGATACTGCAGGCTCGGGGCAGAGTGGCTGGAAAGCTGCCCAACAAAGAAAGACTTGGGAGTGTTGACTGACAACCAGCCAAACATGAGCCAGAAGTGTGCCCAGATGATCAAGAAAGCCAATAGGATCCTGGCCTGTATCAAGACTAGTGTGACCAGAAGCAGCAGGGAAGTTCTTGTGCTGCTATACTCAGCCCTGGTGAGGCCACACCTTGAATACTGTGCTCAGTTCTTGGTACCTCACTAGAAGAAGGGTATTGAGTTGCTGGAGCGTGTCCAGAAAAGGAAAAAAGGCTGGTGAAGGGTATAAAGAATAAGTTTTATGAGGAGTGGCTGAGGGAACTGGAATTGTTTAGTCCGGAGATGAGGAGGCTGAGGGAAGACCTCATTGCTCTTCACAATTGTCTAAAAGGAGTGGGTCTCTTCCCCCAACTAGTGAAAGGATGGGAGGAAATAGCATCAGGTTGTGCCAGGAGAGGTTTAGATTGGATATTAGGAAAAAATTCTTTACTGAAAGAATGGCCAAGCATTAAAACAGGCTGCTCAGAGGAGTGGTGGAGTCACCATCAAAAGAGGTTTTCAAAACACATGTCGACATGGTATAGTAGGCATGGTTTAGTGGGTGTGGTGGTGTTGGGTTGACAGTTGAACTTGACCTCATTAGAGATCTTTTCCAATCTTAATGATTCTATGATTCTATCTGGAGATCAAGAACTCTTGGCGCTCCATAGAAAACCTCCTTAAACACTTTTCAGCTCTGTTTTGCTCCATTTTTCCTGCGGACTGCTTCCCACAGGGTTCTGTTCAAGAGCTGGGTGACAGAACACTGGAACAGGTTGCTCACGGTGGTTGTGGAGTCTCCTGCTCTGAGATATTCAAAAGCCACCTGAACACGTTCCTGTGTGGTCTGCTCTAGGTGATCCTGCTCTGGCAGGGGGATTGAACTAGATGATGCTTTGAGGTGTCGTCCAACCCCTAACATTCTATGATTTTGTGTGTGGCAGTGCACCCAAAACTCCTCCCCATCCCCATGAAGATGGGATGGGTGAAAACAGAGAAGCTGAGATGAAGGGAGCCAGAAGAGAGATACCTTCCTCTTCTAGGCCTGTGGATTGCTGGATTTCACATGGGCCTTTCCCCCAAGCCCTGTGTCTTGCCAGGCACAGACCTGGTGCAGGGTCAAGTCTGGGCATGTTTTGGGCATGTTTGGGCATGTTTAAGCAGAGAACTGATAGTTATTGGTTCTAACCTGTGTGTAGTGACAATTCTGACAAAAAGTAGCTGCCTGGATAAAACAAATGAGCTGCAGAGAGCACCAGGCTCTTCTTCTTTGGGTTCTTGCCTACCACACACATGTGGATTATAAGCAGCAAAGCAGTTCAGAACGCTGGCCAATAAAAAGAGACAAAAGAGGAATTCCCACAATCCATGAGCAGTATTGTGAGTAATTGATACATTCCTGAAGTCTCCAGGAAATTCCTGCCTTTTTTTAGTGGGGTAATTTACTGATTTTGGATCTATCTTTTCCAAATACTGTTTCTCAAATGATTTCTATATTGTGAAGATATTCTCAACCAAATACCAAACCTTGATAATTTTTAGTACCTTTTGTATATAGCAACGTGGAAAGTGGAGCCAAATTAATAAATAATTTATATTTTTTTATTAATTTCTCACCTTATGACCCTTTATTCATAAGACTGAAGTTTGCTTTCCTAAAATTCAGGGTCTTCGCATGACTCATATCCCTCAGTACCGTGTACGTCACTACTACGTGATCACTGGGGCTGCTGCCATCGTTGACAGTGCTGATAAGCTCTGCTTCAATCGGTGATCGTCAGGTCCAGTATCACGTTCCCTCTGGTAGGGCTGTTTATTACCTGGTTTAAGAAGTTAACATTAACGCACTCCAAGAGTCTCCTGGATTGCCTAGAGCTCAGCATGCTACTTTTCCAACAGATGCCAGGGGTGTTTAAGCCATGTGAATTGTTGATATTTCAGACATGACATTCCTCAAAAGGAAACTACTTATATAAACGCTTTTTAAAAAACCTTACACCCATGTTGTAACAAGTGGTTTACAATTTTAATAGATATAGATGAAAACGGAGAACTGCAAATACTAACTCTTTAAGATGACACATATTGTATTATTGTATTCAATGAAGAAGAATTATTTTTTCCCCTCTGATCAAGTTGTGAGGTTACGATGGTGTATGATGTGTCACGTTTGCTTGAAACACAGATGTACATACTATGCTGACAGCATATGCTGAAGAAATTCCAGTAATGTAAGACACACCCCTCTAAATAAAACTGGATGAATTTATTTTTCAAACATGCATGAAGCCTAATAAGGAAGGAGTTGTTTTCTGTAGGGGAAAAATGTAGTCTTTAAAGCTAAATAAACATACTAAGTGAGAAAGGAGAAAAGCATTATGAGCAATGCAACATCTGCCTATCTGAAATGATTTTGTCTCTTGGAGCTAGAAGTAAATGTACTTCCACATTTTTTGTTTAGAGGGAGAACTATTACTGTTGGTCTCAGGTGGCACAGAAAACAGTTCACAGCTGAAATTGTTTAGAACATTCATTCATCCGTAATGAATACTTATCCATACAATCTAATTTTCTTGCCTTTAAGCCTCTTTTTGCCTCTCTGTTTGCTCAGTTCCTAACTTGAATGCCTGAGGTTGTCCCACTCTTTCTTCTGTGGAGATAGATTGGAACCAGACATCAGGAAAGGTTCAGTGCTATTTCTGTGCTTTACAACATGCACAATACCTTGACAATTATGCAAGATTTACCTAGGATAAAGATAGGTTTCTGTTATAGCTCCCAATTAAGTTCATCAGTAATATTTTGAAGAGCTAAAAATACATTTTGATGTTGTTTGCATCCCTGTAAGAATGTCGTAATCTCAGTGAAATTTTCTTAGTTTGCTTCTCCAAACTGCTACTACAGGTACCTGATGTAGCAAGAGCAAACTGGAATTCCAAAGGAAGAGATAAACAGCTTTGCATATTGTCTTGCAGAGTATAAATCTTCAGAATATATATATATATGTATATATATCTATCTCTCTCCTTTCAAGTGTATATAATGCTTTCTAGCATTCTCCAATTGTCTTAGAATACCGTACTGATTGAAATTCTTGTGTTGATATCTTTATGACAAAGAAGATATATTTTGGGATTTAAACATCTTTTACCCATATTTGGAGATTACGGTATGCTTGTGATACTAAATACAGTTTATCAGATGTTTTCAGTTTTAACTGCACAGTTAGATATGTCTTTAATATTACCCACAGTTACTAATAGCTGTAATGTAGTGGTGTTTTCTCTCTGCGTGCTGAAATTAAAAAGGACTACTGTCAATTTAGCGACAGTGTTGTCCATTCTCAGTAAATTCAGATGGCTATTACAGTATCAGGAAAGCTGATGGCCTACCTGAGAAACAGCAGCTGAGAAGTGAAAGTGAATATTCAACACTATTATTCATCAAATGGATCAAATTTGTCTCAGTATTCTCTCTACCTCTTCCTTCTTGAATGTTTCTCTACAAATAAAGGCTAAACCTATGAACCAACTGTAAATATTTCAGTACTAAAGTAGGCTTAAAATCATGATATCCCTGAGTCATCTTCCCAGAATTACATTGAAATCACCCTTCAGACAGACACTTTTAATCAGAATGAATGTAAATAAACCAAATAAGTATTTCTCAGCTTTTGTTCATATGGCCAAATTTCTTCTCACTTGTTTATTGAAAACAGTTCTGTTAAGTAGGTATGTTTTAACATTAATTTTTAGAGTAAATGGTCAAGATAAGCAATTATTTCATTGATTGACAGTTGATGCAGATTGACAATCTTCACTACCCTCTCCAACATGTCCTTAGAAAATTGGCATTTTATTTTTTTTGCTAAAAAATCAGTTGTTCATGCATGAATGCATGAATTGTAAATGTTATCAATAATCACCTCTAAATGAAATGGGAGTGTATTAGCTATAGGTCAAGACAGATCAACAAATAAAAAGATGTAGATTAATGAAAAACTGAGGAAAGATATAGAGAAAGTGCTGTATTTTCCACTCAGATGTACAATCTTTCAGAAAAAAATAGACTGTTGTGATTTAAATTTAACAATCCCTTCATCTTATCAAGGAACTTAATTCCTCTAAAGAAAAAACAAATCCATTGCTTTTCTTCCTACAGAGCTTCAGTCCTTACACCTTCATCACCTTCATGATTGCAGTATTTGTAGCACATGGAAAACTGAACCAAAATAATTTCCACAGCATTTTTAACAGCAAGTAATTGCAGACACATTGTGTTCTTTTTTACTTCTGCATATTTTTCAGTTTAGGCACTAATGCATGTAAGAAGAATGACTTTGAATCACCTGTGGGTTTTAATTCCTTCCAGAGATTTTTTTCCAACTGAGAACTGAAGAAAAGTATCTATTTCTGTCTGTGATCACATTAGGCTCATTACGGGCTCTGTGAAATTGGATTAGTTGAATTTAGTGTCCTCTATGACAAAAGAAAGAGTTACAATTGCATCATCAAAAGCTTTATTTAAAGGGAGCACTAGTAAGAATGAATGCCTCACTGATGCCAAATATTTCAACCAAGATATGTTACCCAAGATGCTTAGAAAACAAATTTTAAAATAAAATCCTATATCTAGAACAGATGGAAACAAACTGAGAGTACAGAGATTTTGGAAATATTAAAAGATTTTTTTTTTAATTAAAAAATCTCATTTTTCTCCAAAACATTTTTCTCATTTCATTACTTCATTGGGACAGCTTGAGGGTTTTTTTAATCTTAATAAATTTGGACTACTGACACAATACAAATAAACATGAAGAAATATCTGTAGATTTTTTTTTTCTTCTCTAATAAAATTTCTTTAGTTTTGCAAGGATGAATCTTCACCAGATGCCCCATCATAGCAAAACTTCCATAGGAGACTTTCTCTGCTATTGTCATTCTTTGCCCTTGAAAGGAATTCCTTCCCACTGCCTCTGATTTTTAGATTCATGGTGTCCAGCATCTTGTGACCAACCACACAAATGAGATTTACTCAATTTTCCAAAGATTTTTCCTTATATGGAAAAAATCTGTCATGTTGCTCCACCATCAGTTCATTCAGATACAACTGCAGTTGTGTGTTTGTAAGACAAGAGCTAGGAAACAAAGAAGATGGAACACGCAAAAGCTTAGATTCTTTATTTGTCAAGAATAAAGTTCAACTGCTTCTTTAGGAAGGGGCAGAAACTGGAGCAGTGGACAAGGCATAGAAAAGGAGCAGGATGGATGAGAGTATTGAAATAGAAGTAGATTTAGGTGCAGAGGATGGAATCAGAGAGGTCACAGAATCATAGAATTGTTAGGGCTGGAAGAGCCCTCAAGGATCATCTAGTTCCAACCCCCCTGCCATGGGCAGGGACACCTCACCCTAGATCAGGTTGCCCAGAGCCACATCCAGCCCGGTCTTAAAAACTTCAAAGGATGGAGCTTTTACCACCTCCCTGGGCAACCTGTTCCAGTGTCTTACTACCCACATGGTGAAAAAGTTCTTCCTAACATCCAATCTGAATCCACCCACTTCTAGTTTTGTTCCATTCTCCCTAGACTTGTCACTACCTGACACCCTAAAAAGTCCCTTCCCAGCTTTCTCCCAAGCCCCCTTAAGATTCTGGAAGGCCACAATAAGGTCTGCTCAGAGCCTTCTCTTCTCCAGACTGAACAGCCCCAACTCTTTCAGTCTGTCCTCATAGGAGAGGTGCTCCAGCCCTCTAATCATCCTCTGGACACATTCCAGCAAATCCAGATCTTTCCTAGAACAGGGGCTCCAGAACTGGTGAGAACAAGGTCCAGCATAGCACCTTTTCTCATTGGTTCCTCTACCATTTGGAGGAGGAAGTTGTCATCTATGCATTCCAGGAACATCCTGGATTGCTGGTGCCTTGCTGTGTTGTCCCTCCCGCAGATGTCAGGGTGGTTGAAATCCCCCACGAGGACCAGGATTTGTGAACCTGAAGCCACTTCTATTTCCCTGTGGAGAGCCTCATCTGCTTGATTCTGCTGGTAAGGTAGCCTGTAGCAGACCCCTACAGTAACATCTCCTTTCCCTGTCTTCCCTTTAATCTTCCCATATATGCTCTCAACCAGCTCATCATCCTCGCCCAGGTGGAGCTCCACTGATTCTAGCTGCTCACTGATACAGAGGGCAACACCTCCTCCCCTCCTACCCTACCTGTCCTTCCTAAAGAGCTTGTACCCATCTGTCCCTGCATTCCAGTCATGGGAATCATCCCACCAAGTTTCAGTAATAGCCACTATGTGGTGGCTTTCCAGCAGCACAGTGGCTCTTAATTCATCCTGCTTATTGTGCAGGCTGTGTGCATTAGCACAGAGGCACTTCGGCTGGGCTGGCCGTGTCACCCTCTCATGCAAATCCGCCTTGATTCCCTTGGGATGTTCCAGTGCTTCATCCATGGCTTGCCTCAGGGCAGCAAGTTGAGAGTCCTTGCTAGCACTCCATCCCTCTGCCTCTGGTGAGCTGCCCCAGTGTTTGTCACAGGCAAGCATGAGATTCATAGCCCCGTCCCCATGTGAGTCTAGTTTAGAGTCCTATCAATGAGCCCTGCTAACTTCTGCCCTAGAATCCTTTTCCCACTCTGGCCAGGTGCATCCCATTGATTGCTTGCAGCTCTGGTGCCCTGTAAACTGAGCTGTGATCATAAAATCCAAACCCCTGTCATTGACACTAGTCCCAGAGCCATGAATTGACCTGTTGGCTCTTCTTAAATGTTCCCTCGCCCATCGTCAGTGTGAGAGGGGTGGAGAACACAACTTGAGCTCCTGATCATTCAGCAGTTGGCCCAAGGTCCTGAAGTCTCTTTTAATTGATTGTGAGCCTCTCACTGCTGCATCATCACCACCCACCTGAAAAACCAGAAGTGGGTAATAGTCTGAAGGACTCACAATGGTGGGAGGTTTACCTACGATATCCTTTACCCAGGCACCAGGGAGGCAGCAGACCTCTCTATGAAGTGGGTTTGGTCTGCATATTGGGCCCTCCGCTCCCCTCAGTAGGGAGTCACCTACAACAATGACCCTTTGATTTTTCTTTTCAGGGTCAGTTTCTATGGCTGACCTGACACGAGTTGGCCTTGGTGCCGCTTCTGACCCTTGTGACACTTTTGGCTACAGCTTGACATCCAGTCCTGTTTCCAGGTTTTGTGGGTCTATACTGCAAGCCTCATCACGCTACTTTTATGATTTGTGTAGGCGTGCAAGTATGTCTCTGGTAGCTTCTGCTACCTTATACATTTCTTTCTCTTCATTGAAGAAAGGAAGATGAAGATAAGTGAAATGTGAATGAAATGTGAATGAAATGTAAATTAAATGTGAATTAAATGTGAAATTGTGTCCACCAGACCAGGGAGATGATCATCCCCTTATAGTCAGCTCTGGTAAGGACACAATACCTTGAGTATTGTGTTCAGTTTGGGACACCTTAATACAAGAGAGATGTGGAGGTGCTGGAGCGAGTGCAGAGGAGGGCAAAGAAGCTGGTGAAGGGCCTAGAGAATAAATCTTATGAGGAGTGACTGAGGGAGCTGGGGCTGTTTAGTTTGGAAAAGAGGAGGCTGAGGGGAGGCCTCATCGCTCTGTACAACTACCTGAGAGGACGTTGTGGTGAGGCTGGTGCTGGTCTTTTCTCACAGGTAATTCATGATAGAACAAGAGGTTGAAGGAATTGATTTAGGGACCAGCACCCCAGACACTGGAGACATTGTGTCTCTGATGGGTGGTAAACCCTGGGAACAGAGTGCAGCTGTGTAGAAAGGAAAACATAGATAGGTTGACTCCCAGTGGTCACTGTGACCTAAGGGAGTTATGCAGGGACCTGATAACAGGAACTCGGTAAAAGTTGTAACATCGAAGATGCAGAGTTATAGAATCCTTTGTCTCTTGCCTGACGCTAGTTTAAGCCTTGGAAAAATATATGCGTTCGCGTGATACTTTCTCTCTGTAGCCAATCATGAGTTTACAACTGTCGCTTGGACATACTAATGACCAATTACAAGCTGCCTTCTGATAGTATGTTAACCTGTATAAAGAAAAAGCTTTGTACAATAAACTGACACCTTGCTTACATCAAGCAGCGTCCCGTCTCTTGCATCGCGGCAAGAGGTAGTGGCCTCAAGCTGCGACTGGGTAGGTTTAGACTGGACATTGGGAAAAATGTGGTCAGGCATGGGAATGTGCTGCCCGGGGAGGTGGTTGAGTTACCAACCCTGGATGTGTTTAAAGGCCATTTGGATGTGCTGCTTGGGGATATGGTTTAGGGGTGAACTTTGTGGAGTAGGGTTATTGGTTGGACTTGGTGATCCTAAGGGTCTTTCCCAACCTGAATGTTTCTGTGATTTCTATGATTCTGTGAATAGTTGTTAATTTTTAACCATGATGCTTTGAAAGGCTTTCATTTTTGAAGGCACTTCACATCACACTTGGAACACTCTTAAGCAGAACATCCTTCATTTAGCAGGAGTAGCAGAGACAGCTTCTGGAATCATCTGTGTGACACACTGTGGATCTTCAATCCTTTGCAGGGTCAAACTTCCCAATGTGATGCTTTTCTGTGCAAAAAGGTTACTCAGTCAATACTGATGGTACACTTTGAGAGCTTATGTGGGAAAAAGTCTGCACAAACACCAATAGTGTTTCATGTTGAAGCATTTTAAGAATACACATATGAGACAGCAACAGGTAGTGGTGTTACACAGTTTAGCTTCATTAAAAAAATCCACCAAGAAACTAGAAAATAAAGCTGTGCATAGTAGGAAGCATATTACTCAGCATGCTAAAACATATGTTCTATTGGCAATCAAAATAGGCTCTAAATGGAGAAAAATTGTCAGAAAGGGAACCCTACATGCCAAGCTAGTGATTACTTCTTTTGTGATATATGATACACTAATACAAACATCAGACTATGAGCAGAAGACCTGCTTAAAAAAAACTTTTCCCTTTTTGTAGTATGCACTATAAATCAATCAGTCATATGATTTAAATAAAAAAACCAGCTTTAGAACTTTGTCTCCTATTACACATTTTTTTTTCTGATTTATGTTATTTAATTAATGGTGTTGGGTTTTTTTGTTTGGTTGTTTTGTTTTGTTGGATTTTTGAAAAAAAAAGTTGAAAGTGGAAACATCGTTACGGAGAATTCAACACCAGCAAACTTTTAAGGTATTCTTTCACACTAAAATCTGTCATTAAATAGTTTTCATTTTTAATATATCACAGTGCATGAATAGTAAAGTCATGAATATTTCTGAATTTATATATATTTCATATAAAGTCAGAAAGTAATACTTCTCATCAAATATGCTACTTTCACTGGTGTATTGTAAACCAAAGCCAAAATAACATCAAATCAGAACAATTAAAATAGGAAAGAAGGCTCTGCGGAGAACTTACTGCCCTCTTTCAATACTTAAAGTGTGCCTGCAAGAAAGATGAAGACAGGGCCTGTTGCAGTAGGGGAAGGAGTAATGGTTTTAAACTAAGACTGGGTAGATTTAGACTAGATACAAGGAAGACAATTTTTACAATGAGGATAGTGAAACTTTGCAATAGGTTACCCAGAGAGGTGGTAGAAGCCCCATCCCTGGAAACATTCAAGGTCAAATTGGTTTGGACTCTAAGCAACTTGATGGAGTTAAAGATGTCCCTGCTCATTGAAGGGGAGTTGGAATACATGACCTTTAAAAATCCCTTCCAACCTGAAGCATTCTATGGTTCTATTAAATTACACTACATCTACACAATGTAATGACATAAGCTGTTTATACTGATGGGTTTTCCCCTTCTTTAATAAGACATATTTTAGCAGGCAGTTAAAATACTCAAGCAAGATTTCAATTTTAAAATGTCCAGCCTGTCCTGCCTACGCTGTATCTTCAGCTGTAACTTCAGCTGTTTACTTTAGTACTCTAAAAGAATACTGAGGTAGCAAAATTTAAGTAATATTTGAAATATTGTCTCATCCTGTCTGTCTCTTCAGAAAAAAACAATGATAAATGATGCATCTGCAGCCTATGTTTTATGTGATACTGCTTAAAGTAGCAACAAATCCCCAAGATCATTTTTAATTACAAACCCTTTTGATCTTGTAGTGGGTTAGCACAAGGGCTAAACTCCCTGGTCTCCCAATACACAAAACTCGGGGTTAAGATAAATAGAGAAGAATTTAATATATCATAATCACAATGCATAATTACCTTACCCAATAATCTAATTAATCTAATAATAAAATGCATCATTAGCTTAGCTTAGCCCATTTTCAGAAGAAGTGCAGTGAAATACACAGGGAAAAAAACTCAGTATAAAACAGAAACCCAAAACCATCAGCTACTCAACTCCCACCCATTCCACCATTATGCCTTCAGCAAAGGGGCAACACCCAAGAACCCAGAATCCAGAAGCAGCAACTGGAACAGGAAGCCTCCCATGTTGCAATCTGAGCTTCAAACCCCATAATACTTTGCTCCAATTAGAACCTTTTTTGAAGCTGGCATGACTACAGTATGTGTGAATGAAAGCAGCAGGTTCAACTTAATCCATGACAGATCTATACAGTAAAGGCACTTTTCTCTTTCCTTTTCTTTTTTCTTTTCTTTTCTCTTTTCTTTTCTTTTCTTTTCTTTTCTTTTCTTTTCTTTTCTTTTCTTTTCTTTTCTTTTCTTTTCTTTTCTTTTCTTTTCTTTTCTTTTCTTTTCTTTTCTTTTCTTTTCTTTTCTTTTCTTTTCTTTTCTTTTCTTTTTTCTTCTTTCTTTTCTTTTCTTTTCTTTTCTTCTCTTTTCTTTTCTTTTCTTTTCTTTTCTTTTCTTTTCTTTTCTTTTCTTTTCTTTTCTTTTCTTTTCTTTTCTTTTCTTTTCTTTTCTTTTCTTTTCTTTTCTTTTCTTTTCTTTTCTTTTCTTTTCTTTTCTTTTCTTTTCTTTTCCTTTTCTTTTCCTTTTCTCTTTTCTTTTCTTTCCTTTCCTTTCCTTTCCTTTCCTTTCCTTTCCTTTCCTTTCCTTTCCTTTCCTTTCCTTTCCTTTCCTTTCCTTTCCTTTCCTTTCCTTTCCTTTCCTTTCCTTTCCTTTCCTTTTCCTTTTCTTTTCTTTTCTTTTCTTTTCTTTTCTTTTCTTTTCTTTTCTTTTCTTTTCTTTTCTTTTCTTTTCTTTTCTTTTTTCTTTTCTTTTCTTTTCTTTTCTTTTCTTTTCTTTTCTTTTCTTTTCTTTTCTTTTCTTTTCTTTTCTTTTCTTTTCTTTTCTTTTCTTTTCTTTTCTTTTTTCTTTTCTTTTCTTTTCTTTTCTTTTCTTTTCTTTTCTTTTCTTTTCTTTTCTTTTCTTTTCTTTTCTTTTCTTTTCTTTTCTTTTCTTTTCTTTTCTTTTCTTTTCTTTTCTTTTCTTTTCTTTTCTTTCCTTTCCTTTTCTTTTCTTTCCTTTTCTTTTCTTTCCTTTTCTTTTCTTTCCTTTTCTTTTCTTTCCTTTTCTTTTCTTCTTTTCTTTTCTAGAGTGAGTCACCAACAATATATCCTTATCACCATTTTGCACAATGAGTGACATTTTTAGCACATCTGCCTTACACCAAAGAGCTTTGTTTAGAACCCGCCAGTCCAAATTTTCTTCCTTTCTTCATTCATTCCCATTCGTCATAGTCATTTTGTCTTAACAGCTTCTACTGTGAAAGTAAAGGTGTGCACCTAAAAACACAAGGATTCAAGAGCCAGTGCTCTTTGAGGAAGTGCACATTCTGTGCTGCATCTTTGTAGAGAGGAGTAGCAAGGCTAGACTTTCATTTGCTCAGAGATTAATTTTTGTGGCTTTGCAGGTTAGATTGAAGATTATTTGTAGCTGCCATGACTGTTTGGCAATGTCTGTTTGTATACTGCTTTGTTAGGCTCTTCAATGCTTTAAAAGTAGGTGTGGAGACTTGGAGAATGTAGCAAAGGATCAGTACCAAGAAAATAGCTTCTAATGGAGAAAAGTTTATCAGCAAGCAGCTGTGCATGAATCCTTCTTCAGGGCAGAATAAAAGTCTCACAGAGAAGTATAATTCTTGATGGAGGAAAATAAGTCTAGTGGAAAATGTCATGTATAGCTAAGCCTACCGTGAACAGCATATACTGAAGCCTTACGAACAGTAACAGCCAAATCAGATCCTAAGTAAAAATATTGGCACTTCCTTATGCCACGTATACTTCATGTGTGTTAGCTACTTTTCTGAGCACAAGAGATAGTTGGGAATAAAGGATATAATATGCAGTGTAATTAAAATACTTCTGGTCATCTCAGTTATGGCTGTTCTAATACTCCATGAAAAGTAATTGCTTTCTACCAGAATTTAATATTGCTGTATTGTAGCACAGGATCAGTCAACAACAATTTACAGGAAATATTTTGAATTACACATAAAATTTCCATCTTTCATTATAAATCATGAAAATTTAAGCATTTAGGATTTCAGTAAAACTGATACTTTCTTCCACTCATCTTTTACAACTGAGTCTGACTTTTCATCCAAAACGCCAAGAAAATTGTAGCGTCATCAACTTTCATAAATATACTAAATTTAAATGTGCATATAATGAGATACAGTAAAGTTAGGATAGCAGTACTGAGACAAGAAGATAGAAGAGAACATATTTGTCCTAACACATGTAATGTATTCCCAGATAAATCAGAAGGTTGGCCTGTTTCTAACAGCATCTTCAAAATCATTAATACAATGACTGCATACTTTCTATTGTGTAACATAAACACATCACAACCCCTGGCTCACTGGTGTTACAGTATAGGCTAAAAACTTGGGTTTACTGCAAGTTAGTTTGTGTTATTTAATATGTGGGGGTTTTATAAAGACTTAGTACTTACTACCTGGCTTCAGAACAGAAAGTAGCGATACTGCACCCTAGCAGAACTGTCAGCACTAAGCTCTGCTACTACCCTTGTCTTCAGTTTGCCAGACTCTCATGGCCCAAAACAAAATGGAGCAAAGTGAAAGTATAATAGACATACCACATGGTCTACTGAGTACAGTATATCCACCTATCCTAAATGAATATCCTTCAGGAGATTTTAGGGAGCAATGGCATATCAAAAAGTGTAAAGGTGAGGCCATGGGTATACAAAATGTGCTAAAGGACTGACCATTTTTGCACAATAACATTGCTGTTCTTCTAAGAAATAGTTACCTCCTGAAAGGAAAGTTGCTTTGAAAACTACAGACAGAGAGACTTCTAGGTATGAGTACTTTGTCCTGAACCGGTGTTTTGCTACAGCACACATCTGCAGGATTGCTCGTTAACTCTGCAGCTCTGTTTTCATGTTTTGCTTCCTAGCATGGTGAAGTGATTGTCAGAAGATGAACGGTGAGAGCTGACCAAACTTTTAAGCAGATTGGAAGGCAAATAACATGACTAAAACAAGGTGCAGTCATGATTCACAACAAAATTATTCAGATCATATATGAAGTATGAAAAAATTATTTTCTAAGAATGTCAGAGGAAGGGTATTAACAGCATCATTTTACCAGGACTCTAAAAGCCTACTGAAGGTTGTCACAGTAAAAAACAAATACTCTTATCACAAATCAAAACACGGATTTGGGAAAGCTACCAAGTTCCCTTTTCTTGTAAACAAATTACAACCAATATGGCTCATTCGGGAGCAGATAACTTATGTCCAATTAGGAAATTTAACTGTGATGTGGAATGTGGGAGGTTCAGTTTGGGATCATGAAAAACAGTGAATCAGCTCTGGCTCTCTACAACTTACTTGTTTTTATCCTCTTCACTCAACCTAGTCTAGTTTGCCACTGAAAAAAAAAAGTAAGATAAAGAGTTTCAGGGAAACACCGATTTCAGCAACAAGCTGCAGGTCTGGTTAAGGTGGCTATTCAAAATTCTCAGTTCAGATACTGCAGATGCCAGTGAGTCTTTGGTTTGTCTAGCTTTAGTTATACTCCCTACACTTTAAAAATATTGTTTCTGTTAGTTTTTGCTGAAAAAACCTGGAAGTCAAATAACAGGTAGGACATGAGTAATACAGAAGATAAAGAAGTAACTATATCCTGCCAGGTGCAACTGGTAAACAGAAAGCAAATGGAATTGTGTTCTTTAAAGGTCTTAACTAAAGTGTATGATGATCCTTAATATTGTTTACATATATTGACAGGGAGAAATAACATGGTAAACATGACACTAAAGAAGGATCTAAAGAGAAACTGCTACAAATATAAGAGTATTATTAACAAATACACATCTCTAATGCACATGGAGGATTCATCTGAAAGGGCTTGAAAATTTCACAGGTATTGGAAAAAAACAGCAAGATGGGCTTTAAAGCTCTTTGCTACTGTTTTTCTAATAAATCTTATTAAAATACAGAAATTTTGCACACAAGCATGATGACACTGGTTGAAAAATCTAAGGGATTGCTATAGAAGCAAAGTGCTTCTATAAAGAGCAATTGAGATTAAAACTATAGGAAGAAGGAATGACACTGATATGTCAGATATATATAACTAAGAATATTTTAATTATTCTCATTACCAAGGTTGCATCACATAAATAAATAATGACTGCGAGGCATTTTTCACGATTTGAAAATTCACCTCTGGAAAATACTTTTTAAATGGATGATTACAGAATACCTAGCCTGAAAAAAAAAAAATGTCAGTCAGTAGGCAAGATCACTTATTTATGAATGCTCACAGTGGTTAATATACTGTTCCATGTAATCCAGTATCTTCTTTCTGTTAGCAGCACAAGTAGCAGCAGTGGGAGCAACAACAGCACAAAAGTATACTGTTTTTCTCCCTGATGCTGTGCTAGACACTGTTTTTGTTGGAGGGATAGATAACAAAGCAAAGAAGAAGCAACTTCCATAAAAGTGAAGTTAAGAAAGGAAGCAAGAACGGAAGATTAACAATAATATCAGCTAGGGATCATATCTCAGCTAAGCACTTTGGTTCTTGCTGCAATCAATGAGGAAAGAGAGGAATGCTTTCTAACATGGGAAAAACAGGATTTTGCCACACATACATTAGGTATTTGCCATCAAGCTAACAGTAGGCAAGTCATGCAAATTCCTGCTCTATAGACTTCTGAGGAAGTCTATACACTTCTAAAATTCTGCTGCTCTCTGTATGTACCTATCACATTGTAATGTAATGTTTGTGGAAGACAATTATTTTGAGTGTAAAGATTATTAAAAACAAAAACAACCTGAGACTGAAAGCTTTGAGAAACTGTGGTAAGATACATTATATCTTTACAAGAAAATGTTAATAAATACACCAGGGCTTCTTATCCAACAGTGTAAGTCCCCTGGATTATAGTTTACAGAGGAATTGCAAATTATGCCCTAGAAAAAGAGAGGCTGTATGCTACAAAATTGCAGTATTAGTAATGACACAGCTGTTACGAGTAACAAAATATAGTATTACTTAAGTACTGCTTTCAGTCTAGCACAAGCAAAGTGGAAAAGCTGCAGTAGTCTATTTTGATTAATCATAAAAGCACCATGCAAATCTGTCCTATAAATAATATACATTTCTAGTTCATACCATCTTTAGTCTGCACCTTTGAAGTATAAAAGCAGGAGGAATTTTTCAATCACTTTCTCATCTGTTCCTGTGGCTATCCAGAGTATAGACTTGATTAGCTTCCACAGGTTTGTGCTCTGTGCAGCATTCGTTATTATTCAAAGGGACAAAAGTCAAAGGGAAAAGAGGACCACATGAAATAAACCAACATTTATACACAAATCTTTGCCTTATGCTTTGCAAAGAAAGTGTGTCATTAATCAGTAATTTAGCCTGCTCATGAGTACTTGCTTTGCTGTTGTATGATATCTTCTGCTAACATTTCTCCCAAAGACTTGTAAGTAAACCCCAGTTCTGAAGCTCTCTGTGATAAAAACCTGTGGAAAATGGACTACTTAAATACAGCAACACTCAGGCACATAATGTACAGGCAGGTAGCAAATCACAATGTACCAGGCAATTAACAAGGAGAAAATAATTTCATACAAAGACGATTTTTACATTTCTCTGTTTTACTTCCTTCCATGAAATTATCCCCAGGATATAACAGAAGTCTACTGGTGTACTAACACACATTTTTAATTTTAATCCCTTTTGGTAAATTTTCCCTAATGATGTTTTCTTCTGCTTCTCAAACCTCATCCATCAGGATTGCCTCTGACACTTTGTCAGAGCAGCAGTCTCAGTTGGTGGTTGATTTTGGCACAAGTCTGCTTGTACCCTTCATCTTTCAATTTTGTCTGTGATCTCTTCCTGCACCAGAGAGATGTTGATGAAGCCTTTAACCATATTGTGTTCTTTCTATACGCTGTGCAAAGCCTGCTGACATTGCCAAATCCTGAAAGTGATACAACATATTTAGGTTCTTGCATCTGTTTCCAAACTGGCTTGCCCTGACATGCCGTAGTTGACCCTGTCTGTTTTCATGTCCTGGTATTGTGGTGTCCAACTGAGTTTTTGTTTAGATTTTGTCTTGTAGAACTCTATGCATACTGTCTCAAGCACAGTCAACCATCCCATGTTTAGAAACATGTCAAAAGACCTGTTTGGTGAAATATCATTGGGTTATGTTGCTGCTGTTTGTTTTTTCAAAGGACCTCTCTGAGAGTATTTTATTCCACAGTCTGAATCAGAGTTACTCTCTTATCAGACATTCAGTTTAGCCTTCAGAAATTTTTAGTCTCTTAGATGTGTGTACTTTGATCCATTCTGTCTCCATTTTCAAACCTCATTTACATTCAAAACACTATTGTTAAGGTTTTTTTAATATAAATATGCTTTACTAGGGATAAATTTTTGAAGTATTTATAATGCTGCAAAGTATTTATAATGCTGCTTCACTTATCCTGCTCAGTCTGAATTGGAAAATTGAACACCCCCTCCCCGCACAACCATTAACATCAGACTCAGCTGTTGACTGCTACTACTAGTGCCATTTTGCTGCAGCTGCAGAGTACACGATTTCAGAATCCAGGGCCATGGCATTTTGGCAAGACTTCAAAATGAGATGAAGCTTTACCCCATTTTTATATGCATTTTTCATTCAGATCACTTTTCCATTTCATTTTGGACTTGGCAGCATGTATTATTTGAAAATCAGCCATATGGATCTCTGCATTTTAACAGGTGGACCATCAAGAAACATTACAAATGGTTACAATGCTAAAAAAAGTGCTGAAGTAGCCTCAGTGCCCCCAAAATCATATTAGCCTTTTTTCTGTGTCACCTAAATGCCAAGTACCTTTACTAAGATGTGTGGCTTCTACACAGAACTCTTATCTGTACTTTTCGACTCTATCTGTTCACTTCTGGCTTTCTCTGGCAGAGCAGGGGAAAGGATAATTCCTAATTTCTCCTTGAAAGCATTGCTGGAAAACAGGAATACAACTCATAAGTAGTCCTCACATCATTAAGCTCTTCTGGGTCTGACATGATCTAAAGCGTTTTCTATCTTTTAAAAATCATTACATATACTGTTCCTAAGACAACTGACCCAGATTACTAATGAGCTTCCCTTGGTACTACTACTCCTACTACATGAATTAATACGAATTTCCTGTGGGTAGATGTCTGTGTTTGTGGTCTCATTCAAAGCTTGACCTGTCTGTCCTGGATTACATGCAGTGTACTAGGAGCCTCGAGCTTGGTGGGGCTTTCTCCCTGCTGAATCATTTTTCCATCTCTGGCTTGGAAATGGATTGGCAATTCAGAGATGCTGCAGCAGCATGGAAAGCAGCCAGATGACAGTCATGAGCAGATGTCATTCAGGTTTGTTATGGAAATTAATTCCAGTTGTGTGATCAAACATTCATGGATCTTAAGGGAAAAGTAGGATCTCCACAAGTGAGTCCCTGTGTGCCTGCATGATTCCTGCTTTCAAGGAATCTGTATCATATCACTGCTTTATTTTGGTCTTGCTTTTCACATAAGAATGTAAAGTAAGTTTGAAGAGTTTGAGCTCAAATGTGCTAATGCAAATCCACACACTGTTCTACATGAAGTCCTTTAATGTCTCCTGATAAAACTGTTTATCTCCCCTTTATTCAGTCATAACTGATTAAAACTTTGGTAGCTGCATTTGCCTGAGAAAGACTTTTATTTCTGGATTGTTTTTTGGGGGGCTTTTTCGTGAAAAGGTTACTAAACATAAGCAAGACCTTTTTCAGAAATAAAATCAAATTAACCAGGAGAAACGTAATGAGGTTTAAAGATGTGGAAACTCCCCAAGTTATCAAGGGGGCGCTCTTGGGCAATGAAATACATCCAAATATGGGTGGTCTCACAAGAAGTTAACAGAAACATGGTTAGTCTAGATGATCTAATGCTGTAATTTTTCTCCTGCTTCTACAGTCTGCTGACCTTTTTTTCCTATGACAGATTTATCAGGCTTCACTGACCTCTTAAAATTTCTTCCAAGTGTTTTCTGCAACATCACCACTGAGATGGGTGACACCAACATTGAATTCTGTGCAGCCCTCAAAATACTCTAGATATTTTCCAGATACTTTCTAGTTAGCTTTTTGGGTTTGCTTTGGATTGGCTTTTTAAATGATTTTTTTCTGTGTATAATATATAAAAGGACATGCTTTTTCCCCTTGTGGTGAATGTAGGTGAGTTTTGCTGTTAGCTGCACAGTTAACAAGTTCCCTTTTCCTAACTACTTTGTAGCAACCTATTACCTAATTCTGAATTATTTCAGAGATTATAATATATAAATTTATGACTGGCATACAAATCGATGAAAATTTGGACATAAGATCTTTATAATTAATTAACTGGTATACTTACACGTGATCTTAGCCAGTGCTGTTATCTAAAACTAATCAATGTTTTTCTCAAAGCTTACTCTCAGGTCCCTCTAGAAATATTTTTGACATATGTTACTTTAACTGCAACTTAGATCAAAGATTTCAGGATATTTAACAGCCTATGCCATTTCCCCATGATCAGTACTATTGTGCTATCAGTGCTGTGTTAGGATGAAAAGTTAATGGAAAGGTATCGCTATTTCAAATATATTTTATTTTAAAGACTCTTATATTAAGCTTTGTTCTGTAAATATAAAAAAGATTAATTTTTTAAGACCTAGGCAGTATCTTTTAAAAATCCAGGAAATTCTTTTATTTGGCCCCTCACAATCACAATTTTTCCCAAGTCTTATCTACCTTACAAATAGCTTGAGGCCTTTCTTCAATTTCCACACCAGAACAATAGAACTAATAGGATTGAGAATCTTTATTGTCAGAAAACAGATAGACTGTCTAATTATTTTATTAGAAACTTATGTCAAATTACAAACAGAAAGTTCAAAAGATTTGCCAGATCTAAATACAGCTCCAGTAAGAATTCAGAAAGAGAAACTCCTGAAAAATGTGATTTTTGGCAATTCTTATGAAAGCAATATGAATCATGCAACACATCAATGTCACTGAAAATGAGGAGTTTCCAAATAAAAGCTGAGCACAAACTCTGCACCTGTTACTTGCTGATAAACCAAAAATATAACATCTTGGAGTGCTATTCAAATTACATTGCAATTTTGTGTAAAATTAAATCAATTTATTTAATACTAACAAGGAGTATTTGAAGAAGTTTTTGTCACTTTTGCCTTGTTATATACTCTGTAAATCTGAAATAATTCTTGCTACCATATAAACCAAAAAGGTTTTGGTAATTGCCTTGTGGTTGCTGGCAATGTTTTCCTCTACAGAAGTTTGTCCAGTGCAGGCTAAACTCTGCTGTGGTTCAGCTGCCAATGAACTTCTCTGCCTTGGATCATACTGACACTTTTGCCATTTACGTCACTAGTCTGGATTAAGCAATGCTCACTGGTTCTCTACTGCTTCCATGACATTTGTATACCCTGTTTTAAAAGCATGCCTTGCACTTGAGGTATACTCATGAACACTTATTCCTATTTTCAAATTTTTAATAACTTTTCTTCAAATATAAATTAACATTATCACAAAGAAATCTGATTTCAGCAGTAGCTTTTTAGTGTAAGAGGCCATTACTCCAGACCTCTGTAGGTATGTGGTAGCTCCCGATGTTCTTCATTTGCATCACCTGAAAATCCATGTGTTTGCTAAAAAGATTTTTCTTATTATTAAACTCTGAACAGTACCTCAGTAGTGCTTCCATTGGAGTGTGATATTTGAAAAATCTAGACAACAAAACCTTTAAAAGTCAGCTTTTTTTACAACACCTCTTTGAGTAATAAATTATGATTAGATGGAGAGTTTATTTATCCTATACAGTCTAAGCCAACTCCAAACAGTTTTTTACCTGAAATGCTCAAAGTGCTTAGGATTTTGTTCTTCATACTTAAAGTATGGTTATACCTTATTTGGAAATCAGTAACTGAACATTTTTTTTTTTTCTTTTTTACATGTATCTCCAAAGTTTGCCTTACCCGGGTCCTTATCAAACTGAAAATAATTCCTTCTGGGTGACAGGATGCTATTAAAACTATAGGAAGAAGGAATGACACTGATATGTCAGATATATATAACTAAGAATATTTTAATTATTCTCATTACCAAGGTTGCACCACATAAATAAATGACTGCGAGGCATTTTTCACGATTTGAGAATTCGCCTCTGGAAAATACTTTTTAAATGGATGATTACAGAATACCTAGCCTGAAAATACTTGAAATACTTGAATCTGACTGATGCTAGCATAGGCTCAGATCTGATGCATTTTCCTGGAAAACAGGTAATAATATTCATTTAACATGTCCACTTAACTAGCATGCATCAGCTATAACTGAAGCTTTGTTGTGATAAGCTAAAAATGATTTAAATATCATTTATAGTTACTGAAAGCTTTTGGCTGACTTCACTTTTGCTAGCAGTGCAAGCTTTTCCACAGTGCCCTGGTTCACTGTGAAACTAGTGACATACTCTGAGCTGTTAAAAAGAAACATCTTTCACACTCCCTAACAGTCGGGATTTTCTTTTTGACACTTGAGAAAGACATTTGCTACTTATACACAGTAGTCTTTTCTACTTCAGCTTGAGAAAAACATTACCTTCTGTCTATGTAAATGTGGCAAAAATAAGTACTTGAACAGGAGGCCTCAGTAAACAGTGCTAATTAAAGCAGTATGTTAAAAAATTAGTGGCATAATATCAACACCTACTAAAACAGAAAACAAGAGTTTGTGAACATTGTTTCCCTTTTTGTTTCTGAAGTTCATTTACACCCTGCTTCTCAGCTGCAACCTCACATCCAAGCTTTAAGGCCTTTAGCAGTATATTCAGCATTTTTGAACATAAGACTGAAAAGCAGCTTTCTTGTGCTCTGTTTGTTCTGAAATTCAGGGCTGCTGCTGCTGCTCTTCTTGCTTCTTTTGAATAAGCGTAGTCTAGGACACAGTTCTAGAGATACATTAAATAAATAGTTCTTGGATGAGTTTAGTACTTGATCTTAAGAGCTATTTTGACTAAGTTCTTGGAGAAGATCTCTCAAAGTCCTAACTAGCACATGCTCAAGTATTTTTCCTGTTTGAGGTTTTTAGTTTAAGATGGAATAACATCAGAGTAAAAGCATTTAGAATGATATTATTCAGAAAATATTACATAGTGGAAAAAAAATTTAAACCAAATTCTTAGGGTAAACAGACAGGCAGCATTATTTTTCACCATTTAACAATATTTGCCCTGAATATTTGGGGGGTTTGGCTAAACAGAGCATAACCAGGTGATTTTTTCTTAAAGCAGAATGCATTATCTGATTGTTACTTCCTCTAGGAGTGAGGTAGAGTGGAGTAGGTAATCGATGTCGGCGCAGCCTGAATTAAAATTTCATGAGACAGCAGTTACAATAGCAGGAGAGAGAGACGTATATGCAAAACCCCCAAACAATCAAATCCCCAAACATTCTCATACCTGAGCATATCCTTGATTTTTCTCACTTCTCAAACAACTAACTAGTGGTTTCTTGGGAGTGAAAATTGCTTACAAAATTTGGTGCATTTTCTGCATTTTCTTTTTCTGTTATTTGAAAAGAGCAGTTTAGGAAAGGGGACATGTTAAAACTTTTTCGCTAAGACGTTATTTCCACGTTTTTTTAAATTGACGCCTTTTATGTGGAAGTATACAAAGGACCATGGACAGATCACAGCATACAATCAGTTCAGAATTCTGTATGTATCCTTTAATCTCTTGTTATTCATTATCAGTCTAAAAACCCATCAGTCACGGGACAAGGGATTTCAAAATATTATAGCTGGTTAATAGAGTTACTGCAATCTATCCAATGAAGTTATACGTTGACATGAGATGTATTTTAAGGAGCTGAAAATATCAGCAGTAATCATTCCTCATAAATGCATTGTTCATTCAACATGAAAACTGAGAGATGTTTGTTAATGGATCCATTAAGTACATCCATTAATACTGTATTTCAGTTTCTAGCTATAGTTGTACTACAGGATATCAGAAGTGATGGTAAATAAAACAAAATAAACAAAAAGGCTCTAAGAATGCAATGCAAAGAAAAGCCCATTTGCATTTTATACCAGGACAAAATAAAAATTTTTTAATATTTTCTTCAAAATTATTGAAAATATGTTTATTATATGTTTATTTTGGTATTGATTAAAAAATTCCTAACCTACTTTATTGTGGTAGAGATATCTATTAAAATAAAGATGTTGATGATAAGCAAATAGTTCTAGGGTTTTAATTCCTGCTAGAATAAGTATCTGATTAGATGAGAAGGATTACGATAAGTCTCAGATTTTAAAACTGCAACTTGAATGTGTTTACCCAGCTGTTTTGTGTATCTCCCATGAGTTATAAAGGAAGTGAAAATACTTAGACACTACTATTTTTTTTAACATTTAAAATAGAAAACCCTAAAACTTTTCCAAGAAGATGGTAAATGCAGGGCAACTTTGTTATAATGCAGAGAATATTACTCATAGATCAGGAAGGAGAAGGGAGACATACAGGCTAGGGGATGAGGTAATAGAAAACAGCCCTGTAAAAAAGCTGAGAAGCTGAACATGAGCCAACAATGTGTGCTTGCAGCCCCAAAGGCAAATTGCATCCTAGACTGCATCAAAAGAAGTGTGACCAGCAGATCAAGGAGGTCATTCTGCTGCTTTACTCTGCTCTCGTAAGACCTCACCTGGAGTACTACGTCCAGCTCTGGAGTCCTCATGCAGAAAGGACATAACTTGATGGAGTGGGTCCAGAGGAGGGCCACAAAAGTGATCAGAGGGCTGGAACACCTCTCCTGAGGACAAGCTGAGAGAGCTGGGGTTTTTCAGCCTGGGGAAGAGAAGGCTCTGGGGAGACCTAACAGTGGCCTTCCAGTACCTGAAGATGGCCTACTAAAAGGATGGAGAGAGACTGTTTACAAAGGACATAGGACGAGGGGCAGTGGCTTCTAACTAGAGAAGAGCAGGTTTAAATTGGATGTCAGGAACAAGTTCTTTACCATGAGAGTAGTGGAACACTAGAACAGATTGTCCAGAGTGGAGGCCCCATCCCTGAAGATATTCTAGGTGAGGCTCAGCAGGGCTCTAGGTCAACTTGATTTAGTGGAGGATGTCCCTGCTCTCTACAGAGGAGTTGTACTAGATGACCTTTGGAGGTCCCTTTCAACCCAAACCATTCTATGATTCTATAATGGTCAGAGAAAACAGAAGATTAAAATACAGAGAGGCTCATTAGTAAAGAAAAGTTTTAGTGTATTAAATACTTGTCAAGACAGTAAAAATGCCTGCTGTTTCTAACATTATCCATGACCCACTAAAAGGGAGAACTCTTTAAAGTGAATCTGTTTGAGACAGGTCTTTTACAAAATGCCTTCCTTTTAGCAGGGTAACTGGTAAAGCTGCATAATGAACAGAAATTCAGCCCATTCTTATTATACATATTATTTTAGTCTAAGATAATGTTCATTAGAGCAGTTTTGCCTCTCCCTTACAGAAAATATCACTGAACACACATGAGAAAACCAAACCTAAAATAAAGAGAAAGCAAATTAAGAATTTCACATTTTATACTAGTGATGACCAGGCACCCTTCCTAATTTCTGGCAGAAGAGTCTCACTTGAAGGAGTTCCTTGAATTAAAGTTTCAGGATACCTCTACAACCAAGAATATCAAGTCCTAGCTGAACTGGCAATTCCATACTTTCAGCATCTTTATTCCCTGCTATTTTCTTCATTTTAATAGGTTTAATTTCTTTACCATTTCAATTTGGAAAGTCTAACCAACTTGTAGGCTTTTCAAATCCTACTAAACTGATGCAGAGCATCAGACAAACAATTTCAAGCATGCTTCAGTATTGTTTGCTGTTCTTCTCCTCATGTTTCTACCACAGTGACCCCTAAGCTCTTCACTCCTCTATCACTACAGCTCACGCTGGACCCCTCACTGACCCAAAACAATCAGGCACCTTCAGTCAAATTTTCTGATCTTAGGTAGCAGAATTTAAAACAGGCAACAAGGAATACAACAGAAGAGTTAGCATGGATCAAAAGAGACATGAGAAGCTTCATAGGACCTTGAGGGATCTTTTGACAGCAGACAGCGATAATGTTCTTTAATAAAGGACAAAATTAGGGACTGACATGTCTGTAGCATATGATGTGGCAGAAAACATTAGACAGCAATGAGGTTGAGAGTTTCAAATTTATGTTGCCCTCAACCTATACTCCGTTATGGAAGTGTTTAGATCAACATTATTTTTCTCATTGTGAGATACGGAGACCACAAGAAAAGTCAGCATTTATGGGATTTCCCAGGCATTTTTCCACACTCTAGCTGCTGTCAAGTTCAGCAGTCTTCTAGTTGAAAATTATTTAACCCTCTTAAAATACTTTATTCTGCTATGTTCTCTAGTCTCTCCTTGAATCTATGGAAATTTCTATCCAACACGTCCTTAGGCAAAGACATAGATTCATAGAATCATAACATTGTTAGGGTTGGAAAAGACCTCAAGGACCATCTAGTTCCAAACCCCCTACCATGGGCAGGGACACCTCACCCTAGATCAGGTTGTCCAGAGCCACATCTAGCCTGGCCTTAAAAACCTCCAGGGATGGGGCTTCTACCATCTCCCTGGGCAACCTGTTCCAGTGTTTCACCACCCTGGCAGTGAAGAATTTCTTCCTAACATCCAATCTGAATCTACCCATTTCTAGTTTTGTTCCATTCCCCCTAGTCCTGTCACTACCTAGTATCTTAAAAAGTCCCTCCCCAGCTTTCTTGTAGGTCCCCTCAGATACTGGAAGGCCACAATAAGGCCTCCTCAGAGCCTTCTCTTCTCCTAACTGAACAGCCCCAGCTCCCTCAGTCTGTCTGCATAGGAGATCATCCTTGTGGCCCTTCTCTGGACACATTCCAGCACGTCCAGATCTTTCCTGTAATAAGGACGCCAGAACTGAACGCAGGACGCTGCAGGTGTGGTCTCACCAGAGTGGAGTAGAGGGGGAGAATCACCTCCCTCGACCTGCTGGCTATGCTTCTCTTCATGCAGCCCAGGATGTGATTTGCTTTCTGGGCTGCAAGCGCACACTGATAGCTCATGTTGAGCTTCTCATCCACCAGCACCCTCAAGTTCTTTTCTTCAGGGCTGGTCTTCAGCCAGTCCCTTCCCAGCCCATATCAGATACAGGACCTTGCATTTGGTCTCATTGAACCTCATCAAGGTGGCTTGCATCCACCTTTCCAGCCTGTCAAGGTCCCTCTGGATGCCATCCCTTCCCTCCAGCATGTCTTCTGCACCACACATCTTGGTGTTGTAGGTGAACTTGCTGAGGATGCACTCAACGTTCATGTCACCAACAAAGATGTTGAACAAGACTGGTCCCAGGACTGATTCCTGAGGGACTCCACTTGTCACTGGCCTCCACTTGGACATGGACCCATTGACAGCCACTCTTTGGGTGCGGCCATCAAGGCAGTTCTTCATCCACTGAATGGTCCATCCACCAAACCCAGACTTTACCATCCTGGAGACCAGGATGTCATGAGGGACAGTGTTGAAGGCTCTGCTCAGGTCCGGGTAAATGACATCAGTTGCTCGGCCTTCATCTATTAATGTTGTGACCTTGTCAGAGAAGGCCACCAGGTTTGTCAGGCAGGATTTGCCCTTGGTGAAGCCACGCTGATTGTACCCAAGCACCTCTTCATTGTTCTTCTCCCTCAGCAGTGCCTCTTACCAGGTGCAGAGGTGAAACTGACTGGCCTATAGTTCCCTGGATCATCCTTCTTTCCCTTTTTGAAAATGGGGGTTATATTTCCCCTTTTCCAGCCAGTGGGGACTTCACCAGACTGCCATGACTTTTGGAATACCTTGGGTGTATCTCATTGAGTCCTATGCACTTGAACACTTTCAGGACCTCCAGACGGTCACAAACGTGATCTTCACTCACAATGAGCAGTTCCTTCTTCCAGCTCCTGCCATTACCTTCTGTTACTCCAGGAGTGTGGATGGAGCCCTTGCCAGTGAAAACTGAGGTAAAGAAGTCAGTGAGAACCTCAGCCTTCTCCATGTCACTTCTCACTAGTTCCCCTGTTTCCTTTCTGACAGGGCCCACACTTTCCCAAGTTTTCTTTTTACCATTAATATACCTATAGAAATTTTTACTGTTCCCCTTGACACCCCTGGCTAGATTTAATTCTAACTGAGCTTTAGCTCAGGTCTCTTGCTGCTCAGGCAGCTTCCTCATATGCCCCCCATTCTAGCTGTCCTTCTTCCACTTGTTGTAGAGTTTCTTTTGATGTGACAGCATGTCCAGGAGCTCCTTGCTCGTCCAGGCAGGTCTCCTGGCATTCTTTCCTGCATTCCTCATTGTGGATATGCTTTGCTCCGGGGCACCGAGAAAGTGATCCTTGAATACTGACCAGCTGTCCTGGGCCCCTCTTCCCTCTAGGGCTTTGTCCCACAGCACTTTGGCCAGCAGATCCCTGAAGCTATCAAAGTCTGCATGCCCAAAATCCAGGGTTGCAAGCTTGGGATACATCCTTCTAGTTGCCCTGAGGAACTTAAATTCTATTGTTTCATGGTCACTGCAGCCAAGGTTATCACTGAGCCTCACACTGGTCACAAACCCTTCACTATTGGTGAGAACAAGGTCCACTGATTCCAGCTGCTCACTGATATAGAGAGCAACACCTCCTCCTCTCCTACCCTGCCTGTCCTTCCTAAAGAGCTTGTACCCACCTGTCCCTGTGTTCCAGTCATGGGAATCATCCCACCAAGTTTCAGTAATAGCCACTATGTGGTGGCTTTCCAGCAGCACAGTGGCTCTTAATTCATCCTGCTTATTGTGCAGGCTGTGTGCATTAGCACAGAGGCACTTCGGCTGGGCTGGCCGTGTCACCCTCTCATGCAAATCCGCCTTGATTCCCTTGGGATGTCCCAGTGCTTCATCCATGGCTTGCCTCAGGGCAGCAAGTTGAGAGTCCTTGCTAGCACTCCATCCCTCTGCCTCTGGTGAGCTGCCCCAATGTTTGTCACAGGCAAGCATGAGATTCATAACCCCTCCCCCCTTTGAATCTGGTTTAAAGCCCTATCAGTGAGCCCTGCTAACTTCTACCGTAGAATCCTTTTTCCACTCTGGCCAGGTGCATCCCATTGGTTGCTTGCAGCTCTGGTGCCCTGTAAACTGAGCTGTGATCATAAAATCCAAACCCCTGTCATTGACACTAGTCCCAGAGCCATGAATTGACCTGTTGGCTCTTCTTAAATGTTCCCTTGCCCATCGCCAGTGTGAGAGGGGTGGAGAACACAACTTGAGCTCCTGATCCCTTAGCAGTTGGCCCAAGGTCCTGAAGTCTCTTTTAATTGATTGTGAGCCTCTCACTGCTGCATCATCACCACCCACCTGAAAAACCAGAAGTGGGTAATAGTCTGAAAGACTCACAATGGTGGGAGGTTTACCTACGACATCCTTTACCCAGGCACCAGGGAGACAGCAGACCTCTCTATGAAGTGGGTTTGGTCTGCATATTGGGCCCTCCGCTCCCCTCAGCAGGGAGTCACCTACAACAATAACCCTTTGATTTTTCTTTTCAGGGTCAGTTTCTACGGCTAGTCTGAGGTAAGTTGGCCTTGGTGGTACTTCTGGCCCTTGTAGCACTTTCAGCCTTCATGAACCCTTGTCTCTGCTCACAACCAGTTCCTCCTGCAGAGCCTCATACCTGTTCTGCAAGGGCATTGTGGGGGGTGCACTTTTTAAAGGAGAACTTTTGCTCCATTTGTATTGTTTGTTTCATCAGCTAGCAACCTGTTCCCATTGACCCTGCACATGTCAGTTACTACAGGAAGGCTGGGGAGCTTGCTGATGAGAGGATATCGAATCTTCCGCTCCACTATCCTGTTCTGTATTTGTAAAGATCGGTTTGTGCGAGTTATCAATTTTTCTCCCACTCTCCCTGATGCTTCTTAACCTACTCACCTCTTCCCTGAGCTCCATCACTTCATCCTGGAGCTGTTCCAACAGGGTGAGCAGGTCAAAAACCTGTTCATGCTGCATGCACTCATAGTCAGTGTTGCCTCCTGTTGGCTGTGAAAGGCTGTGGCATTCCTCACAACCTGTGGCCTGGATGTGAATCCATTTTGGTGGGTGCAGAGAGCACAGTCTTCCTCCTCCACGTAGCCACCATCGTGCCTTCAGTAAAACTGAAGCACCTTGTCTCCTGCCCACACACCCTGCTTGTGCCAACTAATTCAAAAGGAGTCCCTGGGGTACACTTGTCATGGTAGGGCCATAACATGGCCCAGTACAAACCCAGACAGGCCTTAAGAAGTCTAGACAGGGTCCCTTTCTCTCCCCTTCTGTCTCACCCTTCCTGTAGGAAAATGGGGCAATGCGGGAGAAGAACAAAAGGGAAAGGACTCCTGCCTGTCTGGTAAACAAGACGTTTATCTGGGGTGAGAGCACATAAGCTGACCACTGCTTCCCCAGATACAAGGTCCTTGCTTCTGCCTTTTATGGTCATAGCCTGGCAGAACGCTTTCCATTGGGCAGCTACAGGTTAGCTTCAGTGCCCCATTGGACCAATAGACCTCTGGCATTTTGTATATATACAAGTGCCTTGGTAGTCACCCTTGCCTTGCCTTGCCTTTGCCTTGCTCAAGCCTGCTGAAGCCTTGCCTTGCTTCAAGCCTATGTGGACCAGTCTCGTAGAAGCTGCCTCGAGTCACCCTGCCCTGCCTCGAGTGTCTGGTCCAGAGCCTGGGATAAAGCCATGAGCCATATACATGCAAGCCGGAGAAGCCAGAAGCCTAGAAGCTGAAGTCACCTAGTCTGCTTCCTCTTGCCACCAGAATCATGCGTGCCTCAGTTTACCCAGAAACCAAGCAAGATCCCGTCATGAAGAGCATTGTTAACTGCCCACCATCCACTGAAGCCAGACCAGCCTGGGACCACGCAGTAAAACTTTCTTGCCAGCAACTGCCGTGCTGCGCCTTACAAGAGTGCCCCAAAGTTAATGAAGCAGCAGCAGCATCCCCCATGTGGGTAAAACTAGCTGTGGGTGACTAATTCATTGCACTTTGGGTTTAAAGGTTCTTACCAAGTCTCCCCCCCGCTGTATTTGAGCACTATCTGCTCTCAGGGAATTTCTCTTTCCAAGTTGCTGCCTCCTAATTTGCATAGAATAGTTTGTATTTTGCCCTAAGACTGCCTAATTCCCATTGTAAATATATCTTCCAACTGTACAACAATCCTTATAATGAGTTTGGCATATTTATATTAATAAAGGGTTACTATTTTATTAATACCTGTTTGCCATATCATTTACTATTTATTGTTGTGAGGGTAACTGAATAAAATTCCTCCGCTTGACCACAGCAGCACTCAGTCACTATTTGCTCTCCCTGTTAGCGCGCCTGTACCAACAGCTAGGCGCTCCCCGCAGTCTCACCACGCCCCCTTCCTCTCACTCCCCGCTCGCTGGGTCCCAGCAAGCAAGAAGGTTGCTGCCTGCAGCTTCCAGTTTCGCTGGGTTTAAATCACTCGCAGCTTCTCCGGGAATGCCCCCAGCCACGTCACCCTCTCAGGCTCTCTTGCAAGGGACGCCAAGTCGTGTCGGCTTGCCTCTCCCCCTCTCTCTCGGTCTCCCTCTATCCAGGAGCCCTCTTCTCTCTTCTAAAGACCCCACTTTGATCTGCCTCAATCAAGATGCTAGACTTCTTTCTCCATGTAATAATTTTTGAGCTCCTTTTTTTCTTCTTTGCTGCTTTGCAACAATGGATCAATCTTATCCCTAACAACTCTAAAGCATCTCTGTTGCATTTTAAAAATAATTCCTTGCAGCTATCTGCTTCCATAGTGCCTAGTATAACTGTGGTTGTCCCATTAATACTCCAGGTTTTCTTCTTCTTTTTTTTTTTTTTTTTTTTGTAATAAATTATTCTTTAATTTCACTTCATTATTTCACTCATTATTGTGACATACATTTCACTCTTGTCACTTCAATATCTGGAGGTTTGGGTGGGGGAGGGGGACACTACAACCTGCTGGAAAACATTTGAATGTCTAATATCCAGATGTCAATGGAGATTTTAGGTAGTAACACTATAAATGCAACAAACTAAAGAGCAGGAAGATAGGAAGGGCTATACTAAAATCAGAAAAAAAATAAGAAAATCAAAGAAAGTGAACTAGAAAGTCTGAAAGAAAAGAAAGAAGCAAAACAAAGCATAAACAGAAACCTCTCTTTCCATAAATTGTTAATTTCCTGCCAAGAAATTTAAGTCCCATTGTGGTGCAGAAGACAGGGCACAATTACTCTTTACACTTAGAGCTCACTGTAGAGGCAAATGCTCATAGCTTGCATTTCAGTTTTCCAATACCAGCACTGCATTAAAGGCCACCCTTCCTGCCTTACAGAATTGATTACTGTAGCAGAGAACAAACCCAATTTGTTAATAATGGAAAGATTCAATTATTTACAGTCCAAATAAGTTTGAGATTGCTAGAAAAATCCATTCATAATGAGCTGTGTCAAAATCACTCAACTGAAATTCATAGGTAAATGAAAGTAGGAAAAAAGTTAATACTCAGGAAATGAAAGAGGTTTTGTTTTGAGCATAAGTATCAATAATCAGACTTAATACTTCTTTATTTAAGAGAAGAGGTTGGACACCAACAGTAGTTCTAACTACACATTTGCAGCCTTCAGTGCTATATTTTCTTATCAGAACATTAAACTGTAATCACTTATGGAAAAGACCCATGAGTACACATATCTAATGGATTACAAAAATTCACCCTAAGTTTATGATAAAGCCAACTATCCATGAAATGTACTCCTCCAAAAAAAGGTAGCTTTGCACTGATCTGAAAAAGGGATCTGACCACACCGTTTTAATTTTTTTTTCCATTTTTGAACCCTCTCAATTATCAAGAGTATCAAGAATAAATTGTCTAGCTCAAAGTATTACTGTACATCAGGTAAAATGCATCAGGTGAATAGCCTAATTTTGTCCATCCAAATAACAGCGAGACAAGAATATTGCTCCAATTCTTGCTTAGGAGCTTCTCAGCTTCCTTACCACTACTGTAGTTTTTCTACTAAACTGCTTATATTTATTTAAGCTTTCATTTAATTTACAAATAGGATGCAGGAGTGACCTGCAATGTTCTGACAATTGTGATAACAGTGATATTTGTGTAATACGTACACATGCTTACATAACATCTACCCCATGTCCCAGTGTTTCCTGAGACAAAGCATTACTTTGTTTTGAGAATGTTCCTTCACTCAGTGATGTAACACTCACGATCTATCTGTAGAGTGTCACAGACATCCCTCTGGCATGAGAGCAAACACCCACCAAATGGAAACTGATGGCTGGCTGTGAATGCAATCTTTGTCTCCGGTAATTCTGTTAAAAAGGTGAAGCAAATGATGTGATAAGCTCATAATAAAACAGGTTATATCTGTCATTCAGTTGAATGTGTACTACAAGAATAGGTATCCACCCACTGAAGTCCTGACAGAGCTTCTTGATTCACAAGACAAGCTCTATAGAACAAAGTTCAGAATGTACCATGCTTCTGTGAAGGCTATAAATGGGATTCATCTCTGCATTGTATGATTTCTCCACTTCCACTGAAGAAGTTGTACATCTCATATAGCATCATTAAATCAGAAAATCGCCATCAAATCAGAACCTCAATGCCCATAAATTTGTTCAGTGGACAGGGTCACTGTATCACACTAGTCCTATGTTATTTAATGAGTTAAGAGAGAAGAGTGTTTAAAGACTATAGAGAAATCATGCTGGGAAAATCGGACTTTACAGATAGGCACTACCTAATGCTTGAGATGAAACTGGTTCTATTATAGAAGACTTTCTGTATGGTATTTCCTATATTTTCTCAATTTTCTCCTAGATAGCTAATACTGCTCTTGTATTCTATCTGTAAATAGAATAAAAGTTATCTTATAATGACTAGCAGAACAATATAAAAAATTAATGTGTGTGGTGATAAAAGGGATGCTTTGAGTACTTGTTTTTGCATTTTAACTCCACAGCCGCCTTCTCACTTATAGCACTTGTACATAAATCTCCAATAAAAGTGCGTAACAGCATTCCATCAGAGGGATCCAAATTTTGGCTAGAAAAGCGTGAGTGTGAATTTTTAACAGTCATTTATAAAACATTAATAGCCTACTCAACATTGTCTGATTCTCACAATAGATGCAACTATCAAATATGTTGCTGCAAAAAGAAAAAGATGAATCACCACGCACTTGGACACAGTTATGAAAAATCTTGAAATACTTTGAGAGATTTCCCCTGTTCACCTAGCCCCAAGTAATACAAGCTCATTTTTTTCCACATGTAAGCCACAAGTTGTTATTTAAAATTGTATGTTTCTTTAACAAAGTGTTTTATAACAGCCGTATAGCTGTTCATGCTGGAAAGAAATGTAGCAATAGGAAAGATAGAAATTCAGTACAGGATCATAAATCTTAAAAATATTCTACACCATTTCCACTTTCCTGATTACCAGCAACAGCTAAATCTTGATATCATATTGTACTTGAAATAACTCTGACAACGATTTGCTGTATGAAAAATATCAATTATTTTCAAGTTGAGGATAAACAATATGTATTAACCTTAGATAGTAGAGAGAAAGAGCATTCATTTAGCTTTTTAGTCAACACCTTGCATCAATAATTTCAAGATCTCACAATGTGTCAGTTCTTTAGGGTTGAATCATGTCTGTGTTCTGAAAAAGAAAATCTTCATGGCAGCTAAAAAAGAACAAACAAATTTCAGTAGCTAAAGGAAACATATAACTCCTGACTAGAATATAAGTGCTTAGATAAATCCAGTTTGTTGCAGGGCATTTGAGGTATGCACAGAGTTCACGCTTTTTAGAAAATTAAGGAAAATCCTTCTTAGCTTTTCTTTAAATAACCAGAAAGTCAGTGCATTATGCATGAGGAGACAAATTTCATCATGCGAGATATACGAGGAAGGGTGGAAAAATATATTTTTAAATTTTATTTTTAATATTGTTTCCAATATCTTTAGAGTAAAAAGTTGCACTAAATATTCTTTAAAATTTGAAAAGTTGAAAGCATCACCCAAAACAGATAATTGGTTCATTAGACTAGTTACCTCCCTTGAGTAGTTATGAAACTTGAGGTGTGAGTTTATTTTTTTTTTAAATGCTTTGTTTGTTAAGAGAATAATTCTGTCATCCTTGTACATAAATAAATTATCTAGCAGATTACCTTAGCCCCTAAAAAGGGTCAGGAAAATGAAGTTCTCTCAGCACATGCAGTAGTATATATAACAACTATGTTGAATGCAGCCTAGACACATATATTACAATTTTACATTTCCCATAAGTCATCTATTGTAGTTTCCTTCAGCCTTGATCTTCTCTAAGGTTCATAAAATAAAAATGAAAATAAAATCAGTGTTCCTGAAAATAAAATCAGAATCACGAGTGTCTTGATTGAACATTAAAACATCCACTCAGCATCCCTATACTTGCTGGCCCATTACCCAAAATTTGGCACTTACAAGTTTGAACAGTTTTGGATCTGTACTACAGCATAAACTTGTCCATAAATACTTACAAGCAACATGACAACTGTGCACAAAATATGCATTATTGAAATAAGTGCCCTATACAATCCTAATGATAGAGATCCAGAAAAATTATACTGAAGAGAATTTCTGAGCAGCTTACATTGTTGCATTGCAAAAGCATCCATTCAAACTCAAATCCTTACACCATCCATCCGGTTTCTTCTAAACAAATGATTTAGAAATCACTGAGGCTTATCCTTTTGTTTATCTTAGAATTGCTCTTCATCCACATATTTTAAAAAGAGCATTCAAGCTATGTTTCTAAAAAATTATTTTTATTGCCTTATAAATTACATTTTTTTAGCTATGAAAGTGTAATATGTGTTGAGCAACAGTGTCTCTAAAAGCAGATGCCTTGTCTACAGGTGCCTGATTTTTGCTCTAGAAACTCAGCACTTTTCTGCTCTGTGGATTGATGCAGGGTTTCATCCAATGCAAAACATCTGACTGTACTTTATCCTACAAGTGTTGAATGTGAATGTGATAATCAAAGCAGAATTAGTGCTCAGCCTTTCTCCGTGCATAGCAGAGTCTGGTCCTACTGCATCACAGGTATAGTGGCTTTCCTCAACACAAATCTATTATTTATGAATCAACTTTCTAAAGCCATGAGGTGTAAACAATGCCAGTGAATAAAAGTTTCAGCTAATAAAGTTGAATCTCACCTAGTAATGAAAAAATGGACAATGATGTTGAGTTTAAGTGCAAGTAAATTAAATCAACCTGCAATGCACAAATACCTTTCTGTACAGATGTATTCATACTGTGTCTATAAATGTCCAAAAACAATTGTTCAGTTCAATCCCCTGTGTAGATAACCAGTAGCACTTTCTTGAATGGATCACCACTGCATGGAAACTCCTATGTGACACAAAATCATCTAACTCAGGCTTAAAGATTTTCAGTAAACAGTACTTTCTGGCAATTGCTATCTTTTGCAAGGGACAGTGCAATAGTAGTTGCAAGTATGTACTTTTTTTTAGATTAAAACTTGCCATCTTACATCCATGACTTGTATATTTGTTAGAAATTGCCTTGCCAAGTGTGTGCTGACACTGCGTAGTACAGTGTCTCCCTGGTCCTTACCATCACTCTGCATTCTATCATGGGAGGGGGGGAAATACAAGAAGTAATACCTATTTTTGACTTGTTATTTTGATTCTTAGTTGAGATGGTACAGTGTTTGCATGCATATATCACTCTTACAACATTGAGCTTGCTGCTCTATTTTAAACTGCATTATAAATGCATAAAACCTGCACTGCAGTTAAATTAAGGAATCAGAAAGCTAAGTGCTCAGTTGAAACAGACATTTCCCCAACCTCATGAGAGCAACTATTCAAAACAGTCTGTATGAAGTAAATTCTGTCACTGGTTTTGAAAGCATTTACCCACAAATCCTGACAGTTGTCAGTACTGAAGCAAAGCTTCTGCACACATACATCAAGCATCATACAAACATTGCCTTTTCAGTATTGCAACAAAATGTATTTATGTGGCAGAAAAATCTGTCCATGCTAGGAATGCATCTCATATATATATATATATATATATATATATATATATATATATATATATATACATATATATATACATATATATGAAATCCCTAAAAAGAAGGCAGTCAATACATGCAAAAGAATCATGTGAAAAAACAAATTCAAGGCATTTGTAAGGTTCACTGTGGAACTGCAAGGTGTGCTAAAGCCAGGCCTTATATTTTAAACTAAAACGTCTCTGGAAGAAGGATTGTGCTTTTTTGATCTTAAGCGCTGTCATACAAAACTCTTCAATAAGCAAAGGTCATGATCATAAAGTAAAAATGCTGGCCCAGCCTGCTTAACTTACACTCTTAGGCCCTGGTCCTAAAAACCTAAATACAGTCACACAATCCATACACGTAATAAAGCCTTTTGATTTCAGAAAGGAAACACCCTTCTGCAGACACTCTCTTAATGGCCAGCAAGTTTAAGTCTCTTGTAGCTTTACTAATGCAGACTTTGCATAAAGATGCTTTCATTGAATTTAAAACAGGGTAAGTCATTAAACAGAGAGTAAGAGAATTATCAAGCAAGACGCTCATCTGAGAAAAATATTTTAGTGTCCTTCTCTTCAAAAAGACCTTCTGATATATCAGATACAATCTGCCTGATTAAATGCACTAGAATCAGTTTCTGAGTGTGGCTTATTTTGTTGGGTTTTGGTTGGTTGGTTGGTTTAGTTTTGGTTTTGGTTGGTTGAGTTTTTTGTTTGTGTTTTTTTTTTTTTTTTTTTTTCTACTACCATGTTGTTGCTTAATATTTAAGTCATACTAAACATGAAAGACTAATGTAAATGATACACTTTCTTCTCTGCATATTTTAAAGAGAAACTTAATTCCCTAGTTTCTCAATCATTATTTTGCAGCTAAAGATCATGGATTTTTTTCCTCAGAAAAGCACCAGGAAACAATAAATAATCATTCTCATGTAACTTACATTACAGCAATAGTTGGATCTTTGTAAATCACAGGCACCTTTAAAAACCTGGTGGGACTGTTTTTGTGGTCTATTTGTTAAGCAAAAGCATTTTTTATTCTGCTTTGATATGGCAGCATCTGTCAGTTACAACACCCACAAGGGACTTTATGGCCAACATGAAGAAACATTTCAAGATATATGAGCAAACATGTTTGAACATGATAAAATCAAATTTTATCAAATATATCCAGGGCGTCTTGGTATGAATTAGTGCATGAGGATATGGCAGAACACTAAAGGCTCCGTGAAAGATCCTTACCTCTGCTGCTTTCTAGAATATAATTCAGTATGGCAACACACTGGGTTCATAAAGACACCGATTTGCTGCAGTCCTGTGCTGGGCACATCAAACAGCATGACAACAAATGAAAGCAGTGACTACACGTAAAGAAATTAGTACAATATAGCTATTTTTTCCTAACGTTTAGACACCATGTCTTACACAGAGGACTGATTATTTTCCTTTTTTTTTTTTTTCAGCAGGGCAGACACTCTCACAGATAACTTAGATATGGACCAAGTTGAGTTCACTGACTGAAAGCTCTGTCTCAACAAGTGTTATTTGTCTCTTGTGCTTAAGTAAAGCACAACAGGTAACTTCTGGCCCCTTCTGAGTTTATTTGGAAACTCAGCATTTCCTCCTGAAATCTTAATTCAGTCTCTAAAAAAGAAACCTACTGTCTAAAGTTGGCAGTGAAATAAATCTAGAAAATTTTATAGGGTAAAAACAAGCATTGTAGAAATATGAGAAGGAACAGCAGGCTGGAATTACTTCTCATGAAGGGTCTTCTACAGTAAAGAAAGTTTGTAATTGAGAACTCATATCACTCTAAAGATTCCTTGATAATGTCAAAGAAACAAAGAGAATACCTTGGCCTGCAGAGCAAAGGCTTTTTGTACCTTCTACAATGGAAGAACAAGATCTCTCTAGAAGATTCAGCAGAGTAATTTTTGGTGATTGCTCAGCAGAACACTAAATATAACTATGACTGCAAACAGATCTGCACAGAGGGATAGAAGGCACAGCTGGGCATGGAAAAATGGAACACAGAAACAAGTCCTTCCCTTCACAGAGGAAATTGCCAGGTCATCATTCAAAGTGCTTCCCACTTAAGACAGCAAACAGCCTGAAATAAATCAAATAACTTTAGACTTAACATGATACTGCATTAGCAAATTCTTGTTCAAAGTCTTGGAGATGGCGAAGACCATTCTGACCTGTATCAAGAATAGTGTGAATAGTGTGACAAGCATCAACAGGGAAGTGACTGTCTCCATGTACTCAGCACTGGTAAAGGCACACCTTGAATATCTTGTTCAATATTGGGGCCATTGATACAAGGCATTGAGGTTCTTGAGCAGATCCAGAGAATGCCAGTGAAGCTGGTGAAGTGCCTGGAGAACAGGTCTTACAAGGAGCAGCTGAGGGAGCTGGGGTTGTTTAGTCTGGTGAAGAGGAAGCTGATGGGAGGCCTCAGTCTACAACTACATAAAAGAAGGTTGTACCAAGGTGGGAGTTATCTCTTCTCCCTGATAACAAGTGATAGGAATAGAGGAAATGTCTTCAAGTTGCACCAGGAGAGGTCTATATTGGATATTCAGAGAAATTTCTTCACTGAAATGGTTATCAAACACTGGCATAGGCTCCCCAGTGAGCAGGCTAAGTGACTGACCATCCCCAAATGTGCTTCAAAGATGCATAGATGTGGTGCTAAAGGACATGGTTTATCAGCAGACTTGGTGGAGTTCAATAAAATTTTGGGCTGAATGATTGCAAATGTTTATTCCACAGGACTGTGCAACCTGTGTTAGATTCTATGGTCCTGCTCTGGCAGGGGTGTTGAACTCGATGATCTTCAGAGGTCCCTTCCAACTCCTAACATCCTGTGTTCCTATGGAAAAATTCTATGGTTCTGTGAATCTATGGTAATTATTTGTAAACTGGAAGTCCTGCAGATACTACACTGTATAAATTAGTGGATTAAGTTGCAGCACTCTTATCATGGTGACTGTAACGAATCAGTGACTGAAATGCTGATTCAATCTTCTTGTTTAGCCTTTCATTAATTAATGCTCTCAATTTATTGAAACTTTTTTGCTTGAAAGCATTCCCTGAGGATTTTTAGTGTTCCTTTGGTTTCCTCAGGTATTCGCAATTATGTTTACTGTTTGAACATGAAAAGATGGCATTGACAGGTTCCTACCTCTCCCATACATATACGGATGTGTTCTTGTCAGTAATTAAGGCTAACTGCAGCCCTCTGCTTGTAGATGTAACAGATATTTTTTACAATATTACAGAATTGGTTGTACTTTAACTTACAGGCAAAGATGGTCAAGGTGATTACTACTCTGTGGAAACAGTGCCTAGTCTCCAGAACCAGGGCTGTGATCATGGGTTAAAGTATATCTTACTTAGTGGCAAAAAAGACCTTGGTTTGTTTTGCTTTTTAAAGGAGATGATCTGCCAACAAGGTCTCTCACTAGACTTGCAACAAAGACAAGGTGGATTATTCTTCCAATTATTTTCAGATTCTGGAACCCTGGTTAGTTTAATGCCCCATATATAGAGATGGACCTGAAGACATTTGACACAACAATGTAGGCTCAAAAACATCAAGTGTTTGGGACTTACCCAAGTGTAGAAAAGCTAACAGAATGCAGACTCATGCCAATTTACAGTAGTCTATATGCTTTATCTCCACTTCCATTCATTCCTTTTCTGTGTAAGAAAAGTATCCCAAAAAGGTTAAAAAAAAAAAAAAGATTAATTTCACTGTGCAGATGAAATCTCTTAATATCTTAGAAACATTCTCAAAGTATACGTGAAGTAATGTGTATGTGAAGGCAAGTGATGAGGTGAATTTCTTTCTTTGAAGGAAAGAGTCTTTACATTCCCCTGCAGGTAAATGAAGTAAATGCAGATGTATAACCAACAGATTCTGTGAATTAAAAGGTAGACTGAATTTATCACAGCAGCCCATGGGGCTAAACAACTAATAAAACTATTTTTCTAACAAGTATTGCAAAAATAACACTGCAAGAAAAGCTGATCTTTAAGATAAAAGCAGTACACACCTGTCTTATACATCTTTTGCTGGGAGTTACAGACCATCAATGTACTTGTCTGCTCTCACGGATCTTGAAGAGGAGCCCTAGTGGCCACATGCCTGCAATTTTTGGGAAACAGAAGCACCTTCAAAGATGGCATTGCAATGCAGGACGCCAAAGAAGGACCTGTTGTGCAATATGGTGAATGTTCACCTGGCCATTCATAGGTTAAATTTATGGTTAAACACACAAATGGCAGCATAGATTAGGATGAAAACCAGGGCAAGGGAAGAAAATGTCTTGTTGACTCTTGAGGGAGAAAGGAATTGGCAAAGCCTCTCTCCCCACCCTCAGCACAGATGGGCTTTGCTTGCAGATGCAAGGGATGCCAACCATCTCTCACTGCAGGTGACTCAGATTTGGCACTGCTGATAGACCTACCCACACAGCTAGACCAAAATATCCAACACAGAGTCAGGACCAGGAGATCTTATCTCTCTGGGTGGTTGGAGACAAAGGAAAAAGGCTTTGAAGGTTTGCCAAGCCAGGGATGAGCTTGCAGGACATCAGGAAAGTGGAGACAGTGAGGAGAAGTGGAGGAAAAAAAAGTAGAGTAGAGAGCCACTCTTCAACAAAGCCAAGCTCTCAACCCTTTATTAAACACTTGCATTGCTGAAAGATTATACTTATATAAGATCCTTTGTCTTCTGGTCTGTCCCAGTACTAAAAGTTTTATTACACTTACTGTACTCTCTAAATGCCAAATAAATAACTACATGGATGTTTTTCATCACCATACTAAGCACAGTGCATTGTATCCTCTTTTCGATGAACCTGAAATTTCTTCAATAAGGCTCAAAGAATTCTCCAGATCACATAACTCTAACCCTCACAGAAATCACACCACAAGAAACCTCCCCTCAAGAAAGAATATTGTGTAACTTGTGATATGTACATCTTCCCAGTTCTCCTTTATCTTTCCAGGCTTCACTAAAAATCTGAAACTCAGATATCCGTAATAATTTTTGTCTGCAAGCAGAATGCAGGTTTTTGGAGGCACCGTAGCAGTAAATGAAGCATTAAGAGAAATTGCTGTGTGTACATCAGCTTATTAAAAAACCTTGCACCTGAAAAGCATTGAAAGATGCCATCCAGTGGCTGAAAGCGGCACAGAATGACTAAAAAAACTGGCGTTAGCATTCAACTACAACGACACCTAGTGTTGTTAGAGAAAACCAGTAGAACAAATTTCAAAAACTGAACTAAAAAATGTTTTAATAATGTAATTTTTAAATTTAACTCAAATAGAAGTTAATCCACCGTATGATTTAAAGTACACCTTGATAAATCTGTTTCATCTTATTTATTTTCTATTTAAAAACATAACAAAGCACATCATCCAGTGTTATTAGTAATTCTGAATATCTATTACAAAAGTTATTTTAAAGCAAAAATAATTTCAGAATTACAAAGACATTTTTTATTGCTTTTAAATTAGTGATGCTTGTAAATATAAATGTCATAAAAGCCATTTAAAGATAACTTACTTGGTTCATGAATCCTATGGATTTTAATCCAAAAACATTCTTTGAGAATTTGTTATAGGAGGCTTTAGATTCCCTCTTACAAATATTCTATGGATGGGCATACTGGATAAATTAAATTTCTGTAGAATTATATTTTTTTCCTACAATATAGCAATATAGAAGGACATATCATCATTATCATCATTCTGTTGTATTAATAAGACTGAGTCCTTTCATAAATGAAGCTTGAAGCAGATGTTGTACATTGCTTGCAATCTGGAGCCCCTATAAAAATCTGGAGCCCGTATTACAAGAGAGATATGGACATGCTGGAATGTGTGGAAGGGCCACCAAGATGATCAGAGGGCTGGAACACCTCTCCTATGAGGAGAGACTGAAAGAGTTGGGGCTGTTCAGTCTGGAGAAGAGAAGGCTCTGAGGTGACCTTATTGTGGCCTTCCAGAATCTGAAGGGGGCCTACAAGAAAGATGGGGAGGGACTTTTTAGGATATCAGGTAGTGATAGGACTAGGGGGAATGGAATAAAGCTGGAAGTGGGGAGATTCAGACTGGACGTGAGGAAGAAGTTCTTCCCCATGAGAGTGGTGAGAGCCTGGAATGGGTTGTCCAGGGAGGTGGTTGGGGTCCCATCCCTGGAGGTGTTTAAGGCCAGGCTGGATGAGGCTCTGGCCAGCCTGATCTAGTGTGAGGTGTCCCTGCCCATGGCAGGGGGGTTGGAACTAGATGATCCTTGTGGTCCCTTCCAACCCTGACTGAATCTACGATTCGATTCTATGATTCTATTGTATTAAAATATTAATTCAGCAATTTGGTGCAGCTTTTTTGTATTTTTTTCATTTTCATATCATTTCTTCCATTGCATATCTTTAATTCTGGTTTCTGATAAAAGTCTTAAAAGAGAAGAGATCGGGTTGATTTATTGTCATGCAGGTATTATAGATTCTAAGAACACCACGTGCAATAAGAGCTCACCAGATGTGAAGGAAGGAGAGAAAGGAGAAAACCCTTTTGAAAACTTCCATCAGGAGGCAGGAGCTTTTTTTGTATTTATTTCATGTGATAAATATTAGTATCAATTACATTTTATGCCAGTACAAAAAAAGACCTGACACATACTGATTGTAGAGGAACAAAGAATGAGGGTTCACATTTTGGAAAGTTTTTAGTCAGTGCCAAAGTGCTCTAAAAAGCATTATTCAATTAAGGTAAATATTAACTGAAGAATTTTATATTAAAATATAAAGAAATATTAAACCCTAAGTAGTATTAATTAAAATTAAACTTTTTTTCTTAGAAATTAAAGTTGTAGTAGTGTTATGAATTAATGCTTTCATATTTGGCTTTGTCATTTCATTTGGTATTTTTTTAAAATGAAATAAATGGTGATAGATTTTTTTTTTCCAAAGTTACACAGAGTAATTGTCAGTTCGTTTAATGCAAACTATTCACTAAGAAAAACTCCCACTTTTTAATGGGAAAAAAAAAGTTGATAAAAAGAACTAGTTTTATAGAAAAAAGAGTTTCTGACCTTGATATATTAAACTGTTAAATTGGAACATTTGCCATCATCAGGAATACTTTCCCAATTCTTTCAAATCCAAATGTTAGTTTTACCAGAACGCTATGCATTGTCCTTTTTAAGGGGAAAATGTACAACTGTCAACATATTTCCAAAGTTGTTATTAATCAGCTATACTCCTGAATTCCAGTCTGAAAGTCATTTATCGGATGAAAAGTCTTAATTTCATTTCTGTAGCTGTGAATTTGGAAGTTAAAATACTAGGAAAATCGATACAGTAAGAATCATTATAGTACAATAAATTGTAATACCTACATAGATTTTCTTAAATAAATATTAGGTGCTTTCCCGAAGTCTTTCACCACTCAGTGTTATTAACCAGTTATCTGCGACTCATTACAATGAGTCACAGACAAAGACAATGCCCTAGAAAGCAGGGAGCAAGTGAGAGGGTAAGTATCATAAAGATCTTGGGAATCGTTTAGCAGAGAGTGAGTGTATTTTTTCCCTTACCAAGGCTTAGAATAGCCAGTAAAATCTGGTTATGAAGTAGTCTGACAAAAAGCAAAATTCAGTTTGCATGATAACAGAACAGGTTGTTCTTCCTGTCTAACATGCAACACTCACCCAGGCCTCTCATATGCAAATTGAGTGTGTATATTGCTTCAGTATGAATTAACAAAAAGCTGACTTTGCATTTTTTTAATGCAGAAGCTGGAAAAGCATTATGCTCCAATTCCAGTGTTTTCTCATTCAGTTTTACTGCTTTTGATTTTTTTGTTGCTGTTGTTTCTTTTTCTGCTAAATATTATTCACATTTATTATTCATCTCAGGATTTCTTTGGGGAAAAGAAACTCTTAGGTATTGACAGGAATTGGTAATTATGTTACTGAAATGTTGTTCGAAAAGCAACCGCAGAATAAAAACCTCTTTAAGCCAGAAAAAAAAATAATTCTCGTGAGAGAGGACCTAGGAAAGTAGCCTGAGGGTTCCATCTTCTAATTGGAATTTCTTTTTTTTTTTTTTTAATAGAACTACATAGTATCAAACAGTGCTTAAGTTTTTATACGTGGAACAAAAATGAAAAAGATATTATTTGCAGGGAATATTAATTTTATTTTGCCAGTATATTAAGAGACAGTGTTTTGTTGATAAATAGCTGCTTCTCAGGTAACATTCTTTTAGTTACTGCTGAAGTAATCCTTACAAAAGCCTGTACTTTTACAGGAAATCCAATTGGTAATGTCAGTATCCTGAAATATTCAAATAGAAGGCTGCTACAGAAGTTAATAGGAGTTAACAGAACTAGCACTTACAAAAAGTTATGCTTAGCAGATTATAAAATCATACATCATAATGCAATGTGGTTTACTGAATCAAGGCCATGCTATGCTGAATGATTTGGGTATTCTTCAGCGTTTTCAGTTTCCCTATTTTCAGCCCTATTCTGTTATACTTAGAAAAATTAAAAAGGCTTCTATATTCAGTCCTTGCATTTCAGTAAACTTACTTCCTTGAGCATGATCTCTGCCAACTATAAAAAGAAAGTCTGTGGTTCTTGAACAGTCTAAGGCATCCTTCAGCCTCTGCCCAAGAGCAAGATAGCCATACATGGTGCAGCAAAGAGTTATATTGCAATGTTATTAAATATTGTAAATATATTTTTATATAATGAATAATATAATTATTATCAATTACTATATAAATATTATTCATAGAATAGCCATATGAGACAGAGATTTAGAATTTTGTACATGTCAAACCTTGTGCGAAGCCTACAGTCTAATTCTTCAAGTTAAGCAATGGTTTAACCTCACTGTAGAAATTTATGACAATAGAAATTAAATTAATTATCCTTACATGTATAGTGAATGAGATACAAAAAGATATTAAAAAAAATGGAAAAGCAGACATGTGACACACTTTGCTAGGAGCATATAAGTTGTTTCACAACCACAATAAAAAATGAAATCATTAGGAACCTGTTTTCAGCCCACAGCTTCATCTGAGTTGGGAAGCAGAGGAAAGTGGGGGAATGAGAAGCAGCTACAATAAGGGTCTTGTGGAAACAAACAGTCCACACAATCACTCCCTAATTTCAAATTCCCCAAAAACTTGCCACCAACCAAACATGAATTCAGTATGTTCAGGCATCCAGTGTTTGTTGCTTGCTTGGTTTTACCATATGTTTTTCACAATAACTTAATTGCTTGCTTATCAGCAGATTCTCAATATCTAACAGGGAACTGCACAAATGAAAGTATCTTTGTGGAAGATAATAAAAAGCTGGCAAAAGGAGAAAAAAAATATTGAAAGTTATCAAAATATTCCAGAGAAAACAGTCCAGGGACAAAAAAGGTCAAGGTTTAAGGCATGATTCTTAGACACACAGAAATAACTCTGCAAATGTAGCAAATTAATTTAACATGGAATTGAATTGATGTACTTCTAATAAATAAAATTCTTTAGTTTTAATAGCATATAGTTAATAGCATCATTACTTTTGACGGGTAGTACTAAACCACACAAACTGCAAATTGTAAAAGGAAGAGTCACCTCACAACATGGTTTTGTTCTTCCGTGTATTTCCAGTCCTAGCCAATTCTTCAAAGAGTTCCTCTGGCTATAAAGAAAGAAATCTGTATTCAAGTAATTAAGAATTTTTTCTTCTTTTATTTTCTACCAAGTGCTCATTCTGTGCTTGGCAATGTGGGTTTTGACTAATATAAGAAGATTAATGGACTACAGGGGAAACAATGGAAGCACTGAGAAGACTAATTCACCAATGCCTTTTAAAAATCTTAAATAGAGTAACAGCATTATTTCAGAGTATGCTCAACAATGAAAACTGTAATAGCAAACAAATAAGGTCTTTAATACCGACATTCACATCATTCTTAAGCACTGATTTCTTGCTATTCCTAGGTTAAGTATTAATATAATTCAAAATAACTACTAAATGCTAAGTGCTGATTATGCTTCTGAAATATTTTATAAAACTAATGGAAGAGTTATTATTTTTTCTTCAAGACAAAGGAGGAGAGGAAGAAATTATTCCGGGCTTTAGGTCATTCTTAGATTGGACTAAACCTTATGATAGGTTTGCCTCATGGTTTGAATAGGCAGTTGGACAAAAGGATCTCCTGAAGTCCCTGTCAATATTAATTATCCTATGTTCGTACCATGCAATCACATGTAGCAAGCCTTCCAAGCCATAAATAGTTTCCCTGGATGTTTATATCTCAGCTATTCCTGTTTATTTTAATTGGATGAAAATGGTTGTTGCTGCTACGATCCGTGACTACCTCCTCCGAAGGTTTCGCAAAATAGGTAATTAGCGGAAAGATATTCACATTCTTAGCAGAAGCATATGGTCATATAATCCTGCTAAGGGATGGTGAAAGACATTTCAGTATTTGCTATGCACAGCTGTGGTCTTTTGAAGATACTAGATTTCTAACTTTTTGAACATTGTCTATCACTATGAAAAAAAAAAAAGAGCTCTTCTTCCATTTTATGGTCATTTATTTCTTAGAAACTATGCTGATCTCAGAGGAAGGACACCCAGCTTCAAAGATTTCTTGGAAGAGAAAAATACCTCACTGAATATTCTCTTTAAAAAACCCAATGAACAAATAAAACAAAACCAAAACAAACAAACAAACCAAAACCAAAAAACCAACCCAGAGACAGAAAGAAAAACATGGGGGCGGGGAATATATAAAAATGCTTTACAAACTAAAAAAAATTAATATACAAAAGTTAATGTGGCAGCATTTTTTCATTATGTGTGTGCACTAGAGCAGTTTATGAAGTAAAATTAATTGGCAAAAAATTTGCTGAAATCAGTGAAATTACTACTCCACATAAAGAATTGATCCTTTATGTTGACTAAGGTGCTTGAAAATCTTTTGGAAGTATAAAAAAAATTTCAAAATATTCAACAGAGAAATACTGACAGATGGCAAGGTACTCTTTAAAAAACCTGTTTTCATTGAATGTGGCCACACTGGAAGGTTAAGATCAGAAATATATTTGGAAATGCTAATAATGAATTATGTGCCTAGCCTGCAACGTACCAAGACAGATAGACAGATAAACAGATACCATTGAGCAGCGTTGTGCTTGGGTAGTATCTCTAGTATGTAAGTTCTTAATTAACTATATCAAGAAGATATTATGGTATAGGCATTATTACAAAGAACAAAATTGGCTCTGTTTATTGCCTCTATATAGTCAGATGCACATTTTCCTGGAACAAACATTCCAAGAAAAATTTTCAAAGATCACCTGTACAGACAATGAATACACATATTACCATGGCCTAAAAGGTAATGATGAATAGCATAGAAAATTCTGCACCTTTTCAATATTATTTTGTGGAAAAATATGAATAAATATCTTCTTTCAGCATATTTTGTGATAATGCAGGGCAGCAGTCTCTCTTTGTAAGAGCAAATTCAAAGACAACTTCTCTGACAAGTTTAGATCCTTAATCTGTAATAGATTTTTTTCTTATTTTGATCTTTAGAGAGACACCAAAGCATTTGTCTGCATAACTCTTGAAATATCATTTCACAACGAGAAAAGCAAATTAATTCACCAGTTTTAAAAGCAAGCTAGCTGCATGAATGCTTGCATGGAACATTGAAAGGCCTGTTAACCATCAGACCAATGGTCTTCCTAACTATTCTAGTCATAGATTCTTAAAGATTCATATGAAAACTTCTGCCAGCTTCTGAAACATATATCCATTTCTAAAGCTTGCATTTATTGCAGAGCCACAGGGAATTATTTCTTTTCTTTCTTTTTTTTTTTAACTGCTATGACTTAATTTTCAAAGCTGAAATACTTTGAACAACATCTAGAACGTTTCCAAAGCATTTTGTTGGAGAAAGCACAGAAAATTTAAAAAAGAAAGGAGACAAAAAGAGAAGGGGAAAAAATCAAGGAAATATTTGACTCCCTTTTTTGTCAAATACTTGTTCTTTACCTATACATTACAGCAATGGTTGAAACAAATTCTACAAATGTAATCTAAGACAAAAGTGTAAAACTATGCAGTGATGTACTTGGAAGTTTCTTACTTGAAGACTAATGACAAAGTTTCATCAAATAAAATCAATGTCCTCTTCACAGCTCTAGTTTATTGTTTAAAAAAAAAAGAGTGACTTAATAGTAAAGAAAATTTCCATACGTCTTACAATTCTGGTTTAAGAACAGCTTACAGATACCATCAGACAATTTAGCAAAGATTCAGATGAAGAAGATAGGTCTACTAAGTCACTAGCTTGTGGGTTATTTATGTTTGGGGGTTTTTTGTTGTTGCTTGTTTCTTTTCTGGAGCATACGTCTTTGACGTTACAACTACCCTCTTTGTTCTCATTTGTTAAATAATTGTGTCTAGTTTCATAATCATTCACCAACTATTGCTTCACTACTGTGTGTTTTATGGTATCATCTCCTGTGATTTCCATTAGTGGGTTCTCTTATACAGCCAAAGTGTACAAACGCCTGTACTCTACTGAATGACACTTTCACAGGATCTTGAAGACTTCTGTATTGACACGTATAGTTCTATTCTGGAAACATTCTTGTTGAGGTTGTTCTACATGTAGAGAGCAAGTTCTGGAGGCAATAGTCACATTTCTGCTATAAATATCAATAATGCAATATCAATAAAGAAAAAAATAGCAAAAAAAGGGTTAGTTCTGAACTTACAAAAAATTACAAATGCAAACATTTAGCTTTAAATGTGTAAGTAATCTTCAAGTTCAGCAGTAACCATCTGTAAGCTCGTGTAAAATAATGTGGTTTAGAATCTAGACATAGAAAAAGGCAGAACAATTGTGTTTTTAACTAAATAAAGTGTTTTTAAAGTAAATGTATTTATTTTAGGGATCTGCTATCCCCCTGGTTGCAGGCTCATGCAGGGCTGACAGGGCTAGGGTACAGACAGCAGATGGATCTCCTACTGGGCTGCTGACATGAGCCCACCTCCTCCAGCACAAAGGACACACGTGGGAAGTCCCACCTGCCAACACAGGTACCATAATGCCTACAGAGAACCATCTTGATTTACTAAATAAGTTTTATTCAACCTACAGGATGTGCAAAATTGGACTATATTTACCAGAACTAGTCATTTGTGAAAATTGAAAAATTTAAATATATTTGGCATTTGGAACTCCAGTCTGAGCTGTATCACCACATCAAATGCAAAAGATCACACCATGGGCAACCTGTTCAGTGAATGGAAAACAGCCTGTTTTTTACAATCTTGAAGAAAGCTTTGACAAACGCAGTTTAAAATGTTCCTGGAATATTTTGCCATGATATTCAACCTTCCAATGATGTTCCAGGCAAGATGACCCTATTTCTGCTAAATTAGTCAGTAAGCAGCAAAAAGAAGTTTATAAACATAAAACAGCTTTCACCTTTCCTATACAGATAAGAGTCCTTCTCTAATATTAGTTGTGCCAAAGAATTGCAAAGATGTTTACATATTTATCTACATATGTAGGAAAAGTAAATGCTGAATTACAAGTTTAGATGTTATCGACAAGAGACATCTGTTGTACCATTTGCACAAAAATTTAAGGAATAAACCCACCCTCCTGGAGCAGAGAATTTTTCCTTTTTTTCTTTTTTTTTTTTTTTTTTTTTTTTAGTTTTGTAAATCACTGAAATCTTAGTCAGTGAGATACCCAATTGTTAAAATCATATTTTAATGAAATGATGAAAGGCAGTTGGACCAGATTATAGCAGCATTGATGTGAGAAAATTTGCTTGAAGTAGATTCTATCAAAAATAGACCATAACATAATATTTAGGAGAAGAAGAAAAACAATAAATAAACGAGTGGATTACAACAGTATCCCTAGTGCCTGGATTTTCTTTCTGGATTTTCATCTCTATCTTCCCTGTAGAAAGTTTTGAAGCATCAGAAAAAAATTAAAGTCCTGAAATTCCAGAAAAGAGCAACCACAGAAGTAAATAAAGTTAGAAGAGCAAAAACTTGAATTCAAATAAATGTACTGAAACAAAGAAGGCATTTTATGGAAAACACTGGAAACAAGAAGGATATGTAAGGTCAATGTCTTCTTCACAAAGATTGTCAGTTACGGAAGGTTAATCAATGAAAGGAAGGGTTGTATTGATCTCTATTGCCAAATAACATGTATCCAGAGTTCTAGGAGATTGAGTGAGGTAATAAAAACTTCCAATCAGGATTGCAGGACAGAAAATACTATGCTTTTCTAGACACAGAGCAGCTTTCCAGGGAACTGAGAAAACAAAAGTAACATAAAAGAACTCAGTGAATCATAGGCAAAATTGTTAAACTGACAATTAAGAAGTAACAAACATTTCTTGTTTGTGTGGAATTTCTGCATCTGATGATAGATGTGCAGGAAAAATAAAGCCTTGTGTTTCAAATTGAACATCAGGAGAACTTCTGGTCATAGTGCCTAGCAGGTCCCATGTCCAGTTTGTAACTGGATTAGTGTTAAAATGTTCAGCTAGAAAACACAGTTCAGCTAGAGCAAAGATCATTCAAAACGTGCAGACCACTGTATTGCCATAGTTACAATCAAATCTCAGATAAACTCATGGAGTTTTTTTTTCTCTTCTTTTAAAAACTAACATTTTATACATTGCTGCCCATTTACTGAAACAGTTGTAATAAATTACATGAAGACACTTTCCCACTGAAGAGGAGCCCACCAAGCATTATTTTTCATTCTTGGTGGCTTCTCTGGCTGCTTATAAATGCTTGTGTAGCACCAGATCCAACTTCAACATCTGATCTTGTCAACAGTCTTTAGAACAGGTCTACTTCTGAGCTGGGAAGCCATAAACTATCAGCCAACAGTGCCTAAAAAAGGGCTAAACACTGTTGACAGTGATGAAGTCTCAAGAATTTTCTGCTATATAGTAAGATTGCTAACGATGGACTGGTGTTGCATATAGCAGGAAAATTACTATTTGTATCTAGAACATTCCTTATTAGTGGAAGGAAATCTCACAGTGGAAAGATGTGAGGTAATGAACATTTGAATGGCAAAAGAAAAATTGTATCTCTTGCATTTCATTTAGCAAGTCCAACTGCTAGATACAAGAAAACAAGCTGATAGTATCTCTAAATTCACAAAGATAGCCTTAACTGGTATTTTTTTGTTTTGGTCTGTTTTTTAACTCATTCACAAAACCTGGGTAAAGACCTATCCTTAAGCTCACAAAGGAGCCCTTTATATGCTAGACACTTTAGAAAAGAAATAGTGCTGCCAACAGGTGCACAGCATCTTTAATAGTTGGGACTGCTCTACAGATAAAGATGAATGTTGTTGCCTCCCCACCACATGGAGACTTCACAGAATCATAAAATGCTTTAGTTTCAAAGGGACCTCTGAAGGTCATGTAGTCCTGCTGCAGTAAGCAGGGACATCTTTAACTTGATCAGGTTGCTCAGAGCCCTGACCAACCTGACCTTGGATGTTCCTAGCACTGGAGTTTCTGCCTCTCTGGACTACCTGGGCCAGTGTCTCACCACTCTCATTGCAAGAAAATTATTCCTTATATCTAGTCTATATATACCCTCATTTAGTTTAAAACCATCACCCCTTGTCCTGTCACAACAGGCCTTACTAAAATGGCTGTCCCCATCTCTCTGGTAGGCCCTGACCTTTCAGGTATTGGAAGGCTTCTATAAGGCTTCCCTGGAGTTTTCTCCAGACTGAACAACCCCAACTCTCTCAGCCTGTCCTTGTAGGAGAGGTGCTCCAGCCCTTGGATCACTTTTGTGGCCCTCTTTGGACCCACTCCAACAGGTTAATGTCTTGTTTGGAGTTGTCTGAAATGACAGCAAACTATTCAAGTGCTTAATTGTTTTCATAGAAAAGATCTTATGCTAACACCTAAACAGAATTTTCCCTTAAACAATTTGTGCTTGTTGCTTCTTATCCAGTCACTGTACAGCTGAAGATAGTACATGCATCTGGTTTGCAGCCACCTTTCATGAAAAAAGATTTGAAGGTATGGAAAGCTACATTTTTGCCTAACCAAAGTCATTGAAATAATTTTTGAGAGCTTATGACCCACATTTATATATATATTACAGGTTATAATACTACAGCAAGCATACTTATTATTGTTATAATTAATTTTCATTACTTGTAAGAGTTGACATATACAGTAAAACCAAAGAGGAGATGATCACTTTGCAAAATGATTGGGAATACAGATTTTCTTTTCATTATTATAGCTGGTAATGACTGGAAAAAGCAGAAGTTCCAGTTTTTTCAGGAAACCAATGCCTTTATCCTTCCAAATATATTATGAAATCTTCTTTTACAGACATTCTTTCAGTCACTGGGAGAAAACAAAGATGTGTCTAGTGGGAGCCCTATCATACAGTCTGCCCTGTGACTATGAGAGGACCTTGAGCATGAGTACTGCTAAGGCAAAAGCAGGTTACATTGACTTGCAACGTGAATGTGCATGCAGCTGACATGTTTTGGTAAATTACAAATACATTATTATTTTTTATTTTGTGCAGTGATGTGTATTGTATTGGTAGAAATAAGAAGGAAGAAATGAACATATGTGCCACACGGGACCTGAGGTAATGTTTGGTTGCACTTCTAGTTATTTTGCAAGGTGGGTCAAAAAAGTCTGCAACTTTTCATTATTCTGAAAATAAATAAGTAAATGACTAAACACACTACTTCACAACAAAAGTGAGAATTCTAGATATTTTGTCCTTGTTAATTTTATATTATTGCATTTTGCATATGCTATTTGCAGTTGTGTTTTGATAACTCTTAAATGCAAGTTTAGGTTTCTGGAGAATTACCCATATTTTTTCATGTATACCACTAGATGTCTCCAGGTCCATGGATGATAAAGGCAAATTAACAGCACACGAATGCACTATGTTCTCCTTTGAAAATCTGCTTGGAAACACTCAAGCCAAAAATACTCGTACAAGTTTCTTGTGACTCCAATAGAAATATAGTATTCTGTATGAAAGGTGCTATCCTGTTTTAAAATAGAGAGAAAACTTAAAATATTCTGGCAGCAGAGTAATTTCTGTCAGTTAGAGAGTTACAACAAGTATGTGTTTCATGTCTCAAAATTTTTAAGAAATAACTTTTTCCCTTAGATAGACAACTTCAAAGGTGTAATTCAATCACAAAACTTGCAAAACGCTGTAGTCTTTTTTTGTGACAAAGTTGAAGAAGAAGATTCCTCAGTTTAATACAGTTTTCAGAATAATTTTAGTGATATTTTTAATCAAACATTTTCTTTATGAACTATTGCTTTCCATGTTTTTACCTCAATAATAAAAAGCAAGTGGTATATTTGAAAGAAAATGGGTCCAGAATTATCATCACTGAATTTTGATTCAGTATGCTGCATCCCCAAATACAACATCATGCCACAATAAAGATACAACCTCACTGCAGCTGGGATCTTATAATCCTAAACTATCTCTAGAGGTCAGATAATGTGAGTTTCATAATAGGTAGAGGAAGGAAGATCTTGTGAATGATGAAATATTTTTTGACAGTTCAGAAAAGTGCAGCTAAATGTCACATAACTTTTACCTACTGTAAAGTGAAGGGAAAAGGAATGGGGTGATTTACAGAGCTGTGTTTAGCAAAACACGTCCCTTTGTGCTAGTGGTCAAAGTTTTAAACTCTGGGGAGAGATTTACTAAAATCCAGGCATGGAAAGGAACTGACTCTCTATTTTCAAACAAAATTTCTAAGAGAGGCACCAGAGGAAGGGACCCATGGTAGTAACCTGGAGAGGAAAAGGTCATATAGACAAAATACTTTGAGATTCACCAGTTGAAATAGGATGGGTCAGAAATAAGGCCAGGAGAGAATTTTTGGAGAAGGCACAAGGCCTCCTGGGATAAAAGTGTCTGTCAGAGAAATCATGCTGATTTTGAGCTTTCATGGTTGTCATGAGACTCATCACATGAGAGTGATGAACACACCAGTAGAGATGGGATCATCATTAAGTATAAGAACAAAAAGGGGAGTTCAGTATGAAGTCAGAAAAGAGAATTACTAAAGCACAGAGGGCATATAAATGGCTGGAAAGAGAAAAGCATCAAGAAAAGGCATTTTGAAGGCAGATGCAGTGAAAACAGTGTCATGGAAGCCTTCAGGAATTGCAGCTTGTCCTGCCTCTCTGCACTGTATTCATCCCAAACCCTACTACAAGACTCATTTTGCTAGCACATCCGTGGGAAACATATATAAATTCACTAGTTTAGATTAAAAATGTTGTGCAGTATCCAGTTATGCTAAAACATAACATAATGAGCAACTGTGAATAAAATTAAAATGACAGAATCACATCTTAAGCTTTGCTCATCCCAGTGGGCATTTCCCAGACATCAAAATGACATTGAAATACTTAATGTTCAGGCTTGCTGGAAACTTGCTGCTTTCTGAAACCCACTGAACATTTCATTTCCATTACTTGATGTATGTATTCAAAGACAGCTATGAATTCTGTGCTGATTCAGCTTCGATACGTGTAGTATTTTTTTCATCCATACTCATAAAAGGGGAACTAGCATATTCTCATTTCTAATTATAATGGCACTGTGTTAAAATGTATATTGCAGTGTATTATGTGATAAGAAACCCTATATTATTAGTAAGAAAACCTGGCAGTAATGTTTTGGAGCATCTTGCCATAACGGATGTTAACATGGTGTTTATATTCTTTTTATATTTCTCTGGCAAGTGATCACTTGTAAGTAGGAATACAGACAAATAAATCTCATGTGCATTAAAAACAATACTTGGGGCTTCCACAGGTATGGTGGCCAGAAAAAGGAGACTAAGTAAAATGTTATCTCTACCTTATAAATAAGACAGGACATCTGGTAACAACCAGCATTGATAAGGCTGAGGTACCCAACAATCTTTTTGCCTCAGTTTTCATTGGCAATCTCTCTCCTGAACCACAAGGCAGAGATTGGGAGAATGAAGGCACTCCCATCACAGGAGATGATCAAGACCTGAGGAAACAATCTACACAAATACCAGGTACCTGATCAAATGCAACCTGGGGTCCAGAGGGAACTGACAGATGCAGTTGCTAAGCCACTCTCCATCTTATTTGAAAAGTCATGGCAGGCAGGTGAAGTCTCTGGTAAGTGGAAAAAGTGAAGCATTGCACCCACTTTAAAAAAGCACAGAGAGTAGGATCCCAGGAACTACTAACCTGTCAGCCTCAACTTTGTCCCTCAGAAGATTGTTGAACAGATTCTCCTGGTAGATATGTTGAAACATACATAAGACAGGTGATTAGAGAAAGTCATCATGGCTTCACTGAGGGCAAACTGTGCCTGACTAACCTAATGGCCTTCTATAACGGAGTGACTTCTTCAGTGGACAGGAGAAGATCAACTGCAACCACCTACCTGACTTCTGTAAGGCCTCTGACATGGCCTCACACAACCTTCTTGATGCTAAATTTGACAGATAGGGATCTGATGGATGGACTATTAGATGCCTAAGGAACTGACTGAGTGGCCACATTCAATGAGTTTCAAGTCAATGCCTCGGTGTCCAAATGAAAAACAGTAATGATTGGTGTCCCTCTAGGGTCCATACTGGGAGCAATGCTTTTTTGATATCTTCATTAATGACATCGACAGTGGGATTGACTTCAAGAAGTTTGCAGATGATATCAAGATCAGTGGAGCAGCTGATAACCTCAACAAAAGCTATGCCATTAGAGAGACCTTGACAGGTTTGAAGAGTGGGCCCACAAGACCTTTGTGAAATTCAACAAGGCTAAGTGCAAGGTCCTGCCCCTGGGTGAGGGTAATCACACACCTAGGGAAAGAATGGATTGACAGCTCTCTTGCAGAGGACTTGGGGATATTGGTAGACGAAAAATCATGTATGAGCCACTAATGTGTGCTTACAGCCCAGAAAGCAAATTATATCTTAGACTGTAACAAACAAACAAACGATCACACAAACAGACAATACCCACAAAGCAAAAATAAAACCAAAACCAAAAACAAACAAACAAACCCCCAAAACCAACAAAACCCAAACCAAACCAAACCAAAACATGGCCAGCAGGTTGAGGGAGGTGATTTTCCCTTTCTTTGCTCTCATGTGACACCCATCTGGAATACTGCTTCCGGTACTCAGTACAAGAGAGATATGGATCTGTTAAAGCAGGTTCAGAGGAAAGCCACAAAAATAACCAGAGGGCTGGAACACCTATCCTAGAAAGAAAAGCTGACAAAATTGGGGTTGTTGAGCTGGGAGAAGAGAAAACTTTGAGGAGACCTTGCTGTGGCTTTAAGTGTATAAAAAGATCTTAAAAGAAAAACATTTATAAAGGCCTGTAGTGTCATAATAAGGGACAAGAGCTTTAAACTGAAGGAGGGTAGATTTAGATGAGACATAAAGACTTTTTATATGATATAGGTGGTGAAGCACTGGAACAGTTTGCCCAGTGAATCTGAGGATGCTCCATTCCTAAAAGCCTTCAAGGCCTTGCTGGACAGGGCTTTGAATGGAAGTCTACCTAGTCTAGTGGAAGATATCTCTTCCACTAGATAGGGGGCTAGGACTAGATGATATTTGGATTTCGAACCCATACCGTTGTGATTATATGATTCTAATTGCCCCACAGTACTTGTGCAAACCATCAACTCTCTAACTCCACACTTTGGGGAAAAAAGCAGGTAGATGTCATTGATTAAGTAACATTCTCCCATACTTCTAGAAAACACTATTATCTTTAGATCTCTAAAAGAGAAAACTGAAAACTCTTCTGTTCCTACTCTAATAAAAATTTGTTAAATAGAAACATAGAATCACAGAATATATATGGTTGGAAGAGACCTTGAAGATCATCCAGTCCGACCGTTGACTCAGTACCTAGGGATCAACACTAAACCACGACTCTAAGGACGAAGCCCACGCACCGCTTGAACACCCCCAGGGATGGGTGACTCCACTACTGCCCTGGGCAGACCATTCCAATGTTTGACAACCCTTCCAGTGAGGAAGTATTTCCTAATATCCACCCTAAACTCCCCTGGCATAGCTTGTAACCATTTCCTCTAGTCCCAATGCCTATCACCGCAGAGACTGGCCCCCTCCTCACTCCAACTTCCCTTCAGGTAGTTGTAGAGAACGGTGAGGTCTCCCCTCAGCCTTCTCTTCTCCAGACTGAACAACCCCAGCTCCCTCAGGCACTCCTCATAGGTCATGTGCTCCAGGCCCTTCACCAGCCTTGTTGATCTTGTTGACCTTCTCTGGACTGTTACACATGTTACAATGAAGTGACATTTGTTAATAGATCTCTAATACCTGGAAACATATTTTACTGAGAAAAGCATGCTGCATTTACACAGTCAAAATCCAAATAAACACAAAGAGCTTGATTACATCAAGCACTGCATGCTGGCTTTCTCCCGGTATTGTAAGTGCTCAGACCACTGACTGTATTTCACCTGGAATTTTAATAAGATGCCTTGAAGATGTCTTCTGCCATTGATGCTAGGAGTATATAATTCAAAATACTGGAATACTAACTACTTAGTAATTTGTTATACTTTTATCCTCTGCATCTTTGCTGCACAAAACATAATTATGTTTTAATCAGAAAGGAAATTGATGCAGAGCAAGTGCCTGTACACAATATTCAAGGAAATAAAAAGAGAATTGTAATAACATGTCATTTACATTCAATTGATAATGAAAATGTTTGCTAGTGAGCGACAAGCTTCTAGCCAATAAGCACCTCTTACATGTCATGGTATAAATTTCAGAGCACATTAATATGTGCCATGTAATTAAAAACAAAATCCCTCATTTGCTGGCTGTAGATTTTGCACAAATTTAAATATTTAAGGAAAATTCCTCTTTATTTCAGCTAAGGCTTTAACTGGGGTTAGGTGTCTTTAACTGCAAATTAATTTGCTTCAGCAATCAAACGAATAGAGTTCTTTGACACTAATGGTATTGTGCTCTGCAAATGGAATTAAAAAATGACAAGTGAAGCATAAAAAGGGCCAACAGCAATATAGCAAAGTTTCAACTTTGAAAATCCACTGAGATCAAGCAGGAAGAGGTAATAGGTTTTCACATTGTGGTGAGATAAATAATTCTTTGGGATCTGAACTCCAGCTAACTGTTTCTGTTTATACTTAGATATCTCAAGGAAAGAGTTTTTCATAATTTCCATTACAAGGAATAGGTCAAGATAAAATTTTTGCGCTGAAGTCCATGATTAAATTCCAAATCTTAACTTTGATTGTACTGTAAACACTGAAGACGACACTCAGCCATAACTTAAATTCAATCATATTTTACTGTTTATTTGCTCTAAAGTACCAAACCCCACAGACATCGATTTTAAAAAAATCACCTTGAAAACTGCTATCTTAGAGTGTACTTCCAACAAAATTGTATATGGATTAGGATATAGTTTAAGCCTAAGGTTGAACACATTCGTAATACTTTGGTTATCCCTGACTACAAGAGCTTTAGGGGAGGCATGCAGCACACATCAACTGTGTGCTTTTCCGCGTTTTCTTCCTTAGAGTACACATCAGTGTCTGCAGTATCTTGACTTCACTTCTACATTTTATAGTAGATGTTCTCAGTTTCTCCAGGAGGATACTGTGGGACACAGTGTCAACTGCTTTACTGGAGTCCATGTAAACAACATCCATATAATTTCCTCCATTCATTAAATGGGTCACACTGTTGCAGAAGATCAGGTTTGTCAAGAAGGTCCTGCCCTTCATGAACCCATGCTGACTGGGCCTGGTCACCTGGTCACCCTGCACATTTTTTGCACTTAAGATCATACAATCCTATAGAAAATGGTACTGCTTCACTCTAAGACTTTCCCAGACAGCTAGCATTATAATTTATGACAATATCCATACATCTACAGCATTATGAATTTAATTTTGCCAAAGCATGCATGCCTAAAGCATATCTGCAGATGAGATGCATAAACAACAGATTTTGGACTGGTTCTGTTCTAACATCTGAAGATGTAAAAATTTGAGTGGCATGGGTTACTATATTTCCAATCCAGGCAACATGAGAAATGGTAAACACCCACAAAATGAAATGGCAGAGCAACATTTAAGTCACTGAGCATACACAGTCACTAAACCACCTAGTACCTGCTGAACCGTGTAACAATGAGAGTACAGGGTTGATTTGTCCCACTTTTTTATTACATCTACCTGTAAAATGCAATCAATCCAGAAGTCTAAGTACCAGAGAGACTTTGTGGGACACAATACTCTCATCATGTTAACTTTGGGTCTCTAAGTTAAAGGTTTAAGACTTTTGTTCACTCCTTTTACTTCCCCTGTCTACCTTTTCCCTATGGCGGGGGCAGTGGGAGGGTGAAAGGTGGGTAACCTACTTTCTGTCCTGTGGGTTTGAGCCCTGGAAACCCAAATGGCAACAACAATAATCTAGTATGGAAGAAAAAAGTAGAGTGTAGACAAAATAAGAATCATATTAATCAACTTATCATTTGAAGACAGAGCTGTTGTTACAGACTTCAAACCAATTAAAACATTATTCCTAACCAAGATGTCAACTTAGTATTTCTAGTGTCACTAGAAACATCAGTCACTACTTTGGTTTGAAAAGTGTAAATTGTTCTTTCAACAACTGCACTCGTTTACTTAATATGGGGTTTGCTTCTAAGTAAACACCATCAGTCCCTTTATTCTTCCTCTGAGTTTTACTGTGGTAGTTCGGGATAGAAAGATGTCTGCAGATATGCAAGGTTCTGAACTCAAACCTATCTGTGATGCCCATGCTGAAATGGTGTCTTCATCTGACACTGATGACAGTAAATACCATCTTATTTAACAAGCAATAGGCACCAATCTGATCAACCATGCAAATTCTTTATCTTCTCCACATAAATTCACCTAGGCAACTCAACATGTAATGACTGTGTGGATATTTAAACACAGCTTTGCATAGTTTCAATTTATTTGTGGCACTAACAAGGGAAATTGTACATTTCATTAGACTCCTTTACTTTCGTGCATGGCTCTAACAATGACACACAGGCTTAACACCAGCCCACTACTGCATTGTTTCAAAATGAAAAAAGCAAAAATTGTGAAGAAATGAACATTAGGGTCACAGGAATAGTAATTCAGATAAGTTGCAACTCTGAAATAACAGCAAGGGATGAAAACAGTATGCATATATGTTCACATACGTCAGAGGAAAACACTTGAGACTGCTGTTCCTGCTGACCGCTGTAGACAGTGACTGCACACTCCCTGATATGGAATGGGTTTGGATAGGATAGGGCTAATTTCCACAGGTAGCTGGAAGGGCCCACAGCCAGATAGCCAGCTGAGCCAGCCAGTGAGGTGTTCAATATCACACTGAGGTCACGCTCAGTATAAGAGCTGGAGAGGAAAGTTTGGGAGTGGAGCTGGCGCAAGGGTAGGGCAATTTGGGGCAGCCAGCCTGGACTGTGGGAAGGTTCTGGGCAGTGAGCAGTTGCGTTGTATGTAACTAATTTTATATATTATTTCGTTAGTATTATTGGCATTATTGCTGTTTCTACTCTTTCCATGACGTTCTATTAAACTCTCCTTATCTCGACCCATGGAGTTTTAACTTTTTCTCCCATTTCTTCCCATCCCAGTGGGAGGGTTGGGAGGAGGAATGAGTGAGCAGCTGCATGATGCTCAGTTGCCAGCTGGAGTTAAACCACAACAATAACAAATCCTACTTTCTAGTTTAAGATGCACCTCACGGTGCATGTGGCTGTGTAAATGTCTTAAGCTAATGCTTATAGCTGTGTGTCACATCAGAGGTTAGCATGTCATCAGAACAAAAAAGATAGTTAAGCAGCACCTTCAAATTACTTGTTTCTTGATGTCTGACAATTTTAACTAAAAAAAAAAAATAAGCTTTTGGAGGCAAATACTGCAGTAACGTCTATATTTTCTCTTTAAATATTAAAATTTGCATTATTTAGATATTTGCTCTTTTTTGGTCTGTTATCTCTCTTTGTGCTGCCTCAAATCCATACAGTCCTAAGCACTATGTAAGGAGAAATTCCTCCTCAAAAATTTTAGCACTCATGTTGCCAAACTATATACCTCAGAGAACAAAAAGAATTAAAATATTTATTTTTCAGGTAAGATTACTGAAAATTGTGTTCATTGTTCAAAATATGTCTGGAATACTATTCTTGGGAGAGGACCTGTAACACCTCAGAAAGGTTTTTCTGTTTATGTATCTTTCCACCTGTGCATGCACCTCTATTAATTAGTTCCACATAATTTCTATTAATATATGAAATACAGCTGGTATAGCTCTCGAGTTGCAATTATAATTAGACTCTATCACATGCATATTATAACTGCACATGCAATTGTAATTAGATTCTATCACCTATTGTAAAAGCTGCCATCATGAGGTGAGTTCAAATTTATTAGCTTAAACCAGTCAGTTTGCTAAAAGATTACCTAAACATACCTGAATCTAGATTAAACTGACAGCATTATGGAATTCTTCCAATTCTATGTAAAAGTGAAAAAATACATATCCGCCTCTATGGTGACTATATAATAATCACTCAAAGACGTATTTAACAAGTTTAATTTTATGCTGAAAAATTCTCTCTAGCTCTAAAATTCCTAAATAATAATATCTGTGTTTCAAGAGCTAAATTAATAAGGTTACTTCTCTCAGAGTTCTTCTGTTAGTCTGTCTGTAAGATCAGAAAGATGATACTGGATTCATTTGTAATCCAAACACATATTTTTCTTACTAGAAATACTGTAAGGGTTTTGGGGTTCATGTTTTAGGGTTTGGGGGGTTTTTTTGTTTGTTTTGTTTTTTTGGTATTTGTTTCTAGATTACCCCTTTCCTGCTTGCCTATTATTAGTCCATATGAAGCTAATATATCCTCTGCCTCAAACAGGGCTTAGTTATTTATATCAAGACAAAGGTTTATCAGTGCAGCTTTGGTGGTCCCAAATGAAAACGTTGTAGGTGCATATAACCCATCATACATTTATCCCTATATGCAGGGTAATTATTCTTGATAAACTAACATATTTACAAGAATCTAACTTAAGAAAATAAAATTCTCCTGATTTTATAAGCTATCTCCATGTTTTGTTTTCTTCAGATGTTCAATATCTCCTCAGTGTAACCCCCATTCTTTTAATTTTTCATGAAAGCCTTCTACAAACTCTCTAACTCTACAAACTATTGCCACATTTTGTTTCCTTCAGCTATTCAATATTCCTTCAGCTTAAAACCCACTATTCATTTTTCATGAAGGCTTTCAACAAACTCTGTAATATACAGTTGGAGAAAAATGATGCTGCATTACATATTGATAAAAGAGTTTGGATTTTCTCTTCATTTAGTACTCATGCAGTTTTAATGTAATCGTTAGCTCCTCAGCTACTCTTGCTTCAGACTTTATGGATGATACTTAAACCAGCAAATCCCATCCAGGAAACTGTGGTGGTAGGGTCAAACGGGCACAGCACAAACCCAGACAGGTCCTGGTATGTCTAGACATGAACCCCCTCTTCCCCCTCCCTCCTGTAGGAGTCTGGAGAAACGCAGGAAAAAGGACAAAAGAACAGGCACCAGAAAGTCTGGTAAACAAGGCCTGTCTTTAGGGTAAGAGCACGTGCACTGGCCGTGCTTCTCCTAGGCCAGTCCTCTGTTTTTGCCTTTTATGGCCATGGCCTGGCAGAATCCCCTTTCATTGGGTAACTGTTTGCTGGCTTCAGTTGCCCTGTTGGCCCAAATTGAATCTCAGGCAAGTGATAGATACAGGCCAAATTGTATGTGCCTCACCTTGCCTTCAGTCGCCTTGCCTTGACTCGCTTGTCCAAGATCTGGGAGAGCCTGCAAGCCTGAGAAGCCAAGCAACTGGAATTCATGCCATGCCTCAGTTTACCCAGAAAGAGGCAAGAGCCCTTCGCAATACTCATTGTAAAATTTCAAGAGCTGCCTGCCATTGCGCTGAAGCCAGACCAGCCATTGAGACTGGGTGGCAACCAGCACCAGTCTCTTGTCATGCCAGGTACATGAGAGCACCTCACAGCCTCGACGCCTAATACACAGCAGCAGCACCCCCACTACTTGGGTGGAACTCATTTGTGAGTAATTAGTTTATTACTGTCTTTGTTTTGATGGTTTGTGTTGAGTCTGCCCCTGTGGTCAAGCACTGTATTGCATTGGGGATTCTCTTTTCCAGTTGTTCTTCTGGTTTGCTTAAAATTGTTTAAATTGTTATATTGCCTGAATATTATACATTCCCACTGTAAATATCTATTCTAGCTGTACACTGAACTTACTTGATATGGTTTTGGGAGATTTTCATATTAATAAAAAGTTATTAATATTTTTATTAATATCGTGTTTGCCTTATTAATTTATTCATAACAGAGACTGAGTGAGCTCTTTGAAACAGGATGCTTTTCTCCTCATCCTGTCTCTTCTCCCTTGTACAATTTGCTTTCTCTAACCCCTCTTCAGCGAACAGTTGTCACTAATGTGGAACTTACTCTGACACCTCAAGAACCAAAATCATGCAACTATGGTTTCAGCTAAATTTGTTACTTGAAAAGAGACAAGAGACAAGGACATTACGCCCTTTTAAATCATAGCTGAATTTTGCTAGAGCATCAACAGCAATTACTGACTGAGGCATAGATATGGATAATTCTCCTATGCCCTAAGAGAAATAACTTATGGTGTATCAGAAGTTTGAAATGCATAAAAATCAATCATAACATATCAGTTAATAATATCCCTCTTTAGGCTAGAAGTAAGGTAAGTCTTTTCTTTTGCTCCCAGTAAGACTTAGTGAAAAAAAAAAACAAACCACATTTGCATTTCTTTCTGAATAAATCTACTTAGGAAAATAGTAAGCTTTACCTTACAAAACCATAATATATATCACCTCTCATCTGACATCCCTTTTGTGGCTTAGAAATCTTATTAAATTCTCAAAGATGCTGAGCAATTCTAAAGAGAAATTATTTCAATTTCCCATTTCTATTCTGGTATGCATGTGAACTTTCAAAAGTTTATGATGCAGGACAAAGTGGGCACAGGTCTACATCAGCTGGATGCATTTTTACCATAAATTACTGACTTTAACATGACATAGCTATTTCACAAATTATTGTGCACTCTGTGCAACTGGCAACAGGGTAAGCATTGTGTGGCTAGTTCTGACTGACTCGGTATGGATGAGCTACCTGAAGAAGACAAAAGATTTCCATTCACTGCAAAAATTAACAGCCATGTGCCCTACATTTACAACACACTGAGGAGCAGCTAAAATCCTACTGAGGGCCTAAGTGACCTACATGGTCTGCAAACCCACTCAATGTGTCAGCATTGGAAAGAAGCATAGACAAGACTGATTTTGAAGGGGATTTGTTGTGGTCACAAAGTGAGTTACAAATAAATCTGATACAAGTACTAACCTGGAGCTGGCCAGGAACTGCTGTCCTCTAAACCACAGTGGAGATAAGTGCTCATTCCAGTTAAGCTGAAATTATATTGCTATGTAACGGCACAGGGGGACATCAAAATAAAAGGAACCTGATCCTATATCAAGTTTTCTGTTGAGACATCTCTGGAGGAGAGGCTGTGATAACTCTGCTGAAACTGTAGCCTGCAAAGTAGGTGAGTGAGATTACAAGTGCTGTGGCTCGCAGAGAAATGCACATATTTGAATCTAAGTCCTTCACTCAGTGAATTTTGACACTGTCTCCCATAACATCCTCATAGAAAAGCTCAGGAAATGTGGAATAGACAGCTGGTCTGTGAGGTGGATTGCAAACTGGCTCAACAACAGAGTTCAGAGGGTTGTCAGCAGTGGCACAGAGTCAGCTTGGAGGCCTGTGGCAAGTGGTGTCCCCCAGGGATCAGTACTGGGTCCAGGGGGTTGGTTGCCACTGCATCAGGCTGTGCAGCCATCCAACGTGACCTGGACAGGCTGAAGAGCTGGGTGCAGACAAACCTCGTGGAGTTCAATAAGGACAAGTGCAGGGTCCTGCATCTGGAGAGGAATAACAACAGTCACCAGTACAGGTTAGGGGTTGCCCTGCTGGAAAGCAGCTCTACGGAGAAAGACCTTGGAGTGCTGGTGGACAGCAAGTTCTCCATAGGACAATAACACGCCCTTGTGTCCAAGAGAGCCAATGGTATCCTGGGGTGCATCAAGAAAAATATGTCCAGCAGGTCTATGGAAGTTCTTCTACCCCTCTGCTCTGGTGAGACCACACATGGAATACTGTGTCCAGTTTGGGGCTCCCCAGCTCAAGAAAGACAGAGAACTGCTGGAGAGAATCCACCAGAAAGCCATGAGGATGATTAGGGGACTTGAGCACTTCCCCTATGAAGACAGACTGAGAGCCCTGGGACTGTTTAATCTTGAGAAGAGAAGACTGAGAGGGGATCTCATCAATGTTTATAAATATCTGAGGGGTGGGTGTCAAATGGAGGGGGCCAGGCTCTTTTCAGCGGTGAACAGTAACAAGACAAGAAACATTTGGCTCAAACTTGAACATAGAAGATTTCAGCTCGACATGAGGAGGAACTTTACAGTGAGGGTGATGGAGCACTGGAACAGACTGCCCAGGGGGCTTGTGGAGTTTCCTTCTCTGGAGACTTTCAAAACCCTCCTGGATGCGTTCCTGTGCAGACTACTCTAAGTGATTCTGCTTTGGCAGGGGTGTTGGACCCTACGATCTCTTGAGGTTCCTTCCAACCCCTAATATACTGTGATACTGTGAATTTGTACTATAAAATGGAAAAATATTAACTCAAGTCTGTATTTTCTATGTGGGTGGATTTCAGCACAAAGCCAAAGATACATTTTTCTTGCAATTTTCGGACTGTATAACCTGTTGACTTAAATATGTAACATATTTTTTTCACCAATTTGGCAACAATCATGAGAAATTTATAAATATAAAAAGATTAGGCTAATTCTGAAAAATATCATAGCGGATTGATCATGCACTTCAATATAATAATTGAAGACATTTATTAGAACATCTGAGGGCCTTTTATACTTGCCCAAAGATAGGTGATTTAACACATAAAAGATACAAAGACCAGACCTGTGTTAATTAGCTCATTCTAACATAATTAGCATACTATATGGGTAAAGATAACACATCTTGCAGCTACACTAAAATAACCAGCATACATTTCCTTCGCTATCTTAATTGTTTCTACTTTCTTATCTGCAAGGTCAGGACTGTCTTGGACGGTTAATTTTCTTACACAGCATCCCAAGGCTTTGAGCTTTCTTGGGCAGAGTCTTCTTTGTTTGTTTCATCTGCTATTGCTGTTCCAAACCCCACATAAACATAATTCCAAATTAATATCATTCAACCATATAAGCTTCTATGACTTTAAGTAAAATACACTAGAGATAGCTAAGCTGAGTAGAAAGATTTTTAAAAGAGGTTTGTTGCAAATAAAAGACTTACAAGTAGAATTACAGCACCACTAAAAAATTACATTGACTGCCATCTCATTTTAAAGTAGTATACAACATGTAAAGAAAACAACAGGATTTACTCAACAAAGCAAAATATTATCTCAAAGAGACTTTGAGAAATCTAACAGGCTGGTGAGCCAGAGGGCCAGGATGCTTAACTGTACTCTGGACGAGGGTTCTCTCAAAATTCCCCACCTGCAGAAAAGGCCTTTAATATTGTGTCCCCACTTGGAAATGTATAAATAAATATATAAATTTACAGTTTCATTTTATGCTAAGATGGCATGGGTAAAAGAGATATTAAAACAAAAACAAAACAAAACAAAACAAAACCCCAACCCCAATCCAAACAAAGAGAAAGTTGTAGTAAAATAAATCTCTGAGATGTTCAGCATGAGGAAAGACCAAATAAGAATATTCTATAAGATTTCAAGGTAAAAGCAAGGTAATGTCCACAAGCATGTCAAGAACAGATGTTTATGGAGGTTTCTAGATCCTGAAACTTGGGATGCAATGCTCTGCAGCAGTATAAGGAATGACTAGGACTTAAGATGGTTGTATTATTTCCATGCTTATGAAGTATAATTTAGACACACAACTGCTTTAGATTACAGCTCATAGTGGTGATAAGTGAAGATTCAGGAAAGGCCAGCATCTTCAACCCAGTTATTTTTATCTATATGATGATAGCATTTGGCTTCAGGATGCTCTGATGTGCCTTCACATAGTGAGACACATTCTGCTATTTAAATTCCCAGTGTTTAAGTTCAGTATAAACTCTCAGGTGGATAGCACAGCAATATTATGATCTGCTAAAGCAAACAGAGATGTCAAGCCAAATATATACTGTCAAAAATTAAGGATGTGGGTACATACATTTCCCCTGCATGTCAGAAGTTTATGCATCAAGTTTGATTAAACATGAAGCCCTACTAGAAACCAGTAAAACTCAATCCCAAAACATTATGTCATGTTTACATCCACTAATCTTCTAACTAAATGGCAATTAGAAGATCAGATAGTCGGACATTCAGTGCAAAATTATCTCAGTAATTTGTGTTTCCTTAGAATGTGGATTGTGCATACAAAACCATGGATAATCTGCCTATAAGGAAATGTTGTTTTGGGGGTAGAAGGGTTGTTTGTATGCCCACATGTCACTTATTTAGTGACTGTAAAAGTCTATATCCCTATGGGCAGAAAGCTATTCTAGAAAAGCATTCTAGAAAAGATTAACTAAGGAATACATTACCAGAACGATTGAAAGGGGAGATATTCTATCCATGAACTGCTTTCTAAGGAAAATATTGCATCTGCAGGAGCTGCTACTGAAAGTTTTTGGCCTAAACTAATAAAAAACATTACTGTGAAAAGTAATCTTTAGTATTGTCCATTTGTGATTCAAAACCTATTAAGTACATTATACAGATATCAATCCACAACAAAGACCACAAGTGCAATGAAGGCCCATCACAGTTATATTAGAAGTTCAAGTTCTCCAAATCCAAATTTTACAACAATTTGCAAAAGAGATGCACACATATACACTTCCCATGATGTAATTATTACTTTCAAATTTGTGTCACAGAACTACTTAAATATGAGGAATTCCCATTTTAGGTTATAATCCTTTAGAACAGGGGTTTCACTTTCTTTGGAATGATATGAATTATGCAATTTGGAGCCAAGGGAGATTTTAAAATTATAAAATACTTAGCAAATCTTCAACTTAGTCTCCATTTACTTTGAAAATACTGAATTCCCCAAAACAACCATGATAGTAAACACTAAGGAAGAAAAAATATGACGCCAACTCAAAACACAGTAAAAGTCTGGTATGTGAATAAATTAAAAGAGAACTTCTATGAAATTATTAGATTCCCATGTCCAAAATTTACTATGTTCTTCAAAAAATCCATTTTAAACATAACATTCAAAACTTTCATTTGTCATGGCGTACAGAATTAATATTAAAGTTGTTGTTTGTTTGACCTGACCACTTCAGTCTCTGTCTCTTCGATCACAGTCATCTTTTTGCTGCAAGTGTAAGGCAAAATCAAATCCAGAAGCTTGAAAAAATGTATGCGGACTATTACTCTAGTGAAGACAGACAAACTACTCAAAACTATATAAAATGCACACATAGGGAAAATCTGTAAATACTTAAGATTTAGAACCCATGCCATCAACACTATTGTCACTTTGTGAATGGCCTACCAGTTACAACAAAACAGAGGTAAAGCAGGTTTTGAGTCACAGTCTGTGAGTCCAGCAATATATTGACTTTTAATAATTTAATTTTACAAAACCTGATCTATTCTCAGCCCTAAGCATTGCCTCAGGTGCAGGAAGGGTTCCCTTTACTGAGCTCTAAAACAGAGCACACAGTTTCTCATGGCACCATGATATAGGGGCATTTACCCATTATCTGCCCCAGATCTAACTTTAAGTAAAGCTAGAAAGAACCTGAACAACATTATCAATGTATTCACCACAAAATAAGTTTTCTAAAATTTGTGATCCCTAATTATCCTGGCATACATTTACCAGACAAAAATGCACCATCTGCAGTAAAAGACCAAGCATTTATGTATGGGTTTTAAAAGGTAATTTTCCCACTGCTTTTAGCTCGCAGGTATTTGCATATACAATTTACATAGAAGATAAAGAAATGGATTTTATCAGGAAAGATCAATTTGCTTATTTACATAGACTGGAGACTCAAATTATAGCAAATGATCACCCTGTATTTCAGTATTATGTTTGTGTTCTGTAATTCAGTATTAATTGCTATCATGATGCGTTTTGTTTGAACATTACATAGCTCTACATGAGACTTTACTAGAAACTCACTTTTTAAATAAACTTTAGTGACCTCAGTAGCTCTAGGGTAGCAAAATCCAATCTGCTCTTCTTCCAAAGCAGTTAGACTCATTTTAATAAATAGTTCTCAGGCTCCTTGATTAGACTCTTCTCTTCATAACTAGACAAAACCCTTTCAGCATACTGATTTAAACTCAAACAGAAACATCTTTTGCATTAAAAAAAACCAAACAAAACAAACAAACAAACAAACAAACCCCAGCAAACAAACCCAACACATCTGACATTCTGGGCATTTATGTGTTTCAGAACACTCATCAAGACAATGCAAATCCTAAAGGCTTGCCTCTATGCTATGGGCAGATACTGTGTGGGCACACTAATTTTCACAGATCTTCAGCCCACTTTTGAACTGTTAGTCTTCACTATTCTGTATTCTGCAGTTCTCAAAAGCACCATTTTTAACATTTCCCAGTTTATAATCAATTATGAATTATTAATTGAATTCAGGATGTCCTGTTACATTCTTTTCGTACAATTAACACTGAAAATCAAAACATGTATTCTGGAGAAAGAATTCAAAACCCTGCTTAGGTGAGCATGTATCTCTTCTTCAACTGGCTTCCTGAAAGATACTAATTATTTTATCAGTTATTTACTTCAAATTAATAATTAAAAAAAAAAATCTACATTTTCTTCAGATTAAACTTGCACATCATGAGACTACTTCTTTTTTTTAATGAAAAGGAGGAGAGTTTAGCAGGACACTAATAAAGTTATGTAAGTAGGGACTGTGGAACTTATGAATCAGTCCTATGAATTTTATTATTCTATTTCAGTAATAGAATGCATTTAAAGAGAATTAATAGTACCTCTAAATAGAATTTTAAGTATATGCACTGCAAGCTGAGACACATCCCTAGCTATCTAAGGAGAGAGCAAAGAAGAGGAAAAACAGCATAAGGGGGAAAAAAGCAAGATATTGTGGAAGTTGCTTCTCAGACAGCAGTAGGAAAGTGGATGAATACAAATGTCAGTCAAGTCTTAAAAACCAGCATAATCAAGAGAAAGCAAGGATGGTAGGAGCCTTTGACTTGGAAAAGGCAGAGAAATTAAAGGTCAGTGTTTAATCATGCTCATTAAACCTGGACAGAGCAAGGGACCTGTGTCTGAGCCACAGGAAAGTGCATCTGGTGAACTTGTACGCCTACCTGACAGCTGCCAAGTCTGAAAGATTGGCAGAATGTGCTGGACAGAGATACCATAAAGCTGAACAAGGAGAGTAGAGAGCACTAAGGTACAGGGCTTTAAGTATTATTTTCTCTCAAAGCTCCTGACTCCAAGAGTGGCTAGTTGTGCATAGGGGTGGGTGGGAAGGAGATTAGAAAGAAGTATGAGACAGGAATATAAAGGAAAAGACAAAAGCATGAAAATGAGACCTGCAGAAAACAAAATGCTTTTTGGTGGAACAGAGGGCAAATTGCTCTAAATCCCATACACAAAACCTCTCTCCAGAATTCTGTGAGAACTTGAATCCATACCGGTTTGTTTTGTTCTAGGATAGGAGAATGTGGACACTTCAAGGATTTTCAAAGGGCATCCCTGTATTTCTTTTCTTTATTCCCTTCCCAATAAGTCAAACCCTTCCACCTGTGTATCATCTCTTTCCCCCACTGCAGAGCACAAGAAGCATCTTGAAAGACAGAATAAAGAAATAGGTTGTGGTAGTTTATTGGACGTATGCAGCTTTTGTGATATAAAATATTTAAGAAATATTTACATATCAAGTACTACTTTTGGGAGATTTTCATAATAATTCAGGACTTCCACATAAATATGCTGTCCCACTACTATGCCCAAGAGGCTGCCATCATGGCAGAGCTCCTGCCCAGAGGTAGCAGAATAACAGCTTGCCTCTGTGAAATGTGTCTATATTATTAAAAATTTTGGAGACTTTTCACTCATTTGTTGTTTTGGAACATTGAAAGCGAATAAACTTCATGTTGTTGTTAAGATCTGAATTAATTTTTATCAATCATTTTTTGCTTTTCACATGATTTTTTTTTAATATACACAATAAGAGATTATCACACACATATATGCACTCACAACTACCTGAAAATGAGATGATTTTTTAAACAGTCATCCTTACAGCCTCTTTGCATCTAATATCAAGCATTCAAGTTTGGTAAGTTTGAAGCTCATACTAGAGTTAGAATAGAATGTTTCAAGATCCCATATATCTCATCATTTGTCTATAAAGCATAATATTCAACATGATGCCATGGTAACCACCTTTCTGTTAAAAGAAAAGCACAGACTACATTAAGATGAATTTCTTTAATTATGCTGGCTGGCTGGTTTGTTGGTTGGATAGTTAAGAACCATTCCTATCCTACACGATTTACAGTTCCTTTGCTGCCCAGGTACACTGTGGGGGAACCCCTCTGCTGGAATTTCACAACCATGAATTGTGTTTTCTGCTCTGCTCAGCAGTTGACTTCATAGTATAAAACAGTGTAAGAGAAGCACACAAAACTGTGTTAAAAGTGACATGCTGTAGTCATGATACTCTAGAGCTAGCAATAGACCAGCAAGGTGCCAGCACTGAGAGATCAGGACTTCTGATTTGAACAGTAGGAGGAGGTCAAGTCAAGGGAGCCTATTGGTCTTCTTACTTGAGTGCAGTCTGCAGCACAGATGGGGCCTCAAATATTTTTCTTTCCTGTAAACATATTCCCTGCATTTCAGACATTCTCTTTCTCATGCTACATAAGTAGTAGAAATACTGACCTACTGATAAACCTCATCTCAAACAAAAAAAAAAATTCAAATCTAGAAATAGAAATGATATAAACAGTTACCAACTAACTATTCTACATCTCCAGAATACTAAGACAAGAGCCTAAGGCATATATCAAACAAATAATCAGCTGTACTCAGAGGAAAAAAAAGAAAGACTTATTTTATCGCAGAAAGATGTTGTGAAAAATTTAACTGCATGAATTACTGCTAGAAGAATAAGATAACAGTAAATGTATTTAGAGTCCCAAACCATACAAATTTGATTTTTCAGATGATATTAGATTGTAGCTATCTGTCTACTTGAATAGACAAACTCCTGTAACAGCCAGTCTCTAGATAGGACATTGATACTTAGATTAATAGACCATAGCTGAAATCATTAACAGACTATGATAGGAAAAATACATATCATAATGTTTAATGTTTAATACTGATCAAGCATGTGATAATAAATTTACAAAGAGTTAATATTCTAGCTCTCATTTAGTCCAAATGATGTTCTTATAAATTCTATTGGAGAAAGTGTTCTGGTTTTAAGCCCATCTGAAGCTGAGCCCTATGCAGTCAGTCACACAACTGGCCTCTCTACGCCTTCTCCCCAGCAGAATGGGAAGGAGAAATATGGACCCAAATGCAAAACTCCACAGGCTGATGTCAGGAGTTTTTAATAGAACAGTACAAAGAACAAATCTACAACACAAATAACAATGATAGTAAAAAAAGAAATATATAAAAACGAGTAATATAAAATCCAACACCATCACCCCAAACCCATGTGCCAACAACCCACAACAGAGAACCAGAACAACCACTCACACAAGCCTTCTCTCTTGTATAGCAGGCATGACATTTAAGCTACCAAGTGGCCCACTGGCTGGCTCAGCTGGCTGCCCTGGATGTGCCCTCTCCCAGCTTATTGTGAAGAAAATTAACTCTATCCTAGCCAAACCCAGTATAGAGCTAGCAAAGTAGAAACACATGCCTACATAAACAATGAGTGCTTCAACTGTACTGTAAGACAGGCAAGTCATAAAACAATATAAGCTAAACTAGAATGACACAGTAGGATACAATATCAGTAATTCACTCTTTTTAAATATACTTACAATATAAAAGCATATTGAAAGTAGCCCTAGAGCTAGAAACTGAACAGATGCACACACATACACACACAGACAGACACACTCACCAACTTGATTTGTATGAGAGCTTCTCCAGCCGTGGGCTTTTACAAAATTACTTTGCTACTTTATATTAAACAACTTTCACGTTTTTCTTCTGGTGAATTCAGACACAAATTCTGAAGTGCTGTGAGATCCAGGCTTTTACTCTTTCCTCTTTTGGATGGCCTGATTCTCTTCAAATTATTTAGTTACATGTCTTGTGGAATGATAAGACACATATTTCAGTTAGGTTTGAAGACACTGGCCACCCAATCCTACCTCCTGCTCAAAGCAAGGCTAGCTTTAAGGCTACATCAGGTTGGCTGAGGATTTGCATAGTTAAATTTCTTCTACCTAGAAATCCACAAAATCACTGAGGAAGAACTAAACTTTATGTTTTTAATACCTTCCATCACACCCATGACAGAAGTTGGGAGAAGTAGGGAAGCATCAAAGCTGCAATGAAATAGACAATACTTGTTTAAAACCCTAAGAGGCATTTCTAAGATGAATACAGATAATCTTGGAAGAGATTGGTGCTTCTTGCCCAGCAGTGTTAGCTGCAGGCAGTTTGGGACATGGCACATTTCAGAAGAATTGAGTGACAATTAGAAGACACCACTGCTATAACTATCATCACCACTTTCATGCTTGTTTTCTGCAGTTTCATGTTTTCTTTGGAAAGCCACACTTCCCCCTTTTCCTGCACAGGCCTTAATTCTCCTGGCTTGCCACAATCATTTGCTCTTTATGCTGGTTCTTTACAACACATTCCAAGAAGTGGACATGAGGTCCCAAGGGAGCATATCTTGCAGAATCAAAAAAGGTCCAGAAAAGAGAGACCCTTTGGGAACCCAAATATTATGAGATTTTGGGTTTGCAATATATCTTTTAGAGGTGTAATTGTGCATCTACTTGTTCATACAAAGCCAAACAAAGTGGAGATACACAAATAAGGAAGATACCTGCTAACACATTTTTTTGGGGAAAAAAAATAAAGCTTGTAATCAGCTATGTAAGAGGAATAACTCAGTAACTATAAGTGAGCTGAGAAATCACTACAGAAAGCCAATGGTGTTTACAAGATGTCAGCTACAGCCTATTTCACTTCTTTTTTGTTACATAAGAACTTGTTGTATGGAAGGAGGAATAGCACACATACTATGTTCGGTGTTTAGGCTCTGCTTGTATGCAAGGATGCCACAGTCAGAAGCCTTTAAATATTTTCATTCACCAAGGAAAACAGGGGAAGAAAGGGAGAAAGCAACTAAATTCCTATGATGTCAAAATCCAGCTTCATTGATAGAGCTTCCTTTGCCTTTTTCCCCTTGACCAAAATAGTTAATCCTTTTTTTTTTCTTCCTGTTAGTAACCAAATTAAATATTTCATTCTTGCTGTTTCAAAATTTAGATTAACATGTAAAATCTCTTTCTGTCATGGTAGGGCCATGACATGGCCCAATACAAATCCAGACAGGCCTTAAGATGTCTAGACAGTGTCTCTTTCTCTCCCCTCCTTCCTGCAGAAAAACAGGGCAACGTGGGAAAAAAACAAAGGGAACAGGACTCCTGCCTGTCTGGTAAGCAAGATGTTTATCTGGGGTGAGAGCACATAAACTGACCACAGCTCCCCCAGATACAAGGTCCTTGCTTCTGCCTTTTATGCTTATAGCCTGGCAGAACGCTTTCCATTGGGCAGCTACAGGTTAGCTTCAGTGCCCCATTGGACCAATAGACCTCTGGCAATTTGTATATATACAAGTGCCTTGGTAGTCATCCTTGCCTTGCTCAAGTCTTGCTTCAAACCTTGCTTCAAGCCTACTTGGACCCATCTTGTAAAAGCTGCCTCGAGTTGCCCTGCCATGCCTCGAGTGCCTGGTCCAGAGGCTGGGATAAAGCCACGAGCCATACACATGCAAGCTGGACAAGACACAAGCCTAGAAGCTGGATCCACCTAGCCTGCTTCCCCTTGCCACTCGAATAGTTCTGTGCCTCAGTTTACCAAGAAACCAAACAAGTACCCATCATGAAGAGCGTCTGCCTGCTGTCTGCTGAAGCCAGATCAGCCTGGGACCACTCAGTAAACTCTCACACACCAGCAGCAGCATCATCCCTGTGTGGGTAAAACCAGCTGTGAGTAATTAATTCATTGCCCTGTGGGTTTAAAGGTTCTTATCGAGCCTTCCTCCGCTGTAATCGAGTGCTTTCTGCTCTCAGGGACCTTCTCTTTTCAAGTTGTTGCCTCCTAATTTGCATAGAATAGTTTGTATTTTGCCCTAAGACTGCATATTCCCATTGTAATTATATATTCCAACTGTACAACGATCCTATTTAAAAAGTTTTGGCATATTTATATTAATAAAGTGTTACTAATATTTTTATTAATACCTGTTTGCCATATCATTTATTATTTTTGTGAGGGTAATTAATAAATAATTCCCCCCCCTCAACCACAACACTTCCCTCAAAAAGTCTAACTTCATAAGTATTGCTTTATTTTTTCTTAACGATAGTGTCATCTACTTTTGAAAAGTTTTGCACAAAAAGAGAGAAAAGTCAGCTCTTCATAACTGCCAAGTGAAGACAGATTACAGGAAGAAGTCTGATACAGTCAGGAAGCTCCCCAGACATCTGGGTCAGACTGAGCAAGGAGTAACACACCTCATTGTGGCAATGCATCTAAACCACCCCCTTCAACAACTCTCAACCCCCCATCCCCCCTCCTGGAGCTGGGAGGGTGTGAATATCAGGAAGTGTGGGAAGAGGGGTAAGGAGGAAGGCACCTCTCCTATTTCAAGGCCATGTCAAGCTAACACCTGGGCCCCTTCCCCCAAGTCACACGGCAAGGCAGAGCCCCAGCGCCAGCACAATGCGGGGCCTGATGCTGGTCAGTTTCTTGCCCTTTTTTGGCATGAGGAACATGATCTGTGGCATTTGTGACACAGGACATTTGGCCCATGAGCTGATATAAAATGGGTTTGCTAGAGAGCACCGAAGGCTCTTCCTGGGATCTTGTCCCCAACACGTGTGGACCACACTCTGCAGTCCAGAAGGATTCCTTGAGAAAGAGAGACACTAGGAGGACTACCCACAACTGGAACCAGGCTTTTGAGTAATCAGAGTAAGGGCCAGCCTCCCTCCACATCTCTTCCCTTGTTAGTAGCGGCAATATACTGCCCTCGGGTTCTATCATACTGATCATACTGATCTACAACCATTTGTACCATTCTTCTACTCTGGAGATGTTGTGCAACTTAGCCTGTAAATAATATTTTATAAATTTGTATATAAGTTACACAGGTGGTGGGGTTTCTAAATTAATAAAAATAATTTTTTTTTTTGTTAACTTCCTGCCTGGACCTCTTTATCCTTAACAGTCATCCACATTACACATGTCTGAAGCAGCAAACATCCAGGAAGTTTCAGATCCTGGAAAGTCACTGTTGAGAAGAGCACTGTCTCCACAAACTCCTCCTGTCCTGCGTCATGCAGGAGTGAGAAAAAGATCAACTGCACAGGCTAGCTCAGTCTATGAAGGTCAGCATTATGTTGTAGACAGCTTTTGTAACAGTTCTGAAAGCCAATTAGGAGCATGTTAATCTCATCTGCAGCCTATACGTGTCCTTCATTTGCATAATTCCTTGGTCTTTTTCCTTTCTGCCTTTGATGCAAGACTAGTTTAAGAATTCACTAAATCAAACACAACAATTCATTAAAAGCAATGTATTTGCTAAGTAAAAGCAATCAAGAGGATAACTATCTTAATTTTTTTTAAAGTTACCAAAATTTTAATGTAACTAAAACCGGATATATGAGAAATACAGCAAAGAGACCACAAGAACACAAGGAATTTTTTAGAAGTAGAGGTAGCAGATTTTGAGTTGATGCTTGTAATTGCAGTGAGAATTATAGTATTACCTGAGAAGTAAACAAAGAACGAAACTGAAGTATTACACAGAGATATGCAAACCACAATATCTACAGGATAGTTGTGTAGCATGCATTTAGCCAACATTCATAATTTTTCATTTTAAGCAGTCTTAATGAGTCAGGACATTGAATATGGTGTTGCAACCCTCTGCACCTTTGTAAGACTTCAGACAAGGGACAAAAAGGTCATAAATATGTATGAAAGGTTAAAACTTTCAGTAAGTTTGGGATCTTTTATGCTGGTGTCCATACTGGATTGGTTTTGTCTGACTCCTCATCCTCAGGACAAGAGGCAATGGGCACAAACTGGAACCCAGAAGGTTCCACTTAAACATAAGGAAAAAAATCTTTCCTTTGAAGGTGCTGGAGGCCGGGGGCAGGCTGCCCAGAGAGTCTGTGAAGTCTCCTTCTCTGGAGAGATTCCAAATCTGCTCTGGGTGACCCTGCTTTAGGTCCCTTTCAACCCCCACCATGCCGGGATTCTCATACATTTGTAAGCCACCATGGCCTCTCACAATCGGCTGACCCCCTGAGTAACTGGCTGTTCAGTGAAGGCTCCCCTGTGCTGTGCCAGAGGTGTGCTAGATGGGCAAGAGGTGCTTCTTCACAGTAGCAGAGGCCTCGTGGAGGGCCACAAAAATTAGCTAAGACCTGCCTTAACAGGAAAGGAATGCTTGATCTATTAGAAAGTTTACTTTAACCCTGGGAATATTTCAAGTGAGCAGTTCAAGTGGCAGAAGTGTTTAGTCACCTTTTATTTCTTGCAGCTGAATGTTACATGACTCACCAATTAATGCTAATTATTGCTCCTAAGGATAGACACTGCTCCTGCCTTTAAGTAGGGGAAGCAACAAGAACATCAGACAAACAGTGACATTTAAACAGTAGGTTAAATACCAATCAGTGCCAAATACAGTGCTTCCTAGCATATTTCCTCTGCTAGACATAGGAAAGTTCGTAGAAATATCTTTCACTCTGATCTTTGTCTTACAATTATCTTTCAGATTAGCTTTCAAAAAGCTTATGACTTGCTGAACTATCTTTTAATCTAAGAATATGCACAAGACCTGAATGTATTTATTGAAATCACCACTGATTTTAACAAAGATGTTGATAAGCAGTAAGAAATTTCAACATGCTTCTTGATTGCAACATATTTGTTCCCATTTTAAGGTAAAAGATCAAAACAAAACTTGCTGGTTTTCCCCTATTGGAAGCTAGTTATTTTTACCTGAACTACTGAATAGTATTCAGTCCCATTGTAGCAATGAGACAGTCCATTCCCAACTATGTCACATCTTTGTAAAAACATCACTGAACATAGGTACTTTCCTTTCATTGTCCTAGTCACTTAGACACACACAAAGGTCTGTATTAAGATTATCTTTCTTTCTTTTTTTTTTCTCCCCTGTGCATCAGGTTTTTTCTGTCACATTTGTTCTACTGAAGATTTTTTTTTCTTTTTTTCCCCAGTTATTATTATGCTTCTTGGGGGCTATTGAAGCATAAATGACTAGCGGCTAATAAAACAGCAAGAAATTCTCTTTATGCTACTTCCTTTGAGACTGGTAACTTGTGTTAAATAGAAATGAAAACCACTGTCGACTTTCAAGTTATTTAATATGTATTTTTGCTTCCACTGTTTTTCCATTGTAAATACTTACTGTGTCAATATTTCCATTTGAAATTACACACCCTACAACAATGAAGATTCATATGGAATTCAGATACACTGCACCTGCTCAGAAGCAAAGGACATTATAAGATAAAGATAAATTTGAAATGCTATTGTGCAATCTTTGGAAAGTAATAAATTTTTTAACATTCTAGAGTGTGGTCTTTGAAATAGGAAGGTTTCTTTTCTGCACATAAAGGCCACTTGATCTTGTGTTTACTTTTCCGGAACATCATACGCAGGACCTGACAATGTATTGTATTTCATGAACCTAGGCCAAACCCAAGACAGTATCTGCATTATCTCAGTCTTCAGTCCTGTCAGCCGTATCCCAGCATGCCACTTTGATGCAAAAGCTTTAGCTACAGCCTCTGACAGAGTGGAGATTTCCTTTCCTACTAGGCAGTTCTTAATTTGTTTTAGTATTCCAAAGGTGCTTGAAATTAATTAGTAAGCCCCATCTTCAGCATCCTTTGTTTTTCCCAAATGTAAATACCTTCCTGAAAGTAGGAACTAAACTAGAAGTCAACAAAATATCCTACCTTAGCATACATACTCCTAGATGGCCAAAACACAGCCATTAGAAAGTGAAATCAGGAAAGCTAAAATCAAAATCAATCCATTTCAGGTCTTCATTCAACATTGATCTCTGTTAGATAGATATAACAACTTTATGGATTACTTTCATAGTACAGATGTACTCAAGATTTTCATCCAGGAGGCTGTCTTGGTCTGTGAAAGTATAATTTTAAACACACTACATGTATGTTGCAACACTTGTTTGAGTGCAGTATTGATTAACTTAGTGATTGTCAGTATTATATCCTGACTATATTCCTCAATTCTTCATGTTCCTCATCTCCTTGCATATTTCAGTGCAAAATACAAAATGGATTTAATTAAAATGTAGGTGCTTGACACCATATTTCTCTATGTGCAGACACAGCCAAGCACATATTTTTGAACCCCCAGAATACCAAATATTGTATAAATACTAAAGGGCTAATTTGTTCTTCCCCATAGAACATATGTTCAGGAAAAAAAAGATCAAGAAATGTTAGAATAAAAAAGCCAAATTAATTAGATAAATAAAAGTAGACACTGATCAGCATATGTATTTATAAAGATCCAAGTGGAGAAAAAAACTACAGTTAAGTCTGAAAGCTTGAAGACTACCTTACTAAACCAACGTAGCAACTTAACATGCTGTGCTCACAGGCAGAGAAAGGGAAACATTTGTTGGGGAACTGGAAACAGCTTGCTAAATCCTCAATGATGTAAAGAGACCTGGGCAAAGATGACAAAAGGCAAGCAGGTGTAATTCTAAGTTAGGTAAATCTGTCTGCAATGTAGAGGTGCTTCGTTTAATTAAAAGGGAGTAATAACAAGTACTGTAAAACAAAACTAATTAAGCAGTTAAACTACATTTAAACAGAAAACCAGGAAAGATAATGCACTCAGGGAGGCAGAAGGTGGAAAGATAATGAAAGTCAGAAGGTAAACTGCTGGAAACAACAAACAGGTAAAAATTTGGCAGTGTTTCTGAGGAAAAGGCCACAATTAGCATGTGCACTAAGATAAACTTCCCGCAATACAGATAGGAGAAACAAACTGGTAACATCATGTGAAAAGCCTACCTGCCTGTCAAATTCCCACAGCAAAGAACTAAGCTAACCGGGCTGCACTGGAGCAAACAAACAGAATTAATAGTTCTCACTGAAGAGACATAAGCACAATTTCCCAGTTGCAAGTATTAAATAAAACACCAAATGCTGCTGAGAAGTAAACACTCCATTTACTACATTTATAATTATGTTGAGTATATATTTTCAGAAAAAATTACACACTTTTTTCAGAAGATTAAAATAAAAATGAGTATAAGAAATTTTGTATGATTTTAATAAACATATATTGCATGCATGTTTATTTTTATATAATTGCATTACATTACACAAGTAATATTTACCAGAAAAATACTTCAGCATATACTTATTATAATTAATGATATTTTTGAATGGAAAAATTTCAGAAAGGAACTAGAACAATATCCTGGTATGAATACATAGAGGAAACACTCCACCATGCATACATGTATTTATCAACAGATAACGAAGCAATTTGAGTTGTCATTTGATGTGAAAGTACCTTGCATACAGAGCATGTGTGGCAGCTGACAGAGCAATCATTAAGCAAAGTAATTGTTCATATTTTCCTCATGCGCTGTCGAGCTTTTGGTAGCTTTCATTTGTACCATAGTAATTTGATCACACATTGTTATGTTTTGGATTATACCATAATCTCACACAAATTTAAGGAGTCATCACTAGCCTGAGCACACATTGACATTACAGTCAATGAGCACTTTCAGGTCCCATCTCTCCCTCAAAAAATAAAGGAAAGAACTGTCTTTTCACCTCTCCTTCAAATTTCCAAAGGATCTGCTGTTTTCATCCATATAAATATTCACCTGTAGCATTAAGTTCATTCCAGCTTTACAAAATCTACCCATTGGAGGTTGAACATCCACAGCATTACTCAGAAAGGTGCAGGCTGAACATGCACAGCATTTCTCAGATGGGTATTTCTACCTCGTTTCTTAGCTTGTGTGTGTTAATGTCATTTAAAAATGGCTTTCCATGTGAGCTTCACACTTTAAAAACTATGTATATGTAAATATGTATGTATATGTATATATAACTACACAACATCACCTCTTACTGAAGCTAATGTTAAGCAAACATCAGGAGGTACTCAGTGCTTTTCCAGATGGTCCTTTTTCTGCACTAATGATGTTTCCTCTGCAAATTAAAAGAATTTATACTTTAAATGTGCATCAACCAAGGTTACAGACACGGTATTTGAGGGGATGAAAAGACAAACTACTGCAATTAGGAACGTGACTAGCACAACCATCTTCACATTACCAGTTGGATACTAGCGTATTACAAAAATCAAACAGTAATTGTGGAATCTCTGCTCCGAGTTGCGTAAGATCCTTTGGTCTGCATTTCAGTGACTTTCAGTAGCCAACATAGGAAAACGGAACACTGGAGCAGGTTGCCCAGAGAGGTAGTTGAGGTCCCAGCCCTGGAGATATTCAAGGTGAGGCTAGACAGGGCTCTGGCAACCTGATCTATTGGAGGATGTCCCTGCTTATTGCAGAGGGGGCTGGACTAGATGACCTTTGGAGGTTTCTTGCAATCCAGACTATTCTATAGTTCTATGATTATCTTATCACTGCAACAGTTGTGGGAAGACAGCAAGCAGACAGCTGATTTTCCCTGTTACATATTAATCTCAAATAGAAAAAAAAATTAAATCAAACAAACCAAAACAATCAACAAAACAACAACAACCAAACCAAAACCAACCAACCAACCAAGAAAACCAAAAAGCAAACCAACCAACAAATGAACACAAAATAAGAATATATGTTAAGGATCTAGGAAGCTATTATTTTACTTCAGTACTAACTAGCAAGTACTTTTCTGTGCAGCACTTGCACATAAACCAATATAAACATTTTCTGCCAGTTAGCATGTTCTGCTAACTAGTGAGTCTGTATTTCTAAAAACCAAGAATCAAGTACAGTAGCTTCCTCAGAAAGACCCTAAGGTCTGTCCCTCAAAACCACTGTGATAAATGAAGACAGAACTCCAGAAAGTGGTAATTTTTAAAAACAAAGCTTAATTAAACACTGAAGCTTGAACTAAGACCAGAAAAATTACTAGTCTTCCATTCTGACTGTAAAAAACCCAAGACTTGTTTTGTTCTATAAGGCCTTTCATGCAAATGGCAGGCCTAAATTATGAAAGTTACATGATCTTGTCACAAAATGTTCACATCTGTATTATGGAGCTCCCTCTCAGCTGTCAAAGAAATGAGAGAGTGGAAGAGAGAGGAATACATTGCAGCATTTAAACATGGATGAGGACATGATTTTATTAAAGAAAAATGTAGCATCTTTTGACTTGAACAATGAACAAGGATACACTGAAGCAAATGCATAGATGTCCAATGGCAGTGAAAAGAGAAATTGCTGGAAATGACAAAACCTGCCACGGATCTTGCAAAGCAGATGGGATCCTAGTCCTACGCAGCTTCCATGCACCCGCTTCTGTATACTGGCACCTCTACAGCCAGGCTCCTTCTGGGAAGACTATTGCAGACTTCTACTCTGGCATACCAACACTGATATACTCCCACATAAATCCCCAGGCATTTAGTGTGAAATGCTAGATAGATTAGATTAGATTAGATTAGATTAGATTAGATTAGATTAGATTAGATCATTTTCTGTTAAAAAGAGATGAATGCTTCTATCTATCCTGAGTCAGGGCTACCAAAAATTTAAAAACAGCACTTGAAAAGCACCCTACATGTTCCAGATAGGCCAAGCATTACTGAGCTGCACAAAGTCTTCTCATCATGGTTTGTAGCTAATACATTTTTCATTTATTTGAAACATCCTTGTCTTCATTTTAAATCCCCATTTTTCAGTGTACAGTCCCATGCACTCTGAGTCATCACTGCCGCCTCCAGAAGATGGCACCAGCCACCTTTATTATATTACAGAATAACACCTTTGCCACTTTTTGCTTTCTACACTTCATTAATGCACACAAAACCTGTCCATCATCTTCACTGGCCCACTTGCGTAATTTTGAGAGAAAATTTGGTAGGCTGCTAATGGGTTTTCCAGTTTACATGCTCTTTGTAATCATTTACAAGTTCTGCAACATTGGGGTTATTTTGCTAAAACGTATAACATCTTCGTTGGCACGGTACACTTGTCTTGCAAGAATGACTATATAAAAGCAGAAGAGGTGTCTTCAAAATTTATATAGAACATAACAAAATTCTTAAACATCATAGTACAAATATAACATTACTAGAAAAATATTTTCTTATATTTTATTAAAAAATACACTGCATAAGGCAGCAACAGATTTTAAAGTTATTATTTTTTCCCCACAGTGAATTTCTTCTAAAGATAGAGATGTATCTCCATTACTAATTTCATAGAATCACAGAATCAACCAGGTTGGAAGAGACCTCCAAGGTCATCCAGTCCAACCTATCACCCAGCCCTAACCAATCAACCAGACCATGGCACTAAGTGCCTCATCCAGTCTCCTCTTGAACGTCTCCAGTGATGGCGACTCCACCACCTCCCTGGGCAGCCCATTCCAATGGGCAATCACTCGCTCTGTGAAGAACTTCCTCCTAATATCCAGCCTATACCTCCCCTGGCACAACTTGAGACTGTGTCCTCTTGTTCTGCTGCTGGTTGCCTGGGAGAAGAGACCAACCCTCACCTGGCTACAACCTCCCCCCAGGTAGTTGTAGACAGCAATGAGGTCACCCCTGAGCCTCCTCTTCTCCAGGCTAAACAACCCCAGCTCCCTCAGCCTCTCCTCAGAGGGTTTGTGCTCCAGGCCCCTCACCAGCTTCGTTGCCCTTCTCTGGACACGTTCCAGTACCTCAACATCTCTCTTGAATTGAGGAGCCCAGAACTGGACACAGGACTCAAGGTGTGGCCTGACCAGTGCTGAGTACAGGGGAAGAATAAGCTCCCTTGTCCTGCTGGCCACACTATTCCTGATACAGGCCAGGATGCCATTGGATCTCCTGGCCACCTGGGCACACTGCTGGCTCATGTTCAGCCTACTATCAACCAGCACCCCCAGGTCCCTTTCTGCCTGGCTGCTCTCCAGCCACTCTGTCCCCAGCCTGTAGTGCTGCTTGGGGTTGTTCTGGCCAATGTGTAGAACCCTGCACTTAGCCTTGTTAAATCTCATCCCATTGGCTTCTGCCCACCCATTGAGCCTGTCTGGGTCCCTCTGCAAGGCCCTTCTACCCTCCAAGAGATCAACACCTGCTCCTAACTTGTTGTCATCTTAAAACTTACTGATGATGGACTCAATTCCTTCATCCACATCATCAGTAAAGATATTGAACAGGATGGGGCCCAGCACTGATTCCTGGGGGACACCACTCGTGACTGGCTGCCAACTGGATGTGGCACTGTTCAGCACCACTCCCTGGGCCTGGCCCTCCCGCCAGTTCTTGACCCATTTCAGAGTGAAGTTTCATTTCAATAATGTTCCTTTGGAAGATTACAATACAAATATCTTGACCCTTTTGCTAGACAAGAAGGGCACTACAATGATTATTTTGGAATCTTGTGAGCATTATATATGACCATGGAGTCCATGCATATTTCAGATCTTCCCACTAAAATCTCCACATCTGTATATTGCCAGAATAAAAAAATCAAATTCTCTAACTGTAATTATCAAACCTGAGAAACTTTCCTTCACTCACTAGTTGTTATCTTCAATTCCATACTGCCAAAATATAATTTTCCCCAATTCTTCTTCTCCGTCTTGTAGTGTGAGGATACAGCTGGGATACAAACTCCTTTGTATTACAGTATCTAACCTTCACTGCACTGCACTGCCTGTATTACTTCTTCCTTTATTCCTATACTCACAGCTGGAAGCTTTCTCCATTTTCATGGAGTGTGTAGAAGAACTATCAACAAAGTCAAACAACAATACTTAAATAGTATAGTGTTAAATATTTGAAGTCACAAGTTGACAAACAGGAAGTCTCAAGAAATACTTGTTGTTTAGCACATTTACTTTGGATTAATTACAAGATTTTATTTTTTACTTCATCTCTTGGGTATATATTAACATGACACATACTCTTCTCTCTCTAGTTTTCTATATTTCAAACTGATTTTTGTAACTTTTTTTTCATTCTTCATTAGCCATTCAGTGTACTCCTCTCATTGTGGCTATTAAAAGCTCCTGATTCAACAGAAGTTTTCATTCACCTGTATTTTTTCTCCAGAACTGCCACTTGGCAGGCTTCAATACTTCATCTCAAAAAAACCCTGAAGTTACCATTTTATTATTTTTTTTAATTGTGAAGGCTGAACATATTAGGCCCTTGAAATAGGTGGAAGGCATGATGGCTGGACCTCACTGTGCCAAAATCAAGCCCAAGGCTCATTAATCAGTCTGTAAATATAAGTAGGCTCCAGATTTCTTAGGAGGTGCACAGGGAGTCAAAGTGTTTCCTCAATGTCCAAAGAGAAGGAGGAAAGAGGGAGAGGGTGAAGGCCACACCACTGTGTCCTCATGTTGGTGGAGGTGGGTGCTGTTATGCACAGCAATACAGTAACAGAGAGATCAGAAGTGGAACTTCAGCAACAGACTTTACTGGAGACTGGCTGCAGCACATAGTGACAGGCGGAGAACAGACTGGCCTGCTTTGTTGGAAAGCTGACATCAGTTCTGCAATACTGGTTATACATAAAATCCTGCTTCATTTTGTACTGAATTTGCAATGTGTCTGTACCCAAAAGCCATGCAGTGCAGGCAGGCAAACATTGTTTATAACAGTAGCTGGAGGTTTTCAGATATTTTCATTTCTTTTTCAAGGAATCCTGCAATCAAAGAACTGGGGGGAAAAGGGTATTTTAAAGAGCAGAACTTGCTTAGAACTTGCCTAGAATAATTTCACATTCACGTATGTAAATTAATGCAATCCAACTCTGCAAATTATTTTCTTTTCCTCACCAGGAATTAGAATCATCACATATTAGAATCTCACTTTGATTTTCCAAGTCTTGCATAGAGGTCTATCTTGAAAAGAAAGGAAGGATGCAACATACATGCCAAGCATTTGCAATCAGCATTTCACTGCAGGGTGGCTGAATTGGTTTAAAATTTATTATTTTAAATGAAGGAGCGTAGACTTTAATTTCTAAGAAGAAATGGAAATAAAGCTCACTAAAAACCATTTTATTAAAAATCTCTCAAACAGAATTTCAACAAAATTTTAGTGTATGTTATTGCAAGATGTTTCCTCTAGCATGAACAATATACAAAGTGCTGAATATCCTTTGTTAAAAACCACCTATTAAAACACATTTAAAGATATACCACGAGAAAATGTTCCTTCCTTTTTTAATTAATTTGTTTTGATCATCTTACAGATGATTAGGCACAGTTTCACTGTTTGCTTATGAAAAAAAAAGAAAACATATTCAGATCACATTCATATCAAATGTTTTCATGGCATATAATTATAAATGCAGACTTCTTTGAGAGAAAAAAAAAGAGAGAGAGAAATGGGGGAAAAAAGAAGAAGAAGAAAAGGCCTAGCTATTTCAAACAGGCTGATACAGTTTAACAGAAGGGCAACAAAGCTGATGAGGGGCCTGGAACACAAACCCTATGAGGAGAGGCTGAGGGAGCTGGGATTGTTTAGCCTGGAGAAGAGGAGGCTCAGGGGTGACCTCATTGCTGTCTACAACTACCTGAAGGGAGGCTGTAGCCAGGTGGGGGTTGATCTCTTCTCCCAGGCAACCAGCAGCAGAACGAGAGGACACAGTCTCAAGTTGTGCCAGGGGAGGTATATATTAGGAGGAAGTTCTTCACAGAGAGAGTGATTGCCCATTGGAATGGGCTGCCCGGGGAGGTGGTGGAGTCGCCATCACTGGAGACGTTCAAGAGGAGACTGGATGAGGCACTTAGTGCCATGGTCTAGTTGATTGGTTAGGGCTGGGTGATAGGTTGGACTGGATGATCTTGGAGGTCTCTTCCAACCTGGCCGATTCTGTGATTCGGTGATAACAAGCAATCAAATCCCAGAAAATGAGGGAATGCACTGGCATGCTACTGACCACAGAGATGTGCTCCTCCTTCTTAGCTTGTTACCTATTGGTTCTGAGAACTTAATTAGAAGACATATCTGATATCAGGGACATCCTGATCAGATAATCGGTCTCCTGGATACTCTGAACAAGAATTTTGGATGTTAATTGGTGATTTCCATTATGTATTCAAGGACTTCTGTGCTGACAGTAGAAGGTGGATTTGTCTTTGTCGGCATGGAACATGACAACATCCAACAGCCAGATCTGAGGATACTAACAGAACCAATTCTCAGAATCAGATTAACAATGTCTTAAATAGAAAAGCTTTGAAGCATTTTTGTGAAAGAAAGTTATCTTCATACAATGATTTCCAACAAGACAATTAGTTCTTTTCTTCATGGATCTAATTGTCATTAGACTTGCAGGTAATAAAGAAAGTGGAAGGAGTGGTCGACAGACCAAACAGATGTGCTGCCATTCAGGGGGAGCTTGAGGGGCTGGAGAAATGGACTTATAGAAATCTCATTTTGTACCACAAAGGGAAGTGCCAAGTCATGTCCCTGGGAAGGAATAACTCCAGCACAGGCTGGGAACTGACCAGCTAGAATGCATCTTCTCTCAAAAGGCCCTGAAAGCCCTGGTGGACAAAAAAGCTGATCAAGAGCCAGCAACATGCTGTTGCAGTTAAGAGCAAGGGCGTCCTGGGATATTAGGCAGACCATAGACAGCAATTGGAGGGAAGAAATCCTTTGCCTCTACTGAGCACTGGTGAGGCCACATCTGGATTGCTGTGTTCAGTTCTGAGCTCCCTGCTACAAGCAACATATGGAATCACTGGGTAGAATCCACTGAAGGGCCATGAAGATGGTGAATGGCTTGGATCATCTGTCATATGAAAAGAGGATGAGAGGGTTGGGACTGGAGGACGGAAAACTCAGGGATCTTATCCATTTACATAGAAACCTGATAGGGAGAGAAAAAAATATGGAATAAGGCTTGTCACAGTGGTTTGCAGTGACAGAACAATAGGCAATGGGCACACACTGTAATACAGAGAATTCCACTTAAACAGAATGAAAAATCTGTTGGTTGTGATTTTGGTTATGCCAACAAGATGGTACAACTTGCCCAGAGAAGTAGTGTGATGTGTCCATATATGGAAATAGTCAGAATTAAATGGGCATGATTCTAAGTGATGTGCTGCAGTTGACTCTACTCTGACCTGAGGGTCAGATTGAGCAATCTCTAGAGCTGGCTGCCAGATTCAACATCACTGTGACTGTGGGATCTCTCACAATAGCTTTGCTGCCATCATTATCTATTGATTCAGAGGAACCAAAACTGTTTCCTTTCAATTTCACTGAATCAAATCCCACAAACTAAGTCAGCGTCTCTGATCAAAAAGTTCTAGAATATGATGAAACTTTGGCTCTGGGAAATGTTGACTTCTTTTGAGAGCAAACTGGTCCCATAGTACTCAGTGAGCTACAATAAGCATAAGATGATACTCAACCATTGATTTCCATGAGCTCCAATTTCATGCTTTATATAAGGGAAGAAAGAGATTCTCTTCGATTGTACAGTCACACACATTGTAAGAAAGGCTAATCTAGTATAAATCAACACAGTGTTTCCAGATAAATCTTTTGACAGTCCTTTTCAGGGTGCTTCTGTAAACTCCTGTTTATGGAGCATATTAGAAGGAGAAGTTCATTGCTGTGAAAGATTAAGTCACAGTAAAGATGACTGGGGCCTCAACAGCAGCCCAGTTTATTCAAATAGTTTAGATAGACCCCATAAGCTTGAAAACTTTCTCTTTAAAATGATACAATTTCTCATACCAAGTCTGAAGAATGCCTTCATTGAACAGAGATAACCCTTTTCAGGTAAGAAAACTGTTCTCATAGAGTTGTGTTAGCCTAACGCAATGCTTGTCTTGTCTGTCCATATTGCATGTCCTCTGGTTTAAGACATGACACAGCAGAAAAAGACTAGGAATAGAGCCTCATTGTGCTATAAAGTGGAGTAAGTTCATAAGAAATGCACAAAGGAACCTGCTATACTCCTCAATAGCTTCAGAGATCCCTGAGCTGCCAGAGATGAAGCCCTTGCTCAAGCATATGTCACTGCAGCACACCTCAGGGTAACCCAACGAGTTCATAGGAAAAACACCACCTTGATTTATGAAAAGATGTTTGGTTTCTGGGAGTACCAGCTTGAAGAATGAAATGGAGAAACTTTTTCAGGGGCCCAATCTGTTCACACATAGTACAAATGACAGAACTGTCTAAACACATCTGTGATTGTGAGTATAGCGCTGAAAATCACACCGTCACTTCCCTCTTGCCATGTGCTGAGTGGAGTTCCGTCTAATGGTCACAAGAATGTCTGCAGAACCAGTTCCAGCTGAGGAAATCATAAGGAAGAATGCACAATGCAAAAAAATTTGAACAATTAAGCCTCTTCCCTTTGATTTTAATATGTCTAAGTCATCCATATCATATATGCAAACTAAAAATATATTGCTATTTTTTTTTCCAGAGTAAGTGTGTGCATTACTGATATTCCCTTATGGATATGAAGATTAAACCTTGAAAGAAACAAAATGCATAGACCTGTAAGTTACAAGCCAAATTACCACTACTGTGAAACTGCAGAAAGTTTAAAAAGAACATTATACAATGAAGTACAGTTTTGTAGGGAAAAAAAGATATCAAGACATCTTCTCCATGTCAGAATTCTTCTCTTTCCTGGAAGGGTGTCAGCATTTTAAATCATCTTTTGAACATTTGCCCACTCTGTTATGTAAATAATGCATACTCATACTCCAGAAAGAAAAAGCAGAAGTTGGTAGTTAATGATTAGAGGTGAAACAGGAACACACAACAAAACCCCAGCTCAAGTCCCATGTTCTTCAAAACAGCTGCAGTATTACGGCAACATTGTTATAACTACAGAATTTTGCTGCTTGCAGAAAACCACGCATCCAAGGGAACCCGGTCTACAATTCTTTCTCTACTATAGCTTTAACCTTCAGCTATATTTTTTACATTGTTTTGGTTTGTGGTTTTGTTTTCTGTAAATACACCTGTGCAGCTAAATATCAGAGGTTATTTTCAAAGTATGGTTTAGTAGGAGTATCTAGATTATTTTGAAACAATACTTGAATTGTCTTTCATATTTTCCAGTGGGGTATCAACTTTATTTAGAGGCAGGATTGAAAGAATATTTTGAGAGTCTTTACTCTTAATTCCTGCCTAGAGGAATATTTTGTCTTCGCACAATTTGATTACTTTAAACTTAATTATGAGCTTCCTGAAATCAGCTGTAAATGCCAAGGTAATACATACAGAACGAGATTAAAATATATAAGGCACTGATAATCTCTTTTCTTGTGATTATTCCCCCAGTAAGGATCTTCTGTATACCAGTATAATAAAAAAAAGTCTATTTTAATATATTTTATAATTAATATTTCCTGGTGGTGGTATCTTCAAACACCACCATAACTTATTTACAAAATGTATTCACAGGTTCAATTATTCTGTTGTGGGTCTTACACTGCACATATAAAGACAGTTAAATGACTTAAGCACAGATCTGATATTTCCAACATAGCAATTCAAATTGGAAATACAGGTGCTATGATCTGTGGTTTTCCCACAAATGGGATTCTGTGGCAGATTGTCTGGGTACTCGTGACTTGCTCCTCTGTCTGGTATCTTCTCAGATGTTGTGGCTATGATTCCAGCAGTCCTTGGCTCAGAGAGGGCTAAGAGGCCTCTCTTGTCATGCCCAGTCACTGTCTGGAGCTTGCCCTTGGCTCAGAGAAGGCTTGGGGATACTTGTGTGCTCTGTTGCTGGGCTGTAACCTCTTCTGGGATTCAATTCTCTTGGAGCTTTCTCCTTTCTGCCTTGGTCCAGGTGCAAGGCCTATGTGAAGCTGCTGGTCTCCTAGAGCAGGTTCTTCAGCTGCTACTCTGGCAGCATTTGGCTCTAGTTGCTCGCTGGGTGAGAACAAGGCAAGTTGCCTGACTTCTTGGCTGGTTTGAATACTGTCCCAAGACAATGAATGCCCTTTGGTAACACAGAACCCTGATAACTGGACCTGTGGGATGGGGCATATCCAGACATGGCCAGGGGCACACACAGTTCAGAGCTGTGTCACAAAGTTAATTACAGGTGGTACCTGTTTATGTGGACCCCAGGAAGTGTCCCTGCTTGCACATTCACAGGTGCTTACAGCGTTGATGCTATACATTTGCCTTGGCCATCTGGACCCCAGGAACTGTCCAGGTAAGCACATTTGCAAGTGCTTAGCTGATTGTCTGGGCTAGGGCATGTTTGGGGGTTTGATCCTTCAGGACAACCAGTGATACTATATTAATGTTTATAAGCAGTTTGGCAACACTGCTTCTAAACGCTCTTGCACCGTGCAACAGATTTGCTTTCCAGCACAAATATTAAAGCTCACTATGCAACAACATTTAATTTTATACCTATTTTTAATTGACTGTATTTTATGACTGTAAGTAGATACAGAAAGGAATCTTAGGAAACATCATAAGTGTTCCACCCTTTGAAATGTTGATATATATCGGTTTGAATTATATAACTAAACACAATGTGCACTCAACAAAATTAAAGTAATAATAATTTTTATGTTCTTGCACTGTACGGAGGCCTTTAGTAAGTATAGAAGCTTTTGAAACAAGGATCTTAGACTTTTCTCAGCAAGATGGTGTTTCAGCCCTTTGCTCATTCCATCCATTAAATTAGTTCAATTCTATTTACTGCTTTGTTAAAATGCTTTTCAAAGGAGCAGTGCGCTAGGCTAAGGAAAAGTCATAAGAGGGAGTAAGCTTATAAGTAGTTTTGTATGGATATTTTTCTGAGAGAACTCTGCTCACCAATCTTTCACAAATGACACAGTGCAAACAATGCAGTGGAAGAGACACCCAGACAGAATAACCTCTGACAACAGCCAGCTTTTCTGTTAAAGTCTGCTTAGCTAAAAATTCCTCATGCAGAAGTTTTGTGGAAATGTTTCTACACAGTGGTCAAAATTATTACTGTACTATTGGATGGAAAAGAGAACTTGAGCTCTAATGAGGAAATATATTATACGAAACAGCATAACGGTAAATATTTGCAAGAAAGAGTTAAAATAATGCAATCTTGGAAAACATAGTTTGTATCTGGAATTGTTAACATTACAGATAAAGTGACCATGAGAAAGCAAGTATCTAGATTATATTCCACTTAGGGAATAGAACCTGGAAAAAAGTTTGGTTTAACTTCAGCAGGCTCTCAAGTAGGCAATTTCCTGAAATGGAAGGTCTGACTACCAGCTGCAAAAGCCTCACAGGTAAGCGTGATGTCCTGCCCTGTCAAAAGCAGTGAAGTGGTTCCTTTGCTTTGTCACCTCTAGCAATACAGGGCAGTTTTAATGGAGGCAAAGCCTGCAAATTTTACTATTTGCTTTGTATGTATGGAGCACAAAAAGACTAATTGATTTTTATACTTGACATTTGGACATTCCTTGCTGTTTTGAAACATTGCATGAAAACAAAATATAAAATGTCTTCAAATGGTTATCACTCTTCATAAAGGAACAGCCATTATGCCTAAAACAGATTGCATCTAGCTGGACAATTCTGATGTGTCCAAGTTTCTTACCAGGACACAGAGGAAAAAAATCAAATTACACATCTCTGACAAGGATGGGGTTCCTGGTTAACACAAAAAAACCTTTTAAAAACTGTCAAGTGTGAGTGACTGGTCTGTGGAAATGGCTTCAGGTGAAATGGTCACAAGGGACCTGGAAAAGGCTGAGGTTCTCAATGACTTCTTTACCTCAGCCTTCACTGCAAGGGCCTCCAGCCACACTCCTGAAATAGTTATGGGAGCTAATGGCAAGAACTAGAAGGAAGAACTGCCCATCATAAGTGAAGATCAGGTTCGTGATCACCTGAAGAACCTGAAAGTGTTCAAGTCCATGGGACCTGATGGGATACACCCACGGGTACTGAGAGAACTGGCAGATGAGGTTGCTAAACCCCTCTCTATTATATTCCAAAAGTCCTGGCAGTATGGGGAAGTCCCCACTGACTGGAAAAGCGGAAATATTACTCCCATTTTCAAAAAGGGCAAGAAGGAAGAACCAGGGAACTATAGGCCAGTCAGTCTCACCTCTGTGCCTGGTAAGATCATGGAGCAGATTCTCCTGGAGGCACTACTGAGACAGAAGAATAGTGAAGAGGTGATTAGGTACAGTCAGCATGGCTTCACCAAGGGCAAATCCTGCCTGACAAACCTGGTGGCCTTCTGTGACAAGGTCACAACATTAATAGATGAGGGGAGAGCAACTGATGTCATTTACCTGGACCTAAGCAAAGCCTTCAACACTGTCCCACACCACATCCTGGTCTCCAAACTGGTGACACATGGGTTTGATGGGTGGACCACGAGATGGATAAAGAACTGGCTTGATGGCCGCACCCAAAGAGTGGCTGTCAATGGCTCCATGTCCCAGTGGAGGCCAGAGACAAGTGGAGTCCCTCAGGGGTCAGTCCTGGGACCAGTCTTGTTCAACATCTTTGTTGGTGCCATGGACAGTGGCATTGAGTGCACCCTCAGCAAGTTTGCTGATGACACCAAGCTGTGTGGTGCAGCAGACACACTGGAGGGAAGGGATGGCATCCAGAGGGACCTTGACAGGCTGGAGAGGTGGGCACAAGCTAACCTCATGAGGTTCAACAAGACCAAGTGCAGGGTCCTGCATCTGGGTCGAGGCAATCCCAAGCACAAATCCAGGCTGGGCAGTGACTGGCTGGAAAGCAGCCCTGAGGAGAGGGACTTGGGGGTGCTGGTGGATGAGAAGCTCAACATGAGCTGTCAATGTGCACTTGCAGCCCAGAAAGCCAACCAGAGCCTGGGCTGCATCAAGAGAAGTGTGGCCAGCAGGTCAAGAGAGGTGATTCTCCCCCTCTACTCAGCTCTGGTGAGACCCCACCTGGAGTACTGCATCCAGTTCTGGAGCCCCTATTACAAGAGGGATATGGACATGCTGGAATGTGTCCAGAGAAGGGCCACCAGGATGATCAGAGGGCTGGAGCACCTCTCCTGTGAGGACAGACTGAAAGAGTTGGGGCTGTTCAGTCTGGAGAAGAGCAGGCTCTGAAGTGACCTTATTGTGGCTTTTCAGTATCTGAAGGGGGCCTGCAAGAAAGCTGGGGAGGGACTTTTTAGGATATCAGGTAGTGATAGGACTATGGGGAATGGAATAAAGCTGGAAGTGGGGAGATTCAGGCTGGACATGAGGAAGAAGTTCTTGACCATGAGAGTGGTGAGAGCCTGGAATGGGTTGTCCAGGGAGGTGGTTGAGGCCCCATGCCTGGAGGTGTTTGCAGCGAGGCTGGATGAGGCTCTGGCCAGCCTGATCTAGTGTGAGGTGTCCTTGCCCATGGCAGGGGGGTTGGAACTAGATGATCCTTGTGGTCCCTTCCAACCCTGACTGATTCTATGATGATATGCAGTGGGCCCTCAAAAGTACTACACCGTACCCTCTGATGACTGCACATTTTAAGACCCTAGCCACATACTTCCATTTCATATTATTCATGTATTGTCATAATCCTCTTGCAAGACTCCTTTGCTTACCTTGTGCACATAGACCACCTTTGCACACAGGTTAGGCTCTTCTAGTTTGTCCTCTGTCATCAAACCCCATCACAAACTTCTTTCTCCGTCTGCTGAGCAGAATAATACTGGTATCTTTACAGGAGCCCTCACAAACACATGAAGGGGAGCAAAAAGCTAAATATCCCCAGGAGACAGGATGGGAGCCATCCTCCACCAGCAGAATTTGTCAAATGTAGTCAGTACTTACTGCCTTTGTTTCAGTAAGAAGATTCAGCTCAGTTGTCAAACTTGTATTACAAATGACAGTATCTGCCTTTACGAAAAGTCTGGCATTTTATGTAATAGCACTGTTTATTCAAGCCAAATATATGTCAGGTTTCAAGACTATTTTTTAATTATAACTTGTTTCAGTAGAAGACTTAAGAAAAAAGATACACATATGTGGGAGTCTGTAGTCACTCTAATGCAAACGAAAATCAAAAGGCTGCTTGGAGAACATAGATGCCATATTACTTGTTTTGGTCTCCCTGGTTCTTTTGTTTAATAAATTTATGCTTATCCACTTAAGTGCAGGCCATCAGTAATAAATCCAGCTCGTTGTTTCTGTTGTTTCCATTATGTTTAGAACTAAAACTCTGAAGAAATTTGGCAAAAGCAAAGCATGTCAGATGGACTGAACAGCCTCCTTAGGTAAAAACAGCAAGATTTCTGAACCAAGGGAAAGTGTAGTAAATGCTGTCTCTTTTGACTAAAATAAAACATTCAATGCACTGCCATACAGCAAACAATTGGATAAGCTACAAAAGGAAATTATTAAAGAAAGTCAAAACCTGAAACGGTAATTAGGAATAAAAGTGCATCAGATTCTACAGCTTCATTAGTTGTCTTAATGTCAAAAAAAAAAAAAAAAGAAAAACAAAAAGGCAAAAAACCCTTCAGTAACTCTAGCCATATTTGTCAATGACAGAATTTTGGAAAGCACTCAGAGAAATACCTGAATGATTTACCTATGTCAGACAACAGAAGAAAGATAATTCAACAGTTGTTGAGTGACAAGGAGGATTATATGATAAGGCCACCAAGACCAAGGATGTATCTGGAAATAGAGGAAATAAAGTTATTTTGGAATCCTTTAGCAGTAACCTGTAGTCTTTAAGTATTTATGTTGTCAGTCTGAGGGTTTTTGTTTTGGGGTTTTGGTTGTTGCTGTTGTTTTTTTGGTTTGGGTTTGTTTTTATTTTGTTTGTTTTACTTTTTTAATATTAAAAAATATTTACTTCTTTCAGAGTAAGCACAGAGAAGGGCTGTTCAGGGAGAAAGATGCTTGATGAGGACTGCTAAATTAACTGTTGTCACTCAATAATACCACCACCGAGATAAACCTTATCTTTTGAAAGGCCGACATCAAAACTAGAAAAAAATAGGTCAACAAGGCCTATTAGACTAAATTTAGACTAGAACCCAGGAGAATAATTACTAACAACTTCATGCAAATACCCAGCTTCTTTTAAAGTGATTATCAACACACTCAAGGAGGGGTCACAAAGCAGTGTTTAAAATAATGAGGAAGCAGATAGAGCAATGTGGAAAACACCTTCCGTGCTTTCAGTGAATGCTAGTCTGCTGTTTCTTGATAGACCACTGGGCCAACAACCATAACAGCCTAAAGAACTTTCAAAATGAAAGCCAGTCCCCTTTGACTTTATGTTTGAACTGTGAAAACTCATTTCTGGCAAGAAAAGTGGTGATATTAGTCTCAAATGTTAAATAAACCAAAACCAAAACCTACCTCAAATTTTTGTTCTCATAGGAACCAAAATCAGATCAGCAACATTTCTATTAACACTTTCATAAAACTACAGTTTTTGTCTTATAGAAATCAACAAACCTTGGATTACTTGAGGTTTTGTCCATATTAAACAAGCTCTTAGCAGCTGGTCTCCTCTAGCAGGTCTCTAATGGGTATCCCTAATCATAACAGACAATCACTTAAATTAAGCTTGTGAACCAGACGAAAAACAGTGAGCTCTTGAGCCTAAGTTGAATGACAGATAGCTATAAATTTGCTAAAGCTTGATTGCACAGTTTATGTAAACTGGGAAATTATAAGAAATTTTCTAAGTCACCTTGAGATTGTTACTGGATGCATCCAAGAACAAGTAAGAAAGCTAGACAACATTTTTCTCACACTCCTGTGCATCAGCCCTCATTCTCTTGGGACATCTAGAACAGCTCCAAGACTCTAAGGGTATAGGTGCCTAACATGGTATCAGGATTGGTATATGTGACAAAGGCAAGTTTTGTTCAATGTAAACTATATAGTCACATAGTATAACTGTATTAGAACGTAAAGCTGAATCCAGAAATGGTAAGGAATTGTTTGATTTCTGTCTTCTAAGTGTTTACGCCCTATTACTAATTGCCTGATCTCCAACATACCAGTCTTATGCTTCGCTTTCATATACAATCCTGGATGAGCAAAAGCAACCCAGCTGAATTGCAGTATCACAGTGATTATGCAGCTGAAGAAGAATCAGAATTCTTCAAGTGTCGTGGCAGGAAAATTTTGTGGAGATGAGAGCACACAAACAATAGCCTATGCAATTCAGATTAAACTGAGTTGCAGTGGCCACACATAGGACTTAGTGAAAATAGTCATTATCATCTGAGCAAGCAACCTTCAGCCTGGCAGAAAACACAATGAAGCTCCAGAGAACTACAGTACCTGTGGAGCACTCTTAGAAACAAATTATTCAGGATAAAAGGTGGACAAAAGGCTTTGAAATCATATTCTGCACACAGGGTCCCTTGAAACCTAGAAGACAAATACTTTTTCACCCATGTAGCTAAGCCAGATCACCTTAAGGTTCTACCTTCTTGCTGAGGACTCGGATTCAAAACTTACTTGGAAAGAAGGAATAGTCTCCAAAAAGATTGAAACAAAATTATTTTTTACTACAGGCCATTATATAACCTTGTTCATCTATTCTTATTAATCTGTTTTCATGTGATACTGTCAAATGGAATTACACTTGAATGAAATTTTTTGTGTGATATACAGAAGTCTTCAGATTTACACTTTAGCATTGCACATACTCAAGTAAGATTCAGTCTAGCATACAGAAAAATGATTCCAGATTTGAAGAGTCTAAGTATTTGAATAATGCACTGAGTTTATTTTTTATTATAAAATTTTCACTTCTAAGTCCTCTTCCTGCAATAGGTAGACTGTAGCCTGTACACATTTCTCTACTACAGTAATAAAAGTTTTTGATATTTTATTGCTAATTTTCTCCAGACACGTCCCACAATAAGTCTGGCAAGTAGATGACTACAGTAGACAAAACTTTCAGTCCTTTTTGTTCAGAAAAATAGAATGGTCATAAGACATTAAAGATTCCCTTTTTTTATATATGTTTCTTTTCTCTCCCAAAAGGATCTTTTTTTTTCTCCTTTTTTTTTGAAGGACAGACCTAACTCTAAGTAAAGAACAGATTTCTTTTTTTTCCTTCTGTTGGTGGCACTTGCTGACAGGTTCCAAATCCAATGAAGAATTTTGTAATAAATATTTCTAAAGCTTTAAAAGGAATACTAGCAACACTATAAAGCAAAAGCAACTTTTATTTAAGCAATTATTTTAAATTAAGACCTACATAATTCTGTAATGTCTGTACTCTTCAAATGTAGTGACTGTTTAAGATTTCTGCAAAAATCCCCTTTGGATTTTTATGTTTTAAAATGTATTCCTTATCCCAGTTTCATCTTAGTTCTGCAAAGGTAACAATTTAGCTATTCAATTCTGGCCTCCTTTCCACTGAAAACAGGCAAATGATTAGGCCAGAATTCCTGACCTCTTACATTCCTAGTACCATGCTGAAGCAGACAAAAAGCAGCTGGTCACTTGCACAAAAACATTTCTAAATGCCGCTTGAAAATAGTGAATGGTTCTTGTCTTGATCTTTAAAATACTTAAAATTATGACTATAACCCTTCTCTCTCAGAGCAAGTCCTAAAAATCAAAAGAGCAGGCTCATTGCAACAGTGCCACAAACCCCCCTTTTAGAATAGTCTTTTTAAAATGTCTTATTTCTTCCATATCACCATCAGTCCGCTGGGAATTTTAGATTAAATAATAGGATGTATTTCATAATATACAAAGTCACTGCTTAAAATTCAGTTTTGGAAGGAACAAAAAGTTCCTTCTTCAGTGAAAACTACATCCTTCCAGACTTCAACACTGTTGTGGAAGTTTTTAGGCTGTGCCTAGAAAATTTTCCATGATCTTGAACAGGAAGTAGTAGAATGTAAATAAATTACAATTGGATGTAAAAAGGAAAATAATGATAAATTCTAAATAATCTCAAATTGGACAAATATCTAACATAAAAGTTTTATACACTAACTTTCTCTTTTTGATTCCTTCACTCTAGCAGATACTAGTTTTGGCTTTTTCTGGCTTTGCTGACCTTGGCTGCATTGCTTTGTTGTGGCTAAGTACTAACAAATGACTCTGTTCTTTCTCTTGTCCCGTGTACAGAGGGAGGGAGGGGAGCAGGAAGGGGGAAGGTATTAGTAGCTGCCTGGTCTTGCCAGAGGGGTTCTTGTGCTGTTATTTATATATTTTGTAGATATTCATCGCATTTCATATTTAGATTGCAGTTTTGCTTGTAAATACAGCTTCATTTGCTTCTGTCTGAGCTGGTCTGGCGATTTTATGTTGGGGGGAATCTTCAACACACCACAACTGTTGATCCTGAAATATAACTAGTCATAAGAGAGGTTTCTTGGTAGCATGCCTCTGATATAAACAAAGATGATGTTCAATTTTGAAAGACTGTGAATGGAATAATTTCTTACTACCAGGATACAATTTCACCTCAATGTACTTAATTTTTTTCAATTGCTGCTATGCCAAGTTACTTAGCATATAGACTCAAAACTGCTTAAAATCCATAGCTTTGTGACATTGTTATTTTTTTTTATTTCAGATCTTCTGAATATTTTCCAATATCATGGGAACTTTATGAATCTATTTCTCTTTATCTGAGAAGATGGACAATACCAATGTCTAAAAGTATGCTGATAACCACACACAGAATTTATTTAAATTTTATAAACAATGGTATCCATCATAGCAAACACAAGCTAAGTTTTTCAATAAAACCAAAGTTCAGATTATTTTTCTTCCTTTTTTCTATGAATTCCACATAGATATACTACTATTTTGTTCTGAATAGGATTAGAAAATCACTAGGTCCCCTACTGTTCATGTAAAGACATGGTACAGCATTGCCTGCATTATGAGAACTCACAGAAGCATTTTCTTGAACTGCAATATTCATACTTTCTCAAATGCAGATTCTTTAAACAGTCATCTGAAATAAATTTTTTAAAATACTTCTGTTTATGCACAACAAGCTTATCTCAAAATGAAGTCTTATTCTTTTATCTCTAAAATTTCCTTTTGAAAACAATTCTGTGCATACTGACAAGTAACTCTGAAAAATCTATAATGATTTGTATTTAATTATTTAATGCCACATCTTGATAAAACAGTCTACTTTAAAATCACTGATATGGAAGGACTGCATTTAGGACAAACTCTTCTGTCTAAAAGAAATCTGTGAATCCTCTAGGAGGATTTGTTCAATAATGAACTCAGTAATTCAGCTGCAGCATTGGTGACAAAGTCCTGTCCTGCACTGTTCTGTGAGTTTCTCCAGAATAAAACAGTTGATGCACCATGTACCATGTGTGCAAGGCCAGAGTAGTTCAAGTGCATCAGATGCCAGATATACCACATGTGCACAAGCCAACTTTGCAAACTCCTGATTTCTAGATAAATCAGATATACCATGCATGTGTTAGAATGGACACGTATGCCAGATTTCTGAATGCTCAGCAGTACGTTTGGAACTATAACTGTGGGATTCTGCAGTTAGTAGAACATGCACCCCAGTTGCTGGTAATGAACTATCTCTCTAGCTGTCTATGATGACGACATTTCACTCAGAAAGGTTGTTAGCACAAAAGGCACAATTAACTAAGCTTTCTAGTGCCGCATTATTATGTGAACTAAAATACTCTTATAAGACTGCATGCTTTCGGTTTCTTAGAGTTGTAGAATCATAGAATTGTTTCAGATGGGAAAGATCAAGTCAAACTATCACTGATGTTTGGAAATGCAATATTTTAGCCTTTTTTACAAATGGAATACACCTGATATATTCAGTAAGGGACTAAAGATGATTACCCTCAAAATCATGACATTAATTAAGATGAGCTATTTCTATCAGACACAACCATAAATCTCTGTCCAGGTATCAGAATCACCTTGCTATCCTGTCATAGTGCCAAGTGAGCAGCTGGAAATGGTCTAGGAAATGTTCCAGACATTAATTTTGCCATGACAGTCTTTCAGCATTTTTCAGAAATTAGTTGTTTGGGGTTGGTTTGTTTTTTGTTGTTGTTGTTGATTTGGTTGGTTGGTTGGTTTGGGTTTTGGTTTTGGTTTTTTAAAGGCAGCAAATAGACACATATTTGGAAAGGCACCTTTGTTAAGCTTTTCCCCTAGTGCTAACATTAAATGGTTTGTTTTACATCACAAGACCCCTGACTATCTAGAGAAGTAACAGCTACCTCCACTAGCGCTTTCAGTTCAACAGGCTGGATCTGAAATGTCTCCAAGATACAGCCCACACTCCAACTCACCTGACTCAGAAAGAGCCAGGTAGCATAGTGGGCCTCATAATATTAACTACTCTGCTGTTTCTAGTAAAATGCAACAAAGGAAGAAAGGCTGTGGGAATCAAAAGAAAAATAACAGGTGGGAGATAAGGAATAAACTATGGTGCAGAATCATAGCTTAAAAACCCCTCTGCTTGTCTATAGATCTAAAATACAACCAAAAAGGAAGATGAGCCCATCAACAGCTTTCAGTATAATAGTACTTCAGTGCATTCTCCAAAAATATATAAATAATATAAATATAATCCCATCTCTATGACTCAGCTTTCAAAAAGAATATATATATATATATATATATATATATATGTATATATATGTATATATATATATATATATATATACACACACACATGCATACAAATATAAAAATTGGAGTGGGAAGAGAAAAATATGCACAGAGATGGTAGTCTCAGTGTTGCAGAGAGTCTCTGTTTGAGTGAAAGAATAGAACAGTTACCACGTGCAAAGAGGACAGTCCAGCGAAGAAATGCACAGATAAACCACTGACCTTCATGAAGAATCTGACATTTTAGATGCAATCAAATCCTAAAAAAGGACAGTGGACTGGGGCAAGTTCAGACAGTCCCATAGCTGATGAAACAGAAAAATGGGGACAAAGAAGTGTCTATGTTGGGCAAAGATATTTTAGTGAGTACAAAGAGCAATCTAAAGAATCTGGGTGAACTGCATTTTTTTAAGCCAAATTAAGTCATAGCACAGAGGGATCTTTAAAGGGTTCTAAGTTTCTCTTTAAATGAGAAACCCCTCTAACACTATGCCCAAGTGAGGATTATGGTTGTTACTCTCTCCCTCTCTTAAAAAACAGAAGCAAGAGCTAAGGAAAGTTCCATTTTAACAGACATCTTTGCACACTTACCACTTTGCCATGGATTTCCTACTGAGGTACCACAACCAAATTGAAATGCCGCAGTCACTTCAGTAGTTTACAGAGGTGGAAGTAGTGATTTACACTTAATTTGTGTCTCATAGCCATTGTTTATTTGTAGTGATGAACTTGTGTCTGTACTAAAACAAAATGCAAATCAGGATCCTTGTAGCCTGGAAGTGTCTTGTTCCTAAATATGAGAATAACACTTGATGAAGCAGAATCATACATGTGTTTCTTTACTGACTTAAAATGCATTCCTAATTTGAGAATTTATTAACAGAGGGATCTTCATTGATTAGGTTTTGAATAATATCCTTCTGTGAGTAATTTCAGTATTTTGTTAGCTGCACCCCATGTTAACTACAGCAGACAAATCATATGATCGACAGCACTGTGTCTCAGTTAATTAAAATGTTGCTTTCTACTCCACTATCATTTTAGGATGCTGTGCATTGCAATTCCTCTATTGCATTCTGCATTTTCTTCACTACTCAGCTTAGATTTTTGCTAAGTTATTTTGCTGTCTGAGTAGTGCCACCCTACCTAGAAAGTGAACTAACTATACAGTCACACTCCATCACTGACAGAGGGACAAATCGTTACTGATTTACTCACACTATAACTCGATGATGCAATAGTGTGAAATACAACATCTCTGAAGTCCTCTCAGTACCTCAGAGAAATAATCATCAGGGACTTTTAGTAACGTGGCCAAATCTATTGACAGAAAAAAACATAATTAAGAGGCTTGCCTTCTTAATGGCTTGTATGAACTAATTTTAAGACTGATCTTTTAAAAGCTTTCTAGTATGCCTAGACTTTTGCATTCTTGTATTTAAAAGTTTTTTATGCTCAGCATCAGGGCATGCTCCATCATCTTCTAATGCATTGTGTCAGGAATGATCTGAGCATTTGTAGTCTTGATACACACGTGGTGAAAGCTTGAATTACGTATTTTCATGCAACACAATGTGAATGATTGACAGCTGTCATTTAATATTGTCATTTAAAAAAACATTCTAATACCTAAATATTAGTGAAATATTTCTTCAAAAACCATCAAAAATTAAAAAGCTGTAATCTCCAGAACAGTTATATTGAACAAATCCAGCCTTGCCACAATTTTGGTAATTAAATGAGAAAGCTCATGCTCATCTCTGTGAGGTGGACCTCAATGCACCTACCTTCACTGCTAAGCTCATTAAAATCTTTCTTTGTTGGCTGCTTCATTAACCTTCATTAACTTTCCACTTCTCCCCAAGCTTCCTCCCCAATGTACAGCTTTATTCATTTTCTGTGACAATTTTTTGAGACCCAAAGCCTCTCACCAGCCCCTTTGGACATTCTAAGTCATGCAGCCACAAACAGTGACCTCATACCCTTTTCTGTTTCACCAGACAAGGTGATAGAGGATACAGAGAACACAGAGTTACTGAATGCCTTCTTTGCTTCAGTCTCTACTGCTATGGACAGCCCTCAGGAATGGAGATAAAAGCAAAAACTGGGAGAAAGGACGACTCTCCCTTGGTCAAGAACGATCAGGTTAGAGATCACTTAGGCAAGCTGGACATCTGCAAACACACAGGTCCCAACGGGGTGCACCCACAAGTGCTGAAGGATCTGGCTACGGTTGTTGCTAAGCCACTCTCCATCATTTTTGAAAGGTCATGCAGAACAGGTGAGGTTCCTGAGGATTGGAGAAAAGTCAGCACCCCCCAGTTTTCAAAAAGAGCAAAAATGAGGACCCAGGAAACTCCAAGCCAGTTACCCTCATCTCCATCCCTGAAAAGGTGATGGAACCTTCTGGACGTCATCTCTAGGCATGTGGAGGAAAAGAAGATTGTCAGGAATAGTCAGCATGGATTCACAAATGGGAAATGATACTTGATTAATCTGATAGCCACCTATGGTGGTGTGACAGCTGGATAGATAAGGGGAGAGCAGCGGTTGTTGTCTACCTCGACTTCAGCAAGGCTTTTCATACAATCATAGAATCAAGAAGGCTGGAAGAGACCTCAAAGATCATTGAGTCCAACCTGTCACCCTAAACCTCATGACTATCTAAACCATGGCACCAAGTGCCATATCCAATCCCCTCTTGAACACCTCCAGGGATGGTGACTCCACCACCTCCATGGGCAGCCCATTCCAATGGCCAACCACTCTCTCTGTGAAGAACTTTCTCCTCACCTCCAGCCTAAAAGTCCCCTGGCACAGCTTGAGACTGTGTCCTCTTGTTCTGGTGCTGGTTGCCTGGAAGAAGAGACCAACCCCCTCCTGGCTACAACCTCCCTTCAGGTAGTTGTAGACAGCAATGAGGTCACCCCTGAGCCTCCTCTTCTCCAGGCTAAACAGTCCCAGCTCCCTCAGCCTCTCCTCATAGGGCTTGTGCTCAAGGTCTCTCACCAGCCTCATTGCCCTTCTCTGGACATGCTCCAGCAATTCAACATCTTTCCTAAACTGAGGGGCCCAGAACTGGACACAGTACTCAAGGTGTGGCCTAACCAGTGCTGTGTACAGGGGTACAATGACCTCCCTGCTCCTGCTGGCCACACTATTCCTGATGCAGGCCAGGATGCCATTGGCTCTCTTGGCCACCTGGGCACACTGCTGGCTCATGTTCAGGCGGCTGTCAACCAGTACCCCCAGGTCCCTTTCCACCTGGCTGCTCTCCATCCACTCTGACCCCAGCCTGAGGCTCTGCATGGGGTTGTTGTGGCCAAAGTGGAGCACCCGGCACTTGGATTTGTTGAATGCCATCATGTTGGACTCTGCCCATCTGTCCAGCCTGTCAAGGTCCCTCTGCAGAGCCCTTCTACCTTCTAACAGATCAACACCTGCTCCCATCTTGGTGTCATCTGCAAATTTACTGATGATGGACTCAATCCCCTCATCCAGATCATCAATAAAGATATTGAACAGGATGGGGCCCAGCACTGATCCCTGGGGGACACCACTAGTGACAGGCTGCCAGCTGGATGTGGCACCATTCACCACCACTCTCTGGGCTCGGCCCTCCAGCCAGTTCCTAACCCAATGCAGAGTGCTGCTGTCCAAGCCATGGGCTGACAGCTTGGCCAGGAGTTTGCTGTGGGGGACAGTGTCAAAGGCCTTGCTGAAGTCCAAGTAGACTACATCCACAGCCTTTCCTACGTCCACCAGGCTGGTTACCTGATCATAGAAGGAGATCCATAGAGTCTTCCACAGTCTTCCATAGAGATGAGTGGACAGTGAGGTGGATTGAGAGCTAGCTGGATGACAGAGCACAGAGGGTTTGATGAGAGCTACAGAGCCTGCTTGGAGGCCTGTAGCTAGTGGTGTTCCCCAGGGTTCTCTACTGGGTTTAGTCTTGTTCAACACATTTACCAATGACATGGAAGAAGGGATAGAATGTACCCTCAGGAAGTCTGATGATGATATGAAACTGGCAGCTGACACAGAAGAAGGATGTACTGCCATTCAGCAAGACCTGAACAGACCTAGAGAGTCTGGCATAGAGGATCATTATGAAGTTCAACAAAGTCAAGTGTAGGGTCCTGCACCTGGGGAGGAATAACCTCATACACCAGTACAGATTAGGGGCTGACCTGCTGGAAAGCAGCTCTGTGGAGAAGGATCTGGTGAATAACAAGCTAACCCTGAGTCAGTAAGGTGTCTTGGACAAGAAATCCAGTGGTATCTTATGGTACACTAAGAGTGTGGCCAGCAGAGCAAGGGAGGTTCTTCTCTACATTTACTCTGTCCTAGTGAGGCCACAAGTGTAGTATTGTGTCCAGGTCAGGGCTCCATAATTAAGGAGGGACAGGGAACTGTTGGAGAGAGTCCATCAGAGGGCCACAACAAGGAAAAGCTGAGAGACATGGGGGTGCTCATCCTGGAAAAGAGAAGACTGAGAAGGGATCTTATCAATACGTACAAATATCTAAATGGTTAGCATCAAAAGGATGAAACCAGACTCTTCAGTGGTGCTCAGAGAATGTGGACAAGGAGGAACAGGCACAAACTGGAACACAGGAAGTCACATCAGAACCTCCTCAGGTGAGTGAAGACTTCTTTATTTGGAAGGTGTCAGAGCACTGGAACAGGCTTCGGAGGGAGGCTGTGGAGTCTCCTTCACTAGAGATATTCAAAACCTGCCTGGACATGATCCTGTGCAACCTGCCCTAGGTGATTCTGCTTTGGCAGGGAGATTAAACTCAATGATCTTCAGTGGTTCCTTACTATCCCTACCATTCTATGATTATAGATTCCATAAGGTTTCACTCCTAGTTTCTACCTGTGATGGACAGAAATCCAGAGAGCCTGTTGGCTTTTGCCCGTTTTTGAAGGCAGGTGTGGCATTTGCCTTTCTCCAGTTGTGGGTGACCATTCTAATCTCTATGACCTTTGAGAGCTAATGAAGAATGGCTGCACAAGGACATCAGCCACCTCCCTCAGTACCTTGTGGTGCAGCTTGACAGGTCTCAGGGACATATGTGGGTTGAGTGTTCCTGTGTGATTCGTGACTTAACCACAATCTCCAGCTGGTAGCTCCTGTCCCCTTTGATACCTCACTTCATGTAGAGGTCTGGCGGATCTTGCTGGTGAAAATAAAGTAATGAGGACCTGCTCTATCCATGTTTGCTGTCACTATATCTATCATCTTTCTCCATCTGTAGTGATCCTCTCAGGAAAATCATTGCACATCAGGGAGTCAGTGATCCACACACCAGTAAACCTGGCCTATGGTGTGTTGCACTGCAGATATGACTTGGCTTACAGCCTCTGTTGTGCTGTGCAAATTCCTTGGCCACAGGGCAAACTCAGCCAACTACATTTAAGAGAGGAGTCTGCGAGCAGCTCTTTCTCATCACTGGCAATTACATCACCTTCACCACCTTTCCTTCAACTGAAAGTGCAGCAAGAAGGTCTCATGAGAACATTGTTTCTGTTTTCCAGCAGCAAAGACAAATAAATTTGTCTCCTTAGAAGAAAATCTTATAATAGTTTGAGTGAGGAAAAATGGGTAGCTTTTCTATGGACAGGGCCTGCATGGTTTGCTGCATGAAGTCTGGACCATTTGATAAAAGGAAGTTTTTTTGGTACCCTCCAGAAATCTCCTGGATGACTGCCATCCTGACACATGAAGTTCCCAGTGATGATGGGAGTTGGTGCCACAGATATTTCAGGGTTTTCAGAGAAAGATCTGTCTACATCCTTAGCCTGGATGGTGTGTGTGTAACACATCCCACACAGTGTTTCCTGTGTCACCTTTCCTCTGACCCTCACCCACAAAGGTCTCTTACCGAGGCCTCAGCCCCACACGCTGGCCTGCTCCTTCACAAGAAGCACAACCTCCTTCCTCCTTTTCTCATCTCCATGTCACAGCACTCCAGTCACATGGGCTGTCCCAGCATATGACAGCTATCCCAATGATGCTGCAGCTCTAAGACCACATACTGAGCTCTTGTCCCTCCTGCTTAACAATGAGGCTGTGTGCTGATGTTCACACATCCTGGAGGTGGGTGTCCTTTTGTCCCATTTTAACATGCCTGAGCTCTGACTTTTTCCCCTAACCCTGCATTTTTGCTTTCTGTCCTTGCCCCCACCATTTTCTCACTTAACCGTTGGCTGTAATCTCTCTCCTGTATCACTCTTAAACAGGCTTCTCACCAGGCTGGGCAGACTCTTGGCAAAGACACTTTTACCACAATAGGTGAGAGAAAAAAGACAGCTGATTCTTAAATTCAGAGATGTGGAACTTGGAGGGCAAGCTAAGTTTTCATGAGTAATCACTGTTTCATGAGTAGTCACTGAAATCTAGCTCTTCACTCACTGGGTGGCAACTGCTGTACTTCTACCGTTCCCCAGACACATACACATATAAATATAGCTCAGCTCTGCCATGAGGTAGCTGATTTGTCCCTGCCAGTCTTTTGTACTCAAGCCATCTGATTTTCAGTCTCCAGGACATGATCTGGTTCACAGCTAAATTTCATCGGGGCCACAGCGAACAAAAAGAAAAAAGTTGTGTTTCATGCATTTATACATTTCTTCCTTGGCATTTTGTTTCTAAGCTACTGAAAAGATCCTGTGGGAAAATTCAGTTCAAAAGCAATAAGAACAACCTATTGTCTTTGAACAATAAAGAAAAAAGTTGCTGTAATCAGAAACTGCACTGCAGAAAAACCATTTAGCTCCTCTTTTTACTAAACTAGAACACTATACGGTGCAGCTCTTGGTTAAAATGGGCTGAAAGACCCATGCAATTCAGAGACCATAAGTAGAAATGACACTCAAGATCTTGGTAAAAGAAGTCAGATGTTCCTCTTAACAGGTGGAAATTTAACATGATCCAGACTGTTTTGAATGGCAAAACTTTCATCAGTTTGAGCAGAGGGTTTCCACTCAGCCTTCTGCTACCAGTTACACAAGCAGGTGACAGAGATAGAAAAACAGCTGAAATGGCTTCATTTCTAAAGCAGTAGTCATACTCTAAGTTCCTCAATACATAACCCCTTTTACTCAAAATGTAACCATGACCAGTACATTATAAGCAAAGAGCTGTAAAGTTAGATTGTTTAGAGGCAGCCACATTTGTGATCCAGACAATGTTAGCTCTTGCAAACCTTTTCCATCTCAAACATCCTTCCGTTCCTCAGCTCCTGCCAAAACGTAACTCCCTCTCTATTACTCATGGACAAAAAGCAAAACAAGCTAAATAAAACATGACCCTCTCTTCTCCCCCTGCCCTGTCTTGGTAAAGAAGTATGACTACAAAATATTCTTCAGAAGGTAAAATTTACAGAAAAGTAAAAAGTAAGCCTTTCACTGAATAAATGTGAAACATCAGTATCAGCAATTCCTGCAGCCACATAAACAAAAGGAAGGTTGGAAAAATTCAGACACTGGTAGACAGTACCTGATAAGATGAATGCAGAAAAATAACATAGCTATTCTCACTACTAACCACAATGCAGAATTGCTAATGAAAAACCTATGAATCTGACATAAAACCTAGAGCAAGCCTTAATAGGGAGGAATCATGCCTGACAAATTTGGTGGCCTTCTGGGACAGGGTTACATGACTGCTGGATAAGGAATGAGAGACTGATGTCTACGTGGACTTGTACAAACATTGGACATTGCTGCACATCTCTTCTTTCTAAATTGGAAAGACATGGATTTGATAGATGAACCACTCAGATGATAAGGATTTGGCTGGATGGTCACATTCAAAGAGCTGCAGTCAGATCCTCGATATCCAAGTGGAGACCAGTGAGAAATGGTATTCCTTGGGTGTTAGTATTGGGACCAGCACTATTTAACACCTTTCCTTTCAATATCAGCAGTGGGATTGAATGCACCTCAGAAGTTTGTTGATGCCATCAATCAGTGTGGTACAGTTGAATTGCTGAAGGGAAATGGTGCCACCCAGGGGACTCTGATGTATAAACTCCACGAAGTTTAACAAGGCCAAATGCAAGCTCCTGTACCTGGGTGGGAGAAATCCCAAGCATATATACAGGTAGGATGGAGAGTAGTCCTGTAGAGAAGAACTTGGGGATGTTGTGTGAAGAGAAGCTCAATGTGACCCAGCAGATCAAGGAATCACTCTTGTAAGACCCTACCTCTAGGGGTTTCAAAACTCAACTCTGGGACTCCCAATATAAGCAGGACATGGACCTGTTGGAGCAATTCCAGACAAAGGCCATAAAAGACCTCTTTTATGAAGACAAGCAGATGGAATAGGGATTATTGAGCCTAGAGAAGAGAAGACCTCACAGCAGTCTTCCTGTGCGTATAGGAGGACTACAGGAAAGATGAGGAAGGGCCTGGGACTTTTTACAAGGCTATGTAGAGACAAGGCATGAAGTAATGGCTTTAAACTGAAAGATGGTAGATTTAGATTAGATGTAAGGAAGGTGTTCTTCACTGTGAGAGTGGTGAGGCACTGGAACCTGTTGCCCAGAGGGGCTTTGGATGTCCCATCCCTGGAAGTGTTCAAGACCAGGCTGAATTGGTCTTTCAGATTGGTCTAGTGGAAGGTGTCCCTTTAAGTGCCTTCTTTAAGGTCCCTTCCAACCCAAGCCATTCTATGATTCTATGAAATTATTAATAAAATGAAGATTTACCTTTTTCTTGCATAACAAGAACATACACCTAAGTGGCTTTGCAAGATGAGACCCCTTATACACAATAAATACACACACCCTGGCTCCCACTGAATTTTTTTTTGAATGAATCTCATATTTACAGACCTAAGTTTGTCACAAAGGCAAAACCCCCAAGATTGCTCTAAAAAAAAGTGATATTCTAAGTTTTCAGGGAGGTGCTGAAGGATTACCCACATGATCTTTCACTTATCCAAAACTGTCTGCACACAGTAGTGATCTCTCCCCTAAGGCATACTAGAAAATATTGTTATGCTATCCTACTTAAGGAGCTAAACCATTCAGAAATCGTGACAGACCTGAGAACCATGGTATTAAGGCAAGATAAGAGAAGAAAGATGAGCAAAAAATATGTGTGTATGATGATGCTTTTGTCAGCCCACCTACTTCAGCACTGAGTCCCAAAAGTCCTCTGCAGACCAGTGACAATCTTTAAAAAGCAAACTGTGGCAAACAAATGCAATTTACTACAAGAAGAACAGAATCAGTGGGATGCTAATGATAAAATTATTTAAGTATCACCTTTTTTTTTTTTTCCCCAAGGATTGTTTCAGGGGCAAGAAAGAAGGAAAAGAATTGTAGTAGAGAGAAATGTATTAAGGATTAGTATTTCTGGTATTGTTTTGGAAAACACTTTCAAGTCAATTATTCTCAGTGAAATATGATGTCATAAATCTTATGCTGTCATTAAAAAAAAGGGGGGGGGAGAAGGTAAAAAAAGGATATAAATGAAGGAAACACAAAATAATAGCTACCCATTAACAAAAAGTATTTTATAAAAAAAGTAATAGAAATTCAAAACAATCAAACAAACACAATAAACAAACAAAACCGCATCCAGAATCAATCATTCTTACCTGTTCTGCAATTTCTGTAATTTAGTAGTTTATGTATAATGCAAATCCACTAGTATAAATACACCATTTTAGTACTGCTTTAGAGAAGATAACAGGAAGACATTGCTCATCCATTCAGAAATATTCTGGAAATCTAAAAATTAATCAAAGATTAACACAGAATTTCAATTCTGGCCAAACCTGGAGTAAAACATTAATCTTTGCTGCAAGCCACAAGAAACACTTTCCTTAGAACACAGAAATGCAGCATGCCCTACAATAAAAAGCCAAACCAAACAAACAACCAAAGAAACCTCCCCCCAAAAAAACCCCAAACCAATCCTCAACTGCAGTGTGCATTTTTCTCATGAGTTCTGGTGACAGATCTCCTACCTGAAATTAAATGTAAAGCACTTACTGCAAAGAAAAGTTAGTGTATTCTGAAGGAAAACATCAAACCAATCTAAATTATAGTATTTTGAAGCAACAGCATGGTAAAGATTAATGCAAAGCTCCTCCTCTTCACCCTCCATAAGAGACTATTGTTACTTTCTCTGATGCTTTCTAGTTGCCATGGTATCCTTTCTACCGTAGGTCTCTTCACCCTTATGTTATTTCCCCAACTGGCATTCAACCTGTGGGCATCTTCCTCCAAGCTGCAAAGCTTATAAATCTATGTTTCTTTTCGAAACAATACATTCGATCTGTTGAATAAGGCTTATCACTCCAGGCAGACACCAAGTCAGCTTTTGGAAAGAACGTGCAACATTGTTTCTAAACAAATAGGAAATGAGGTTGTACTTGTACCGTGAGCAGTTCACCTGGAATCTGTTTGTATGTGTTTGTTGAGCACCTAGCACTAGAGTTCCGATGCCAAGGATAAAGACTGTCAAGCACTCCAATAAATATCTCCCACTTTTCTTGAATACTCAATTTGTTCTCTCAGTTTCTGGGTTTATCTTTCCTGACATGCAGTCTATGCTGTGGAAAGCACCTTCATCAAGATGTCTGTTCATGCACCTCAGAGATTCTTGACACATCCCACTGACTTGGCTGAAGGCAGGAACACCACCAAGGAAAACACCTTCCCAAGCAGAAAGCCTCTATACCCCAAGCGCATGGTTTTGATCTACCTTCCTTCAAGCCTTTCACTATGACAGCCTGACTTTCCTTCCAGCACAAGTCTCCAGCCGCCACTTTCCAGCCACGCCGGCTGAGCGCCCGAGCGACTCGGACATCCGCGCCGGGAGGCAGCCGCGCCGCTGCAGCGGGGAGACTTGCACCTGCGGCACCTGCAAAATCCGGCTCATCGCACGGGAAGGGAGATCTCTAATCCCAGCGTGCAGCAAGTTTTTTCTCCCAAACCCACATTCACAAGGTGCCCCGGATGGGGGGTCCCGGTCCCGGTCCCGGTCCCGGTCGCGGGCACTCACCAGCTGTGCTGACGCGGAGGGTCCGCCGCGCTTGGAGGAACCGCGCCGGGAGCTCAGTCGCCGCCAGGACTCAGCTAGTCTCCCGCGCCCGCCGCCCGCCGCGCCCTCATCATCACAGCCCTGCTCCGCCGCCCCGGGGCTCCGACGCCTCTGCCCCATGGCCCGCGGTGCCGCCAGGATTCGCCGCTCACCTCAAGCCTCTCCGCGCTGCCCTTAGTTTTAACGATGGTGCCGAAACACGGCAGGAGGAGGGGGATGCCGGAGAGGCGGGCTGGGGCGGAGCGGCGCCACCCGCCCTCCGCGGCCACGGGATGGTCCGGGGAGAGCCCCGGTGATGGAGGGCGGTGAACTGAGAGGCGGGAAGGGAGGGGCGCCCGAGGCAGCAGTTGTAGAAGGGCTGATAGTGGACACTTTGCCTAGGAGGGGGATCGATGGAGCCCGGTGTGCGTGGTGGCAGTTACAGCTCGTCATATCCCAGAGCAAAACTCTATAGAGGGTGTGAGCCAAAAAAAGGGGCCCGGCGTGAATTTGGAAACACGGACGGTAAGCGAATGGCGCCGGTAGCTATATTGTGCTTTAACGTGACACCTTGCACCACCTGTTCACTTCAGTGACTAGATCCTGCCAAAATGTTGCCAAAATCTTTCCAGGAGGCTTCTTCTCACTAAACTACAGTAGTAGCTTCTCGGAACTACGTTATTAGTTTCTCAAAAATAAAATGTTCCTTCTCACAGTCCAACTGCACTTACAGGTCTGCAGCTTCCACACAAAGTCCAGAATTTTTCTCTCCCGCTTACACTTAGGAGAAAGGAAACTGTCAGAAGCAAAAGACAGAATTGTAGCTGTTGGTAGGGCAAGCATTTAGAGGACCTGCTTGTCTTCCTCAACTTCAGTGAGGAGCATCTCTGGAATTAACAGTCTCTGTACTGGAAAAGTCTCCCGTGGTCCTGGTCACTGTCTGAGATTCAGTATGCCCTACCAGGCACTTTCGAATATATGCAGATCAGGTTCGTTAGCTCTGCATGCTGAGCACAGGGCACTGGTGTGGTGCCACTGAGGACAGCTGCCTCTTCTCTGCCCCCTGAGATCACTGCTGATTTTTCTTCACGAGGTATGAGGATGCTATAGCTCCCACAGCTGAATTAACAAGATTAACAACAGCATTACAAGGTAAATATTTTATCTTGTTCTACAAAGCCATATTAAAAAACAAAATCAAGGTAGACACTCTTCTTCAAAGATCATTAAAAATTCAGTGAGTTTTTTTCATGAATTAAATAATTGACTTGTATTTATGATTTAAACCTTCTTACAAAGATTCCTTAGAAGACTATTTTACTGAAAAAATCAGATGTATGCTGCTTTGTCAATTAGTTGAACTTCCCATTTTTAAAAAGTTGATATGACATAATTATTCTAATAATTATAATTTAATAATAATTAATATTATTTATATGCAATATTTATGTTTAATACTATTAATTAATTGATTACAACTATAATATTTTAGTTACAGACACAGTGCTTGAAATTATTTTGGAAAGGATGTGTTTTCTTTGTAGTGTATTTAATGCCATAATAAAAAGCAAGAAAGGGGCAGAGTTTCCAAAGAATGTGTTGCATTTTCCATTGAATATAAATTGGAAGCTAATGACTAAGGCTTTCGTAATGGCATTTGGTAGTTTAATGCCCTCTATAACCATAAGCAAACTCCTGACTAAGTAACTTCCATTCAGTGGGTACAAACATTATCTGGAGGATCTTTTCCTTCCAACACACAGAACTATAGCAAGTCGGTTCATCTGGGTGAACTATTCTCATGAATGCTTTTAGCTTAAGTTATTCCCCATTGAAGCACATCAGCATTTAGTCAGCTTAGCTGACTAAATCAGATAGCTGTATTTTGAATGACACCTATAGATCAGCTCCTCTGGTATATCCTGTATCTACCAGTCACAACTATCAATTTTTCCAATTCCAGGATTTTTCTTGTGCATTTGAGGAATCTAATGATTTTCCAATCCCACAAAAAAACTTGTAAGCAAGTTAGAGTTTGAAAACTCAAGTTACATAAAACCCTAAAGAAGTGCTCTTAAGGAGTCTTGTTGGGAGGGTGAGGAATAAGAGCATCATGGGCAGGACATGAAAATGTTTGTGTTGCTGATTTGTCAGTAGTCTTGTTTACTTCTTTGGCAGCTGGAATGTAAAGTTTGCTGCCTTCACTTGTTTAGTTACACAGACAGTGTTATACTATTTATTCAGCTCACAGTATTATGCAAGCTGAAACAGAAAACAAAACAACATCAACAACCAAAACAAGAACAACAAAAAAAAAAAAAGGGGGGGGGGGAGGAAAGAAGGAGAAAATCAGAGCCAAGTGCAGTTTAAGCTTTGGCAAGTTAACACACAACAGAGATCATCTGAGTAGCACCAGAAGGCCAGATTTTGTGAAAAACAACTCACAAGTCAATAGAGGTGAAAATAATCTTTTCAGATAATAAGGCTGAAATTTCAGCACAGAAAACATCTTCCTTTTTATTATTTCAGTCCACAATTCATCTGAACCTGACTATCGTTTCAGTCACGTTTTTTTATAAACCATCACAACAGTGAGTTTCAATTTGTTGCATGGTCTGACAGGATTTAATGCATGGAAGCAGATTCTGGGCCCTTCATGGATCTACTTGAAAGAGTTCCATGCAATAAGTACATGGAGCAAAGAGGAGTCCAAGAAGGACAGTTGGTATTCAAGGATCGTCACGTCCAAGCTCAAGAGAGGTCTATCCTGATAAGTAGGAAGTTAGGCAAAAACCCTGGAAGGTATGCATGAATGAACAAGTTGATTCAGACTAAGGAACTACCAACCTGTCAGACTCATTTCTGTGCCTGGGAAGATTGTGGAACAGATCCTCCTATAAGGTGATGATGGGGTGACTACATCAGTGGACAAGGGAAGAGCTATGGGTGTCATCTATCTAGGCCTCTGTAAGGCCCTTGAGATGATCCTCCACAGCATCTTCTCTCTGAATTGGAGATTCATGGATTTGATGGATAGAGTGTTCAGAGGATAAGGAATCAGTTAGATCGTCATACCCAGAGGGCAGTGGTTAATGTCTCATTCTCCACATGGATACTGATGACAAGTATTGTCCCTCAGGGGTCCATGCTGCAACCAGTGCTGTTCAATTTCTCTATCAGTGACATAGTAGGCTGAAGTGCCCCTGTTGAAGGTTTGCAGATGACACCAAACTGAGTAGCGTAGCTGACACACCTGAGGGATGGGATACCGTCTGGAGGAACACGGACAAGCTCCAAAAGTGAGCCTGTGTGATCCTCATGAAGTTCAAAAAGGCCAAGAGCAAGGTCCTGGGGCAATTTCTGGTATCAATACAGGTTGCAGAATGAAAATATTGGGAACAGTCATGCAGAGAAGGACTTGGGGATACTAGTGGATGAAAAGCTGGACAGCCCATAAGGCTGATTGCATCCTGGGCTGCATCAAGACAAGCAATAGGTTGAGGGAAGTGATTCTACCACTATACTTTGCTCTTGTGAGACCTCACCTGAAGTACTGTGCCCAGGTCTAAAGTCCTCAACAAAGGAAAAAGATGGACCTGTTTATTGGGTCCAGAGGAAGGCTAGAGCACCTCTTCTATGAAAGAGTGTTGGGATTGTTCCACTGGAACAATACCCTTATTTCAGCCTTTTAATACTTGAAGGAAGCCTATAAGAAAGCAGAGGATAGTCTTTTTATCAGGGTCTGCTGTGGCAGGACAAGGGAAAGCAGAGGATAGTCTTTTTATCTTAAACTAAAAGAGAGGTGATTTAGACTAGATACAAGGATGAAATTTCTTATGATGAAGTTGGTAAAACTCTGAAACAGGCCTGCCCAGGGAGGCAGTAGATACCTCATCCCTGGAAATCACAGAATCACAGAATGTTAGGCGTTGGAAGGGACCTCAAAAAGTCATCTAGTCCAACCCCCCTGCCAGAACAGGTCACACAGGAACACATCCAGATGGGTTTTGAATATCTTCAGAGAGGAATTCTCCACAATCCTCCCTGGGCAGCCTGTTCCAGTGTTCCATCACCCCCACAGTGAAAACATTTTTCCTCTTGTTTCCATGGAACTTCCTATGCCTCAACTTCCACCCATTGCCCCTTGTCCTGTTATCGGGCATCACCAAGAAGAGCCTGCGTCCATCCTCCTGGTGCTCACCCTTTACATATTTATAAACATTAGTGAGGTCACCTCTTAGTCTCCTCTTCTTCAAGCTAAAGAGCCCCAGCTCACTCAGTCTCTCCTTGTAAGAAGGATGTTCCACTCCCTTAATCATTTTCATGACTCTGCACTGGACTCTTTCAAGCAGTTCACTGTCCTTCTTGAACTGAGGGGCCCAGAACTGGACACAATATTCCAGATACTGCTGTTGGGTTGGACAAGGCTGTGAGCAACCTCAGGAAGTTTGAGCAACTATTAGGAGGTTTGAACTAGACGACCTTCAAAGGGCCTATTACCTAGGGTTTTGTATACAACATATATTATGCACTACAACCAAGAAAGCAGAAACTTTAGCAGATCAAATGTTTAAAAAGACCTAAGCTACCAGAAACTGTTGCAAAAGAGTGGAAAAATTAAGTTCATGTAGAAAATAGTGCTGAGAAGTTTGGAGCAGAAGTCTATAGAAAGTTCAATTTTGTTCTTATGATATTAGTTTCTTTTGTGTATCTGCTACTAGATCTGAGTCATATATGTCTGGTTTTTAACACCTACATTACAGAAGATTTTTTTCTTTCTTCCAGTTTATAGAGTTTTAATTAAGAAAGTTAAATATACCAGCATCAAAGTTGTGTGTGGGGCTTTTTCAGAAATTCTGTCCATTTGTTGCTTGTAGTTTCTCTTGTCTAACATTTTTTCACTTTTTTTAATGCCTTCCAATTTTGTAAAAAGACAGACAAATAAAAGCCAATACCGATATTCTTTTTTAGTTCTAACGTAGCACTTTCTGAAAGAGGTAGCACTGCAGCACAACACAAATTTGATTTTGAAAGAAAAAGAGTGATCAGTCTTAGCTGCTTGCACAATGAATGAAAGTGATCATTCACTTTTCCATAAATCAGGCAACAAAATTAGCACATTTAGATTTCATACTCTGACTAGGCCACTAAAACGTATGGAATATTCAATTCCAGATCCTAAAGATATTTCTGCCAAAAGTCTTGGTAATTACCACAGCAAAAATTATTTTCTAAAGTACAAAGTAACTACAGTTTCTGAGTTTAGAAGGTTATAGATTAAATCGTTTACATTAAGTATTACTTGTGTGATTTACAGAAAAAAAAGGCATCTACAATGTAAATATGCATAGACTTCTTGCTTCAAAAAAACCTAAACATTGGTTTAAACCAGTTTCATTTCTTTTGTTCCAAACAATATAAAAGACGTGGAGGTAGAACTTTGTTATACAAGATCATTATAAAATGAGCTTTATATCCTCATTTTCACTTGAGTCATTTTGTCATAGAATTGTGGACTAGAGAGGAAAGAACTTATGGCAATTTATTTCTGAAAAGCAGAATTAAAGTTACTTGTGTGTTCAAACCAGGTTATGTTAACCTGTATGCTCTTAATCCTGTCTAATGTCCTATCCACCTGATGGTTCTTGCTTGGAGAGTTTAGACAGGGAAACACTATAAACATCTTGCTTTCTGTCTCACTATTGGAAGAAGCAGTGTAGAAAAATACAGGTGATTAATAATATTTTTTTCTCAAACATGGCTGGACACCTCATTAAAGCATGACAGGACAAACAAAGGCATGATTTTTACAGCTTTTAGAAGCCCTTAGTGTAGTGTTTATTCAAGCCAAACTCCCACTACAGAGGAAAGTAATTTTGAGCACAGGCTGCAAAATCAAACTTTGAACATCTGAGTTCTAATTACAGTCAGTATTTCTTTCTCCCATCTGTTCATATCAAAAGGTTGCAGTCTCCACTACAACATTCTCAGAAACGTTTGTAATACCTTAGAGAGCAGACAGCATGATCATATACTGTACAGTACTTTTACTAAATCTGTCATTCAGTTTAGGCAAAAAACAGGCAGCAGATTTAGAACAAAACACAGAATTGCTCAGCTTGGAGTTTAGCCTGTTCTTTACAGAGAAGTTAAATTGAATATTCATTTCAAGATACATTTAGCACTTGATAATACAGCATGAAGAGAACATTTGATGATACAACATGTTTCTGCTTAAGTCATGAAACTTGCCTGTAGCATATCGTTTACAATGTTTTGTAAAGTTACTCTACAGAGGAGGCACAGATGCTCATTCTGCCTTCTGGAGAGGGGCCCCTAGAGTTCAGGATACATAAAGGCTCAGAAGCAATACTCCTCTTGGGACTCATGCTATCAAAATATCAGGTGCTTAAGAAATGTCAAGACGTTCTCACAATATTTATGCTTTTGTAAAGAACATGCAGCTGTCAATTAATTGAGACAAACAGGGAAATCAGTATAGCAAACAATGAAACAAAGACAACACTGATAAAAGCATTCCAATAGGTGTTGTAAAGACCTGGTTACAAATATTGGCTGAGCATCCTGGTCTTCATCACAGGTCAGGCCATAACTGCTCGACAGAGCTGTCAGTGACTTTTCTTCAGCCATGTAGAACTCAAAAGACAATAAAGGGAGTTAGAGTTTCAAAAACTGCACTTACTTAGAGAACCACAGTTTATCTTTACACAGTCATTTTATTAAATAACACTTTCATAATCCAGCAGGAATGACAATCCTAGCCTTAAGCAGCAATTCTGTGCACAGTATTTAATCCTTCAGTAACCTTACCAAGTAAGGTACAACCTTATAGTTTGATTAATCTCATTATTACTACATGACTTAAAACATTTAGGTCAGTTTCTAAAACTTGAGTGGTTTTCCTCAGCATATAAATTAATGACTTCTTATTTCTCACTATATAACATGTATACTGGTTTATCTTATGCCAAATGTGAAAGATGTAAAAAAATACCTTCTACATCTGTCAGGAGTATTTTTCATTCTAATGCTACACGCTATCTTCCAAGTCATTCCTCTCAGTTAAAAAAATGTAGCAAGTGAAGACATCCCTTTGCAAATTTATTTCTTGTTTTTACATCCCACTATAGTAATTATATACTATATACATGTATGCAAAGATTTGGGAAATATTTTAGCCTTAAAAGAATGACACTGTACTCCATCCAGGAACAAATCTGGATTGCTGAAGTATTCACAACTTAAATTGCAAGTAAAGGATCTTTGTTGTCTGTCTGTCTGTTTGGCTGTCAGGGATAAAGCACTGAAGCACTGAGAGGAAAAGAAGAGATGTCAACCTTAATCTATTCATATCAGACAAAATCAAATCCTTGTTCTAATTTCACATTTCTATTCCTCTGTTAGTTTATTAATGCCCAAAATAATAACTAATTCTCTGGTCTGTTCTATTTACAATAGTCTGTCATATAAATGCTTGAACAGCAGGGAATGATCCCCACACAACCCAGAAAACAATTTTCAAGTGAAGAAAAACTTCTAGGGAAGAAAGGAGGAACAATATTTTTCTACCAATTTATCAGATTTTCCTGTAGAATGGACAGAAGTTCTGTGGGCCCTGCAATATACTATTTATTTAAGAAAAAAACCCAGAGACATTCAGTTAGTAAAAAAAAAAGTTAGTAAAGAAGAAAGATTGTATGCTTCACTTTTCCTTATTTCTAAAAAAAAATTCCTTGTGAGTGACCATAATGCCCTTTTCTGCAGAAGACCTCCTAGCATTGAGAGGTCCCCAGCTTGAATGTCATCCATATTTATCTGTAGATGGAACTGGTCTCTCTCACCGCAAAAAATTATCACTTTCTAGATAAAACCATCGTTATCTTTATCCGTCACTAAAGGGTTGCTTTCATTCTTCTAGACTTTATTCAAGACTTAAGACCAAGATGGTATGACAGTGATCCCAGAACTTTGGCTACCATGCCTCAGTCCTTTCAGAAGAGAAGTCCTGAAGAGGATCAGTATTGAAATGGTCCAGTCACCATTTGCCATGAAAAGATTATTTAAGAGGAATTTTGAGATCTTTTCATCTAATTCTTCTGTCATCTGATAGATGTGAACTTAATAATTTATGTATAATAATATGTTGAGTTCAACATCATAAAATTTTCTTTCAAATAAAGTTAAGACCTTAATCCAGCAAACTTCAAAGTCAATAGAATTGTCAGTGATTTTTACTGAAGCCACACGTTGGCTCATGAAGGACTGCTGAGTGCATATGCATGGCTACATGAAGTACCTGCTATTAAAGATTATTAAGAAAGTGCTGGCTATTAAAGGTTTGGTTTTCACATGACTAACATTTTAGATGAGAAAGCTGGTCAGGCACATTGCATTCTGTAATAATGTTATTAAGTACAATCCCAGAATACAACAAACAGCTGCTGGGCATGAGCATTACTTGCTCACCTTTGTAGCTATATACCTGTGTACATAGAAGTTGAACCTTTACAAGCTTTTGCAAAATGGAACCACTAACATTACTCCTGTACTCATTCCTCTGCTTACAGAGCTTCAAGGGAATTTAACTAACAAATAGATGAAAAGAGTATTTTATTCACTCTTCAGGATCTGTAGGGACCATTTTGAATTAACGTTCTATGTGTAGGCCTTAAACTATCAAATGTTACACCACATTTGAAAGTTGTTAGTACTTAAACACAGTTGCAGGTAAAAGATTTTTGTTTGTTTTAAACATATAGACAGAAGATTTTGTCAGGACTGGGATGAAAAATGAAATACTGGATTTCTCGTGCTCTGTCTCATTAACCTACACAAGATATTTTCTATGAAGAGCTATAGAGATCTTTTTAACTCCAAATGCTAACTTGTGAATTACAGAAATGATAGTTACACTGATACCCCAAATTCTTTTAGCAGATGACATCTTTCCACATTTCCATATTACTATGATATTTAATGTGATTATATATGCAAAATGACTGATGATTTATATCTACAAGATAATGCTTGATATCATCTAACCTTTTCTACTGTAGTGACAGTCACTTTAATTTTACAGCAGAGATATTTGAGTGAAATAGAGATGAATTATTTTTCTTAATCTATTTTTAAGACACAGACTATAGAATACAAAGACAGTTAAGCAAAGTATTACAGGTTTTTTTTTTCTCAAAATACTTCACCTTTTGATGCTGTAGAGTTCTTTAACAAAAATATTAATTTTATGGATGCAGTATGAGTGGAAACTTCTGCAAGTCTACACTCGGGCACATACATCTTGATGTTTGGAAGTATGTGTGTGAGCGCCTGAAGACGGTGAGAGAAAAGGTATGGATGCATGAAACCAACATGCTTAAAGATTTCGTAAACTAGTAGCACATTTTCATTCCAAAAGACTTCACACTGAGTTACATTGTGCTACTTCTTCTGCAACATGTATTGTAAAGATTTTTTGACAAATCAAAAATAGAACTCAGAGTCCCTTAAGTCCCTGGAGTCAGATGGAAATTTGTATTGGAAGCAAAAATACAGAGGACAAAGAATCTGTACCACAGTCTTCCACTTTCAAGACTGAAAAAAAATGTCTTTATGCTAAAGCTTAACTCACTCGGTGTTAAAAATGAGCAGTCCATACCAATGTAAGGATCTGGCTCAATGTACATGCAATGCAGCAGGAAGAAGAGCTGGTAGAGAGTACAACAGTGGGAGCATGGCCACCCTTCATAACAATTCATTGCTTTTACAGATATGGAACTATAAATGTATGCTATGAGGGTTTTCTTCCAGAGACTATCAGAGTAAAATATATAGCAAATGAAATTAATTACTTAGGTTTTTTTTTTTTTCAAAAAGAAAGAATCCCAGAAACAGTAACATCTCAGGAAAAGTTATTTTAGGCATTAAGATGTTATAAGCAGGTTCTTATTATTTTAAAGCGATTACACTGAGGCTGAGTTCTTTTAAATCTGATTTTGCATTAAATCTACTGTAACTTGAAGGGGTGGACTATGATTGGGCATGTTTTCCTGAGAAAATAGTGAGCCTGGGGAGATGAGGGAGAAGATGGGGAGATAAAAGAAAGTAAGGTAGATAAGCTGAAGGAAAAAAGAAGACAAACCAAAAGGATCTTACATAAGACAAGAAATAAAACAGCATGCCAGAGAAGAGCTGTCATAAAGACATGGTGTGTAGGGGTAAGGAAAATTATCTTTTTTAGATTTCAGAGAGTCTTGTATTCCCCAGAATTTCTGTCATCGAAAAAGGGAAGCAAAATGGATATTTGTTCTGAAGGGCATGTTAGAGGTTACCAAACTTATTCATGACCAAAATGACTGTGTACATATGTGTCAACAGATAAAAGTGAAAAACTATTAAAGATGTTGTTAGTTAATACTGTTTTTCTGGTAATGTGATAACCCTACACACCCAAGTGCATGGCCAGTACATCACTCACAGAATCACAGAATGATAGGTATTGGAAGGGACCTCTAGATGTTATCTAGTTCAACCCCCTTGCTAAAGCAGGTTCACCTAGTGCAAGTTGCATAGGAGCATGTCCAGGTGGATTTTGAAAGTCTCCAGAGGTGACTCCACAACCTGTCTGTGCAGCCTGTTCCAGTGCTCTGTCACCCTCCAAGTAAAGACATCTTTCCTCAAGTTCAGATTGAACTTCTTTTGTTCCAATTTGTGCCTGTTGTCCCTTGCCCCGTTGTTGGGTACCACTGAAGAAAGTCTGGCTTCTTGCTCTTGACACCTGCCTTTTAGATATTGATGAGCACGCATTGATAAGAGCCCCTCTCAGTCTTTTCTCCAGGCTAAGAGCCCCAAGTCTCTCGGCCTTTCCTTGTAAGAGCGGTGCTCTAGTCCCCTAATCATCTTTATAGCCCTCCTCCAGGCTCACTCCATTGTCGTTATAGACACTGTGGGGAATTACAGGACATAATTCCTGCAATATCTCACCAAAACCAGGGGAGGTAATGGTTAGACCACACCAGCTTGCAATGATATTGGATTGCATATAGCAGATGTTGTACTTGAAGATCCCTTATTTAAGAGTCACAAGCCTGGTTTTAATATTACTCAGTGATCCTGCAAAATACAAATTAAAAATTAGCGATAAAATTAATTTGACAACAGGCAAGAAAAAAAACAGATTCTTAATATTGCATTGATTTGGATAGATTCCTAATACCTTCCACAGTACCTTTTTTAATTACTCACCTGCTCTTATTATGCTTAACATGTATTTATGATTTTGCAGATGAGTAATTCTAGGAGGTAACAGCAGCAAAAAAAGTGAAATAGATTAGTCTGTCCTCTTCTGATCCCTATCAGCTCCCATATAAAAATTATTGGGATGATCCGAAAGACTGATGAAGCCCTCAAACAGTACAAAAATAACACAAAACCCCAAAGTTATTTTGGATGAATACTTTTATTCTACATACTTAAGCAAAATTAAGCAGAACATTATTTTTCTGGATATCGATTCCGATGCTGCAGCAGACTCAGTAGCCAGAAGTGCTAAGCTATTTAAAAAGCATGCATAAAATTGGTTTTGTTTATAACTTTAAGAAACAATAATGTAAAAATCTAATTCAGACATATTACAGTAATACATCAAAAACTTTTTACATCCTTCTAAAGTTCAGGACACATTTTGCTAGATACACTAGAAAACCTATATCCTAAATTCTCTGTCAAAGTGTCAAGCACTAAATAATTAATTTACTTTAAAAATGACAGCTAAGCAATGGCTCTCACTGCATTTCAGAAGATTAAGGGGAAAAAATCTAAACTCCTTACACAAAAATTCTCATTTATCTTGTACTTTGGAGGAGGGATTTGGGGAGGGGGTGTGTTGCTTGTGGGTTTTTGCTTGTTTGGAGTTTTTTTAAGAAAACAGGAGTATTGAAGAAGTTACTGTAAACTTTTCCAAACCAAGAAAACTCTGAAGAGTTAAAATACAAAAAGCAGTTTTGGGGGGTGGGGGAGGGGTTGTTGGGCAGGGGAGGTTAGGGAAGAAATTAGTGCATTCTGCATCCCTAGATGTTTTAAGCAGAAAGGAATAAGTGAACTGAAGCAGGAACAGAGTCACTGTGTTTCAGGTGAGACAAAGAGGTTTGCGCTAAGAGTATTTGAACATCATTGCTCCCAAAAGTAACTTTACCCAAGAGTTAAGACCTAAGCACAGGAACAATTTTTTTTTTTCACTCCAGTAAAAGAATAAGATGCCTTACATCAGAGAAGCCTGACACCTAAGGTAAAATAAAAATATTGAGAGACACACTGCTGTTTCACAAAAAGCAACATGAAAGATGCTGATATGCCAGACATGCATTACTCTATTCATGCAGACTGCAGTGATTCCATCACCCCTAAATGTACTGAAGGAGTAACTCGAAGAACTCTGCTCTGCACGTTTACTGATATCAATTGAGGGTGGCTTACTAACACAGAGCACTGTTGAAAAACACGTAAACCTGACTAGAACAACAAAGCATGCAAAAAGTGTAAGAAATTTAAGTCTTTTATGGGAAGTTGAAAGTACTGGAGATCTTGATATGTACCAGAGTATATCTGAGCCAATGTTTGTTGTATAGTCCAAGATATGCCACAACTGACAAATCTCCAAATGTCTTTCACAGTTCTTAAGTACGCAGAAAGCATGTAGGGATGAAATACCAGCCACTCTCAGGATTGCTAAGATTTGATTTATGAATATTTTTCTTTTTGTAATTTCAATACTTTTATATTTCTCCTTGTTCTGCAGTAAAGACAACACTTTTATTTTTATTAGTTAATTCAGAAGAAAACTAACTTCACTAGCAAAGCATGAAGGGAGTCTACTGAATTCAGTCCAAAAGGAAAGAGCCACCACCACAACAAAAATATACACACAAAAGGAAAATGTAAGATGAGAGAGTATTGAAGAAGTTCTGTGTAAGATAACCACTCATACAGACTCACCCAGCTTTCTTCACAGTTCATACATTTCATATGGAATAAAGACACCAGAGGAAAGACATTTTCCTTTGTGTTTGCACAGATTGATTCCTATTTGAGTCATGCCTGCTTATTTTTACTACCTCAGTTTCTAACTGGGGTTATCCTACCTGCAGCTGCAGAATGAGAAAACAAAACAAAAGAAAAAGTAATCAAAAGAGCTAAGCGAAACAGAAATTTTATGTGTTGGCATCTTTAGCCTCCTAGCTGAAAATCAAGCGATGAAGAAAATCTGAGCCTGATATTTTGTGCTGTTTCTTCCACAGAGCCTATGTAATGGTGAAAAATGAAGCAGTGTAGCTACCAAAATTAGCAAATGTGAAAACTTCCCAAAACTTTCCCAAAGCCACTATATAGATCAAAGGTAAGAGGCACCATATCATGCCTTCTAGCCAGAGTAATTTATGTCTTCTGTTTTCAGTAAATTTTACAAAAATAATATAATCCCTGCAATAAAAATAATATAATCCCTTGCTGAAGCAAAGAGAGGTTGTGGCTAGGACATCCTCTACACAAATTTGCTTGTCTAGAAAGAAAGTAATTTACATATAGATATTTCATTGCTCTGGGATTTATTCTAAAATTACACAGAGAAAGCTGTCTGCAAGAACATGTTGTGAGATTTACAGATAATACAGATCTTGAAAATTTAATGACCTCCTGGTAAACTGTTTTCCTTATGTTGAGGCATAAGATATGAAAAGCTACATTCTGTATTACAAGCAAAAAAAGTCTGAAAAAAGACATGTTTGGGGAAACTAAGCATTACCTGTCCTGAGTTTACTAACAATTCTCTCTCTACTGGTATGAAAACAAGCATGTGGAAATATGTAGGTTTATGTGTCCCATGACATTAAAACTGATTTAGAATATAAGAAATCAGATAATTCTTAATCTGAAGAATCAATTACTTGAAAAATATGACTTCTGGAAAAAATCGCAATTGTTATAAACCCTCACCCTTAACCATTCATTAATAATAGGTTAGCATAGCAACTAAATACAATTACATTTTCTAGACCTCCAGCACACACTGGCTGACAGTAACAACAACTCAAAAGGCTGGTGAGATTGTGGAAGCACAAATGCTGGGATCAGTTGTTCGATTTGAAAATATGGTACGTGTAGAGAGGTATTTTGAGATTCAGCACTGTGTTATAGTAATAGCCACACGTTTTCTAGAGCTGATATCACAACAGCATTTCTGGGTTTAGCCAGGCTGCCTATATTATAGCAATGATTTTCCTTGTCTCCACGATTCTTCAAGTATGTAACAGAACATACTTGTCAAGCTCTGTACAAGTACAACTCTGTCAAGCACAGTTCTCCCAGCCTGTCACATCCCAGTGAGATGTTCTTCCTTTTTATTCCGAAGGATACTCCTGGTCCCTCTCCTCACCTCTCCTGATAAAAGGAAAGGGAACTCCATTTATTCACTCTTTTGATGATCAGATTAAACTCAGCACTAAGTGAGAAGTTAATGGAAATATTGGATCTAAGAAAAATTCGAGCATATAACATACCCACGATGTGTCTTCCTAAGTAAGGCTGCCTGTAAAGTAAACAATGAGTCATTAAATAATAAAAAGAACTTGCTAGCAAAGAGAAAAATTATCCAGGAAATATGTATCAGTGGAAAATGTAAATATTTCTCCCCATCATATTCAATGAGCAGCAAACAGACAGCACTCTGAAGAAAACAGAAGCAGGAAAGGTGGCACGTGAGAGACATATTATCCTAACAAGTCTGGGAACAAGAATTTACACACTATAAGTATTGATGGTACAAATGAGTGGCATGACTTGTATTTGGCAAATGGGTCTTTTCTGCTGCACATTTATTTTCCTTTTTCTTTCTTTTTTTAACCTCTGAAGAATACATGTGTATCTTAATTCTGGGCAAAAAATCACAGATGGGCCAAACCCTTTCCTGTCCTAGAGTTTGTCCTACATCGACCTCTGAGTGTAACCAAATAATTATATACAAATTTTGCTTAGTGAGAGGTCCCTGAGCAGCACACGATGTAAGAGTTTACTAAAATCTTCCTGACAACTATTTCATCAACTCTTTGCTGTTTCCCATTTCTTTCCTTACTTCATCCTCTTGTACAAATATTGGGCTCTAAAGAGCACAGCTGAGGAAATGGAGTGCAGGGGGGAAGGCAGAGCTCCTCCAGTCTTTTTTCTTCTCAATTCCAATTCTGAACGTGTGAAACCAAAGTAGGGTAGAGTCAAGAAGCATCCACTTGTAGGTGCCCAAAGTTTCATCTCTGCCAGTGAGAAAGGGATAAGCCATCTCTGTCATCTGGAAGTCAGTTTGTCTGTTACTGCTTCTCTGCTGAGACCTCTTGCCTGTTCCTCACTGAAATGGAGGGTGACCAGATGGTGACTTGCAAACCCAGTGCTCCTAGGTGATGTATAAGACAGCCCTTTGGGTGGGAAATGAATAAAGCTCTCAAAACAGAATGCATCTCTGCTAGGAAGGTATGCTTTGTCTTCCTTTCTTTCTGCCTCAACACTAGCATTAAGCATAGAAACATCTAGAAAATGAAAAAAAAAATCTACTATTTTATTTGCTTCTCTAAGACAATTGCATGAAGTTCAGTGCTAGAAGAAGTGACCCAAGGGTCTCTAAACATTCAAGTACACACAGGAGAGCAAGGACAGAAATTGTGTGGACTGACCAGTGCTGTGTGAGACTGCTGGAGAACGAGGAGCCAGTGAAAGGCTCCAGATGTAGCTGTCCTTTCCACATTGGCAGAATAACTTTATAACAAGCAAAAAACTTAGAATCAAGTTTTCCAGTTTGTTAGGAGTATGTGGTATCTTCTTTCTCAATTTTTCACCTATGTGGTATTTGTATTCTAGGAGGCGGGTTTTTTTGTGGGTTTTGTTTGTTTGTTTGTTTGGGGTTTTTGTTGTAATGATAGTGCACTTAATAGTTGTTACAGAAGTTTTGGAATTGTTTAGCTCTGGGGAGACATAACAGTGTTCCGGTACTTAAAGAAGGACTACAGGCAGGAAAGATGTGGAGAGGTTCTTTATCAGGGAGTACAGTGATAGGATAAGGAGTTTCAAGCTGGAAAAGGGTACATTTAGATTAGATAAAAAGAAGAAATTCTTTACAGTGAGAATGGGGAGATGTTGGAACAATTTGCCAGATAAGTTGTGGATGCCACTTCCCTGGAAGTGTTCAAGGCCAGGCTGGATAAGGCTTTGAGCAACCTGATCTAGTGGAACGTGTCCCTTCCTCTATCAGGGTTGGAATGAGACAATCATTAAGGTCCTTTCCAACACAAACCACTCTGTTACTCTGTTATTTTATAACATATAGCAGTTTTACACTCCTTTGGTCATTTCAAAATAAGCTGTAGCCACATAATATTAAATTGGAACTGGTTATCACAATGCTTAATGAAACAGATACCTCTGTATAAACCCCTACCTGCATTAAGGTCTGCAGAGGGATACATCTGTAGATACATCCACTGGTGCTTTGACCTCCCTCCAGGACAATTGCTGTTTCCATGACACCCACATTCTCCTCACTCCTAGGAACTGCTGAGCAAGGCAGCCACGTTAATGCATTAACCTTAACCCAGTATCTCATGTAAAATACCACATGCTTTAGGGTGGGGGCTGAACATGGGAAAGAAGAGATTTTCCCTTAACATCTATTGCTACTGTTTCAAATCACAAAATTGAGGCAAAAGTTTCTGCCTTTTCTTTTTTTTTTTTTTGTCCCCTTCCATTTCTGATGTTAAAGAGTCACCTGCAGGTCTCTTCCACTGTGGTAGGATATCAAAAAGAAGAAAACGTGAGTGCTGCAGCATGCCGCGGGGTTGTTAGTCTCACCTATGCTCTGCAAAAGCACCAGGGACATTGCTCTATTAACTACCATTGGCAAGATTACTGCTATTTGCTGGGAGACAAAGGGAATGGAAAAAAAGCAAATGCACAAGTTCCAGACAAATTGAACAGAGAACAGTAAGGTATGTAAATATTTTAGAAAGCCACTTTAATTTTTAAGTGAAAAGAGACAAAATTGCTCAAATACACTCTCTGTTTTCAATCAGCAGGAGAGCAGAAAACCTGGACTGTACATTACATGCCCAGTGTCATTTTACAAGGAAAGACTTTACTACAAAATGCTGTTTTGAAAATGTCTAAATTTCTGATTTGGGGAAAAAAATTAGGAATAATGCAAGTACTTTTTTTGCGTGCATTATGCCACATAAATCAGCCTTAAGTCCAAAGTCTTTTAGGAAATCTTCTTTTGATAATGAAACTTGGAAAACAATCTGCCAGCAAAATGGTTCTTCAGTAGGAAGTCTGAGAACCTTCATTAAAGATTGAAAAGATTGTCCAAGGACCAAAGTCTCTCCCTCTTAAACTCAAAAGCACAAAGTCAAATAGGCCCTTTGGCTATTCTTTACAATTGTACTCACTGAAGTTATGAGAGAAAATCCTAATTCATACAGTTTCTCTAAACCTTCCCATTAAGTTTCTCTGAAAAGCATTTCACTGGAGTTTTATTGTGTCTTACTTACCTACAGGTAATGGAATGCTTTGCAGTTTAAATCACACAGCTTGTTGCCATAGAGCTTGGGAAAATTAATATAACTAGGTTTATTATTATGATGTAGGTTTATGACACCACAGCTGAAACTTTCCACTTTGAATACTTAGTTCTAATTAAAACACAGGTAGTAAATAATGCCTAGCCATACGCTGATTTTTCATCTACTGTTTTGATTACTAGATTTTAGTCCACTCCAAGAGGATTTACATGTCAGGTTTTATTAGAATATTAAAAAGAACATATATTAAAAAAAAAACCCAGAAAACAACAAACCAAACCAACCCAAACTCCACCAAAACTGTGCGCCCTTATAGAGAGGCAGAAAACTGTGTTATTGTTGGTAAAATGTTATCCATCATCCTGCATCCTACAATGTCAGTCCTTCAGTCACTGTGCAAAAGAAGATGCAGGGCTTATCCTTGATCCACCCAACTTCCAGATCACTGAACAGGGCACTCCCAGGGGTTACAGGAGTTGCTCAAGCCATGTCAGCCTGTGCAGGGCAAATATGCAAGCTATGACTGGTGATGCTAAGCAGAGCACCCGCATCTCTAGTGATCACACTTCATACGAAATTTTGTTCAATAACAGTATATTTTTGGGAAGGCTCTATTCTTAAAAGTCTATGTGAGAACTACTAGGAGGACCAATTGAATGAGACCTGTCTGGCTCCTAAGTATCTGGAACCCAACTTTTGACCAGGTTTAGCAGGAAAGTGGTGATGGGGAGAGACAGGTCTGCACAGCCCCAGGGAAAATCTGGCAATGTAACCAATCAGACATGCAGGTATAGATGCTTCTAGACCTAACTATGTGCTCTGGTGGCGTAGTCCTCAGTTACAATTTTGCCCCTACTTGAAACTCCCCAGAATAAATTTAGGCTGTTCTACTATTCTTTGGTTTCCAACTGGAAAAATTATTATTAAGAGCATGATATTGACAATAAAAGAGAAATTTCTGAAGTACAGAATATGAAGAGATTTCAGTACTTAAGCTAGTGGGGCTGTGTTCTGTGTCAGTGTTTCCTGTTTAAGAGGGGAGAAGGAAGACATTTCATCCTGAAACTGCGAATAATCCATGTGGTTTTATGTAGGACTGAAGCCACATCAGACTTAAATATGGCTAAACTCTTGTTACCAGCATGCTTGTGTCAGACCAAAGTCTTTTCCACATGTGACTATTTTGAATTAGTAAAATCTTTGACTGGCAGAAGTATAGTGAAGTCAAAGATTCAGAGTTGCACAAAATACTGGCAATATTTCATAGACTAGATTTTTTTTTTGTACCCTGCGTTAAAGGTAGGGTATAAATGTGTAAGCTGCACAAAAGAGTCATATCAGGATGAAAATAATTACACATATTAGGATATTTAGGAAGATTGATAATACTTTAAATCAGAATCTCCAAGAAAGATTTAGTGACCAGATTGCCGTAACACAGTACATAAACACCAATATAATTACAATTGTGATTAAACAGCTGAGCTACAAGATGCTTCTCGACTCTTCAGTGAGTGTGTTTCAATAGCAAGGAACTGTGACCATATTTCTTCTTAATTTGGATATTTTGGCAAAATATGTTGGATGCTGGTTTAAACTACTATGTGCAAATGGTCTCTAAGCAAATAGTCTTTTAAGCTCTACTACAGAATGTATTGTCCATGGTCTACAGAAACTAGCAGAAGTGGGAAGAAGTAGAGGGCAAGGGATTTAACAGCCATATAGAAGGCGCAGGAATTGGCAGTAGAAGAGAGAGAACAAACTTGGTCTTCCAAACAAAATCACTATTTACCTGAGTGTTTTGAGAAATTGTTCATACCCAGCTGTGCAGAAGTCTCTTACCCTGGGTCTTGCAGATCTCACTGTCAGTCTCGATTTTCCCTCCTCCTCACTATCTTGTCCAAATCTGATCAAATGCCTATTAAAGCCATTTTCCTTACTTGTAATTTTCACCAGATTTTAATTCTTGAGCCCCTTCAACAGCTCATATATTAAGATGTTAACATCCTATAACTGACTTTTTACTCCACCTTTTGTTATTTTCTGCTTGTTGTGTTCTGTTTCACTTAGCCATTTGTTAGCTTTTTCACAAGTTATTTCTATGAGGTTTTAGATGCTGTGCACTGGATATTAAAGGCCTTTTTTACCAATATATGCAAAAGCTTTAAAGACACCTACTGAGAAAACTGAGGTGGTATTGAAGAATTAGAAACAGTTTATTTTTAACTTAAAACTGTATAAATACTAGCATTTGAAATTAATGCTCCATATAGTACAGAATATGAGATACTCTTACCATGTAACTTTAGAAACCCAAATTTAGTGTCTGCTTTACAAGCCTAGGTTTATGCAGTTGTTGATCATCTGTGTATTTCTTTTGCAGGAGAAAAATATCCATATAAAACCAAATAATTTTAAGGAGGAGAAAAAGAAATAGAAAGAGCTGTACATTGCTTATTCATCTCCAACAACTGGGAAAAGTGTAGGTTTTAAAGTGAGTAGAATTTAATTGATTGGGAAAATAATGACAGTATTTTTAATGAACTATTTAAAGAAGTAATTTATGCATTTGTCTAGAATTTTTGTATAATAAACCTGAAAAATGTAACACTTTAAAATGCACAAAAGATTTTTGTAAAAAATACAGATTACAACTAATATGGGAACTGTGATCATATGGGTTATTTCTCTAATAATGATTTGTTTCAGAGCATTACAGTTATGGTTATGTTAAGAAAAAAATTTACTTACTAAAATGGAATGACAAAAATTTGAATTTTGGGATCAGAACCAAGAGCAACGTGGATCCTTTACTACGGGATAAAAGACAAGTAGTTTATCTTTTGTTTCTAATGAGGAAAACATCAAATTAAAGCTGAGAATAAGATAGATTTTATTTGTTTTAAAAATATTCACAATTACATGTTTCAGTTTTTAATTTATTTCTTCTCCTACCATGGGTATAAAACACCTCTAGAGCTCTGTTGCAATGGAATGAGCATCATCATTTTGCGTACTCAGGAACTAATGCAGAAAGAACAAGAAGCTGTTTGAGAGGAATTATTGCCAGAAGATTTCAGCTTTTGGCTTTTTATTAGTGCTTTCACATCTTCCTCAGGACAGCATTTTCTAATCGTAGGGATGCTAGAAGCAATTTCAGGTAATGTGGTATTGGCAGATTAACAAAACTGTACTGTACCTTCCATTTCCACGGTGCTTTGCAGGTCTTAAATCAGGATCCAGAACATAAGAGAGAAAACCAGTGCTTATGAGAAGCGAGGTGTATAGACCATGTGGTTATATGGATGGTAGGACATTATTTTATTTTTCTTTTCTTTGAAACGTGTGTAACAACTATTCAAACTAAGAGATCACTTAGATATGCTACAGGGTGTGATAACTACAATGCCCAAGCATGGCAGGACTAAGATCCATGGTCTCCTGTACCCAGGCTATTTCAGAAGGTGATGTGAAATTATGCCACTGGGATACGTGGCAAAGCACGTACTCTCAGGCCATGACCCAGACGTATTTTAGCATTTGTCAGTAGCTATTTCCCTGTGATCTTTCCACAAAGAATTCTTGCACAGATTAGCCTTATATTTGCATATCCACTGAAAGTACATTGATTTTAATTTAACTGTCAACATTCTGCTTGTGGATGCCAAAGCAACTAAAGAAGGAGGATCAGTTTTGCCTTATTATGTGACTAGATATAATGACTATTCTGAGCATTTTTCCTCATAAAACATCTTCCAAATAAAACATCTTCTAAGGAAGAAAAAAACCCCATATTTTCTCTGAAAATAATTTATCTATTTGCTTCCTAGTTTAAACTATCATGAAAAGCAGCAAAAGCATTACATAAAGCTATATCTGGACCTTCAAATTATGTGCATTTTTATACCACCTATGACAACCACTCTACTTCTCAAGCTGCAACACATCATTCTTTGTCGTAACTGCTACTTGACACATTATTTACATCTCAACCATATTCTCAGATTTCTCTCCCTTTTAGGCTACAAATAGCTACTAGTTCTATTTTCAGGAGGAGAAGCAGAAGTTTTATTTCCACATATGTAACACTGCCAACACCTAAACTGCCCAGTTGATGAAAATCAGACAATTGTCTCCTGTCAGAATACCTCTGCTGGTTAATAAAAGGACAGACTTAGTGTTACTGGAAGTTTTTTAAAAGGCCACTAAGAGGTTGCCTCTGACTGAAGATCCCAGTTCCCGGAAGTTCTTCCTGTTACTGAGATACCGGAGTGTCTCCTTGCCATGTAAGGAACTGAGCTTTAATAAAAGAGTAGTTTGTTTTTCTCAGGTGTTAGCATTTCTCATGTCAAAGCATTGCTCAGAGCAGCAAGCAACTACATTAGCAAAAGTTCTTCTTGTTAAGGCTTGCCTTGACAGAGGAGCACCTTGCCTTCATGTCTCAAACTCCTCCACATCATCCTTGGCCTCTACAGTCTCGATGTCTGCAAGGTCTTCCCTTCTTTTAATCTTTACTATAGAATTTGCCACACAAGTTATGCCATTTCCTCAAATCTTTTCAGCCTCTGAAGCCTTTTCCTCAGTCTAGGCCATGGAATTTTTCGAGAGAGGACCACCAGAGGGCAAAGCCAGATCATGAACATCTAAGATCGCTGCAGCTGGTTCTTTCAGCCCAGAGTGCTGTGGAATTTCAGAACAAGTCTGACAGCTCCAGACTTGTTCTGAAACTGGATGCTCACAGTTCACACAATACCTGTCACAACTGTAACTATTTACAAACACCAGCCAAAAAGCTCTGTCTTCAGGAAAGCCTCAGCACCTCTGTGATAGGGAATCAAAGGCCCAGCAGCATAATTAAATAGCAGCCTTATTAACCTGGTAACCTCTTACTGTGCTTGTTGAAATCTTAAGAATTTTGCTGTAAGAAATTAAGGAGATAAAGCATGAGAAAAATAAATAAATTATTTACATGGTAGACATTTCATTTTGAACTCACTAAAAGATAGTGTACTGCAGGAATTTCATTTATTTAGAGAGGGAAAAACTTTTGCAACTTCATCTCTAGAACCATTTGCTTTAACTCTGAGTACCCTCAAACTTGAATGAAGTCTCTTGTCCAGAAGGACACAGTTACTGTGTCCATCCAGCACATCTGAAATCATGGTTGAGATGTCACAAGTGAACTCATCCTATTTAAAATGATAGCTAGAGGATAGTTTTTATTTGAAATTTATCAGAAAAATAGGAAATACTAATTTCTTCCATATAAAGTAACCAGATCACAAAATATATTTCAAACCTTTCATTCACACGATATTTTAAGAGAAGGTCTCACTTAAGGAACCCAAAATTCACTTGTATCTGTCTAAGCTTCAGGCAAGACACCTGTCCCTGACTCTGTTCCTCCATGAAGGCTGTTTCCCTTCACTCAGATCAGGGCCTTCCAAGGTGTTTGTGTTCTACCCTGTGCCTCTCTCTGTGTGTTATTCGTGCTGAAGATAATTCATGATCAGTAAATTTGTGATTAGCCCTATCGGTCTAACTCTAGAACTAATTCTGTGAGCATAGTATTTCTCAAGCAGCAATGATGTCAGTGACCAGGCATTCATGTCAAAAGTGAGGAGAGGCTGTTGCATGCCACAAAGATTTCACACTTGCTTCTTAAAATAACAAACAACCCCCATGCCACACACATAACTGTATCATCACAGCTGGTTTTCAGTTTTAATAAACTTCTGCTGTCCCGGACATCGGCATATTGCCTCTCTAGAAGAGGCAGTGAGTCAGGCTGTTGATAAAGCTTTTATCATCCAGCAAGATATGATTTGGTATGCACAAAAAATCCATGTAGTATGCTTTATCAACAATTGCCTCTGGAGAACTCCCAAAACAGGGAGACAATCCTTGAGTCAGTAGGGTTCGGTGTCAGAAAGTTGAGCAGACTGATACCCAGACGAATGGAAAATGGCAATGTTAACAATCCCTGCAGGAAAGTGGGCTGCTATGCCCACAGTCTAGAAAATTGTCCATCTGGTACCAATTCAGGAAGGCACCCATCCATTTTAAATGTGTGAATGGAAAATGTTGTAATATCTAATTTGCACTCTTTTTTAACCAAGATACAACTTTTAAGCAACAATAGTAGTAGCTGATTTTATTTATTGTGTATTTAAGAATTTTGGGTTGCTACTGTTCAGACTAATACTATACTATACTACTGATTTTCAGCAACGCAGGTAGTGACTACCTCTGCCCTTTTTACAAGAAAGAAACTTAACATGGGGAGCATGCTGTTGCATGCCTGAACTATCATTTTCAATGTCTAGAAGCAAAACAAGCAAACAATTAAACACTTACTCTTTGGTTTTTTAATAAATTAAATCTCCCTGAATACATTCCTAGCCGTTTAAAAATGTACAAATGCCTTTCTCAAAGGAATCTCACCCTTCAGAAGAATTCATAGTATCAGACACCATTGTTTTTTAATTTTCTACTCTTGTTTTTTTAACATTATTTTGTTCTTCTGTGAACTTATGTTTATTGTTTTAGTGATGCTCTCCTGTTGATTATTAGCCCCTTCACCATTTGTGACATAACAGTATTATTGTGGAGAATAATATGACACTGAGTTCAGTAGAAATGGGACCTTAAAAATCACCTTGGGTTTGTACAATTTTTTGCATTAAAAGAGAAAAGTACAAAAATATACAAAAAACATATCAGAAGATTTCCACAAGACAACTTTAAGAGAAGCCAGGAAATTTCAAAGGGTATTCATAAGGTTGTATTTGCACAGAGGGAGTGGGAGTAGAAAAATAGTTCTCTTCTATTATGGAACTGTAAGAAATAAGATACTTAAAATAAATTGTGTACATGATTTTAAGCAGTTATAAAGTATGTTTAGGATACAGAGACTTCAAACCATTTCAATGCCCAGTCAGAGTTCCCCACAAGCCCACCTCTCCATATACTTTTCAAAGACACTTGTAGCAGTATAGCAAACAATTTCAACAATACATTTTTAAGAACTCTTCAGAGCAATAACTAAGCTCTCATACTATTCACTTGCTGATAAAATAGTCCTAGATGTCCCAGCTCCCTTGGCATGCTTTACAATGTAAGAAGCTAACATACAAGCAAGACAGACTTTGTACTCCTTCCACTAGTATCTCAGAATTGTTGGAGTCTAAAACATGAGATAGAAGAGGAAAAGACCCAGAGAAACCATTTTATATTTCATCTGTCTCTTCTCCCAATAATGAGGATGTTGTCATTTCTTGTCATCTAGAGACAGGTCTTAAAGATGTCAATAAACCAACTTCAATGTTTACAAACATTGCAGATCTTTGCCTTCCTACGCCATCAGGCCGTGACTGTAGTTTCATATAATGTCTTTTTATTTCTTGCCTGGCCCCAACTCTGATCAAAGATAGCTTTTTATGCTTTTCCTCTACCCTGTAACACCCCTGTCAGGCAGCTGCTGCCAGCACTTACCTCACTTAGCAGTGCCTCTAAACCAAGAATTCTAATACAGTCATAGCATGGAAAGCACATGAAACACGACAAATCACATTGCAGTTTATCTTTTAAGAAGTAGAAAGATCACTTACCATAGTTGGAAACCCTTTCCAATTTGGACTTCTGTGGGAAAATTCCTTTTATTTGTATAGATTTAGTCACACATGAGTATGTTCCATTGAAAATATATTTCACAGAGCAACAAAGTTTATATTATTTTATCACCTAAATTACTTAAAAGTGATTATTGCACATAAACCAAATTAGTCTCTTTACATTTTTAAACTGTGAGGTCTAAAGCAATAGCAAAGCAAAATCCCAGAATAAAACACCTCATTCATATCCAGAACAAATACCGTTTTTTTTAAGTTCTCAACAGAGTTAATCTTCAGCCCTTGAAATTCATTCACATATTGCTTACAGAAGAGGGTGTAGACACAAGCTGTCATTTTGTCTAGTGGATATTTCCTATCCCATATAATAAATGTTACTGAAAAAGTAGAAAAATTCTACAAGTAGGAAAGAACAAAACTGTGTACTTGAATTAAACATTTAATGATCAGGCTAGAGAAAGCACGACACTAGCATTCTTTTGTATCTCACAAAATGCAATTTTTGTTTATTTTGTATGTATTATTTAAGCACTGTGAATTAATTTACAAGGTTACATTACATTAAACTGTGTGGTAGTTTTAAACTTCACCGTTTCACTTTCATGGACAGTGTCAATTTACTTAAGAGACTTGAAACCTCTCTGTATCATTATTGTGTTTCCCTTTCCTGGAACAACAAATCTAGAAACAGCTTATCACGGTGTGATGCATCTCCAATACCCTGGTGCTGCATTAGCCAGGATGATTAATGTTTTCAGGCATTTGTGGCTTTGCAGCCATTCTGCTCCACAGTGCACCTGATCTCAGAGAGAACTATTAAAGTAAAATTCCTTTCCAGAGTTTTCCAGCCATGACAATCTCTAGAGACTTCAAAAAAAGCAATTTCAATATCTGAAATTAACCTTTTTCAAAAATCATTACCAAAAAAACCCCTCTTTCTTAATTTCAATATATTTAAATAGAATGGGAAACTCACCAAATTCACCTGTTTATTTTTCATTTGGGCAGCAAACTCTGCGCAGATGAACCACTACACATCCAGCTGCCTTTTCCTCATGCCAGGAGATGCAGATGTGACACGTTCAAGTCTATGAGCAGAGTGCAACACTGGTGCACTTCTACAGCAGGGAGGCGGAAAAAGCAGGGGTGGAGGGAGAGGAGTCAGCCCTCACAGCAGTTTAATAGTTCTTCCATGTTGTCTTTGCCGCAGGTTCCCGTGACTGGCTTTAGCAGATCTCCTCTCCTCTGACATTGCTGCCTGTTAAGCTGTGGAGCACAAAGGAAGACTAATCACTATATACCTCAAGCTGTCTCCTGCAGTAAACCCTGCTGCTTCATCAGCTGTGGAGACAATCAATACCTGGGGAGGAAAGAAGGTTTTGCCACCTGTCACCTGAGAGAAAATGATCAATTTCCTAATTCTAGTACTAATGCTGGATTCAAAGCTGAGTGATAATTATCCTAATTGTTTCTTAAAACAATCCATGAATGACACTGATCATGATTATTAAAACTGGTATGAAAGGCACTGTGGCACATGAGTTCATTTGGTTTAGACTAATTTTCCTCTGTTTATGGAGTAATTCTGAATTCAGAAAGGGTTAGGAGCTTTTCTGTGTGAGAGCTTCCTCTTTTCCTTGTAGATATCATTATTTGTTAGATGCATAAACTGGCAAACCTTTCACACTAATGGCAAACTACAATAAAACAGTTGGTGGTTACTTAACAATTCACTTTATTTATTTATGGCTGAATAGATAAAGGCTGAATCAGCTTTGTCATTGTCACATGAAGAGTGAGAAGATGCTGTTTTCTAATATCTTGAGGGTTCATGGTCAGTATACTAGACAAAGCACCCCTACAGCCTGAACTCTGCTTTCAGGCATTGCTTAATGCCCTCAAAAGCAACATGCTCATCAGATCATTTCACTTCTTTGTAAGCAGGCAAAGGAGCTTTAAGAAATTTCTAGTCACTCTTAGCAGAAGAAGAACAAAATCATGTTGCATTATTAAAACTCACCTCGGTGTGACTTGGGACAAGTTTCAAATTATGGACAGCTTACAACTTACTGGTAAAGTAAAATACAATGCTCTGAAAAGAAACAATATTAAAGATAAGATTTTTTTAAAGCAGAAATTAAATGTAACTTCATTTAATTTTAGTTTATGAAATATGAAACACTTCAGTGACTCAGCAAACCCTGGCCTATGATTCTTTTCTCTGCCATTCTCTAAAACTTGATAAAATTCCTTAAATATCTCTATTTCTATTTTATCCTTAAAGCCTTCTAGGAAGATAGAAGAACCTCAAGTACAGGTTTCATATGTAGGCTTGACTGTGGCATTCAACTCGAAGCATTCCTGCCTCAGGTTCTTCAGCAATGCTCTCTGTTTGGCAAGCTATACCTCAGACAGCAAAGTATCTTTTATCAAAACCTCTGTCTGCTCAGAACACACTGACAAACTCACTGCTCTCATTTAAAACTCTCACCAAGGGCTGGCAAGAAGCAAAACAGCTCCATCAGCTATCAATGTGACTTGCGACATGACAAAGCCACATTCAGTTCCTTTCTCTGCTCCAGAGGATCTGAAACTTCTCTACCACCTCTCAGCAGTCACCCTAGCCACTTTATGGCAATGCATCAGTTAAGATTCACACTGGACTAGGAGAAACTGAGGACAATGCCTCAGTGCAGCTGGCAACTCAAATGTCTTGAAGAGGATACAGTTTCTGGCCCCCATGTGAAGGTTTGTTATGTAGACTATAACACGCCTTTGTCATGCAATGACTACTTAATGACCAAAAATGTTAGAAATCCCAGAAATTTGGAGCAGAATTCTTTCAGTGAATTCTAGTCATGGTTGCATACAATGAGACTCAAACACCACTTTCTGCTTCTACAGGTTAGTCTTTTTTTGGTATTTTCTTGCTAACTAGCTTTAGTCCTTCTTGGTTATTTTGCTGTTCAGTCTGTAGAGGGCTTTGAACTGAGGTCTGAGATTTATCATATAGAGGGAGTTTTCATGACAGATTGCATTTCAGGTACAAAACCAATTAGCTCTTCCAAGTACCAAATACCCAGACTCTTTCTGCAATTCAACCATGTTCCCATCTTTAGAGAGGGGGGATGGGATGGGTTGAAGCTTTTTCTTGATTGCATCCTTTTCCCATATTTTTAAGAAAGTCTAGTCCTTGATGTTTCGTCTGTTGGAAGAGATTTTATTTTTGTTTTTACTTTTTTTTTCAGTAAAAAGCAAAAAATTCTAAATCACACTACTATTGAACCAGCAAGAAGGGAAAGACAGACATTATTTTGGAGAGATAAAAGGATCTTTATCCTCTTCATCTCACTCACATTGTTTGCTTCCAATGAAAATTTTGACAGCTAAAATAACATGTGGATAAAACAGCAGGTGTGAGTCAGACCTTTCTCCAGATTTAAACCTGGAGAGAAGAACAACTACAATCAAGTTTGTTTTATAATAAAAGATAGGAGGATTGGTAAGAAAAACTAAATAATGACGATTTATGTTCATTAAAATGTAAAGCTGCACTACAAGTTTTAAAACTTCTGATTTAGAAGTGTAGATTACTCCTAACACCTTAAATATATCTCAAGTCAATGAATGTCAGGGATTTCACTGTCCCCTGAAGTTGCGCATCGGAATAAACTCAGTTGGATTATTTTCTCTTTCGGTTATGCAATGTTTGGGTTTCAACCATTTTGTGAACATGTTACTATTTTAAGAATAGGTTTTGTTTGTTTGTATGTATGCACAGTTAAAAAAAGTAAAGATTCCATTGTAATCACGTAACTAAATATTCATGAGATTAAGCTGAGAATCAAAAAACCCCAAATTCATAAACCTGAGTCTTCCTTATCATAGCTTGCATAATAATTGACAATGAAAAGTAGACTTGAAAGGATTTGCTAGAATTAGTTTGATTTTTGTGCACTGGAAATGTAAATGGAACAACTAACCTGAAGTAGGAATTTGAAAGTAAAAGACAATATTTTTATTTTTAATAAATATTTTTAAATTGTTTATGTACATATTTATCTTGGTATTTGTTACCAGACAGTCAATGACTATTGATTCTCGAATTGTGAACATTTTTTGGTTTCTTTGCAGAAGCAAACCCAGCAATGAATCCAAATGGAAAATTTAATATGACCAGCCAAATACCTTTTATACAATATTGAACACTTTCACTGAAATACAAGATCTGAGAGACATCTGAGATCAGTTGCTATAGTAATATAATTTGAGACAGCCTCATGTTGATGTTGTGCATATGGGGTAGAAATGAAGAAAGGAAATGAGCCAGTTTGTTTTGCCATGCACAGCAGAGGCAGCCTGCACAACTGTAATAAATGAGCAAAAAATGTCACAGATTGGTAGCCAGTTGGAGGTGGGTGGAGGAGGAGGTGAATGGAGAAGAAACAGGTCATTTCTGTATCACAAAGTTGGGGGGAGGTGTAAGTAATGGCTATATTTATTCTAATTATCTTGTCAGCTAACGTGGGAGATACCAAGAAGAGAAGAGCATTATAGAAATGCATTTCAGTTCTCTAACAGGACCAACACCTCTTGCTTGCACCTCTCACCTCCTCAAACCAGCTCCAGCAGCCACCTGACAACCCAGTTCAAAACCTTTGCAACCAGACTTCACTAACTTTAGATGGTTTTCCTTGAGACTAGAAGCTGGCAAGCAGGACAAGTTTTCTTGATTAGTGTGAGTGGTTTTCTCCCTTCTTTCAGTTTCTCATCTTTAGTCTTAATGTTTTCAAGACATTAACTGCCTTACTGGCACACAAATGGTGTCACTGCTGTCTTTCTTACTGTGAAAGAAAGAAAATAAACTGTGCAGTGGCATTAAGGATCTTACAGGAGTTCTCAGAACTGTAGGTACTTAGTTTCAGTCAGAGCAAAAGCTTCTCATCTTTAAATTCCCCTATGCAGTGGAATTCGCTCAGACTTTTACTACACTAACCCATGCTTTTGAGAGGCTTTCAGCCAGGTGGAGATGGGGAAAACAGGACAGGTGGCACTTCAAGAAAAAATTATGTCTAAAAGAATGGTTTATTTAGTATTTTAAAGTTAGACAAAGCTTGATATATATAGTAGTACCTGTCTTATAAGATAGGAAGTCATAATCAAGTAAGGAAGAAAGGTGATCTCCTAGTACAGAGCTCCTGTTTAAGTGTGTGACGGTAAAAAGAAAATTATTGAAAAGTGGAAGGGGCAAAGAGAGAAACTGAGGCACTACACTTTGATGAAGAAATCCCTTGTAGGACTTGAGATCCTGGACTCCTCTTGAATTTTGACCTGTGTCCAAGAGTGGTGGAGAAACTCAGGCAAGCAAAATGTTTGTTGAGCCATCTGGATCTTAGGAAGAAATTCTTCAGTACAAGGGTGGTGGGATTCTGGAATAGACTGCCCATGGAGGTGGTGGATGCCTTCTCCATGGGGGTGTTCAAGGCCAAGCTGGATGAGGTCTTGAGCAGCTGCGTCTAGTTGAGAGGCATCCCTGCCCATGGGAAGCTGGAGTAGATGGTCTCTAAGGTCCCTTCCAGCATTGTCCATTCTATGATTCTGCGATATAGTTTTCCCTAATACTTTAATCTGTTATCAGCTGCTAATCCTGTTTACTCTCTGTTTCAGTCTAGTCGCAGTCTATGCATCTTCATGTGCCTGAAGATTTGAATATAAACCAACAGAATTTTCAAGTTTTGTTCTTACAGAAGGAATGTTAGAAATAGAGTTCCTACAGGGTCAAAACTGGCCCTATGGACTCAACTCCTTATTGGCTGAAGTTTTAAAGCAGAAGTAGTACTGGTTTGCCTTTAAATGCTGTGCTGTGAATTTCAGAGGACTGGGAACAACTTCTCAGTTAGGTTTTCCCAGGAAGAGGCTTAAGGGCTATTAAACTTGTCAGACTTTCCCATTTAACCTGCTAATGTCTCAGCCAAGAGGCATTGAAATCCCTCTGGTTCCAGCTGAGGGGACATCCTGGGTCATGTTGATCTGTGAGAGGCCATGACAGGCAGAGTGGGAGGATGTGGTGCCAGACCACATATTGACAACTGGGCTGCTGGCCATGGCCATGTCCCTGTCTCACTTTTCTTCTCCTGAATCATGCTTTTTAGCAACACTTGCCTAAATGATGCTAATCTGGACTATGAATTTTGTCATGGGGCCATTTTGTGCTCACTCATCAGAAAAGAGGGCCAAGTATTTGCGACCTCGTTTCATCAATTCAGAGACGCAACTCTGCACTGTCATAAGAGGCAGTGCTGAAGCAGGCTGCAATATTCAGTGTGTGAAAGCAAAAATTAATCAAGTAAAACAGCTTTGTGGGTTATCTTTTATAAAATTCATAAAGCAATCACTTCTTTTCACCCCTAGTTTGACTCACTTGTTCCAGTCAGAAGAGAAGGACCAACAAAATATGAAGAACCAAAGAGCTGTATTTGTCTTTGAAAAGAATTTGATTTTAGCAGAAAACCACTGTTTTCTTTCTTCTTTTTTTTCTCCCACCCTCAAGAATAAGAATTAATACTACCAAGAAGGCTACCAAGTGTTATATGTAGGCAGGAAATGATCTTTCTGTCTCTTACGACCTTTCAATCCTTTCAAAATGGTCTATCCAAAATTCAGAAAAGTCTTTGGTTTCTCATTGTTAATGGAATGGCTGAACAATTGACCTGAATGTTTTGCCATATTATATACCTAGTTGATATTTTCAAGACAAAAAATTTTCTTAGTGCTTGGAGTGAGATTGTGCTAGTCTCAGAGCTAATTTTATAAGTATTCTTTCAATAGCAAGGAATTTCTCTAAGCCAACCTATTCAGAAATATTTTATCTTTGTCCATGTTATTTTTCCACAAACTGTTGATAAACTTTCATGTATCTCTAAATTACAGCCTGAAGAACACACACTGTGAATTTTATTTGTAAGTATTCCAAGGATATAAGGGTATGAAATAAACATTGACAATCAGATCAAGAAAATATTTGCATATTTCTCAGCATTATTGATTCACTAGAACAATACTGCAGGATTGAATTGTCATCACGTTTTAAAGGGGTATCAGTAATGTTAACCAGTCTGATTTCTGTGTATTTAAAGAAGTAGGTAGTGCAAGGAGATCCTTAATAAAATGTAAAATTATTGTGTTAATGGTAGTTTCTGTGGTACTTCTCCTTTTAAAAATTATTTTATTGGTACATTTAGCTTAAATTAATAATAATAAAATATTTTCCTTCAGGTTTCTCTGCTTGTCTGTAAGAATATGACATACTAACCAGTTCTGTGTTCCTTTCTTCTTTATTTATACAAAATAAAACCAGAAACTATTTCATGGTGCTGGAGGGATGCATTACTCCTGTGACTCCCATCTTCACTTGTTCACCAGCGTTCGTTTTGTTCAGCTTACTCTGGGGTTTACATCTTTGAATAAGAACTGAAGAGCTGATTGTAGGGAGGCTTAATTTTGCATCATACCTCTTGTTTCCAAAGCACTTTGCAGTCTGTCTGCCTCATATCATATTCCCACACACAAACACAGAGCATCAGCCATCTCTAGTGGGAGGATGGCAGTCACCCAGGCCAACTGTTAGCCCGGCAATGCAGTGCATGACAGTGAGAAAAATGAATAATAGTCAAGGATGACACATCAAACCCTCCAGTCCAGAGTGTGCCATGGGATTTTCAATATTCACAAGAAATAGAAGCCTTTAATTTCTGATCAGAAAACAAGAGGAGCATGTCAAGAACATGGGTTAGCATAAAGAAGGGCAATGCCAACTCATCAATGGTCTGGACTAGCAGTCTTCCAAAAGTGAGACACGGCAAATAATAGGAGTATAAAAGCCTTCAATTTTGTCCTTGATGAAGGAGGTAAAAGGCCCAAAAAGAGGCAGAGACATCACTGTAATGATCAGTGAGAAACAAGCAACTTTGCAACCTGTATGAGGCCACTCAAGCAGCAGGGTCCATAAGGTCCAGAATTCAAAAGCCTCAAAAGGTATTTGCCTTTGACACAGCCACAGAAAGGACAGATATATGTAACCAAAGCTAATGTGCCTCAGGACTGAATTTCATGCTTCTGCATGACTGACATTAAGCAGCTGGCCAATACTGTACACCAGCATGCTGTGAGTGTTCCCAGCAGAGGGTCCGATACTCCATGGTAACACTCTTCAGGGATCTCTGGAAATGTTTGAATTATTAAAAAGAATAATTCCTACCAACACATTTAATTGGAAAATATTACATGTTTAAATGTGCATTAATGGAAGGGCTCTGAAAATCTAACAGTGTAATAGAGTATGCTCTTTGAAGTGAATTGTAGCAATACTTTTCAGCCAATAACACCATGCATTATTTATCCTATCTCTTTTTAATCCTACATGGAAGTTCATATGAAGAAGGAATCACTGGAACCTCAGAGATAAAATGCAAATCTGTGAATTGCCTCCTGTGAGCTTAACCTGCAACGACTACCTCATTTGCTTTCCTTGCTTCCTGCCCCCTAGTTTCCAAGGAAATAACGAATTTATTGCTGCAGTAAAAACTAACCTCCCTGTTTCTTCCTCAACTCTGGGAGGACCATGCAGACTGCTGAATTACAGGAACACTTTGTTACCCAGATTTTTTGCCACAGTTTGACAGAGACCAGGCAGATTCAAAGGCAAGAGAATAGTGAGAGTCATAGGAGGAGAGGGCAGAAAATAAAGCTTCAGGGCATAAATATCACCTGAGAGAAGAAGCAAGGATAGGTGTGAACAGAGATAACCATATCTGTGAAAAAGATAGAGGTGCTAAATGCACGTTAAAAACATACAGCAGTGGCACAGAAGGATCCTACCTGAAGCTGCTGAGCCTTTTTTGGATTAAGTTGTAAACATACTGTTTCACAGTTGTAGGGTGTCCACACTAGTGATGTTTCATGCTGTCTTTAGGGTGAGACATTCAGAGAACGATTTGTATGTCCAAATTAAGTTCTGTCAAGCCCAGAGTATTTTCAAAGGAAGAACTCACTGAACATATTACAGCCTTGTAAAGTGATTATACTGTCAGGCGTTGTCTGATCTAATCTAAAAAGATCATGCTAATATCAGCCTTCATATTTCATTGCATTTTTCCCCCTAAGAGAGAAAATGCACTACCTTCTGGATATATGCCTGGTGGAAAAATCAGGAAACCACTTTTTATCTGAAAGTTACACTCCCTCCAGTCATAGTAGGAACATAAAGAAATGCAGGAAATGAGTATTCAAGAGCGTATTTTTAAGAAACGAAGCTAACAGAAGAGGAAAAGTCAGAATATATTTTAACAAAATATGTTTTTGCATTGAAAGTGACATCTATAACTGATGCTGAGCAGGACCAGTAGGTAACAGTGTAATCCCATTTTGTTCTGCCTGGTTTCTGAAATATGCAACCACAATCCTTTTCAGAGCTCATTCTCCTGCTTCCAAACTGGACTCGTAGTCTGATAGACCTTTCATGCGTACCCAGTGACACTAAAAAACAAAATTGTGGAGATTTTCTTGTTTACTCTAAATACAACATTTGTCAAATCTGTCTTTTTTTTTTTTTTTTTCCTTCTTGGTGCATATTTATTAGATACAGGAAAACCTTGAGAGTAACAAGTTTTCCCATGTAGCTGCATTCTAAACAGAAAGGTTTTGTAGCTGTGTTCTCTGCCCAAAAGACCAATCTTAGCATACATCAGCAAGCTTGGGAAAGAAGCCCCCATTTCTTCACATACCACTAACATGTTCAGCCTGCCTGGGATTACAATATTCTTCAATATCAGACTGTTAGTGATAATTACTGAATGATCTCACTACAGAGCAATTTCTGGGATTAGCACAAGACCACCTGTTCCCTCAGATTTGATTCTTCATTAGTATCTTTTCTGCTGTTTGGCTATTTTTAGTAATAGCTCTTTTATTGTGTATTTTCTGTCTAATTTCTTTGTTTATCATTTAAAGTGCTATACTTCCTTCAGTAAACTGCTTATACTTCAGAATCTCTTTGTGACCATTTCTGCTGAGTCAGACATCAAAATTCTGCTCCCTATGAGGATTCTCTGATATTTACACAAAGTTCTGTTTAACATTTCCATCTCTAGCGGAGGCTGTTCTCTTCTCCCAAGTAACAAGCAACAGGCTTCAGGTTGTGCCACTGGAGGATATTAGGTTGGATATTAGGAAAAATTTCTTCACTGAAAGGGTTATCCATGGAAGTATTTAAAAGATGTGTAGATGTGGTTCACTGGTGGCAATGCTATATTAAGTTGATGGCTGGACCAAATGATCTTAAAGGTTTCTATGAACCAAACCAATTCCATGATTCTATAATAGGTGTGATTTGCAATTCTGAGTAATTTATAAATTATATCAACTCTCAACACATTGAAACCCAACCAGACCAAAATCTAAGGCAAGGATGTTTTTTGGCTTAGGAATATAAAAAACAGGGTTAAAAAAAATGTCTCCCATATTAAAAGAGCAAAGTGCCTGCAGACACTTCAGTGTTTGCATGCCACATGACTACATTAGGGCATGAGCTGGAAACACAGTTGTGTCATACGAAAAATTTCTGAAAGACCCTCATGTTTGCTGGAAGATGCTTTGTGAGTAGAGAGGCAAGTGAAAGCTATCGTACTCCATCAGCATCACAGTTTTCTGTCCACATGATAAACTGTCATGATAATTCTGTAAAGCCAGTTTTTCCTTCAGAGCTCCAGAGATACAAAAGGCAAGGGCCTTTGCCTATTATTCTTGGAAAGTTTTAATATGTAAATTTCACTTTCTCCACCATACAGACATGTTGGGAAGTTCATCAGATGTGGTTTATGACTAAAAGTCATACTCTGAAACCAATTTATGATTGATTTAGATAAGAAATAGTCTCTGATAGAGTCTGTTCTAGGAACATTCAAATGATAAAAAAGCCACAGAAGTAGATCAAATTAAAGCAGATGAATTTTTTTTTTATTACATATAAAGTATGATTGTGTCCTGAAGGGTCAAACCCCCAAGCCCTAGCCCAGACAATGAGCTAAGCACCTGCAAAAGTGATAACCTGGACAGTTCCTGGGGTCCTGATGGCCAAGGCAAATGTATAGCATGTGTGATTAACCTTGTAAGCACCTGTGAATGTGCAAGCATGGACACTTCCTGGGGTCCAGATGAACATGTACCATGTGTAATTAACTTTGTGACACACCTCGGAACTGTGTATGCCCCTGGCCATCTCTGGATATGCCCCATCCCATAGAGTCAGTTATCAGGGTTCTGTGTTACCATACCAAAGGGCATTAATTGTCTTTGGACAGTATTTAAACCAGCCAAGAAATCAGGCAACTTGCCTTGTTCCCACCCAGCAAGCAGCTAGAGCCAAATACTGCCAGAGTAGCAGCTGAAGAACTTGCTCTAGCAAACCAACAACTTCTCCCAGACCTTGCACCTGGACCTGCAGAAAGGGGAAAAGCTCCAAGCCAAGAACTGCTCAAATCATAGTCACAGCATCTGGGAAGATACCAGACAGAGGAGTAAGTTGTGAGTACCTGACTAATCTGCCATGGAATCCCATTTGTGGGAAACCCACTGATCACAGCATTTCCAAATTGAATTGCTATATTGGAAACAATAGATCTGTGCTTAAATCATTTAACTGTCTTTATATGTGCAGTGTAAAACTCACAGCCAAATAATTTAACCTGTGAATACTTATTTTGTAAATAAGTTACGGTGGTATTTGAAGATACCACCACCCAAGATATTAATTATAAAAAATACAAAAATATACATTTTTATTACAGATTGCATATAGGAAGAGGTTTTTATGACTTCAAGAGTTACAGGGATAGTTGGAGATTTCAACTACTGCTGAAAACAATGAAAGGTTTCAATGTTACAGGTTAAGAATAAATTGCATTTAAGATAGTTTTAAGATGCCATGTAAGTTCTATGGAGACACAAAACTGAAAGAGTTTCTGTTAAGAAACATCTACTTTCATATTAAATCTTTGTTTCTAACAAACACACCTAGGAGCTAGCATGTAGCTCACATCTATGATGAAAAATGAAAAAGCAGAAACCCTGTCACAGAAGAGTACAAAATTTAAATTGCACATCAGCAAAGCAGAAATTAATTAGAAATAATTAGATGGACATCCTCCTCTCTTTTATCCTTGCTATTTTAAAAGCAGATAGGCCTTGAAGGTAAGGCCTGGTAAGGCTCTGAGGCAAAAGATGCTACTATCTTTTGACATGTAATGCTCGATCAAAAAGGCAACCATAAAATAGTCAATTTGAAATGAATTTTATTTCCATAGTTAAAAATACTACATTATTTCCAGTTGCTTGCTTGAGGTAAATACAGAGAGAAAAATGGAGCTGATCATTCACATCATGTAATGCAGTTGCACACTGAGGATGTGGCAAAAACTGAGTTTGCCCCAGTTTCAAAGAAAAGGAAATGCCAGATGCACAGGCTTCTAAGGAAAAAAGGCTGAGTAGGGAGCTGAGGCCTGGCTCATTACAAATAAGTTTTGTCAAGGTTAAGAATTAAACAGGACATACTTATATGTTTAATCTTGAAAGAACACAGGTTTTGGGTTTTTTTCAGGTTTTTGGTGGGGTTTTTTTGGTGGGGTTTTTAAATAGTATCACAATTTTATAAAAGGTATGACACACCAATGTACTGGGGTTGAAAAGGTGTTAGTGATGTTGTTGGCAGAAAGTGAGAAGTATTTGCGAGGGTCTTTTGTATCACAGCTTGATAGGTTAATTTCTCAGTTTCCCATCAGTAGTCACATATGCCTTAACTCATTCCTGTGTTTTTGGCTTGAGACTGTCAAGCCACTTCAGCATGCCATTTCACAATCTCTGTCTAGCATTCACACTTCACCAGGATGGAGGTTGCTCTTTATCCTACACTGGACACTTCGAGGTGACATGGAGAAAATACATAAGAGATGTATTGAAAGATCAAGGCTTTATTACAGTTTTAAAAACCTTAAAAGCCTTAAAAATCTTTAAAAAGTATTGCATTTTTGATGTACAGCTGTTTTACCTGCCCTGCTGGCTAACATCTGGGGAGCACTGATAATTTTGGATCATCTTAAAGCTTTGCCATTTTTCTTAGATATCTGAACAGCAAAAGCATAGCACTTGTTCTAACCTGCAAGTTCTCCTTATAAAAGAAATACAGACGTATGGCAAAGAGAAATGCATTTTTGAGTCTTTTTTTGACATCCATAGGAATAACTGATAGATTGATTAAGTGCAGACTGTTTTTTACACAGATGGCCTCAAATTGCCTTACCCTCAACATGTGTTTTCACCTGTGTTAGTATCACTGAAAACTCCAGGATGCCACCCTGTTTCTTTCTTTCTTTAAGGTTAGTGAAAATATTCCAGCTAAGATTTACTTTAAAGGTGTGTCCTTCTTCATTAAAAGTTGCAGCAGTCTTAGGCAAACAGAAGAACAGCAGGTAGGAGGAATTCTTTAGCTAGCCAATGTTCTGTATTTTATTTTCCAACAGAGAATCTTAACAATCACCCATTGTGTTAAAAAGCCACATGATGATAATATAAATTCACTGATGCAAGCCGAAGAGCTACAAGCCTTTTTAAGTCAACACAAACATATTCCCAGATCCTTGCCTAGACCACCTGACACGTGTTCCCTCTGTTTTCCTGGGAGCCTTTCCCAAGGCTGGTTGTGCTAAAAGCAGTGGGTGAGTGTGAAAGTTCAGAGAAGAGCTGGGGCTCACTGGTGCAAGACAGCAGCTGCTCTCTGCAGCCAGACAGCCGAACTTCTTCCTTAGGTAGTATCTGCTGAACTGTTTCTCCAACTATACATTTGTACTGCCATATGAGAAGGGAACACCATTCATGCATGTTACATGACCTGCAGAACTTATGGTAGACATTTCAGAAACTATTAGTCCTGTTTTCAGAATGTTATTCTGGTCTATGAGTTTCTATTATTGCAGAAGAACTTGCCAGGAAACACAGGACAATGTGTGCTGCTGAAGAGCACCCCAGAGTTTGGGATTCAGAAGTCCTTTCTTCAGTCTGTGACTATCCCAAGTTTGTGTTTTACAGAGAAAATCATGACATACATCTCTACTTCTTAAGCACCCTTAGAAAGGGTGGATTAAGCATTAGCAGTTTGGATAATTTATGCGTCCTAAAGATTGTCATGTTTGGTTTATCTGTAAACATGCAGAACTGAGTACCTGCATTGTAGAAACAAAGCCACTCAATGTACTTCAACTGCATTTAATATACTTAAGTATTAAGGGGCATTTACTGCACAGCCTGTTCTCTATAGAAATAAGAAAACTGAACCAGTTACTTGTGTAATGTGCACAGTTATCATTTGCACACTGCATCCCAACAGCTGTCTGAGTTGTTGAAAAGGTTGAACTGAGAATGGGTCCTTTACAACAATTTAAGATCTCAAGCAATTCTGCACACTAACTTAAGGTATTTAGCCAATGAATTTTGTGTATTTTTAAGAATTTTCCTTTCCATTGCAGAAGTACTTCATGGCTATGAAGGACTAGGAAAATACAGTTTTTGAATGAGCAGAAAGTTATCTGATTCCCCCTGCATACATGCTGATAGAGGTTGTGAACATCATTGTCAGAAATTTGTGGCCTCTGTGAGTTCCATGCTGGATTCCTCCTGTGTTTGTACTCTCTGTTAGTGAATATTTGAGAATAAACTAGCACAATAAGAGATCAACTGTGTCATGACCATGTTATGCATATAAATATTTACAACATTTATTTTGCATTTGTGAGTTCTTCTGATTAAATGATCAAAGAGGAGTGAGGTCTAATTACAGTTTTTAAATTGTTCAGCTTTGCCCAGAGCCTAGATACAGGCTAGAGGATACTCCCGCAACTGTGGATAGTACAGAATAAAAATATAGAAGAGAAAAGTAGAGGATGCTGATAAAAATACAGGTGTTTTACATCAAAAATAGCTACCAGAAGAGGGCAAATATTTGGAGCTGCAATAAGGATCTGACACAGAATATTCTGAGTGAAAATACTGTAAACGTGGAAATATATCAGTAATTTTTCTCAGTTTATTATTAGACTGCCACTTTGCCCTGCAACCCATAAAATTACTTAACCTGGCTAATGTAACATCAAATCAGAGCTGAAAAAATCAAAATAAGAAAACTTATCAAGCGTGCCACACATCTTGAAACCAGATCCAGCTTCTGGAGCCAAAAAGAAACAAAAACACAGCAGAGGGTGTGAGCAAAGAGGTGGGAGGGAAGCACTGCAGTGTGAAAAGGTGCAGACTGTGCTGGAGGGTCTCCTATCTCCTATGGAGGAGACACCAAGTAGCCATGGAGGGCCCGAGAGCATGGCCTCAGGTAGGTGCAGAAACAGGGCCCAGCTCAACAGGGGCCTGGGATCACAGTATCACAGTATATCAGAGATTGGAAGGGACCTCAAGAGATCATCTGGTCCAACCCCCCTGCCAGAGCAGGGATGATGTGTTATAGGGATGACTGGGACAACCTATGGATGTGATCTATCTGGACTTCTGCAAGGCCTTTGACATGGTCACCCACAACATCCTACTTGCCAAGTTGGAGAGACATGGATTTGATAGGTGAACTGTTCAGAGGATAAGGAATTGGCTGGATGGTTGTATCCAGAGGGTAGTGCTCAATGACTTGAAGTCCACATGGAGAGCAGTGACAAATGGTGTCCCTCAGGGGTCCATACTGCGACCTGTGTTGTTTAATATTTGTGTCAATGATATAGACAGTGAGATTGAGTGCACCATCAGCAAGTTTGCAGATGACACCAAGCTGAGTGGTGTTGTCGATACATCAGAGGGATGAGACGTCATCTAGGGGGACCCAGACAAGCTGGAGACCCAGGCCCAAGTGAACCTCCTGAGGTTCACGAGACCAAGTACACAATCCTGCAACTGGCTAGGAACAATTCTATCAATACAGGCTGAGGGGTGAGATGATAGAAAGCAGCCCTGCAGAAAAGGTGTGGGGGGTGCTACTGGGCAAGAAGTTGGACATGAACAGACAATGTGTGCTTGCAGCCCAGGAGACAAATCACGTCCTGAGCCTCATCAAAAGATGCATTGACAGTACATCCAGAGAAGTGATTCTGCCACTTTGCTCTGATGAAACCTCACCTGGAATAGTGAATCCAAGTCTGGATTCCTCAACACAGAAGGAATATGGACCCAATGGAGCAGGGCCAGAGGAGGGCCACGAGACTGATCAGATAGTTGGAGCACCTCTGCTATGAGGACAGGCTGAGGGAGCTGCGGTTGTTCAGTCCGGAGAAGACAATCACACAGAATCGTAGAATCAAAAAGGTTGGAAAAGACCTCAAGGATCATCAAGTCCAACCTTGTCACCCAAGTCTTCATGATTACTAAACCATGGCACTGAGTGCCATGTCCAATCCCCTCTTGAACACCTCCAGGGATGGTGACTCCACCACCTCCCTGAGCAGCACATTCCAATGGCTAACAACTCTCTCCATGAAGAACTTTCTCCTCACCTCCAGCCTAAACTTCCCCTGGCGCAGCTTGAGACTGTGTCCTCTTGTTCTGGTGCTGGTTGCCTGGGAGAAGAGACCAACCCCTCCAGGTTCCAGGGAGACCTAATAGCAGCCTTCCAGTACCTGAAGGGGGCCTGCAAGGATGGAGAGAGCCTGTTTACAAAAGCCTGCAGTGATAAGATGAGGGGCTTCAAACTAGAGAAGAGCAGATTTAGATTGGATGTTAGGAACAGGTTCTTTACTGTGAGGGTGGGGGAACAATGGAACAGTTTGCCCAGGGAGGTGGTAGGGCCCCCATCCCTTGAGATATTCAAAATGAGGCTTGACTGGGCTCTGGGCAACGTGATCTAGTTGAAGATGCCCCTGATTATTGCAGAGTGAGTTGGACTAGATGACCTTCAGGGGTCCCTTCCAACTCAGACCATTGTATGGTTCTAGGATTCTATGATTCCAGGAAGATACCAACTAGACAAACCCACCTGCTTCAGATCTAAAATGAGCTAGCACATACCTTGAGACCAGGAAAACCACTATGGTTAATATTAAAGGTAGAAGAAGGGAAGGGTGGAAGAGAACTCTTACTTTTCAGGTAACCAAAACTTTCCTGAAAAAGAGCAACACTTTCTCACTCTAACATTAACTCCAAATAGAGCCACATACCTGAGAGTTTTCGTTTTCCCCCACCTGGAATTTTAGATCAGTCCACAAGCTTTGCTAAACACCATAAGGTTTCCTAAACTACTATGGCTGCACTATTTTTCGCTATTTACTTTCTTATCGTGATATCTTCAGGAAAGCAAACCTATTTTGTGCACAAGATTCATCTGTGATTATCAGTACGTTACAATAAAATTTACACAAGACAATGAAATAGTGCATACAGCTTTCCAGATGGTGCTATGTTTCTTTCAAAAAGAGAGAAAAATGAACCAAAACAAATAAAGAAAGTTTATCCATAGAGGAATTGGATTGCTAATATAATTCTGATCTCATGTTTATACTTCAACCTCACCAAAAATACTCAAGGCTTGGGTCTACATAAGGGTTAATTATATTTAAAAATCTCATTTGATTATTTTCATTCAGTGAAACATTACTAAAGCCATGTACAAGGTAGCCATGTACAAGGTACTATTAAAAAACTATTAGAAAAATTAATTTACGATATTTGACGTACTTTTGACTTTACCTTTACTGTTCTTGCTGAGGTAAAGTTTTAAGTCTAGTCTAAAACAAGGCCAAAAGGAGATTGTCAGGTATATGCTACACTGCTCTCTTCACATAAGATTTATAATTATGTTATGTACTTCTAAAGTAGGTACGCAACTGAGCCAGAGACTGTGTTGAGCTCTATAATTTAAGTATTCTGAAATATAAACATGTTCAGATTGTTTAGCATGATCTTTCAATAATTTCAAGTTTTAAAGGATTTCTATGGCTGAACCTGCAATATTTTTAAGGTATATGTTTGTACTTGAGGCAAAAAGACCTAATAGTCAACATATATAGCATCACTGAGTAGTTTTGGTTAGAGAACTTTAAATTCATTGAGTCCAACATCTTTACTTTTTAATTTTTTTTTGTCAACAATGTCATACACACACATATACATGTATATATTTTTTCCATTAATGTAAAAAGATTGTTATACTCCAATCAAAAATACTAAAGATGAGTCATTCAAAATTCAACCCAGAATTACTCTTTTCATTATTGAATAGCAAAGTGTTTCACTTTGTGTTTCACTCCTTCAAATAAACACATGGCATATTTTTCATCCTGGGAGATTTGTAAGTATTATTGAGATTAATTGCTCCAGTGCAAGCCAAGCATTTATTGGACAGCATTAGCAGGAGTGCAGGCATTAGGCTGAGGGAAGGGAGCCTGAGGCTTCCCAGCACCAGCAAGGTGTCCATAAATGAACAGTGGAGGTCACTGGTGGGTTACAAGGCAGAACCACCTGGCATACAGAGTGGTTAAGGGAGGAGCGTTGATTGAGCCTGGTAGAGAGAAGAAGAAACAAAGGGCTGATACAATTACAGGACAGAGGCTGGGAAGCTGGAGAGGCCCCTTAAGATCTTTGGTCTGACCCTCTGCCCAGTCAGTGCTGGCTTGAGCATCTTGCTCAAAGTGTGTCAAATCTATAACAGCTTCAAAGCTTCAAATGCCATGACCTGTCCACACAACTTTGATACCAGAACTGCCTTATGGAAAGATTCACTCCTAGTATCTATTGGAAATTTCTCAGACTGAGCCCTTAAGTAGTTGTAAACAACTAAGGTATTTCATTATCCTTCTCAAAGCCAAGAAGAATTTAATGGGACTTATTAACATGTACAAGGACTGGAGATCCATCTTACCCTAACTAAGCTGTCTTTCTAACATGTTGACATCATCTTGGAGAGAGCAAAAAAGCCCTGTGACAGGCATGAACTTCTACTCTTGCATCATAAATACGCATGTGATCGTTTTCAGTGGGCCCACGTGCACATGACATTTATCAATCACATTTTACTTTTGCACAGGTCTTCATAAACTGAGAGTCATGAAAGAACCACCTCCCCACCAGTATTTTTGCATTTGACATCAAATGTTTCCCTTACAAGTCCAGCATGTGCCACTGCCGAACATCTGCAGAATATTGCAGAACACTGAAATTCATTAGTTTGTGTGTTTTAAAGGCTGATTCAGGAATGTGTGATATGCCACCTCACAGGGAAAGGATTATACCAAAACAAGCTTCAGACCGGAGCAAAAAAGTCTTGCAGGGAGGACAGTTTTCTTTTTTTTTAACATATTCAGTGAGGAGAGGGAAGAGCAGAATATGATCAGAGAAAAATGTATTAGAATCTTCAGAGGAAAGCATAAAGTAAAATCTCTGTTTTTCAGTCAGGCCATAATGAAACATTGCATAATCTCCTTGCTCTTTCATCACTGAAGAACCCTCAGATCTAGACAGGAACATGAAGGAGTGGATGAGATAGGTGTAGTTCCCAGTTGCGGTCCATAACAGGACAGAAAGCAAAAGCTAAGAGGCTAATCTTTTGAATCTAGTAATTGATGGCAGCAGCCTTGCATGTCTTTAATTAGATAATGGGTATGAATGTTACAGTTTTCTGATGGATGCAGCTTATTTTGTTTCAAAACTATGTACATATGTTTCTCTTCCAGGCTCAGGATTGTTAAGCGTGGTGTAGAAATAGAGCATACATAAAAATTCTTCCAAAGTTTAAGTAAGGCCTCCCACAAAAATGTTCTTCACCACAACTCACAACAACACAAGAAAGTTGCTATGCAAAATGTGTTAAGACAGGTTCCCATGCATAGAGACACATTGGCACCAGATCTGTATCTGGTGACATTTATTAAATTTAATGGCCAAAGTTACTTACAGAGAAAATTAGGAAAAGAAGGGGTAGAGGGGACAGAGAGGGAAAGAGAAGAATGTCTTGGGGCACCCTCAGGGGAACATCCTCCCAGGTAGAGGTATACTCTCATGCAGCACGATGATATACCTCAAAAAGATACTTTTCCATATTAACAGATAAAACCCACAAGGCTGTCCACCTCTAGCATCCATGGAAATCAGTAAGGACAAAGATTACTTAGCCTGTAAACTACTTCTGACTTAAACCTCATGATTTTCTTATTCAAGTATCAAAGAAGTGAAGAAGTGCCTTCCATCAATTCTGCAGCTGATTAGGTTAGATTAGTTGATGAGCTAATCTAATCTTGCCAGTACATGTGAGCTACTGATGCAGTTCTTTTCAACACTTCTCTCTTACAAATACCAGTACAATCTATAATCCAACACTTCTGTCTGATAGTCAGTTTTTAGGCACAGAACATACTCACCTGTACAACTTGATTGTGCTTTCTGATGGTTTTAAGACTGTGTCTTTAATTTTTCTTCACAAAGTTTGAGCAGAGGAGTAAAAGAATGTAAATAAATCACTAATGGGTGTAAGAAATCAAAATTATGATTATTCTAAACACTTCCATTGGAGAGGTAGAAATGTTTAAGAGTCAATACTCAAAACAGGTACTGGCAGTCCATCTCTCTTAGTCTGTCTGCTCTGCATTTCTCTTCTGGCTGTGAATAACATACAGGCATACTGACCTCGACAAGCTAAGTTTAACAAATCTCTTGGCTTCTTGGATTTCTTCCTTTTTGCCTGCTGTGGGAAGGGGGGGAAGGAGGGAAGAACTGGGGGAGGAAAGAAGCACAGCCCCTCTCGGGACCAGTGGGCTTTGTTGTGTTTTTCTGTTGATTGTACATATTTTTAAATGTTGTGAATAGTGTATATTTGTACATACTCATTGCATTTCATCATGGATTGTAATTTTGCCTGTAAATACAGCTTCATCTGCTTCCAGACTGAGTTAGCCTGGTTATTGTCAGTATGGAAGGGGGATTCCAGCTCTCCATTGTAACATTTCTAGGTCACTTTTGCAAAAGGAATATCAACAAAAATAAAACATAAATACTACACAGACAACAATTAAAAAAAACAAGTATGGAAACTGTGATAAGAAAAATTCAATTACAAGTTTAATAGTGACATACATGGTTAACTTGAATAGCTTGAGGCTATTTGATGACAAAAAATAGATCTGGCTTAAAAAACATTTTTTCTCCAAAATATCAATTTGAGATTTATTTACTTGATACAGAGATGTGTGACAGAAAGGTTGATTTTCAGGAAAGGAAGCTTACTCATCAATTTGATATGTAATAAATGAGCATTGAGCTAAAAAGGAAAAGCCTTCTATATCAACAAGGAGATTAATTCAGAGTTTGGATGCAAAAGCTTTCATGTAATTATCTCCCTTGCATTGGAGAAAATTTTGTGAATTTGATGACAGTTCAGTTTATAGAATCATAGAATGCATTGGGCTGGAAAGGACATTTAAGGGTCATCTAGTCCAACCACCCAGCAGGGACATCCCCAACTAGATCTCTATGTCAAATCAGTCAGAGGAAATTCCATCTCAACATAAGTGTTCTATGATTCTATGATCAGGTTCCTCATCATGCCTGCCCACGAATACCTCCAGGGATGGGGCCTCCACCACCTCCCTGAGAAAACTATTTCCAATGTTTCACCACCTTTACAGCAAAGAACTACTTCCTAATGTCCAATCTAAATCTACCCCTCTCTAGTTTGAAACCACTGCCCCTTGCCCTGCTGCTATTTGACCTTGTAAACAGTGCCTGCCAGGTTTTCTTGTAGGCTGCTTTCAGGTACTAGAAGGCTACTATAAGGTCTCCCTGGACCCTTCTCGTCTCCAGGCTTAACAAGCCCAAGTCTCTCAGCCCATCTTTTCAGAAGGGGTGTTACAGCCCTCTGATAATTTTTTGCTACCTTCCTCTGGACCCTGTCCATCAAGTCCACATCCTTCTTGTGCTGAGTGCCACAGAGCTGGATGGTCCTCCAGGTGAGGTCTCACCACAGCAGAGCAGATTGGCAGAATCACCTCTCACAAACTGCTGGCCACACTTCTTTTGATGCAGCCCAGAATGTGATTTGCCTTCTGAGCTGCAAGTGCACATGGTTGGCTCATGTCCAGCTTTTCATCCACCAGTACCCACAAGTCCTTTTCCACAGGGCCGTTATCTACCACATCATCCCCTGAGCTTGTATAGATAATGGATATTATCCCATCCCAGGTGCAGGACCTTGTACTTGGCCCACTTCTCCAGCCTGTCCAGGCTCCTCTGAATGACATCCCATCCCTCTGGCATATCAACTGCATCACTCAGCTTGGTGTCATATGTCAACTTGTTGAGGGTGCATTTTCCATATTATTGACAGAGATATTAAAAAACAGTGGTCCCAGTACAGACCCCTGAGGTACACCACTTGTGACCCATCTTCATCTGGATATTGAACCACTGAGCTCTACCCTCTGGATATGACCATCCATCCAATTCCTTATCCACTGAACAGTCACCAAATCTGTATCTCTACAACTTAGAGAGAAGGATCTTGTGGATGTCTGTGTCGAAGGTTTTTCAGAAATCCAGGTAGATAACCTCTATTGCTCTTCCCTTGTCCACTGAAAGCCACTACATTTATCAGGCAGGACTTGCCTTAGTAAAGCCATGCTGTCTCTCTTGAATCACCTTCCTGTCCCCCATGTGCCTTATCAGAGCTTCTAGGGTGATCTGTTCCATGATCTTCCCAGGTACAGAGATGAGGCTGACAAATCAGTAGTTCTTGGGATCCTCCTTTCTATGCTTTTAAAAAATGGGTACAACGTTCCCCCTCTTCCAGTCACCAGGGACTTCACCTGACTGCCATAATTTTTCTAATGTTATGAGGAGTGACCTGGTAACTACATCAGCCAGTTCCCTCGAGACTCTGGGATGCATCTCGTCAGGTCCCATAGACTTGTGTATGTTCAGGGTCCTCAAGTGGTCATGAACCTTGTCTTCACTTACAGTGGGAGGGATTTGGTCCCTCTAGGACCCATCTTTTGGTCCATAAATTTGGGAAGCGTGAGGAGCCAGTGAAGACCAAGGCAAAAAAAGTTGTTGAGTACCTCAGCCTTTTCCTTGCCTGTTGTTACTGGCTTGCCATTCTTGCTCATCATGGTGGGTGACTTTCCTTTTCTGGTTAACATACCTGTAGAAGCCCTTGTTATTTTTCACATCCCTTGCCAAGCTCAGCTCCAAACATGCCCTGGCCTTTCTGACCTCACCTCTACACAACTGGACAGCATGCTTATACTCCTCCTAAGGTACCTGTCCCTGCCTGTGCAGTTCCTTCTTGCCTTTTATTTCAAACTTGAAGAGATAACAGCCTGAAAGAGCAGCAGTGGGGCATGATGCATGTGAGCACTGAGAGCCAAAGCTAAAGGCAAGGTCTTTCAAGTGTCTGTACACATTTTCACTCTGTCTTGTGGACAGTGTTTCAGCATCTGATCATTACCTCTTGCCTGCAGACAATAGCATGTTTTAAAATATTTTTATTGTAACAACCTCCTGTCTCACTGTTCTCTCATAATAAAAGCAACTATTAAAAGTCTTGCTGAAATACAGGATCAGCAACTGAGAATAGAAGACAGATAATTGAGAAATAGTGTTGTCAGAAATATGTACATGTTTTCCCGCAGCAAGACTTTTACAAAATGCCATCACTTCATCAGATCCTGGTAGTACTAAATAGGCTTACTGAAACAGGCTGCATAGGAAAATGGCCACAACACCCAGTCTGTCAGAGTTCAGGGAGCATTTTGACAATGCTCTTAACCATATGGTTTAGTTTTAGGTAGTTCTGCAAAGAACAGGGAGTTGGGTCTCTTCCAGCTTGAGATGTCTATGATTCTAAGTGAATATGCTATCAGCATTGCAGGGTAACAAAGCTAGGTCTTGGGGTAAACACAGTCTGCTGCTCTTGGCTCTGAACTGTGCTTGACAGTGTTTGTAATACAGCATTGCCTGCTGGGTTAAACATGTGCTTAGATTGTAAACTAGTGGGTTTGAAGGACATACTTTTGCAAGGAGCTGTTGTTGGGCTGACTCGGGGTTTTACTCTCCTTGCTATGCCGCTCTTTTCAGGTCAAAGTTTCCAAGCTTCAGTATAGAGAATACTCTTCTGGTTAACCAGTGTCCATATTCAACACATTTTCATAGACCTGATTGCCTTGTGCTCTGTTCAGACTAAGAGGCAAACCTCTCCTTGGATAATTGTCACATCAAATCTCAATATCCAGGACTGGCAAACACTGGCTAGCATCTCAGCATTCAGGAAACAGGTGTGCAATTTTCAGCTAGCTCACTTCTTATCACACAGTGAAATGTATGTGTTGTCACCAAGAGAGTTTCTGGTGTGTGTACATACCAGCAGACATTACAAAAAGCTGTTACGAAAAATACTGCTGAGTGGGGCTAACATTAAAGATTTGGAGAATGACAAAGGGGAGACTGAAAAGAAATTAGCAAGAAATGGTAATTTGTGCACAAATGAAACACCACAGCCAATGTTCAGTATGAGTGGAATAATTTCATAGCTTTCAGATCCAAATTAACCAAAAGTGATTATGAAATAAATAATCACAATCTAATAATATGCTTATACCACCTCTAAATCAAAATGTTTACATGATCACAGAGTCTGCAATATTTGTAAAGGGAAGAAGATTAAAACCTGAAGGAGCCTTTTAATTTTTTTTGCAAGGAAAGAATCTGTGGTGAGTTGAAAATTGCCCCCCAACTAATTTGGAGGGGTAATTACCCCTCCAGAATAAAATTGCCAGAAGGTTTTTGAAGCAAATTAAGCTATATTTACAAGCAAACTACAATCTAGAAATATTAAATACTATGAATATGTACAAAATATGCCATGTATGTACAATATATATATTTACAATTTATAAACAATACAGAAACTCCTCAGAACGGATCCAGGGGACCTGTTCATTTCCTCCTCCACTCCCTCCATCCTTCCTGTTACCTCACACAGTAGTCAAAACAGAGATACCCCTGCCAAGGCCACAGGAGAAAGAGGAAAGTTGCAAGCAGAAGCCACGGGAGAAGAAAAGAAAGAACCGTTTATGGCTCTGCATTATATTCCTATTAGCAATCCAATGAATTATATAGACCTTATCATTATTTTCCTTTTGCACCCAATGGTAATTTATTTTGCTTCTTTGCAGTCAGGGATTAGGCTAGTTCCCCCTTCAAACTGTAACAGAATCAAATTGGACTAATAGTTAAAATACATTTGCATATTCAATCAGCATAATTCATGTAATTGATATGGACACTGCCTCTGCAGGAGCAGTATGCAAGGAAATGAAGAGAGAAGGCAGAGGAAAGGAGCTTATGGGGAACAAATGATGAATCTTTATCTTTCCTGATTCCTACTGTAGTCTCTGTTACAATTTATGAAAAATTACATGGCTGGGAAACTGGCCACCCACGAGACCCACATTCATAGAAAAGATTGGCTTTGTCTGAGTGATCCCTCTTGATGCGAATCTACTCAGCCAACCTCTCCCGATCTTTCCCCTCATTACTCACCACACAGATCCATGCCACGTCATCAACTTGCTGGTGCCACTTTGCACCAGTATGGACCTTGACACTTAGCTGGTAGAATGTGTAGCCCCCTGTTGGTTAACAGTTCCCATATGGCTGCAGCTACTGAGCCTACCTGGTCCTTGTCATTCTCCCCAACCAGAATATCGTCTATATATTGATAAATAGCAATACCCTCTGGGTCTGTGACAGTGTCAATTAAAGCTGCTAGTGCATTGTGTGTGATTGTGGCTGAATGCTTGTAAACTTGTGGCAAACGATTGAATGTGTATTGAATACCTTGCCAAGGGAAGGCAAACTGAGCCTTGTCCTCCTCTCGCAGCAGAACGATGAAATACATGTCCTTGATGTCCATCACAGCCATCCAGGTATGGGATGCAGCTTGAATGGTTCTTACCATGGAGGTCAGGCTTGGGACTGCTGCGGCAAGAGGGGCTGTGTTGTTATTCAATTATTGGTAATCAACGTGAGTCAGCAACAACCATCAGGATTTTGCACTGGCCAAATCGGTGAGTTGTAAGGTGAATGCGTCCTGCTGATAATCTGCCTCTGCTCCACGTCTGCAATCACTTCTGAGATGCTTTGTCCGGCTGCCGCTGGTAAGGGTTACGCTGGTTAATGCAGGTGATGCTAGATTGGGGTAAAGCAGGAGCAATTTGCAAAGTGTTAATATAAACAGTCTTTGCCCCTTTTGCCGCTATGCCATGGAAACCAAAGGACCATAAGGAACCATCAAGGAGATACCACCTTTTACCAGCCAGCACAACAAATCCTAAGATGTTCCCCAGGTAAGGCTCAAGGTAGCCACTACCATGGTGCCGCAGTTGTCACCTGGGAGCCGTAGCCTTGCCGTAGCCAGATGGCAAATATTTGGTGTACCTGTAACACCACTAATTTTAACTATCCTGTGGGATGGCTGTATTCCCAGTCTCTTGCCTGCTGCACATGCAAAACGCTGATTTATGCACCAAAATCAATGAGGAATTTAACAGCAGTCCAGGTTAGTCCTGTTGGAATTAAAACAAAAGGTTCCAAATTATCAGACCATTGCAAGGCATACAACACATGATGAGAGAGGTCTGCAGCAATCATTGCAGTATTTAGTTTTTTGGCACATCCTTGGAGCTCTGGTGTTATGGTGTGACTGGGTTGTTCACAACAGCAGGGGGATCTGCAATGGAAGGACTGCTGCTACTACTGTGGTCCTCACTGCTGCCGCTGTGGCTTTGTTTCCATTCACCACTTTTATTCAAGGCCTTAAGCAAAAGTGACTTAATTTCCCATATGGTCACAGGATGTCAGGGGTTGGAAGGGACCCAAAGAAATCATCGAGTCCAACCCCCCTGCCAGAGCAGGACCATGCAATCAATCTCAGGTCACAGAGGAACACATCCAGATGGGCCTTGAGAGTCTCCAGAGAAGGAGACTCCACAATCTCTCTGTTCCAATTATCTGTGACCCCTACAGTAAAGAAGTTCCTCCTTGTATTGTGGTGGAACTTCCTGTACTGCAGCTTACATCCATTGCTCCTTGTCCTGTCACAGGGAGCAAGTGAGAAGAGCCTGTCCCCTTCCTCCTGACACCCAGCCCTTAGATATTTATAAACATTTATTAAATCCCCTCTAAGTCTTCTCTTTTTCCAGACTAAAAAGCACCAGGTCCCTCAACCTCTCCTCATCATCCATGTAGCCCTCCACTGGACCTTCTCCAGCAGGTCCCTGTCCCTCCTAAACTGGGGAGCCCAAAACTGAACACAGTACTCAAGATGAGGTCGCACCAGGGCAGAGTAGAGGGGAAGGAGAACCTCCCTGGATCTGCTGGACACACTCTTCTTGATACATCCCAGGCCACAAGAGCACATTGCTGTCCCATGGATAATTTGTTATCTACCAGGACTCCCAGGTCCCTCTCCATGGGGCTTCTCTCCAGCAGATCACCTCCCAGCCTGTACTGGTGCAGTTTACTATTCCTCCCCAGACGCAAGACTTTGCACTTGTCCTTGTTGAACCTCATTTGGTTCCTCTGTGCCCATCCCTCCAGTCTGTCCAAGCCTCACTGGATGGCTGCACAGCTATCAGCTGTATCAGCCAAGCCTCCCATGCACTTCAAAATGTGTTGAGGCATCCCTAAGGAAAGAGCTTGCTGGAACCAGTCCCTAGTCAGTGAAGCTTTTTTCCAGATGGAGTTATGTCCTTAGTTTCTCCTGGGGTGACATCTGTTCTGGTTTGGGCTGCTATGTGGACTTGCGTGGGAAAATGCCGTTGGAGCACTTCTTGATTTTGCCACGAGGTGGCACTTTGTGGCTGGCTGTGTGAACGCCAGCATGGCGTTCCTCACCAGAAGGCACGTGGACTGGATAGCAAGTAAGACCCCCATAATTTGACAAGTACATTAAAAGTTCTTTCCATCTTAGGAAGTGTTCATAGGGATCATCAGAGCTTTTACTTTGCTCGATTGCCTGTTTCATTGACTCCATTTGATTAAGCAAGCGTCCCTTCGAGGTATTGGTACTCCTCAAATGAGGGGTTTAAGCCTCTTTGGTTTTATAGATGCATCCATTGGAGAAGCATAAAGTTCTCATTCATGCATGGTCTGTACACAAGATGTTCTCCGAACTGCTGCAGACAGTTCAGTTGAGGTCTTCACCCATACTGTAGTGGGTTTGCCTCTTTCAGGGGTGTATACACCCCCAGCCCAATAAGCAATTCTGGCAGTTAAGGAATAATTCCAATCTGGACCCGAGCTCAAAAACACATCAGAGCCCCAGTCTGTATCAGCCTCTTCAGAACTCAGGAAAACACTGTTCTGACTTGTGGATGAGACTCTGAGCAGAAAGCCCATAATCAATTCATTTGGCTCATAGAAAAATTTTCCTGCAACTCGTTTAATTGGTCTGCAGAGTATGGGTGAATCTGGTTTTTGGTAGTCCTGCAGCCACTGCAGGCTGCCGTAACTTCCTGTCTAGTCATGGGACGGACATGCCGTATTATGACTCCCTCATCAGAGCAGAAGTCTATGTCACCAAACTTAGGAAAGGTCCCTGCTGGCCAGAGGTTTGCAGCTTGTCCACATCTTCTGACCATTCCTGGTTCAACTCAGGTTTGGCGGCTTGTCTCCAAGTAGACTGGCTGCTGAATTGGTGAGTGACACACAGCATAAACAGCCTGTGAGGCTGAGTCTGGAGACACAGCTGGTGGTAAAACATGCAAGGCCACGCTCAGTGGTGCCAATGCAAAATCCAGTTCACAGTCCTTTAATGGAAAGCCTCTGTTTTATGGCTGTGTCGTGGGCAGACTTATTTAGCAAACCTGTGGCTGGGCTAAATGCATGAGCGGTTGGCACTCTAAACTGAGCAGCCAAATTCAAACCTGTTTCATGCGGCACGTAGAAGCTCGGCACAGGGCAGGCTACGTATGCAGCTGGTGGAGTGGCTAAATTCAAATCCGATTCCCGTGGGACATAAGGGTTTGGCACAGGATAGGCTGCAGTGGAGTGGCTGGCAGCTGAACATGCTGTATATGTTTAAAGATACACACCACAGCAAGGCTCAGCAGTGCCGCACCTTGAACTATGGACAAAGCAGATGTGCCTTCAGCAATATACAGCTCAAAATCTTGTGCCCCCATAAAAGACACCATTTTAGGATCTGTCTTGTTCATGGGATTGCAGCTCAGGCAGCTCATAAAAAGAAAGCACCAGGGACCAAGCTTCAGCAATCCGGACCATGTCAGTGCTGCACAGTCTGGAGGAGCTCTTGGACGAGCTAGCAACAGAACCAACATTTGACTCTGTGATTATTCTAAGAGCTGCATTAGACTCCTTGATTTGTAGTGCAAATGAATCAAGTCCCTTATGCTTTGCCTCCCAACTTTCTAGTTCTCTTCCTAAACAAAAACTCTTCCCTTCAAAAACTCATTTTTTTTTCTCTTAAGTTTTAAATTCATCTAGCCCCTGGATAATACAGGCTTCCAAAATCACAATGCGGTTGCTAGCAGTGTCAGCTAATTTACTGCAAATCACAGAATCATAGAATTGTTAGGGTTGGAAGGGACATCCAAGAATCATCTAGTTCCAACGCCCCTGCCATGGGCAAGAATAACTCACACTAGATCAGGTTGCCCAGAGTCGCATCCAGCCTGGCCTTAAAAACCTCCCGGGATGGGGCTTCTACCACCTCCCTGGGCAACCTGCGCCAGTGTCTCACCACCCTCATGGTGTAAAACTTCTTCCTAACATCCAATCTGAATCTAACCACTTCTAGTTTTGTTCCATTCCCCATAGTCCTATCACTACCTGACACCTTAAAAAGTCCCTCCCCAGCTTTCTTGTAGGTCCCCTTATAGATACTGGAAGGCCACAATAAGGTCTCCTCAGAGCCTTCTCTTCTCCTGACTGAATAGCCCCAACTCTTTCAGTCTGTCCTCATAGGAGAGGTGCTCCAGCCCTCTGATCATCCTGGTGGCCCTTCTCTGGACATGTTCCAGCATGTCCATCTTTCCTGTAATAGGGGCTCCAGCACTGGACACAGTACTCCAGGTGGGGTCTCACCAGAGTGGAGTAGAGGGGGAGAATCACCTCCCTTGACATGCTAGCTATGTTTCTCTTGATGCAGCCCAGGATCTGGTTGGCTTTCTGGGCTGCAAGTGCACACTGGCAGCTCATGTTGAGCTTCTCATCCACCAGCACCCTCAAGTCCTTTTCTTCAGGGTTGCTCTGAAGCCAGTCACTGCCCAGCCTGTATTTGTGCTTGGGATTGCCCCGACCCAGATGCAGGATCTTGCGTTTGGTCTTGTTGAACCTCATGAGGTTGGCTTGTGCCCACCTTTCCAGCCTGTCAAGGTCCCTCTGGATGCCATCCCTTCCCTCCAGCATGTCTGCTGCACCACACAGCTTGGTGTCATCACCACGGTGAGGGTGCACTCCATGCCACTGTCCATGTCACTGACAAAGATGTTGAACAAGACTGGTCCCAGGACTGATCCCTGAGGGACTCCGCTTGTCACTGGCTTTCACTTGGACATGGACCCATTGACAGACACTCTTTGGATGCAACCATCAAGCCAGTTCACAGAATCATAGAATCATAGAATCAGTCAGGGTTGGAAGAGACCACAAGGATCATCTAGTTCCAACCCCCCTGCCATGGGCAGGCACACTTCACACTAGATCAGACTGGCCAGAGCCTCATCCAGCCTGGCTGCAAACACCTCCAGGGATGGGGTCTCAACCACCTCCCTGGACAACCCATTCCAGGCTCTCACCACTCTCATGGTGAAGTATCCAGCTTGAATCTCCCCACTTCCACCTTTATTCCACTCCCCCTAGTCCTATCACTACCTGATATCCTAAAAAGTCCCTCCCCAGCTTTCTTGTAGGCCCCCTTCAGGTACTGGAAGGCCACAATAAGGTCACCTCAGAGCCTTCTTTTCTCCAGACTGAACAACCCCAACTCTTTCAGTCTGTCCTCACAGGAGAGGTGCTCCAGCCCTCTGATCATCCTGGTGGCCCTTCTCTGGACATGTTCCAGCATGTCCAGATCCCTCTTGTAATAGGGGCTCCAGAACTGGACGCCGTACTCCAAGTGGGGTCTCACCAGAGCTGAGTTCTTTATCTACCCATCAAATCCAGACTTTACCAGCTTGGAGACCAGGATGTGGTGTGGAACAGTGTTGAAGGCTTTGCTCAGGTCCAGGTAAATGACATCAGTTGCTCGCCCCTCGTCTATTAATGTTGTGACCTTGTCATAGAAGGCCACCAGGTTTGTCAGGCAGGATTTGCATGGTGAAGTCATGTTGATTGTACCCAACCACCTCTTCATTATTCTTCTGTGTCATCAGTGCCTCCAGGAGGATCTGCTCCATGATCTTACCGAGCACAGAGGTGAGACTAACTGGCCTATAGTTCCCTGAGTCACCCTTCTTTCGCTTTTTTAAAATGGAAATTATGTTTCCCCTTTTCCAGTCAGTGGGGACCTCCCCAGACTGCCAGGACTTTTGGAATATAATAGAGAGCGGTTTAGCAGCGGTTTAGCAACCTTCTCTGGCCAGTTCCCTCAGCACCCATGGGTGTATCTCATTGGGTCCCATAGAATTGAACACTTTCAGGTTCTTCAGATGGTCACGAACCTGATCTTCACTCACAATGGGCAGTTCCTCCAATGCTCTCTGTTATTTTACAATTTTGTTTCCCCCATTCCAAGTTTGAGACCGTTGATTCGTAACCTAATCTGTGTAAAACCTCCACAACAGGGCACCCTGAGACTCACTGTACCATCTGTTATAATTGATGAAAATAAATATGCCAGGAATATTATGAAATATGATTTATTAAATATCAAAAATTATTATCCTGAACGAATTCATCAGGATCATTTGCCTGGTCAATGGCAGGTTAATTACACATGACAGGGATTAAAAACAGAGTCAGATAACAGTCTAGGAAAATCAGAAACTTGGAATTAAGAGGAACAAACAAGAAAAATATACAAACGTGACAACAAACTGCAATGCTAACTTGGGCTGCAAGATGGACCCCTAGCTTAGAAACAGAGCCAAGCAATAGGTAAAACTAAGCTTCAAAACCTTTAGAAACAATTAGGTGAATTAGCCAAAATTACTCACATAACTGCTGGGCTGTTAAGCAGCAGACCTTTTTGCTGGATAAAGCGCTACCTGGAGTTGTGATTTGCAATCCAAAAGGCAATATAATCCAAAATGGTAAATCCCAAAACAGAGGAAATGTGAGAGACCAATCTGCTACGGCAAAGATCTTAGTAGATCGAACGTGTTGCTGCTGGAACAAAGAGCTATCTTCCCTGACGATAGGAACACAGAAATGCATGTCCTCACTGCAGTCCAGAACCCACTAGTGACAGGCGTGGACTTTTCAAATCATCCCCTATAAATTCCCTTTTTGAAAATGGAATGGCCCAATGGAAGATTACCTATTCAAATTTAGCCAATGAATTCAAAATGCTGTGCACATGCATTCTCAGACAGGCAGCTGCACATGTCAGAGACCCTGTGAAACATGAGGCGCGGGGCTCAGCTCTCACTCCCCCCAGCAAGACTTAAAGGCGTCTGCCTATTGTCAGCTTCTCCACCTCACCCTGGACCCTGTAACAGGGGAGGGGAAGAGAGGGTACTGTCACAGCAAGTTTGACAGGTTAGTGCCTCTCCCAAGAGAGTCTCCTCACCCACTCATGTACCCCATGGCAACTTGCCACTCCTTCAGCTGCCAATGGCCATGGCAGAAGTGTGCCACAAAACCAGATGAGGGGATGCCTTATGGGTATCTGCTTGGACTTGGAGGACTCCCTCCCTGGTGGCACCTAGACACTCTGCATTGGCCTGAGGAAAGCAAACTCCAGCACTAATCTCCATCTTTCATGGCCACTGTGAGCAAAGTCGCATTTCCCTTACAACTGCTTGCGGCACCCTGACCATTCCTGCAGCCAGTCGAGCCACCCTTGCAAGCCTTTTCCTTGTCTCCAGCAGCTGCTCCACACCACAGTGGCTCATTCACTTCTGCTCTCTCTCAGACCACCTGTTCCTCTCAGACACAAATCTGGGAAATGTTATCACTCCAATCTCACTTTTTTTTCTGCAGTCTGCTGAAGCATGACACAGCACACCTCTTCTTTCATGGGTGCAACTTGCGATCTAAACCACAAGAAATGCATGACTAAAATTCCATTTGCACTGGCAGGCTGGAGTTCTAACTCATTTCGGTTGCAATAGATTTGCTACAAATTATTAGAACTCAACTGAAAAATATGTGGGTTTTGTTTGTTTGGTTGGGTTTGGTTTTTTTTTTTTTTTTTGAGAAATCCATGGCTATATATGACAACTTGACTACATAAATTCCACCTTCACACGAAGGAAAGGGTTTATGCCAGTCTTGCCATATTTTTTTTCTCGTGACTGTAGTCATCATTTGTTCCTTTTTTAGCCAGTACAGATGCACAGTGTGTCTCTTTTCCTCTTGTTCCTTACCATAATATTAAATAATTTACAATTTTCTTTAGAAATTAAATATCTGAGTTTTTCCACCCCTCGCTTTTGTACAGGCCTGGGAATGGCAAGCAAAAGCCAGTGTAGTGGGTATATCTCTTCATATATTTCACAAGACAGGAAAAAAAAAAAAAAAAGAAAGAAAAAACAGTTAAAAGATGAAGTGGCAGATACATTGAAAGTGTTCAGGGTACAGAGGAGAGACTGCTTTCTTAGGAACTAACACTAGCTACGGACTTACAACTAGTAAGTCTGTACTTACACAGTAGAGGGGCTTTTGAACATGACTGGAATTATATTATTTGGAATCGCAAACCAATGCTGAGGTCACCATGGTTTTGAAGTCACACCCAACCCCTCAACCAAACTAGCTGCAGTTTGGTGTCAGGCTGTGGGGGAAATGAAGTCTTCAGCCAAAGCCATGTCAAGAACTCTAAGAAACCCACAAAGAATCAGAGTGGTCTGGTAAGAACTGATGAATGTAAGCTCAGATCACTGATTGTGTGATTAACACAGGGAAAGCAGTTTGTTTTTCCAAGGCTGTTACTAAGGAACAAAGAAAGTTGTGGTTACAAGGAGTCTCATGCATACCTTCCCATTTGATGCAATTTGGCTACAAGCCAATCACTTTGCCATAAATATAAGCCTAAGTCAGTGTTCTTTGTGCTCTCCTTGCTGGGCAGTGTGGATGCACAATGGTAATCTCCTCTTGAGTGAGACATCTCTCCTGGGGGCAATGAGGTCTTTCCCTAACAATAAATCATTGGATGAGCCCTGCTCAAATGCTCCCTGAATTGCAATTAGACTGCACACCAGGAAACTCTCCCCTTGAGCAGGGATGACTCTCAAGATTTGAGATCTCTTATGCAATCCTTCCTTGTCCAAGGTGGAGAGACTCCTTATTCACAACAGATCCTCCGTAAGTAACTGATAGGATGCTGCATACTAATGAAACCTGTGTGTCTAATTCCATTAGACATAAATAATTGACCAAATTTTGGGTTAAGTCTGGACACAGCCACATCTAGGTTCCTCCCTAAGACAGGGTTTAGAAAGCAAGGGGGTCCATTCTGAACCTCATGACCTTCCTTTCCCCTTTGTATCAATTCCATTAAGCCCTTAATCTGTTCCATTAACCACTGACCAAGTCCGAGACTAAATTTGAACCTAGCTGCAACTAAGCTTCATCAAGAATTTAGAAGGCAAGGGGGTCTACTCTGAACCTTGTGATTAAATGGGAAAGTCTCCTTTACCCTTTTACAACTCTGATCTCTGTGTAAATTATTCTAAATGGATTTTAACTGATTCTTCCCTTGTATCTTTCTTCCATGTAGTAATAGAATGAACCTTGCCACTGAACTTTCTTAAGCCTCACTTCTACAAATTCACATTATAATCACTTTTGTTAATACTTTTCATGGTGATTCTTTAAGTGATCTAAGTCATTCATTTGTGACACTATCCTGGCCAAACTGGCCAGAAAGGTTTTTGCTGGGGGTCACTGGGAGACTGTACCAGCCTAATCAAGCTACACAGTGAAACCTGTCAGTCTTCTGAAGGCAGCAAGGGTGGTAACATGTCAAATGAAAAACAAAAGTACCAAACAAGACATTGTTCTCACATTGTCACAGAGCATTTCTGTTAGCTTCAGTTGTCATGTTTGCCCAAAATCAAAGACATAGAAAAGGTCAGAGAAACTGAACTGTTGCAGTTCTTCCTGTGGGTGCAGCGGGTGGAACAGGAACAATAATTAGCTAGAGGTCATTGTTGTGTGGCATATGGCTTTTATGTGCAGGTAGATCTGTTACTTAATACGTTGTGAAGAAATAGTTGTCTTATTAGAGCGATCTTGCTGACAGCTTCTAGTAAGACAGGCTGTCAACAAGGTGGTGGGCAATTTTGTTACAAACTTCTGGCTACAAATAATGTGTAACTATTGTGCTTGTCAGGTACATTGCATGCCCATGGGGCTAGAAATAACTCTTAGGACACTTGACTACAGCATAGCATGACTGTATCATGTTGCCCATTTTGTACTGCCTGTTTTCAGAACTGGCATTAGATGGCTTTAAACTACAAACAACCTCAGGTTCCCAGAGGAATTATGATACAAACATTGTACAAATGGATCACAAACAACACCAGCTAATCTACAATACAAAGTGGGTCATAGGTCACAGAAAATAATAGGTGTCTAGCATCATGACATCCCTTAGTATCCATTATTATAATCCTGCAGCCTAAGAACAAGTGATTAGTGCTCACATTTCTGCTTTGCCAAAACAGCTCATTTAATTTTAAAGAGGGAAAGAAAGAAGAGGATCATTCTTAGGAAACAATTTATTTTTCCTCAGATGTATGCTACCATGAAAACCGAATGGAGGTATCTTAAACAAGCATTCCTATCTGGAGAGCTCAAAATAATCATTGTACCTACTGTCAAGTAATGTATGATCTATGAAGAACACAAATACCACCTTTGGATAAAATAGCAGCTAAAAATTTTGGATATAATCCATTCAATGTAGAAATTTTAAAGAATAGAGTTGCTAGCCTATATAAGTTTCTTTTCTTTATCCTGGTCTCATCTTTTCATTGTTAATATCTACAAATATACACATACGTGCCTGGAGAAAGTGATTTATCTTTTACGGAATATCATCAGATATCTAAACTGCCTCACATGAAAATCTCTCTCTCTCTTACTACCCTTTAACTGACATGTTCTGTGTAGCAGCATGGGCTAGGCTCCTGGGGGAAAGCAGAGATGCCAATTTTGCAGCAGGTTTAATTGCTGAATAGGTGGATTTGCTGCTTTTGCCCTTTGTGGGCAACACACTGAACAGCAGGTTGGTTTTCAGTGACTTGTACAAATCAGTGATGACTATGTTACCCTGGAGTAAAAACTCCCAAATCATTATTTAGTTAATTTTGCCCCATGGAAAACTGAGGAAATTTTTTGGTAAAAAGTAAATATTAATTCCATTAAGTGTTTGGGTTTTTGTTTGTTTTTTTCTTACTTGCTTCCAGTCTTTTAGCCACAATGTTGAGGCAGTGATTGAAATGGAAAATAAGTCAATCCTGTGCATATAACCCTGTGACTGAAGCATTGATACTGAGGAAAAATGACACATTTTTTTCCAGGCTCTCAGTGGCCTGTTATCAGATTGAATTCTAAGCAAAGTCACAGTGCCCTCTGCTGAAATATAAAAACCCATCTGGAAAAAAAAAATTCCCATAATGGCATAAGAATAACAAAATTCCTATTCAACATATAAATGACAAAAATAGTTTTGAAATTATATTTGGGACCTTGGGGTTTCCCTTTACAGCAAGGTAACTTGAAACCAATTTGATTCTAACTTTGTTGCTCTGCTGTGCAATGTGAACTGTGCAGCAACTCTCAAGATAAAAGTCTCAGAAAGCACTGCTGGTATTACCGATGCAGACATAAACACTACTGGAAATTTCGTTCCCTGACACAGACAGACGAAAGGAATACTAAACTAGTAGCAGCCTCTCAAACTAGGCAGTAAAAAGTCTAAAACCTCGATTTTTACCAATGTTCTCTCTCTCTCCCTCTCTCTCTCTCTCTTTCTCTCTCTCTATATATATGTACATAACTGATCTTTTGCTGACTGCCTTTTTTCTTGGTGGATGTGGGAAATCACAATGACTAAGAACAGGAGAAAGAATATCTTATAGATGTTTAAGGCTGAACTAATGTCAGCTATGACCTTTAGACATTTGATGTCTGCAAAAAAACTGATCTGAGAGGAAGAACTCTGGAACAGGCAAGGAGGAAAGAACGTAGATGACAGAAGTGGAAATGGCACTTTCTGATATGCCGTGCCAGAAAATGCATTGCGGTTGAGCCCCTGCAGAGTATTTAAAGAAGATATGTAGGGACTTGTGGTGGGTTGAAAATTCCCCCCAACATTAAATTGCCAGCCCAGCCCAGCTGAAAGCAAATGAAGCTGTATTTACAAGCAAAACTACAATCTACAATGAAATGCAATGAATATATACAAAATATACAGCATTTACAACATTTACAGGTATTTACAAACAGCACAAGAACCCCCCTGGCCAAAAACCAGGAGAGCTAAGAGCTTTCCACTCCCTGCCCCACCCTTCTTACCCCCCCTGGACAGAAAGGGACAAGAGAAAAGAGCAGAGAGTTATTTTGTTAGGATACTCAGCCAAAACAAAGAGCACAGCCAATGTCAAGCAGAAGCAAGTTAGTATCTCCAAGACTGAGGACGCCAAAAAAGAGAAAGAGATTGTTTACCACACTAATTATTATGGTAGATATCTGTCCAATGGGATTGTTTAGAACTTATTATTTTACTTTTTTATACCCAATAGTGATTTATTTACATTCTACCACTTTCTGTTCAAGATCTGTGGAAAATTTTAAAGGTACAGCCTAAAACTACCACAGGACTGGATTAGGAATAAACAACTGTGCAGGGCGTACGACAGCATTTTTTGATCAGGTTAATATTGCAGTTATCAGGTGGCACCAAATATGCCAGTGTAATTGCTGTCCTCTGCCTGTATCTGTGCCTTTCGATCTGGCACTGAATGACTGACGCTATCTCTGTTGCCATGCAGACTCTTTTGAGTCCATAAACTAATAGCCATTACTTTGATAGAATAATTTTGGTTGGGAAATTCCTTTAAGATCAACTGAGTCCAACCATTATCTAATGCTAAATCACATCCCTTAGCACCACATCTATTAAACACCTCCAAGGATGTTGATTTGACCACCTCTCTGGGGAGCCTATTCCAGTTGATAACCCTTTCAGTGAAAAAGTTTCTCTGAATGTCCAATCTAAACCTCCCCTGGTACAACTTGAGGCCATTTCCCTTCATCACATCACTTACTGCTAGGGAGATCAACATGCACCTTACCGCAATCTCCTTTCAGGTAGTTGGAGAGAGCAGTAATGTCTTCCCTTAGCCTCCTCCTCTTCAAGACTAAACAACCCCAGTTCTCTCAGTTGCTTCTAGTAAGACTTGCTCTCTTGACCCTTCACCAGCTTTGTTGCCTTTCTCTAGGTATGCTCCAGCACCTCATGGTGGAAGCACAGATTTACAAGAAACAACTCCATCTAAGGAAACCAGACTCCTATCTCTCAACCAAATTCAGTTTCTCCTAGTCTTAAATGCATTGTTGCCTTATTTGATTCAAGAGGCAATGGCTTCTGAGGTTTTGTTATTGTATTTTCAATTACAATGCAAAATGTTAAGAGACCCACAGTAGAGCTATCTGAGAATATCTTTTCTGGTTGATGAAACTACAATCCTCACTCCTGCTGAGAAACAGCCTCAGGTTTTACTCAACAGCCTACTCACAGGTGTTTGGTTGAACACGGATGTCTGCTGGAGAGCTGGAACATCTGGAATTTAATGCTTAAGTGGGATCTAAGAGGCAAGAAAAAGCTCTTTGGAAATATGTATTTTCTCTTTTAACCCTTCCTTTATTTTCCCAGTGCTCCCACCCAAGATATTCATTCAACTGTGCTCACAACTCAACGCTTTACATTTCTTAACGAAAAGCTTGGCAGATACTTTTGATTAAATTCACTCAGAGGTTATTCTAATTCCCTCCACCACGATTTCAATTTAGAGGCTGCCATTAACCCATTAATTAAAGCGACACCCTTTTGTGTTAAAGCAGCTTCACCTTAATCTGCCAATATGATGGCAAGCCTTTCTTTATTGCTTTGCCTAGCAGGAAGATCTGATTAAGAGGATGCCAAGTAGCAGAGCAATATGAGATCCCTGCCATTTGGCACAGCCTTTTCTGAGTCCAAGCATGCTGTAGATGCAAATACACCAGCAAGTAATTGCTTCTCCAAGACTGGCACCTATCAGCTCACCATTACAGGCTTTTGACACACCCTATAAGTAGTTAACGCTTCAAAAAAGGCTCATGAAAAGTTGTGCTTCAAGAAGCCTCACTCCAAAGTGTTTCACTTTAGAAATACTTGGCTACAGATTCTCTTTTATTTGTGGGCTGCTCAGCCACTTCCTTTCTCTCACTGGCTGCTGATGTCTCTGGCCAGGCACGTGTGACACCTCTGCTTTTGCAGGAGATCGTGTCTGTTTTCTTTGACTGCAAGACCACGGTGTGTGCAGGAGAGTTTCTTCTGCATCTGTTAGCAGTGTTTGCAAAACCAGGAGGTGTGACTTTTATTTTTGCACGTTGGAGTGCTTCTTGCTTCATGAGCATTAGCTAACTGAAGGTACAGAAACATAACTTCCTCCAGTCAAAGCAATCTATAGCCTCAGGCTAATCTTTCTTGAACAATTTCCTTCATAACAGAACTTCCTTTTTTATGTCAATATCTCAGGGAAATTTGAGAGCAAATATATTCAGCTGCCTGAATTTGTTTTTTCCATACCTAGTACCTTTTGATCTAAGTATCTGTTAGGATGAGAGCATGTATTATTACTCTCTGTCTGAAGCAGAGGTGACAACTGTACTGAAAGCCAGAGTAATTGCTTCTCTGCAGCTCTGCAATAAATTATGCTGTGGCATAACAGGAAGGAAACCAGTAGCTGCTCTACTTTTGTTTGCTCTGCCACTGCCTTGGCCTAATACACTCTGTTCCCTGCCCCTTTTAGGGAAGAGCTGTTTCCTGAATGGGAACCTATTCCTGTTTTTGACATACTTTATCTGAAAAAGAAAAATCATGCCAGCATTAATAGGGATTTCTTTCCTAAACATGTCCTTTCCATGATGAATCAGCTCTCTCTCTGGATATTCTGAGATCCCTTCAACTTTTCTCTGGGACAGGCTCTGCAAACCCGGTGAAAGAAACTTTCTGGAAAAGTTTTGGCTACTTGGCTGGAACTATTTATAGATATACTGCCTTGCATTTAAAAACCAGTGCTGAAGATTTGGGTACCCCATTCAAAATGCTTTACATATGTACATGTGAACTGCATTTTCCTAGTACCAGTATGATTGGCTACTTATCTTCCATGAAAAGATGTATAATATTATGCATGCAACTTATATGTCTCACATAAAAAAATAAGCAATACTACTGCAAAGGTATCAGTGCTAGAGAAGGTGCAGACAAATCTTCAAGAGTCTGTGAGTACACACAAACCCTACACTCCTTCCTACCCACTGCTGGGAAAGAGTTTTGTTGTTTGTTTGGGTTTTTTTCATAAAAAAATCTCACCAATAGCTCATTTATAGTTGGCTTAATTGTGTAAGAAGGAGCTTTACAGATTCAATATAAGAACATGGCTTGCAAGAAGTAGAAGTTAAAGCAAGAGTTAACACACTACAAAAAGAAAAGCAGAATTAAACATTCCATTCAGGTATAAGTTGCCTAATTACTTCTCCAATAATTGTTATGAACACAAACACGCATTTACACAGAATCACAGAAAATATGCAGCTGGAAGAGACTCAAGGATCATCCAGTCCGACTCCTGATGCGGCACTGAAGGTCAGCACTAAACCATGTCCCTAAGTGCCAGGTCCACACTCTGCTAAACATGTCCAGGGATGGTGACTCCACCACTGCCTTAGGCAGACCATTCCAATGTTTGATAACTCTCTCTGTGAAGAAGTATTTTTTAAAATCCAGCCTGAACCTCCCCTGGCACAGCTTGAAACCAGTTTCTCTACTACTGTTGCTTGACACCAAGAAGAGCCTGCCTCCTCCTTGCTCCAACCTCCCTTCAGGTAGTTGTAGAGAGGAATAAGATCTCCCCTCAGCCTCCTCTTCTTCAGACTGAAGAACCCCAGCTCCCTTCAGACACTCCTCCCAGATCATTCAGACATGTTTCTATGACCTTAAGCTGATTTGGCTGATTATTCACAAGTTAAACATTTATGAGATTATAACTTTAAAATTACAAAGATGTCAAGGGTAATTACTTTTGAGATCAAGGATTTGCCAGCAGCTATATTGTTGTCTCTGCCTAATGAGAAACGCCATCCCATTTTGTGCTTTTATGCTGCAAGTATATTCTAGTAAACAGTGTGTCTCTATTCCCCTGGATTATTTTGCAAAACATTTCTGCCTTAATGTTTACAATCTAGACACAGAGAGTTTGAGTCTTTTAAGTGCTCACTCAGAATTTGGTTAACTATAGATGTGGGTTCACATATTGGTGTTAGGGCATACATGTGATTTTGACTCAACTTTAGAACATACTGTGCTCCTAACAAAGCATTTGCTTTCCTATTACCCTCTGTGACAAGACTTCATGTTTTGGGGCACTCTAGGAACAACCTTGCTTAACAACTTCAGTAAAGATTTCTGGCAATTTGCAATGTCATTTACCCATTCATAGATATGAACACTAGGCTTTCTCAGGCAAAGAGGGGAACTGTTTTCATACAAAAATATTTTTGCAATTTTAGATCCACTTTGGGAAATATATCAACATAGTTATTTACACTCTCATAGATTAAACATATAAATTTATAAATTACAGTTCACATAAGTCCTCGGTTTAGTACTTGTACAATCAGTAACTGCTAGGCTAGTATGAATTTTATTAGTTTCATTTTAGAAAATGACTTGTATGTCACTATTAACAATGCTGTTATGGAGCTTGTGTAAAACTGCCTGGGGACAAATAGGTGGTGGATTGTGGGTGTGGGCAGGAAGAAAGAATAGCACGCAGTGACTTAAGTGCGAAAATAAAGAAACTGAAGTAAAGAAAAAACTTAGCCAGTTGTTCCTATAAAGATTGGATATCAACATTTCTAAACTTCGTATTTTTACTCATACTAATTCTATATTCTAGAGCATAAAGTGTGAAACATTCAACTATTCAAGCTATGGAAGAATTCAAACTCACTCTGAGTGTCAGATTACAATGATCCTGTTTAGTACTCATCAAGCAACACTGCACAGAAAAATAGGCAGTGAAGATCAATGTTTTTAGTTTAGTTCTGTGCCATTAATTCTTTCAGTTTGATATAGGTGGTGTCCCCACACCTGATGCTTAAAGCAAAAGAGATTTCATGCATCTATTTGACCTTGAACATGTTGCCACAATGTAAGTCATGGGAGAAAGAGAATTTTAAGGAAAGAAGTATATTTTGGGTAATGGTTCTATTAGAAGAGACAGATGAGATTTTGAGATTCCAGTCAGGCTGAGTATAGAGTAGGAAAAATAGGAGGAGTCTAGCCCACTCCCCAGGACGCTTTCCAAACAGAGTTAATGAGGAAGAAGGACTCAGAAAAACCCACAGGCACCAAAACATTTGGAATAGAAAATTCTATGGAAACAAGATACTTAAGCAGAGCAGCATCCCTGTCCTTATGGACTGAGAAAGAAATGGTGAGGAAAACCTTGTCCCTACAAAGCAAAGAGAAGAAAGGTATGTATGGCTTATAAGGAAAAGAGGCCACAAATTATTTTTTCTTGAATCTTTGTTTTCTTCCATGTGCAGCTATGAAAGCCTGACATGAGCTTCTTTTCTATGTTTGTCTGCTAGCTAGCAGAAGGAATCCATAACAATTGTGCATGCTGCTTTGATTCATGTCAGTATGTTTACATTTCTCTTCTAATATTTTGCATTTTATTGTTATGAAGGGCAGAAAAATCTGTTATCAATATAATATTAAAAATAAAAATAACCCAGACTATGCTGTAATATGAAAAATTATATTACACTATTAAAAAGTTAAAATGTGTCATATATACTACTGAGTGATGTTCATCATACAATCATTTCTCAGAAATAGAAATAAGACTACATATAACTCTGGTGTTGAAACATGTGCTAGTCATTTGCATCAGAAATGGAAGAAAACTATTAGATCATAGTTCACACCCTGCAGATGGAGTAAACCATCTTCTGCTGAAGAACCTCACAGATATTAAAATGATGACACATCATCATCTGAGGTCCATCCCTAAAAGCTACCAATTGCACAAAAAACACCCTGAACTGATCCTCATGTATTGCCCTGGAAATGCTGCATAGGAAGGAGATGTATTTTTAACTGTTCATGACAGTTCCAGTAAAGCATTATTACTTAAAAACATGAATACACACAAAAAATAGTATTGAAATATCACATACTCACAGAACCGTAGGGGTTGAGAGGGACCTCTGGAGATCATCTAGCCCAACCCCCCTGCTAACACAGGTATGCCTAGATCAGGTTGCACAGGAACATGCCCAAATGTGTTCAGAGGACACTCCACAACCTAATGGGCAGGTTGTTCCAGTGCTCTATCACACTCAAAGTTTTTCCTTAAGTTCAGGTGAAACCTCCTGTGTTCTTGTCTGCACCTATTGCCTCCTACCTCCACCCTTTAGATATTTATATGCATTTAGAAGATCCTCTCTCAGTCCTCTCTTTTCCAGGCTAAAGAGGCACAGGTCTCTCAGCCTATCCTTGTTGTGAGAGATGCTTCAGCCCCCTATCATCTTCACGGCCCTCTGTTGGACTCAGTCTAGTTCCATATTTCTCTTGAAGCAGGGGGCCCAGGAACTGGACACAATCCTCTAGCTATGGCATTACCAAGGCAGAGCAGATAGGGAGGAGAACCTCCCTTGACATGCTGGACACACACCTCGTGATGTACCCCAGAATACTGTCGGCCTTCTTGGCCACAAAGGCGTATTGCTGGCTCATGGTGAGCTACAGGTCCACCAACACTCCCAGGTCCTGCTTTCCAGCAGGTCAATCCCTAACCTGTACTGATGTATGGAGTTATTCCTCTCCAAGTACAGGACCCTAACACTTACCCTTGTTGAAATTCATTAGGTTTCTCCTCTGCCCAATTTGCTGGCTTGTCCAGGTCTGGCTGAATGGCAGCACAGCCTTCTGGTGCACCATCTGCTCCTCCCAGCTTTGAAGTATCAACAAACATGTTGAGAGAGTGAACCTGATGTTCTTTCATCCAGGTCATTGATGAATATTTGAACAAGATTGGACCCAGTACTGACCCTTGTGGAACACCACTAACCACAGGCCTCTAACTAGACCCTGCACCATAGGTCACAATCCTCCGTGCTCTGTCATTGAGCCAGTTCTCAATCCACCTTACTGTCCACTCATTTAACCTGCACTTCCTGAGCTTACCTATGAAGACGTTATGGGAGATGGCATCAAAAGTCATGCTGATGCAGAGGTAGACAACATCCACTGCTCTTCTTCCCTCATCTACCTAGCTGCTCACACCATCACAGAAGGCTATCAGATTGGTCAATCCATGCTGAGTGTTCCTGATAAACTTTTCCTCCACATGCTTAGGGATTACCTCCATGAATGAGCTGTTCCATCACATTCTCAAGGATGGAGGGGAGGCGGGTTGACCTGTAGTTTCCTAGGTCCTCCTTGACCTTTTTTTAAGACTGCAGTGATATTTGCTTTCCCCTAATCCTTATGTTCTCTACGACCTTTCAAAAATGATGGGGAGTGGCTTAGCAATAACCTTAGTCAGCTCCTTCAGCAGCCATGGATGTCTGCCATCGGGGCTCATGGATTTGTCGGTGTTCAGCTTGTCTAGGTGATCTCTAGTCTCAAGATCCTTCTCGACTAAGGGACACTTTATGTTCTTTTTAGAAAAAATTGTATATAAAACCAGGTCATTGCATGTTCTACGATCATTTCCTCAGTTACAAATAAGGATATTCTGCTCTCACTCCTTGGACAAAGATTTGGAACAAAGAATTTGTATCCAAATCAACTTTGTGCTTATAAATCCAATAAAAATAAGAAGCTGACCTTTAAGGAAAAAGTTTATGCACACTGATTATTTCAAAATTTCTCTGTGATCTGATCAAGCCCATTTCTCACTAGTACACCAAATGCAACACCCACAAATCTTTCAAGAAAAGCACAAGTTATACTGAAAAAACAGTTCAGCAGGAGTTAATGGAAAGAACAAAGAACTGGCGTCAGAAGACACACTAAAAAAGGCTATGCTGATCTCAAGAGATCCTGAAATTGTTCCTATTGTACGCAAAAGCCATTTATTTTTTAGAGTTTCATCACATAAAAAAAAAAAAAAAAGAGAGGTGGATTTCTATGACTTGCCAGTGGCACCACTTTGTCATGAAAGTCACAGTTGTTAATACAATTTAATAGACAAACTTGCAACGCTCCCAGTGCAGGTAATTAAAAAGACTGTAAATTCTTTCAAGCCAAGATGTTCTAATGCACTTCAGTACTGAGTATGACTTTAGAATTTTAACTAGCATAAGATAAGTTAAAAAACGAAGGCATTAGAAAAGAGAAGCTCTGTGAATGCCAAGAAAGGACAGAACTTTCCTTCTCACAAGTACTAGAACGAGCAAAAGAGGTGGAAAAGTAGCTCTGGAAAAACCTCATCTATAAACAATTTTGAAGTTGAGAAGTTACAGCTTTTCTTTGTAATTCACAGATGTCTGGACATTAGGATAACACCAGGATCACCTTAAACATATATAGCCATTGAACACCCTTTTGACCTTCATTCACCACTGCACCACATAATACAGCTATCATCAAACTGGGTGGACTATGCTTTCCAGGCAGAGCCAAGTGACTGTCCCAAAACATACATCCTACATGAAATGTTGATAGGAAGAAAAATAAATTACAGGCCTTAGCCTTAACAGGAAAACTGGTTTTCATGTACTGGATCAGAAGTCATCTGGGACCTCAGCTGTCAGAGAAGTCACAAAATATATAGAATTAAGTCTTTTTTCCTAAAGCATGTTCCTGCCCTTCACCTAGCTCTTCATGGGTGGGTCTCCAGCCCCTCATATAATGGATTTCCAGTGGTGTTTTGGACCAGAGAGAGTGTCCTACTGATAGTACAGTTAATCCAATCCCTGCTCTAAGTAGTTTATTCTTTTGTTGTTTCTTTATTGTTTTTAAAATACTCTTAACAATTACAAAATAAACCACAAAAGCCTACGGAGCAAGAACATGAGCTTAATGTGCCTTTAAAAAATTTCTAATGCACTAATTAGGTTTTTAAACTTGCATTTCTTTCACTAGTCCCATGAATTTTTAATTTCTTTACTGCAGAACACCACCATTTGAGTAAGGAATGGAAATCAATCTACTTATATACAGAGCCTGCCCATAAAGATGCAATTACAACGACTTTTGGAGTGGGACTGGGAGACAGATGCCATGTTTTTTTTTTAAGAGCTGAGTTTCAGGAATGAGGTGAAAAGTGTGTGGCTTAGCTCTGGCAGGCTGGGGCAGATCACGCACTTGAAAAAGAAAGGCCTAAATACATCAGCAACAACCACAGGGGCACTAAGGCTGGCAGCCAACCTTTGAGTTAGCCCAGGACACTGTGTGTCTCAAAGCAGGGTCAGCTCCTCTACAGATGAAGATACAAAAACAGAAGAGACCCAAGATTTTATTGCCTTGTGAGATGTAAGAATTTATTTATGTTATTTAACAAGTGTTTAAATTGACATGAAAGGCAACACTTCAACTTCAGGTCCAACTGTCCATCAGTAAGTCCTACATCAGAATACCATTTGGACTTTTAAGTACAATTTTTACACGATGGCTTAGAACAGCAAAAATCTCATAAATAACGGCCAACTTCACAAGCCTGAAGGTCCTTACCTTCTTGGTATTTCTCTATTGAGTATGACCCATAGAGCAGTAGAAGTTTTAAAACCATTTTAATCCCCAAACATTATGACTACAACACTCAGAGCATTCAAATCACATTGCTCTTCATTAGTAACACTAAACATTACAGCTAGTCTGAAAGATATACCACAATCTCCCCCTAACAAAACAGCCTTTTTTTTTTTTTTTTAAACATTATACAAAAAACTGTGCATCAAAACACCTGCAAAACACACAATCATTCATTTGGCTTGGTTTTACAATAAAAATAACATCAGTCACCTGTTAACTTTATCTCTTGTGTGCTCTCCTCTCTTACATAGGAAACTACACTGGACCAGGCAGTTTAACTGTAGCTCTGAGGTAGCAAATTTTAACTGAGCAGAGCAACAGGTGCGCTACTGTGTCTCCTCTTCTTTAAAGTACAAAAGAAAAATCCCCAGTTTTTCAACATCTTTGGAAAAGACAGGCATATAGGTTAATTTCCAACAGCCACTCCAGTCTGAATTCAAATCACAAAGCACCTCTGAACAGTAGATACATTATACCAGCTAGAAGGAATGCAAACATATACAAGAAAAAACAACTATGTCAGTTTTGTTAGAACTCTGGTTACATTTTAGCACTATGGCACCTATCGTTCCCTACTATGAAATGCATCTTTATAGTCTCTGAAATTTAATTTCAAAGACCAGGATCCTGAAAAAGAGCAGCTGTGCCCCAGTTCTTTAAAATTATTTGCACACTATCTGCATAAAGGGTCAAGTAATTGCAAGAAAACCAAACTGAAACTGACCTAATATAAAAATCAATAGAAATTAGCAACATGAGTAGATTAGAAGTTACAGCAAAAGATAACATGCCTGAATGAACTGAGAGCACTTTCCATTCACCGAAGGCTGGGATAGCTTTAAAAAAAACAAAACCAAAAACCCCACAAACCTCAACACCCCCCACCCTACAAAAAAAGAAAAAAAAATGTTGCAAGAGCAAACATAATTTCATCAGAAATTGAGAGTAACAGTATCTCAGCTTTTCCATTCTTGATAAAAGCTTTGAAAGTTCTACATCAAGCTGTATCCAATACTGCAGCCTTAACACCCAGACTGTTTACTGAAGTAACTCTTACAGATACTTGTCTAGTTAGGGGTGAAGAGTAAACAGTTATCCCAAAGAATGGCAGTTATTTTCTGCTTTATATTCCATGGTGGTACAAACAGTCATGTTGACAGTATACAACCCTCACGCAGTCCTTTGAATTTCTCTCAATTTTTCATATAGCCAAACGAAAATTTTACTGCAGTTAAAGCCCCATGAGTGAGCTACATGCAATGAAGAAATTGGGTTTTAACATCTTGGAAAGCATATTGAGAATGTAACTCTGCTGAATGCTAAAGAAACCCTCAGGAAAGCACCTAAACCGATTCAAGTTGTTTATGGAGATTTTAATGTTAATCTTTCAAGTAATCCAAGATGCACTCCAACATCTGTTATAAAAAACTTAAGGCTTTTATGAGCATCCTTTTACATACAAAAGGAATATCAAACAGAAGGAACTTGTTTACAGTAAATACAAACATCTGAAAAATCTCTGAAACCTGTTTATACAAATACTAATAAATTCTTTACTATTTTGTACAACTAGAAGGTGCACAAATTGGCATTCAAGCAGTCAATGCTGGCAAATATCTGTCAGACAATAATGTGATTTACTCGGATAACAATAGAGTTTAAAATGCCATAAATTAAAAAATAAGTTAGTTCACAGTTTTTTTCCTCAGCTTTTATGTACATTTTAGTCTTTAATGAGATCGCATAGCCTTCTTCAGAAGCTCGAGGTCTTTCCGTTGGCTTTTGATTGCTCTGGCACAGCCATATTCTTCCAGTTGTAAAGGAATATACTTTTCTATCTGAATGAGCCCATGCTCAGCAGGACCAGTAAACAACTTAATCCAGGATGGCTTAAAGTTTCCTCTGAAGCCCAGAAAGGCCATGCTTCCTGTGACAAAAAATAACTCAGCATTACCAAACAAGCCAAACCCATCCAAGCACAACACAGGACTGGCCTGAAAGGGAATGACATGTTTTTCTGAAATTCTTCGCCCCCAGTTTATTCAGGACATGAATCCATTCTCTGCATCATGTGCACCTTACAAAGAAATACTCATTTGTGACTTCCTTTTTCAGTATTTAGTATTAAATACTCTGAAATCTTAATTTCAAAACACAGCTATCAGGACAGTTATAAAAACCATCTTCTCAGATGGCACTTATGCCAGGGCCCTGAACACATGAGAGGTACTCTTTGTCATCTATAAAGCGATTATCCCTCAAAATACCAAAAACCTTCTCATCTCTACCTTGAAATTTTGATAAAAGAGGAAATACTATCCTGGCACAGGAGATAGTTTAAAAATAAATTTGCTGGGTGAGGCCCAAAATACAGGCTTTGAAAACAAAACAAAATAAAAACCCACAAAAGAATCCCTGCGATGACCCTTCTGTAAGTCAAAGGCATAAAGAGCTGCCAGTCACTTCTCTGCGTGCAACAAGCTTCACACAACACCCTTTGGGGCAATGGGGTTTTCTGCCCCATCTGCCTGCTCCCACATCTCAGCAAGGGCTGAAACACAGCAGCCCACATCAGTGCAAACTGGCAACTATCCTCCACCAGCTGCATCCTTTTCACACACCCTGTGAGGAACCCACCATGCCAACATAAATACACAGACAAGGCGGTGTCAAAGAAATGTGCAAAACTTCTACCAACCGTTACTCTCAAGATAAGGAGGTTTGGCTGTCCCCAGGAACATTAAGGCTTCTGATAAGTTATTAGGAAATACTACATCACCTCTTGTGCTCAGTAGAACAATAGACCTGCAGCAGAAATGGTGCAGAGACAGTAGCTGTTATAAATACAAACTTTCTTAATATTCTGATACATGCTTTTACAGCTAGCTGGCCTCATAGTCCATTTGCTTAAAGAGTATTCATGACATGTCATTTCACAATGTGGAAACAGTTAACCCTCTCTGAAACCAGTAACTAGAAAAGCACTCTCCTAGATTTTTTTTTAATTACTTTTAACTTTAACTTCAAAATCACTGGAGAGTGTTACTTAAATATAGTTTCCTATTTCTTGACAAAAAAAACCACCCACGTTTAAATATTGATCCAAAATTAAAATATTAGCATCCTGATTTATCTGATAGAAATGTTTTAACTTTTTAAAAATGAAATTCACCCTAGATGGGGAGAGAACAGTATATTTTGTTACATAGTTCTCTTGATGTCCTTAAGTGATTTACTAAATAAAAAGTTATTCTTGTTTTAAGCAACAAAGTGTTGTTATATGACATTTAGTTTAAAAAAAATCCTTTTGAGGTGAAAGTCAGGCAACACTGGAAAACTATGTGTTCAAAATTTGAGTTGCTGTGTTTTCTTAAATAAGGCTAAATTATCTGTTAAAATGCTCCTGTGTTTCTCTTTCCCCCTCAACTTAGATACGTATTTTGCTCGCTTTCAGCACTCCTTGACAGACATTCTCATTTAAATCGTCATTGAAGAACAGAGATAGAGCTTACAGGACGTACTGGAAATAAACAGTCATTACACATACCTTTGTGGAATACCAGATTTTAAATATTCATTTACATGCTTACTGTCTCCTCCAGAAAATAATTTGTTTCCTGACACTGTGCCAATGCAGGCATCAACTACAACAATAAGTATACCATTATCCTTGAAGGAAAACATGGTGTCATTGACCTGTAAAGGAAAAGAGAACTTTGTTTCTTTCTTAAAGTTCACAGTGATTCTACTACAGTCAGTGTTAATCTAAATTAGACAGTGGTGTACTGATCTCTTTGCAAATACTTGCTTCTCCCTAGCATCATCTTTGAGAGAAGGCTTTCAGTGGGACTTCTAAATTGCGTGAGAGCCTTCGGTTCCTGACATCTACAGGGAAATTATGTATTTCAGGGTGACTTACTACTGCCTTCATCATTGCTCTTGCTTCAGGAAGCTAAGATAAAGATATTGAACCAAACACCTTGACTTCTTGACAGCAGTACAGTTAACCTGTCTCTGCAGCAGCCCAGTTCCAGCTTGCTCTTACTGCTCTGAACACAGCACACATTCCTGCAGGAGTTTGCAGCTGCTAGCGTTATGCTACTCATGTGCCATTTGTCTAAGTAACTCAAGAGTTTTACTCTTTAAACCACACTAATGCACTGACATTGCAGAATGCAAAATTCAGGTTTTATGGTATGAGAATGTCTGCTGTTATTTCGGCATCACATGCAAGTCTCCTTCAGCATCCAAACAGGAAGTCAATGTAAATTAGTTCTCATACAGCATTACATCACTAGGCTGATCAGAACCACATCAGAAAAAAAATCCAGAAATCTCTATGGACACTTTAGTATTTGCCATCTTCAAGGAGTTTTGATAAGCTTTATGGCTTGAATGACTCATCCCATTAGCCCACTCATTTAACACAGAACCAATTTCAGCAACTTGTATTTAACTAACAGGTTATTTGTTGCTCTTAGTGTTTTTTGTGGGGATTTGTTTTGGTTGGTTGAGTTTGGTTTTATGTTGGGTTGTGGGGTTAGTGTTTTTTGTTGTTGTTGTTGTTGGGGTTTTTTCCTTCTTCAAAAGTGTGGTGGGTTGAAATCCATCAATAAATGTCTACCCATCCAGTTTTCCACAGAAATCTAAAGATTTTAAACCCTCCCTTATTGGTACAATTTTCTCTCCATCAGGAAAGGATTCAAATACAAAAACGGAACTCTGGAGCCTTATTTTCTGATGTTAAAACATCTGCTTTTTGACTGTTAGGGTTTTCAAACTATGAACAAACACTTTACGTTGAAGTGAAGGAAATCAAGGGCAGCATTATGCAGAGCTATGTAACTGTGCTACAAACTGCAAAAAACGAAGTGTTAGAAAAAAATCACAACAAATACTTACAGAAATAAACGCTTGCTGACCTCTACTTAGCTCTTTGTTACCATATGAATTAATCTGCACAAGGAGGTAGCTTTTATGAGGATCACTGGTGAATACCATCTGGATATCAAGGAAACACGTTAAGTACACATATTTGCAACAGACCGCCCATGATGCAAAACAAATGCACCCATTTGTCAGTGGTATTATTTGTGGTACTAGTAATGCTAATAAATATCATGACGTACAGTGCAACCCATTTTATTCCTTATTCTCAGTATTTTTCTCAGCCTGTACAGCTACAGCTGATAATGCAATTTCAAGTTCTTGCTAACAAACAGAGATCAAAGAAAGAGAAGGCTGGCCAACAACATACAGATCTCTGCAGCAAAGCTATCCTACATGGAGTAAAGGGAACACAAGGCATCAATCTCCCAATAGCCATTCTCTGTAGCAGTTAAGAGTGCGAGATGAAAAAGTATTTTTCAAAGAACATCTGAAACCACTGTGCATCAAGGGACTCCCTGCCTTCAAGAACTGGTAAGCGCAGTATCCTGCACTGAAAAACTGAAATTCTGCCTTAAAGCGAGTAGACAGCAACGTCAGCTATACAGTTCATGGAAAGTTTTTGCCCTTTTTTATTTTACCTGAGTTGTGCCACATTTTGTACATGGTACAGTAGCTTTTACTGGCATCTGCTTTATGATGGTTGGTCCTCGGTAATACTTTGGGTAAGCTTTTGCCATGCAGTTACTGATCCCTTTTGTTGAATCTTTGGTCACAATCTTGATCCTTTCACATCCCTGAGATGAGCAATAACTGTGACCATCTCTATTAAATTTGGCTTGAAGAAATAAAAACAGTAACCTACACAAAGGGAGGAAAAGGAATCTAGATGAATTGCTGGAAACACAGATATTTATGCCACACCTTAACAGCTATATTCATTGATTTCCAAAAGCAGATAAACTATAATATTCACTTCTGCACTACTGATCAAACTTAAAAAAAATTATTTATGGTTTACTAGAGATAGGAAGTCTCTACTGACATATCTTAAATTCCCAGACACTAAAGGATACATCATAACGATCCCATATGCTTTGAGTCACTCCTGAACTCAGTGATTTGCAGGAAACAAAAAACAAACTGCTTTGATCTTTGTAGATGAGCAGCAGTAACTGTTTGGATATTCAGCTTCATCCACCATCACTGAGTAATGTAATTGTATTGTTGTGAATGCCAATTTAGGGGAGCGGTCCTTAATGTTCACAGTACATAAACACATGTAATTCTTCCGCTATATATTTAATTGCAACTTGTAGACAAAAGAAACCTAAATATAATTTCAAAAGTTTTATTCATCTGCACATTTACTACAGACAAAGTAGCAGATAAGGGAACAAAATAAATGAGAGAATGAATTACAAAGTAAAGCTCAACACTCCCAAAACACAAGTGACATATGTAGGACCTAATTTATTCAAACTTGGTGGTATCTTAAGTCTCTCAGAAAGTCCTCAGGGGCCTCTCAGACATACTTCTCAATGAGACGAGGACTTTTAAGTACTTCTGAGAGGGCTGAAAAGAGATTAGGGTTTAAAAAAAGTATATTCTTAGAGAGTTTTTGAAACAGAAACATCTTGGAAGCTTCTAGAATTTTCAGTTTAACACGGTGGTATAAATTTTCCTTGATGATTTAGAAGTTACTTCCTGAAAGACACTGCTCCACAGTACACCAGATACCACACTTTCTGCAGACATGGCATAGGAAATATCTGTGGCAACTGTGGTGCTCTTAGGAAAGTATTTCAGTGATAACCACTGTGTTCTGGAGATTCAGAGTTACATTACACGTTCTTTCAAGAAAAGCTTTGAGCTCCTTCACAACAGCTTTTCTGTTACGCAGACATTTCAATCAGCTGATTTTAAGACTACCAAATTGGATATTTTAAAATTAAATGACATCTCCCAACAGGGTCAAATTACAAGGAGTTACCCTGTGCTGTTATCAAAGTAAAACTTCTTGTCTGATCGATTCTTTTCAAGCTCTGCCATTGAAGATACAGGAGTGTAGCGCTCCACTTTGTTTGACAGAGCAGATGACCGCCTTTGAAAGGTTTCCATTGCTATAACAAAATCTGTATTTCCTTGAGAACAAAGACCAACACGAATCCAGTCATTTCTGAAATAAAATAGAATGTATGACTCACTGTAGGAACAATTTAGATCACAATACAAAACCAGATCAAACTCCCCAAAAAAACGGAATGCAAAACAATTTCCAAGCCCTTGAACAGAAGAACTTTCTCTCCCTCTCTACACAAGTGCTTCACTAAGTGTTACAGTAATTTTGATACTTTCAGAATATATTGGATTTTATACTTTATACATTTAAAAAGTTCATCTGACAAGAAAATCAAGGATGCTAAATTATTCAACTCCGGTTCTGCTCAAATTCACTATTTGCACATTTTTTTTCTCCAAAGTATTTTCCTTAAATACACTGTACTGGACAAAAATTTAACTTTAGGTGCAGGTCTGCTGCTTAATCTCTTGCTTGGATGTGTTAGTAGTTGCAATTATGAAAAAGAAGCCCAAACAAACCAACCCAAGATCCAGCCTTGCTGACAGCTGCAAACTCACACGTGCTAATTCTGCAGTACGTTACCTTTGCTATTGCCTCACAATCACAGACATGAAAGAAAGTAAACATACTTGTTAAAGTTAATGAGATAAAGATAGATGACATTTGGAGCTCTTCCATTCCAATGTATTGTGTAGCCCTTTTGAAGCATCACCACTGGCTGGTATTGTTGAAAGACAGCTCTCTGGTTAATACCCCGAAGAACCATGGGATTGTCTGGGTACTCATCTCGTACGATAGTCATAGAAAGATTCTGTCCATTCCAGGTTTGGACATAAACCTATGTAATATTAAGGAGGATGACAGGAAAAAGGGAAAGTTTGGACATGACAAAAAGGAAGTGAAAAGAGTAAAGAATAGAGAATAAGCATTACATTATTATCCAAATGATGTTGAGTTAAGCAATATAAATAGCTCCTGAAAAAGAGCACTATTTGGAAAATTATGGTAGATTTTGGTGGTTTTTACAAACAAAACCAACAACAAAACCACAAACAAAACAAAGTGAGGGAGGAGGAAATAGAAGTCCCCTTAAAACTAACTCTGCTTAAAACCAAATAGACAGAATTTCAGTGGAAGAAAACACCCCCAATCCAACATGTTTTAGCAGACAGGGCCACAAATAGAACTCCTATCACACATACACATTTGGTTTTATCTTGTAGCATCTAATACCAAATTCCCTGTTTGTGTACCGAAGGAATCATGATATACAAAACTTCCATTGATTGCATTCCCTCTGCCACCCCAAATTGTTCTTATTTGCCCCAAACAGAAAGGTGCAAGAGTACTAGCCTGTGCATACATCCCACTGCACACCACTCCACTCCATTCTGTAACATTAATGCATTTCGGGTGTTGAATCAAGTAGTTATCCATTCTGCCCACATAGGTATCTTTGTAGTCAGTCACTGAACCATCTAGGTCATGAAATATTGAGTTCTTGTCACCATCCAGATCTCCTTCTTCAAACCAGGGTCCAGGTTTTCCAAAGAAGGCTTTCAAAGAAACCTGGCAGCAACAAACATTTATTTATTCCCCCCTTCAGGCAAAGCACAAACTAATATTTACATGCTTGTACAAACACAAATTCAAAGATCATTAAAAAACTTATGGCAAGGATAATGAAATCTTTCAAAACAGACATTTTGGTTTTTACTAGTGGGCTCAGGATAGATCTTGCTTCTAAAGTGTCAGTATTTGCAACTAATATTTCCTCGCTAAGGAGAGAATGAATGATACAAAAATAAATGTCCTTTCAGCTTTACAATTGGCAATGAAAGTGATCATTACTACTATGTATCCTACATCTCCCTTGGAAAATTATATTTTGATTGGGAGACAAAGGACACACCTTGGGTGACTTCCAGCCAAGAGAGAAACTCTAGAGTACGGATCCATGGAAAAGATGACCTAGGGCCTTTGGACATTTACTTCAAATACAGCAACAAGAGAAGAAAGCTAATTGCAAGAATAAAAGAAACCTTGTAGCAAACTTACATTTGGACCAAACTTCACAAAAGAAATATTGTTTTTTGGTGTCATCTGCCACTGATTTTTCATCAAGAATCCAACTGCACTGGTAAATCTGTCTGGAGTTGGCACAAAGTTTTTGAATGTGCACTTGGTAAGATGGATAGGTCCATCATAAATTTGAAATCCTCTGATAGGAAATGTCCTGTTAATGCAAGCAAATATTTATAGTATCCTGTAACAAAAACCATGATAAGCCTGAATCTGTATCATAAATACATTTCCTTGCTGAGGAATTAAGAAAGCAATATTAAGAGAATTACTCACAGGTTAGATCTCAGTAAAAAGTGCACAAACAAGACTTTCCTTATCTAATGAGTCAAAAACTCCCCCACTCTTTTGAATGTTCTTGTTGTAAGAGATATCGCTGTCCATTCACAAACGTACCCTTTTCCCAGAACAGGAAATGCAGCAGAAGAATCATAGCATGTTAGGGCTTGGAAGGGACCTCTGAAGATCACTGGAGAGCAGCCAGGCAGAAAAGGCAGGTGGTACTGGTTGACCATAGGCTGAACATGAGCCAGCAGTGTGCCCAGGTGGCCAAGAAGGCCAATGGCATTCTGGCCTGTATCAGAAACAGTGTGGCCAGTAGGAGCAGGGAAGTCATCTGCCCCTGTACTCAGCACTGGTTAGACCACACCTTGAGTACTGCATCCAGTTCTGGGCTCCTCAATTTAAGAAGGATATTGAGATGCTTGCACACGTCCAGCAAAGGGCAATGAGGCTGGCGAGAGGTCTCAAGCACAAGCCCTACGAGGAGAGGTTGAGGCAGCTGGGGTTCTTCAGCCTGGAAAACAGGAGGCTGAGGGGAGACCTTATTGCTCTCTACAACTACCTGGAAAGAGGTTGTAGACAGGTTGTGTTTGGTCTCTTCTCTCAGGCAACCAGTGACAGAACGAGAGGACACAGTCTCAAGCTGCGCCAGAGGAAGTTTAGGTTCAAGATGAGGAAAAGGTTCTTCACAGTAAGAATAATTGGCCAATGGAATGAGCTGCCCAGGGAGGTGGTAGAGTCACCATCCCTGGAGGTGTTCAAAAAAAGATTGGATGTGGCACTTGGAGCCATGGTTTAGTTGTCATGAGGTGTTAGGTATTAGGTAATAGGTTGGACTTGATCTCTGAGGTCTTTTCCAACCTGGTTGATTCTGTGATTCTGTGAGTCCAGCTCTGCTGCTAAAGGATGACCTAACGCAGGTCACACAGGAATGCATCCAGAATGGCCTCAAAAAAAATCTCTATAGAAGGGAGACTTCACAACTTGGGGCAGCCTGTTCAAGTGCTCCATCACTCTTACAGTGAAGTTTTTCCTCATGCTGAGGTAGAGCCTCCTGTGTTCAAGTTTGCATCCATTGCCCCTTGTCCTATTACAGGACACTGCTGAAAAGAGATGAGTACCTTTTTCTTGACACCCACCCTTCAGATATTTATAAACATTAATAAGATCTCCTCTCAGTCTTCTCCTTTCCAGACTAAACAACCCCAGGTCTCTCAGCCTTTCCTCTTAAGAGAGATGCTCCAGTCCCTTAATCATCCTCATAGCCCTCTGTTGGACACTCTCTAGTACAACCCTGCCCTCCTTGAACTGGGGAGCACAGAACTGGACAGTGGTCTCACCAGGGCAGAGTAAAGGGTGGAGAGAGCAGAATCACCTGTGCTTTGACTGATCATGGCAATTGGCAGAAGTGCTCATAGACTGGAGGAAAGCAAATGGTCACTTCTAACTTCAAGAAGGAGCATCCAGAGAACTGCAGGCTGGTAAGACTCAGCTTGATCCCTGGGAAGGTGACAGAGCAGCTAATTCTAGAAACCATTTTAGGCACATGGGTGGAAAGCAGCAAACATGGACTCAGTAAGGCTTTTGACACTGTTTCCCATAAGATCCTCATGAAGTATGGGTTGGATGAGAAGACAGTGAGGTGGATTTAAAACTAGCTGAATGTTTGGGCCCAGGGGGTGGTAGTAATAAAGACTATTTGGGTGCCATTAACCAGTGGTGTACCCCAGAGGTCAGCAATGGGTTCAGTCTTGTTCAAGATCTGGATGACAGCACCAAATATAGTCTTGGCAAGTTTGCAGAGGGAACATCAGAGCATCACAGTTCATTAGAGGCTGAAAGGGACCTCAAGAGATCATCAGGTCCAATGCCCCTGGCAAAGCAGGATCACTTAGGGTAGTCCACACAAGAACGCATCCAGGTAGGTTTTGAAAGTCTCCAGAGAAGGAAACTCCACAACCTCCCTGGGCAGTCTGTTCCAGTGCTCTGTCACCCTCACTGTAAAGAAGTTTCTCCTCATCTTGAGGTGAAATCTTCTATGTTCAAGCTTGAACCCATTGTTTCTTATTATTGAGCACCACCAAAAAGAGCCTGGCCCTCTCCACTTGACACCCACCCCTCAGATATTTATAGACATTGATCAGATCCCCTCTCATTCTCCTCTTCTTAAGACTAAACAGCCCCAGGGATCTCAGTCTCTCTTCATAGGGGAGATGCTCAAGTCCCCTAATCATCCTTGTGGCTTTCCATTGGATTCTCTCCAGCAGCACCTCTTTTTCTTGAGCTTGGGAGCCCAAAACTGGACAGAATATTGCAGGTGTGGTCTCACCAGGACAGAGTAGAAGGGGAGAAGAACTTCCATAGACCTGGTGGATACATTTTTCTTGATGCACCCCAGGATACTATTGGCTCTCTTGGACACAAGGGCACATTGTTGATCCATGGACAACAGAACACAAGTCCACCAGCTGTCCACCAGCACTCCAAGGTCTTGCTCTGTGGAGCTGCTCTCCAACAGGACAGCTTCTAACCTATACTGGTGCCTGTTGTTATTCCTCCCCAGACACAGGACCCTGCACTTGTCCTCATTAAACTTCACGAGGTTTGCCTGCACCCAGCTCTCCAGCCTGTCCAGGTCACATTGGATGGCTGCACAGCCTGACGAGGTGTGAGTCAAACCCCCAGTTTTGTATCATCAGCGAACTTGCTGAGGGTACTCTCAATCCCTTCATCCAGGTTGTTGATAAAGATATTGAACAGAACTGGACCCAGTATCTATCCCTGGGGTACACCACTTGCCACAGGCCTCCAAGTTGACTCTGTGTCACTGATGATGACCCTCTGAACTATTTTATGGAGCCAGTTTGCAATCTACCTCACTGACCAGCCATGTATGCCACATCTCCTGAGCTTTTCTATAAGGATGTTATGGGAAACCATATCAAAAGCCTTAATGAAGTCAAGATATATGACATCCACTGCTCTTCCCTCATCTACCCATTTGGTCATGGTTTCATAGAAGGCTATCAAACTAGTCAGACAGGATCTCCCCTTGGTAAATCCATGTTGGCTATTCCTGATAACCTTCTTGTCTTCCATGTCGTTAGAGACGACCTCCAGGATGAGCTGCTCCATCATCTTTCCAGGGATGGAAGTGAGGCTGACTGGTCTGTAGTCTCCATCTTGCCTTTTTTGAAGACTGGAGGGACATCTGTTTTCTTCCAGTCATCAGGCACCTCTCCTCTTCTCCAGGACTTTTCAAAGATGATGGAGAGAGGTTCAGCAACAGTATCAGCCAGCTCTCACAGCACTTGTGGATGCATCCCATCAGGACCCATGGATTTGTGTGTCTTCAGATGGTATAAGATCTCTAACCCCGTCCTGACTGACCAGCGGAGTGTCCACATCTCTCCAGTTCTGCTCACTTGCTTCTAGAGACTGAGGTTCCTGAGGGCTGGTCTTAGGAGTGAAGACTGAGGCAAAGAAGGCATTCAGCAACTCTGCCATCTCTGCATCATCAGTTACTGCATCTCCCATTTCATTCAGGAGTGGGCACACCTTTTGCCTGCTCTTCCTTTCATCATTGATATATTTGAAAACACTCTTCTTGTTCTTTTTCACCTCTCTGGCAAGATTCAGTTCCAAGAGGGCCTTGGCCTTCCTTGTTGCACCTCTACATTCTCTGGTTATGAATCTATAATCCTCCCAATTGACCAGTCCTTTTTTCCACATATTGCAAACCTTTTTGTTTTAGAGTTTTACTAAGAGTCCCTTGCTTACCCATGCAGGTCTTCTGCCTGCCTTACTTGATTTTTTTTTCAAGGGAATACATTTCTCTTGAGCTTGGAGGAGGTAACGTTTGAATATTAACCAGCTCTTTTGCCCCCCCCCCCCTTCCTTCCAGAGCCCTAGCCCACTGGATATTTCTAAGTTGAGTCCTGAAGAGGGGAAAGTTGGCCCTTTTAAAGTCCAGGGTTGAAATTTTACTTATCACCCTGCTTCTTTGTCTGTTGATATTAAACTCTAATATGTCATGGTCACTGTAACCAAGATTACCCCCAGCTTCGACATCTACAATCATTCTTTCTTTGTTTGTTAATACCAGGTCCAGCATTGCACTTCTCCTTGTGGGTACTTCAACTACTTGCTGGAGAAAGTTGTCATCAGCACTGCAGGAATCTTTTGGACTTGTGCTTGGCTTGTGTGATGTTTCCAACTAATATCAAGAGTGGTTCCAATTGCCCATGAGCACCAGGGCACTTGATCTTGAGGCTACTTCAAGCTGCTTGTAGAAGGCCTCATCAATAGCTTCTTCCTGGTTCAGCAGTCTGTAGTAAACACCCACAACTGCATCACTCATGTTTCCATGTCCCTTCACTCTTACCCATAAGCTGTTAATGCTTCTATCATCTCCCCCTGGGTTGAGCTCAACACATTCCAGTTGCTTATTCACATAGAGAGCAACTCCACCACCTCGCCTTGTCAGCCTGTCCTTCCTGAAGAGTACACAGTTGTCCATAACCACATTCCAGCCATGGGAGCTGTCCCACCATGTCTCTGTAATTGCAATAAGATCATAACCCTCTGACTGCACCCAGATTTCCAATTCATGCTTATTGCCCATGCTTCTTGCATTGGTATACAGACACTTTAGAGACTTAGCAGAGGAGCATCTGTTACCATTGTGGGTGTTGCATAATCCACTATCCCCTACAGCCCCTGGGATAGCAGTGAAGATGGTCCCCTGCCTCACAATTGTCCCAGGAATGTCCTCAGTGAGCCTGGTTTTTCCCTCTTCCCCCTTTGAAATTAGTTTAAAGACCTATCAACCAGACCTGCCAGTTCTTGTCCCAGGATTCTTTTTCCTCTCAGAGATAAGTAGTTTTTTTCTATAGTCAGCAGGCCTGGTGTCTTGTAGAGCAGCCTGTGATCAAAGAACCCAAAAACCTGCTGTTGACACCAGTCCTGCAGCCAGGCATTAACCTGCTGGATTTTCATGTTTAGTCCATCATTAGGCACAGCTTTTGGGGGGACAGAAGCAAATACTACTTGTGTTCCTGACCTCTTAACCATTCGTCCCAGGGCTCTGAAGTCCTTTTTCATTGATCTCAAACTTATTTTTGAAATTTCATCATTGCCTACTTGGAAACCCAACAATGGGTAGCAGTCAGTTGGGCGGATCAGGGTAGGAAGTTTTCTTACTACGTCCTTGACCCAGGCCCCAGGTAGGCAACAGACTTCCCTAAAGAGTGGATCAGGTCTGCATATAGGACCCTCAACACCCTTCAGAAGTAAGTCCCCGATGACAAGCTCCTGTCGTTTCTTCTTGACTGCAGATGTTCTGACAGTAGGTTTGCTCAACCCTAGCCTCTCTGAACGACGTAAACTAGATAAGATTTCATAGCTGCTGTTAGTTGGTTCCGCTTGCTGAACATTGCTTTTGGTGAAAACAGGTTCACTAAGAACAGCAAATCTGTTATATAGGGGCACCTGAGGGGGTTCACTGGCTTTTGGGGTGCCATGCCTGGTGCACTTGGGAGGAATTTGTCTCCATTACTCTCCAGCTTCTGAGTCATTCTGTTTGGGAAGCTGGCAAGAGAGTAGGGAGCGCTTAGCATCCTGACTACTGCCTGGCTGATGGGATTGTTTGAGGGACAGCAGAGTCTGATTCCACCGGTCCAGCTCCCTCATGCACTCCCTAATAGTGCACAGCCTTTCAACTTCCTCCTTCAGCTCAGCCATTAGAGAAGGTCACCCACTTGCTCACAGTCCCTGCAGTCTGCCATGGGTAGTGAGAGACACTGGCACTCCTTACAGCCAGGAGCCTGGAAACCTGCATGTTTGTGTTGAACCTTTGTCTGGGTTGACACAGATCTTTTGGAAATGGTTTTGGAAACAGTTTTACACCAAGTTGCAACCATCCCTGATCCTGCCAGCATGACCTAACTGGAGAAGGCTTTGGCAACAATCCCACATCGGTCAGCATCTCCCTCTGGTGAAAACACCCACCGGTGCAGCAGAGACTCTGCCCGTGCTGTGCCTGCCTCTCAAGACAGAGAAGCTGACTCAGGGGAGGGGGGACATGCCACTCTGCACATAACTGTGAGGAGCAGCTGATACACCAGAGGGTCATGCTGCCATTCAGACAGACCTCAACTGGAGAAACGGGTGATGGGAACCTCAGAAAGGTCAACACAAGGAAGGTCAAAGTGCAAAGGGACTTTGCACTAAGTACACACAATGTAAAAGGACCTACAGGTCCTGGCAGAAACTAAGCTGACTATAAGCCAATAGTATGCCTTGCTGCAACAGGCAAATTGTATCCCAGGCTTTGCTTGGAGAACAGATCTGTTGCCCACAGATTGAGGGAAGCGATTCTTCCCATATATTCAGCACTTGTGAAGCCACATCTAAAGTGCTCGTCAAGAGAGATATAGAACTACTGGACAGAGTCCAATAAAGGGCCACAAAGATGATTAAGTGAGTGGAGGACCTCCCATAATAGGAAGCATTGGGATGCCCCAGACTGTTTCACCTATAGCGGAGAAGGTTCAGGTGGGAATCTCATCTATGTAAAGGAACCTCTGAAAGGAGGGTGCTAAGTGGATGGAGCCAGGCTCTTTCCAGTGGTGCGTAATAACAGGACTGGGGAGGAATAGGCACAAGCCAAAAAACAGGAGATTCCTCGTGAAAGTTTTCACTTTGAGGATGGCAATATACTGGTACAGGTTATCCAGTGAGGTTGTGGTCTCCATCCCTGGACATATTCTAAACCGATCTGAACACAGTCCTATACAATCAGCTCTAAGTATCTCTTCTTGAGCAGGGAAGCTGGACAAGATGACCTCCAGAGGTCCCCTCCAACCTCAGCTGTTCTATGATTCTGCTCAGCTATCGGCATAGTGATATATGATAGTCATATATGCTGCACATATCACCATCACATTAACTTCTTTCCTCTAAATGGCTAGGCAGCAAAAACCCCAGAATCGCCTAGACCTACCTCACCCTTCTTTCCTGTTCTGTGGCAAGGGAAGAACTTGGCACTATGTTGAACAAGCACTATAACAAGGCAGAGAGAATAGGATCACTATTAGAGATTGGTATTTGTCACAGGTAGACTGTAATCCCCAGTCCTAAACTAACCCTTGAAATTCTGTTACCGAAAAGCTTTTTCCTTCTCTCTTCCAGGCCCAAATCTTGTTTATGACTGTTTTATTAAAGCAGGAGAACTCAAGTCACTACAGAATAGTGACCTGTGGTAGCATCTGATGAAAACTGACTCAGTAAAATACAAGAGTGATGCAGCTGAACACAGAGTGCAACACCTTCAGAGTCCTAATCACAGCACAAGCAGCAAGAGCATTTACATCTGATACAGAGAATGCTTCGTGTCTGATTTCTACTTCCTTCAGTCACAACTTACCGATTTCTAGGCAGAGTGCGTGCCTTGCTGTCTATCCCTCCAGCTCCTGCGTATTTATTCTGGCCACCTGCAAACCCATAATTCTTGCTCTCACCTATGAACAACGACTCAGATACCTTCTGGCTGGCACCTTCATCATTTGGGAAGCTCCCATCACTAACAAAGCAACATCAGAAATAATCTGTTAGCCAAGACTTTCCAGCACATAAACATACCAAGGCATAGTCCTGCTTTTAATACTGTGACAGTCCTCCCAAAGCAGAGCAGTCTAGACTTTGTATACAATACACAGAACAATGTTTTTAATCATTAACAGTATTACAGGCTAACCCAAACATCAGCAGAGAGCTGAGCACTAAATTGTCTGTCTTCATAGTGCAGCACTCTTTCTTCTACAGCTCATTTTCAGAGTCCAAGAATCAGTCTGTAGTAACTGCTATATCATGCAGCACAATGGCAGCAATTTTGGCTTACTACCTAAGCTGCCCAATATTTTTTTATCAGAAAGAAGACTCTACTTCCTCTAAACACTCATCCGCTTTCTTTTCCATTACTTAGTTTCAGCAGTTCAGAAGAAAAATCAAAACTGTCCAAGCATTCATAATGCCACAAACCCCCTTGGATAAACAGGTATTCACCCTTCCAGTGAAGGCACGGCAAACCATGGTATAAAGGAAGCACAGACTGAAGGTGCAAGCTTTGGAACATCATCTGCGCCACCAGAAACAGAACCAAGCCCCAGGACTTAACTCTACCTTATGAAAGTATTGCTATTAATTTTAATAGATGGACGTATAGGTGCTAAGCTTTTAGGCAGGAAAAAGCAAAAGGGGTTAATAGAAAGTACTTACCTAGCAAATGTCAAACCTATTCCATTGTCTGCAAACCTGTAAGAAATTTCAAAGCTTCAGTTATGTTTGCTGATTATCCTACAATAAAGTACTCTAAGAGCACATTCCACTATGTACTGAAGAAAGTCTAATTTTTTTTCTGTTAATGGAATTTAGAACCACCACGTATTTAATAGCTTGTATAAAAATATTGCTGTTAAAAAGAAAGAAAAATCAAGTAATATTTATGTATTTCAAACATGAGAGCTTAGGGGAAGCCATCTATACCCCAGTATAAAGGTACTGTGTCTACCAACTTGTAGACTTATTACATAGTTACTTTTTTGCTGTTTAAAGCAGATTCTTACATGATAACATATCAACTTGTCTCGTTTAAAGTAGTTGGGTAATGTGGAAGTGGGTCAAGACATTGAAAAGTTCCTTGAGTTAAGCATCAGTATTCTCTTATAACCCTTTTGTAATGCTCTTTCATAAATAAAGCTTTACGGTAAACTTCTTACCAACATGCAGCTATTTGCTTCACAATACCTACCCAGAGTTTTGAATGAGGATGTCCCCTCCCCTGACCCAGGCCCCATGATCATTATTTTTGAAAGAGATTAATCTGTCAATAACGGCAGCAACTCGGGGCTTTTCAGGGTCTGCATCTTGATGAGGTCGAAACCTGGGACAGATAAAACCCCAAATACTCAGTGTGAGAATACTGTTGTTTTACATATATGTTGGGCTGAAAGAGCCTGAAAAATTCATGTCCTTATCCTGATCAATTTGTACACTAACTTGGATCTCCCCTGCCCACCCCTGGGGGAGCAGGGAAAGAAAGGTCAGTGTTTAGTTTTGACAGTCTCAGTCTCCTCAATTAACACTTAAACCCCTTAGTTTCTGTTCACCTACAATGAGCAGTGGCCTCACAGAGCGTTTCATTGTTTCTTTGGCTGCCATGAAACACGACCCCATCTCATGCACTGAGTTTCTCTTATCCTTGTCAACACACAAAATGTTCTCACAGGGCATTTTGCCTCTCCCATGTTCCTCTTGACTGCCTGTTATGACTGAGGTAATCCACACGGGTTTTATGGGTTTTCTGTCAAAACTTCAAACTAATGAATTCAAATCATACAGAGTTTGAGTATCACCAGAATTAGGAACTTCCCTCTCTGCTTCTGCAACTATCACCTAACTATCCTCAATCTAAGTATAGGTCAATCAGAAAAAAAGATAACCTTATGAACTGTATTTTCAGTCTTAATGCTTAGGTATTAAAATAAAATGTTGATGCAAACAGTTTTCCAATACTGTCACTTGAAGTTCTGGACAAAACTAACCAGGCACAGTACAACCTGAAATTTTCCAAGACTCTACTTTATTTTCTCTCTCTTTGTAAACAGAAGAAAACATAGTTGACTGTGCCTCTGCAAATAGCCTTCAGTAAAACTGTATCACTGAGCTATGATCTCCAAGTCCAGAAGGTACACCAGGAAGCATTCAGCAGTAAGAGAGGCAAGTCAACATACTACTACATTCTGTTAAGTCTTTTTCAATAATTTTTAGAAAACTTAGTTGCAAGATTTTAAAAATACTTTACTTTTAGCAGGAATTCCAGAAAATACTTTAAGCATGTGAGTAAAATCTGTTTAAAACAAAGTCTTCTAAGAGGCTGATAACAACTCTGAACAAGGGGTCAGAATAGATGCCCACCTTCTTTAAGGCATGCCATGCTCCACTGTTCCCCAAAAGAGAGGGGAAAAAAGCACCTGAACTTGTTGTTTGGTTATTTATAAATAATTATACTATCTTAAAAAGTGTTCTACCTTATGTCAAGGTAGAGCAATATCAGAACTTTGCCTTTTTCATTCACTTGAAAGACAGTATCCTTTACCTTGCGTTGTTGTCCAAACAAAGATATTCTCTGGGATCATCAATGCTAGCATTAGTTGTTTTAACACCCTTATCAATAAACAAACCAGCCTGAAACAAGTAAGGAAAGAAAATCCATATTATCCAAAACTAAAGATCAAGCAAATACTAAATTTCTAAAATTTAAGCTTTACAATACATTCAATGCATGTATTAGAAACTCAAGACTTTCAGTTTGGCCTTACTGATGTATTATCTAAGGGAAAACCAGCATCTGTTTATGGTAATTTGGGCAGAGGAAAACAATTGCCTGGCACTAAAAAAAAAAAAAGAAACAAACAAAAAAAAGGAATGGAAATCATTAAAGTTTATTTCAGATTTCTAACTGCTTGAGGTTTTACACTTATTTCTAGATGCTGTTCTGGAAAATCTGGAAGCCAATCTTGTGGAGAATTCAAAACATGCTCACAGATGGAAGAAACCAAACCAAACAAAAAACAAACCTGTGAAAAACGCTTTGTATTTCACTTCATACCTAAACTACCTTCACCACTGAAGCTGATTTTTGCCCAAGCAAACATCAACTTGAAACTCAATAATCCAGTATAAACTAATTTAGTTGGGAAAACAGAAGCTGAAGTAAATAACATCTGTGTTATTTAGCCTGAAGTACGGAAGCAAATACCTGTATCTATTTTCATCTCTGATCCAAATTATTAGTATAACTGAGTGCTCCTACATGAGTAAATCCTGAGACCTGCTAGTGGGGTATGCTCTTTCAACACAGAATTTTAACACACAGACAGCCACCCTTGTTTAAAGATACTATACAGTTTAAAGATCCATACACTTTTCCTTACAATACACCTTTGTATTCAGCATGTTTTAATTCCCATCTCAACAAATGTCCTACAATTCCAAACACACTATTAACACAATTTCTATAAAACAGTGCATCATTTCTTGGTATTCCAGATACCCGACTGACAAGTAAAAGCAGTTTCACCTGGTTAAAAAAAAAAAAAAAATCCAATAGTAATTCTGAATTTGACTAGGTAAACTTCAGATAAATAAATAGATAGGTGGTCTTGTAAATGTCATCTGTTATATGTGTATATATATGTATACACACACACAGAGAAGCTACATTCCAAATGAAAACATTAATTTATATATTTTTAAGGTCACTTAGCTGAATATGGAAAATGCAAATTAATAAAACAATACTGAATGCCTGTATCTAGGCTGAGAACCCTCTAATAAAGAAATCTTTTAATCTCTAGTCAGAAACTGTGCTAACACTTGAGGAGTTACTGTACATTAGTGACTCAGAAAAACAAGCCACAGCTATTGTAGGAAGCTATTAAATGAATTGCAACTGTAACAAACTTTCATGCTTCAAAGCTCAGCTTTCTTATGTGTAGAAAACAATGCCAGGAGTGACTGAGCAGCATCTGAAATGATAATTCTGAGACAAGGTATTTCATTAGCAGTTTTAATTGATTTTAATTGTCTGTATCTTATGAAGATATTAAACACAGCGACTACTCAAAATGAGACAAGAAACTATACATACGCTGACTATACACCACCCTACAATATCTAGATAGAATCTTGCAGCTGAAACACAACATGAATCCATCACCTACTCAGTTTAAAATGTAAACAAAGTTACAGAATCATAGAATTGTTTAAGTTGGAAAAGAGGTTCAGGATCACTGAGTCCAACTGTTAACCCAGCATGCCTAGTATAGAGTAAATATAAACTTTGTTGTTAAATGAGGTAATACTGTACCTTAAAATTAGAATGAACCCTGTTGTTATAGAAGATTCCCAGGGGTGTGAGCTCTGACTTGGTTTCAATCGCTGAACTATGAGAATCTCCTGTGGCAACCCTGTGGAACAAATACCATATTCCAGCATCCTGCAAGTAAGGAAAGAATGACATTACTTATACATAAGTTTGATCCTACCATCAGTGCCAACGCACTTAATCACAAAATAAGCATACACTAAGTTGAACATGGATATTTTAAATAAAGAAGCAGGTAAGAAAACAGCCCAAAACAATTGTGAACAACAAAATACGTTTTTCAAAATAAATTCTCTTCTAAATTACTGCCCAGTGAGAAAGTAGAGTCTGCAAATTAGGCTATATTGTAGTGAATAATATGCACTACAAAATGTTTGGCTTCTCAGTGATGCCATGTAGCACCAGACATTTAACATCCTCTAACATTTCAAACTTGTAAAGTGTCAGTTAATTTAATTTTTTCATTTCAGTTTTCACAGATTTTTCCTTGTTCCTTGTTCCCCTTCCTTTCTTCCTTCCTAGAAAGTCATGCCATTTACAGTAAAGTACTCAAAACGTTTTCTCTCATCCTCATTTTTATAGTCTGACTATGGTTTGTTCATCTCTGCTCACCACAGCCAAAAAAAAACCCACAAGAGCTTTCAGGAGACAAAACACATCAAGAAGCCTGGCCACCTCAGAGTGTGCCAATAATGCAGTAATAATTTCAGCATCTGTTAATTTTCTCCACTTCTTCAACATCCCTGCTCTTAAAGAAACTGGATTTATCTGCTAGAGGAGACCAGTAAAAGTTTCCCTTTCAGCCACATCTAGGTGCACAAGAGCATCTGCACAGCAAGTGACTGTGTAAGGCGCATTAAGGGTTAAACAGAAGATAAAGGAATACTGTGCACTGGCTGCTCAAGAAACATGGATAAAGGCAATTCACTCTGGCTTAAAAGACTTCATGCATTTCACTCAGAGAATGCACTCATTTTCCAAACAGTCTTGGAAATCCTACTTCTCAGTTACATATTCCCACCCGTAATGATGACACACTGACATTTCTGGTGATTAACAATTCCAAAGCAAATGTGAATGTTCCATTAATAAAAATACCAAGATCTTACTTCACATATAATTAAATACAGCTCTGCACTTGGCACACTCAAGTAATTTTTATCCAAAACACATCCTGATGGTTAAAAAAAAATAATAAACTTAGAAGCTCTTTCAAGTGCTTGCAACCATTCAGCAAAATGAAAAAGCTTCTCCCATCCCATATATGGCTCAAACAAAAATAAACTTCTATTGCTGATACACCCTGACAACAGGTTTCATTGTTTAACAACCATGCTGTGGGACAAGGAAGAGGGCAATGGAAGTATTTTCTTTGCTTGTGAATTGTTATAACTTATACCAGGAAAAGCTCTACAGTGCAGTTTGTATCAACACAGTTGAAATATCCCCTTTCTGAACTACAATAGCCTGTAGTCCCTTTACATTGATGTGTTTACATCCATGCAAGGGAGGTTTATCAGAGTGGCAAAACTTTGTAACATACACAATACTTGCTTTGACCAGGCACGTTGTGGTAACAAAAGGAAATTATGCTTAGTAGGATACGTCAGAGGCAAAAAAAGACCTTACAGGTTGTAAACTGTTTCATTTAACTTAGCTGCAATGATAAAACAAGGTAAAGGAATGTTACATAAAGCAGACAAAATTAAGACAGAGAAGAGATTTGGTTTCATTTGATATGCATGTCCAGAGCCTCCTAGAGGTAGACAGTCAACTAGAAAAGTTTGTGTGTACCCCCTTGGAAAAAAAAAAAAAAAAGGAGTAAAGCAACCAGACAACATAAAAAGCAATACAAAATTTTCTATTTTTTAATAGTCTAGATTTTTCAAGTAATTTAAATGTTTTTAATGCTGTTTTTTTAATAACAGTATATTATAGATTCTGTGCCTAGGAACACACTGACACACTCACACTCCACTTCCAGCACTGAGGCCTTTGCTGCAACAACCACCACCACCACCTCTTCTGCTTTCCACTCCCACTGATCTCTTTAGAAAAACCCGCTCGAAGCCATGCACATCTCAGTCTCTCATGCAATGCAGAAGCAGAACAGATCCACAGAATAGAATCATAGAATAGTATCAGTCAGGGTTGGAAGGGACCACAAGGATCATCTAGTTCCAACCCCCCTGCCATGGGCAGGGACACCTCACACTCGATCAGGCTGGCCAGAGCCTCATCCAGCCTGGCCTTAAACACCTCCAAGGATGGGGCAACCCATTCCAGGCTCTCACCACTCTCATGGTGAAGAACTTCTTCCTCATGTCCAGCCTGAATCTCCCCACTTCCAGCTTTATTCCATTCCCCCTAGTCCTATCACTACCTGAGATCCTACAAAGTCCCTCCCCAGCTTTCTTGCAGGCCCCCTTCAGATATTGAAAAGCCACAATAAGGTCACCTCGGAGCCTTCTCTTCTCCAGACTGAACAGCCCCAATTCTTTCAGTCTCTCCTCATAGGAGAGGTGTTCCAGTCCTCTGATCATCCTGGTGGCCTGATCATCCAGACCCCTCCTCCACAATGTGTATTGTACATTTGTTTCACCTTGCAAGCAGCTATGAAAATATTTGCACTAATATGAGGTTCAGAAGAAGTAAAAACATATCATCAGTCGGTCACTGATGGGAAACAAATGATTAGTGACTGATAACAGAAGTGATTCAGCTGTTTCTTGTATAATGAATATGTCTTTTGTAGTGATTTTTCATTCTGATGACAACAGCTATGAAGGCCAATCTTGCACCGAATGCACACAGTAAACTTGTGACAAGCCACAGGAAAACGCAAAGCCTTGATATGAATGCACTAGTTCTTTGGAAATAAAAGGATTTATTTCTAAGGCATATATTGACACTATTGTCCAGTCTATTAACTACAGAGGCAAAGATCTCCTCTGTTACAGCCACAAAGAATTTTAGCATCTCTTAAATACCCACCTAGACAAATCCTACCCTTCTAATGTCAATATGCTGCTGAACATAAAAAACCCACACAGAAATATAAACAAAAAGGTATGTATTTATGGCAATATAAATGTCATTGGTTTTACAAATACCATTGGCATGAATAGTTCATGCTGCATTATATCCACATGCCTCACCTGCGAACCTGCTGCTGCATTGTTTATAAGATGATTGTTGGGATGAGAAATCCAGAATGTTGAAACTGCCCTGAAACGTTGTGCAAAAAGAATTTATTATGGAAAAGTTATCTCCTCGCCTTTGTAACAAGCACATCAGAAAAAGCTGAGCTGATGTCTGCAGTTACCATTTCACATACTAAACTAGTCAAAAATGCCTGTCTTAGTTCAATGCACAGTATTCTTTTTAATGTCATTGAGATACTCCATGCAATAATAAACTGTTTTAATAAACTTCTAGAAGAGATTAGCAGTATGAAGAAAAACTAGTGGTGACAATTTGAGAATGTACTTAGAATTAAAACATGGCCTTAAAAGTCTTTTGACCAAGCGTTACAAGGAACAACGATCTCTCTACAAAACATTTTGTCCTTTGTAATAAAAGACTAAACAGTAACTTTTTTGATTTCCCTTTTCTCTATTCTACTACTATGTGAACCACATTTAAGGTGTCTCCATGCATTAAACTATACATAAAAATGTTCCCATCTGTACACTACCAAGAGATCATCAGCAATTTAACAACCACAGCTGGTTTGGTTTCTCTTTTTCACTGTGAAATACTCACATGCAGTCCGTGGCTGGCACTGGGACATAACTTCCATACACTTTATCCCTAATACCAATACACATGCTGCTGTTTCTGTCTGTAGGAAGAAGAGTGCCTGGTTTTGTGACTAGCCCAAGGTTGTTGAAGAAAGTATTCCTCTGCTCAATGCCATCTTCTGTGAAGAAACAGTGACCTAGTGTGTCATAGCCAATGGTGTCCTTTATCTGCAGAAACACAAGTTCATTAAGTTAGTAGCAAAAACATTTACTGAGATTTATTTGACAAGTACCATCCAGTTTTACTATCTTGGCACAGATGCAAAGTGAAGCTTCAGTATCAGCAGTTCAGAGGATTCAAGCAGACAGTTTTATTTACCTCTTACAAACACACTACTATGTCTGGAGAGCTTAGCTGCCTGGAAGAAATGAAGGAAACAGAATGGTGAGATCTGTTAAAAATAAGTTACTGTTTGCACTTTTACATTTATTAGTTGCAATGAAAAAGAAAACCATAAAGAATGGAGAGGACTATTTTTGCTCTAACTACTCTTTATAACATTTATTTCAACACAGTATGTTTTATTCTCCTTGCACATACCAGCAAGCCATTGGTTCCATGAACAGTCACACATCTGGAAAAACAATGATGAATGGAAAGACCTTCCAGGTAAGTCTTAAAATCATAACCTCCTTTTTCATCCACATCCCCACAAAGGTGAAAATGAACAGGATAACTTCCAATCTGCTGCTGGCCCATTTGCTTCAATTCCACATAGGAGAGATGAACAGATGTAAAATTCTTCAAAATCTGAAAATATCATGAGATGTCCAGAATGAATAACCAACTATTTGCTTTTAACCAATGGAAATTTAATACATAACCTATACCAGATGTACATAAACTAGATGCACACAGTTTCCAAGACAAGTTAAAACAATCATTACTGCCTTGCTCTATATCCTACCCTACAAAACCATATCCTTCATAAGTGTAAAAACTAAACTTACGAGTGGCTAAAACAGAGCAATTGTCACTAGACATGTTGCCATACACAACTGTTTGGTCTTCACTGACCAGAAAGTTAAATATACTTTACATGTAACGACGTACTGTCCAAATAAACAGAAGCCCCTCACATAAAGTTTATACCGAAGCTGTACCAGCACACCCTACCTGGGACAGGCGTAGCTGAATAAAATCACAGAGTATTATAGATTCTGAGGAATCTACACCTGAGATACCTGCTCCAACCACCAGCTCAGCACAGTCAGCTTTGACAGATGCTCAAGGAATACTTCCAGCCCGAGGTGCTCATATGACATCAGTTGATTCTTCCCTTTCGTTTCCCTGGTATCTAAGCAGAACTTGCCTTGTTGAAGCTTGGTCTCAGTGCCTCTTGTCCTATCACTATGTGACTCCAAGAACCGCTGTGGCTAGAGAAGCCTTCCCCAATGCCTGAAGACAGCAACAAAATCCTTCCTCTCCACCTTCCCCACTCCAGATAAGCCTTATTCTCTCAGCTCCTCCTCACTCATCACCATGTATTCCCACACACCACTTTCACTGGACACACCCCACTGCATCTACATCATCTTTGCAATGGGAATCCAAAACTGGGCACAGCCCTCCAGAGGAACTTCTCTACAAAGTAAATAAATTGTATGAAATTGTCTTCAGAATCATACAGCTTTATAGTAACACTACCTAAAAGAAAGAAAAATGTAATGGGACCACACCAGCAACACAGGAGAAGTATTTTCTTCCACCTAATCTGTTACAAAACCAAAACCCAGTACAAAAACTAAAGTGCAAGCTAAGATGACAAAAAACTCTTTCTTGTTATTTCATTAAGTTACCTGTAGTGGGTATTTCTCAAAAATAACTGTTTTTCATATTGACTTTACCCTAGGGAATTTAGTAATATAGACTTCAAACATCTCGCCCCTCCCGCAAAAAAAATATTTCCTAAGGTTTGTATGCCTACAACACAAGATGCACAGTCAAAACCAGACATCCTTGAGATCTCCATCTCTTGACATTCGAAAGCACTAATGCAGTTTTACAACTTCAAACCAATGCCTCTGCTCACTGCCACTAAGCCTCCTTTATGCTACCATCCCAGTGACCAGTAGGAAATCCAGGATGATCAAAACCCCTGAGGCCATTAACAAATGCTAGTGCCTAGGTTCTCTCTGCTTGAGCACTGAAGATTAACATAAGCTGAAAATGCTGAAGTCTAGGTTTGGCAGGAGATGCTCAGCTACTCTGAACAGTCTCCTGGGAACAATTTAACAACTTGGATGACTCAAAATGTTTGTTTCCTGTTCTATCATACAGAAGACTGAGGCGTCTACTCTATTTGTGCTGTGGTGGCAATCAGGGTCACCCTTTGCAAGATTCACAGCTAGCCATTATCTTTTTTTCATTACATTATCTTAAACACAAAAGACAGCCTTGAGCCCACCTACTTCTCTTCCACAAAATAAAAGCTGCCACACACTAGGGAAAGGGCATATTTTCTTTCCCACCACTATAAAATTAAAATCTGCATCCAAATATAATAAAGACGTTTAAACTCTGACCATCACGTAAGGAGCACAAATACAGTGCTCATTATTTGGGGCAGGAGAATGGCAGTGAAAGGAAAAAAGAGAAAACAGCTCAAACTTTACTGCATAATATTACAGGATTCACGGGCATGGACGTCACTTGTGAGGTTTAATTTCTTCCACACAATGTGTAATTAGATGCTGAATATTTTACAACATTTCATGCATAGATATTCCTTCCTCCAATTCTGCAGACTAAATCTAGATGGACTAAATCTAATTTAGGAAAAACTGAGAATGAAGTGAAGCAGCTATATGAATTTATGTTCTTTAACATGTGTCCATTCAAATTTCATATTTATCTCTTTGTTCTCGATACACCTTTACATAACACAAAGCTACTTTAAAAATGTTTTTTTCAGACCTTGATATGACCACCAAATGTATCATAGTTGAAGAACTGACACTCCTTTTCACGATAGCAGGTATTTTCTGTCTCCCCCTTGATTAAGATATTCCTTGTAAGAACTCCAACTTCTGCTCTCATGTCCACTCCATCAATAATTTCTCCTACATGAGGGAACTGAGGATTTTCTGTCCAAAAAGAGTTTTTAAAGGGAAGAAAAAAAAAAAAAGAAAAAAAAAGAGGGAAAAGGTTTGCCACTGATTAAAACCAAACCAAACTCATTTATATAAGCAAGATAATTGCAGAAACAAAACCTATGCATTCTGAGTTCTTAATGTGGTGTTCTTGTAGCTTTTGCTGTCCATGTACTTTTCATTTTAGTAAGAAAATCAATTCTATAGAAATACCAATGTTCGCAAGCACATCTTATTTTCATTCCAATAGTTTGTGAACAGAACAGATAAAATGTAAAGAAAAAGATCAAATGAATACAATGTATTTAGAAAATTTAGAAAAAGAAATCAATCTTATAGAAATACCAATGTTTGCAAGTACATCTTATTTTCATTCCAATAGTCTGTGAACAGATAAAACGTAAAGAAAAAGTTCAAATGAATACAATGTATTTAGAAAAATTTTAATGAAACGTAGAAGCAGATTTACTTCAAAAGAAAAAAATATGCTGGCTGCTTAATCTATTCTGAAGATGAGGCCTTTTATAGTTTAAAGCTAAGTGCCTTAGCTTAGTATCCTAACTGTAAACAAGAACAGGAACTTTCTGGACATCTGTGAGCAAAAGTAAATAAAACTGGCCATCAGGTACAAAAGAAAAATAATGATATGTCTATATAATTCCATTTTGCTTTGCTAATGGTTTGCTAATGAGGATAGAAGTTAGCTGCATAAGCATTTCTAACTCTTTTCACTACTTCTCTCTGCTATCTTTGCCTTTGCACTGCCTCCTTATCTTTTTCCTGACCTGCCAGCATATATTGTGTCTGCGAGGTACTGAGAAGGGAAGGAGAGAGAGAGAGAGAGAGAGAGAGAGGGAAGGTTGTGAGCAGTCTCTCTCTCATCCAGAGGGGTCTAGGAACAATCCACGGGGGTCCTTGTGTTGTTTCTCAATTGTAAATATATGTATATATTATTTTGTACATATTCATGGCATTTTATATTTCTAGATTTTTGCTTACTTTGTAAATATAACTTCATTCCTCTTCCAAACCTTCTCAGCTAGTCTGGTGAATCATTTTGGCAGTAAATCTCCCATTTGTTGGGGGTAATTTCAGCCCACCACATTGTTATTGGAGCCCATCATGGGGCTTTGCTCAATTGCTTAATTAGTAATCAGATTAATAAAGCAAGAATGAAGTTATTTTGGGTTCTTTGTCCTCTTTTTGCCCCTATTGTATCATTTTTGTTTTATCAGTGCCTGGTTTTGTCAGTACATTCTTATGCTTGTGGATACTTTGCCAGAAAGTTGTGGAATTGGGTGAAGGCAAGATTCATACCTCTCTGAAAGAAAAAAAGGATTTGCTTTCCTAACTAAATTTGTTTTCTGCATATAGCTATTCTGGGGACATGCAAAGTAAAATTAGGGAAAACAACATAATCTGGTTTGACTTTGTTCTTCTGAAGAAACAATCAATTTCTATTTGTCTACAAAAACTGGGGAAATTACCCAGATCTGTAAACGTTAAAGAAAGAAAAGTATTTGTGTATTTAAAAAAAAAAAAAATGTATTTTTCCCCACTTTGTCTTGTTTTCTGTTTTGTTTGTTTGGCTTTTTTGTCACTTTCAGTTTTATGTTTTGTTCAGCTTTTCAGGATTTTTTTCCCCATTTATTGATTCCCTGAATACAGACTATCACCAATCCTTCGAAGCTCACAAAAGCATACAAGTCCAAGCAGATCATTACAACAATGTGAAGCAGAACCAAGAGCGGTATTAATTCTGTACCTGCTGTTGAGGATTTAAAAAGATAACAGATGTCTGTAAACGGGACCATACTCCTTACCTTCAAAACTTACATATTTTCTCTATATTTGAATACTATAGAATTGTTTTGTTTGGAAAAGACCTGTAAGATCACTGAGTGCAAGCACTGACCTAACACCACCATGGCCATTAAAACATGTCACAAAGTGTCTTGTCTACAAGATTTTTGAACACTTGCAGGGACTGCGACTCCTCCATCTCCCTGGACAGCCTGTTCCAACACCTGACCACTCTTTCAGTTAAGAATTGTTTCCTAATATCCAATATAAACCACCCCTGGCACAACCTGAGGCCACTTCCTCTTGTTCTATCACTTGATACTAAGGAGGCAAAACCAGTACCCAACTTGCCATGACCTCCTTTCAGGTAGTTGTAGAGAGTAATAAGGTCTCCTCTCAGCCTCAGGCAGCTGTCAAACAGCATCCCCAAGGTTCTTCTCTGCCAGGCAGCTTTCCAGACACTGAGCCACAGGCCTGTAGCATTGTGGGGGGTTCCTGGAGTGCAGGCCCTGGCATTCAGTTTTGTTAAACCTTATACAATTGACCTGGGCCCATTGATCTAGCCCATCCACATCCCTCTGCAGAGCCTTTCAACCCCTGAGCAAGTCAACACTCCTATCCAAGGTGGTGTCACCTGCAAACTTACTGAGTGCACTATATCCCCTCATCCAGATAATTGCTAAAAATATTAAGAGAACTGGCCCCACTACTGAATTCTGGGGAACCCCACTTGTGACTGGCCACCAACTGGATTTAACTCCATTCATCACCACTCTCGGTGGGACCTCGACAAGCTGGAGAGGTGCGCCCAGGTGAACCTCATGAAGTTCAACAAGAGCAAGTGCAAGGTTCTGCATCTGGGCTGGAACAATCCTCACTATTGGTACAGGCTAAGGGATGAGATGTTAGAAAGCAGCCCTGTGGAAAAGGACTTGGGGGTGCTGGTGGATGAGAAGCTGGACATGAGCAGGCAGTGTGTGCTTGCAGCCCAGAAGGCCAATTGCATCCTGGGCTGCATGAAAAAATGCATTGCCAGCAGATCCAGAGAGGTGATTCTGTCACTTTACTCTGCTCTGGTGAGACCTCACCTGGAGTACTGTGTGCAGGTCTGGAGCCCTCAATACAAGACGGACATGGACCTGACAGATAGAGTCCAGAGGAGCACCATGAAGATGATCAGGGGTTTGGAACACCTCTGCTACAAGGACAGGCTTAGGAAGCTGGGCTTGTTCAGCCTGGAGAAGGCTCTGGAGAGACCTGGTAGCACCTTCCAGTACCTGAAGGGGGCCTTCAGGAAGGATGGGGAGAGACTGTTTGCAAGGGCCTGCAGTGACAGGACAAGGGGCAATGGCTTCAAACTACAGAAGGGAAGATTTAGATTGGCTATCAGGAAGAGGTTCTTCACTAGGAGGGTGGTTGAACATTGGAACAGGTTGCCCAGGGAGGTGGTTGAGGTCCCTTCCCTGAAGATATTCAAGGTAAGGCTTGACAAGTCCCTGGGCAGCCTGGTCTAGTTGGGGATGTCCCTGCTGACTGCAGAGAGGTCAGACTAGATGACCTTTGGAGGTCCCTTCCAGCCTGGATCATTCTATGATTTTCTGGGCTCAGCCATCCAGCCAATTTTTAACTCAGCAAATCATCCACACATCCAAGCCATGAGCAGCCAGTTTCTCCAGGAGGATGCTGTGGGACAGCATCAAATGCTTTACTGATGTCCAGGTATACAACATTCATACCTTTTCCCTCATCCACTGAGCAGGTCGTCTTGTTGCAGAATAAGATCAAGGTTTCTCAAGCAGAACCTGCCTTTCATGAGCCCAGGCTAACTGGGCCTGATCACCTGATGCCCTTGCACATGCTGTATAACAGCACTCAAGACGACCTGCTCTAGGACCCTCCCCTGCACTGAGGTCAGACTGACAGGTACCAAGTGTCCCAGGTCCTCCTTCTGGCTCTTCTTGGCATAACATTTTTCAATCTCCAGTCAGTTGGAACCTCCCCAGGTAGCCAGGATTGCTGGTAAATTATGGGAAGTGGCTTGGTGAGCACTTCCTCCAGCTATCAGTACCCCTGGCTGTATGCCATCTGGCCCCAAACACTTGTGTGTGTCTAAATGGTGCAGCAGGTTGCTAACCATCTCCTCTTGGATAATGGGGACTTCATTCTGCTCCTCATCCCCATATTGCAGCTCATGGGGTTGCATATCCCGCATACCACCGGTCCTACTACTAAAGACGGAGGCAAAGAAGGTATTGAGTACTTCAGCCTTTTCCTCATCCTTAACCACTATGCTTCCCACCTGCACTCAACAAAGGACAGAGATTCTCTTTAGGTATCTTTTTGTTGCTAATAGATTTGTAGAAGGATTAAGTGCTCACTTTAACAGCTGAAGCAAGACTGATTTCCAGCTGAGCTTTAGCCCTTCTCATTTTCTCTCTGCACAGCCTCACAACAACTGTAGTCCTGAGTTCCCTGTCTCTTCTTCTAATGACCATAAACTCTCATTTTGTCCCCAGGTTTCAGCTCAAGCTTTCCATTCAGCCAGGCCAGCCTTCTTCCCCACTGATTCATCTTCCAGCAAATGGGGACGGCCTGTTCCTGCACCTTTAAGGCTACCCTCTTGAACAATACCCAGTATGCCTGGACTTCTTGGCACTTTGGGACTGTCTCCCAAGGGACTCTTGCCCACCTGTTTCCAAAACAGGCCAAAGCCTTCCCACTGGATTCCAAGGCAGCAGTTCTTCTGACCCTCCATCTTTACTTCCAACTGTGAACTCCATCATTTTGTGATTGCTGTGCCCAAGATGGGCCCCAACCATCACATGACCCACATGCTCTTCTCTGTTCAAAAACAGCAGCTGCAGCAGGGCACCTTCCCCAGCTGGCTCTGTCATCAGCTGTCTCAGGAAATTATCCTCCACACACTCTAGGAACCTCCAGGAGTGCAACAGCATTTCCATTACACATCAGGGAAGCTGAAGAACCCGGTAAGAACACAGGCTAGTGATTATGAAACAAACATTGTATCTGTCTCTTCATCCTGGTTGGGTGGTCTATAACAGACTCCCACCATAGTATCTACCTCTTTGGCCCTCCCCTGGTTCTTACCCATAAACACTCAACCATATCATCACCATCATTAACCTCAATACAATTAAAACACTCCCTGACATACAGGGCCACCTTGCCTATCCCTACACATACCATTATTTAAAACAAAGATTTTGCATTCTATGTCATACTGCACATCATTGTAAAAAAAAAAAAAAAAACAAAAAACTTAAATCCTTCAAAAGATTCTTTTTTACAATACATGATTTCTGAGATGAGTTTGCACACTCAATATTCGGTGGTGATGAAAATCTTCTTAAATTTTGTACTGTAAACCTCAAGTTAAGCCTGCTCTTTAAATATTTTGCTCAGTAACACACAATAAAAAAAACTTGAGAATAAAGCTCAATGGCACTTAGTCACCTCTGCAGCTTCATGCACCCTGGTGCTCTCTGACGTATAATAAGCTGAACTTAGATGCACTTTTTCCATATCTAGGATTTCACAATGCAATAGAACATATCTGATCCATGCTAACAAATGCTGTCAGATGCAAACTGCATTTCAAAGTGGACATACAAACCAGCAGTTCCTTAAGACATGATGGGAATAAGAAAGTTTGGGGGCTTTCACAAAAAACTTCTGAGAATGCAGAAAGAAGAGCAGTTTGAAGAGGAAGTCACACTGAACAGAGATAAATGGGACAAAACCAGATCCTGAAGAGCACCATCTGGCTGCTGCAAACTAACGCTGCCAGAATAACACTAGTCAGTTTGCACTGCACAATGACACAGCAGCCCACTAGAAGGGAGCAAGAGGAGAAGATCAAGACTTGAGGCTGATGGACTATCAGGGATGAGTGTGCTGACTAGGAGGGGTGTGGGGTGGCAGAAAGAAAACACAGATGCCAGCAGAGCCAGGAAGCTGGTCCCATGGGAGGTTCTTGTGAAGTTAAGCAGAATGACTCAGATAATGAAAAAGGAAATGGTCAACAACACCCATGACCACTTTGCATGCATCACACCCAAAAGAAAAAACGCATTGCATGTACTCAGGGATATCCTGTGTCAACAGATGCTTCAAACTGCCTCTTATTTCATAACCATTTTCCTGGTGGGAGGTGGAGAAGGAACTGAGGCAAAGGAGGAGAAAAAAAAACCAAAACAAAACACCCAAACAGGTTCAAAGACTACCATTTTGGGTTTTCTTCCCTTTCTCCCTTTCTGGTAACAGCAGAAAACAATAGGATGACAATACTTCCAAAGAAGGGAAGGGCACTAATGGCAAAGGAAATGGTAATGACCACAACAGCCTTTCAAGCACATAAAGGGAACTACTGACAAGACAGAAATGAGCCAAGAAAGAAAAAGAAGCATAATGCTCTTGGAGAAAAACTAAAACATTCAACAAGCCTGAGCAGAAAAGTTAGTATGGTAAGCCAACCTGACATTATACACAGCAATTTCATAGCAAGAAGTACACATTCTTTTACAGGTCAACAAACCAATATAGATGTAGGTGAACAGGCTGTTCCTTACTGCTCCTGCTGAAACAGACCATCCACAGTGTACTACTACCATGAATAAATACTTCTCATGAATTTTCAAACGGTGGCTCCTTTCGTACCTTTGACTTTGACCTGATGATTAGTACACTCTGGGCAGGGAAGAAGCGTGAATTCCTCTGTCTGATACATTGAATAATCGGTGCTTGCGACTACAATCTGGTCTCCAGGCTCCCAGCTACTAACATCATCCAGAAGATTCAGTATCACTCCACCTACAGCTTCTACCTGGAAGCCTGAAATTGGGACACCTAATTAAAGAAAAAGAAAACACAATAAGATTATATTTGTCTTTTTATGAAACCATCTCCAAGAAGATACTAATAAGAAATGCATGAGATTTCACAAGCACCAAAGCCTTCTAATTTACAATTCTGCTCTGAAATATGCCAGTGTGAAACACCATTACAACAACCTTATTTGGTGGATCTCAAATAAAGCAAAGGGAAAAGATGAAACAGTGACAAAAAAAAAATCCTGTGATTTAAAAAGAACCAAAACCAACTAGTATCATATGGCAGCAATTTCTAGGTCCAGCTACCACTGCTTATTTCAAATGACAATTTTCTGCCACTTAGAACTCTACAGAAGTAATCAAGGACCTGGCAAACCAAACTGAGGACTTTCTTTTTATTCACAAACTAAATGTTTGGCAGCCTAAATCACACATGCATGCTTTTTCACTCCCTTGTGTTTTAGACTTAAGTAAGTTCAACAATTCTTACTTACTCTTGATCCTAACTCTACAGTACCAGCAAGTAAAATATGTATTTTGGTGAATTCTTTCTTTTAATATATATAGTATTTTCACAGGACTTAAATGAACAATAAAGGAGTAGTAACAACTAGCTCAACTACTCAAATATCCAACCACCTTAAAAAAAATTCTTCTGAGAGAGAAGTAACATTGCCTAATAATCCTATGAACAGAAAAAGAAAATACTCTAATAAAAAGAAAAACTCAAATCAAAGAGATCTTAAATACAAAAAATAAATAAAGGATAAAACCAAACAAGTTGTAGGCATTTCAGGCTCTTTGTACTACCAATTTAACTCGGTATGAGAAAAGATGCCTAAAGTTCAGCATCAAACAGCAGCTTCCACGAAGTTTTCTTTTTAGGATCATGATCATCATCTTAGAAGCCTAGATTTAAACTATACGTGACTGAAATTACTAAGAGAAAAAGCCTGTTTCAGCCTTTCATAAGACCATTTATCTAAACTTATTTAAATTGGAGCATCTTAATATTATACTGTTCACACACTGTATCCAGAGAGAAAATAGGTTGTACTGAAGAACTGTCCCCATATTTCATCAAGTATGAAAAGTACAAAAAACTTACAGCAATTCAGAAATCTAAATTGCAACCAACACTTCTAGCAAAAAGCACACATGCCACATTTACTTCTTCCTCAACTGCAGGATTTCACAAAATGCTTTCCTACCATCATTCCATTCGCTGTAAGCTTTCACAACAAACTTCTGACCATCCACTGTGAAAAACTCTTTCTGAGCAAGAGCTTTTCCACCCGTGCTGTGATTTTCATAGTTTCTCACTGATTCATTACAAGAAGAATTTCCACCACCTATGACACCAACAAAAGCCCAGGCTTGCCTGTGAAAAACAAAAGTAAATGTTTAAGTATAATGATCCTGAACAAATTCTTTGCAAACAGGTAAAGGACAAGACAAGGAGCATGGAAGTCATAAATAACCCTTTTGACTATTCTTCCAAATTAATTTGGAAATGCAACTTAAAAATTCAGAAGGAAAATGAAAAGAAGCACAGTTTAAGATAATTGGAAGTTCTGTATGCAAATTAGCAAATACAAGAGTTCTTAATCAGAAGACTTTTGGATATGTTTTTCAATACATCTAACAAGATGCACTTTTTCCACAAGCAAATTGAAAGAGATAAGCAACAGAAGTGATAGAAGATCCCACTCCCAAACAGTTTTTGTCAGGGTAGGGAAAGACTTAACAGCCAATTCTGACACTCCTGCCATAGCCAGCTGCTGTCACAGCTCCAAGGCATGTGGCATCTCACAGCAGCACCCAGGAATCCCAGGGGACTGTGTGTGCATCTGGCTGAGTGGGATGGACACAGTCAGTAACAGCTGCTGGTGATCACACCATGGATGGGCATCACCTTTTGAATCTTTTAAGACGCTAACCCAGAAGAGGTACCGCATACTGTTACACAATCTTCGCACAAGAGATCACTAAATGTTTCTGAAGGCTGAAACCAAGGATTTTTGCTTTCCGTCCTCACTGAACCTTCCCTCAGCTGGATACTTACTTGGCTAAACACCAGCATAAAGCACGGTACTGTCCTGGATGTTTTTCCCCTTCCCACAGCTCTGCTCAATGCATCCAAGTCTTTGGAAATGAAGAACAAACCATATGCCACAGAAAGCCACCACCAAGTTCAAAAACAAGACTATTTTACTGTCCTTTACTACTCTGTAATGCCGTAATTCTGTGTGCAGAGGAAGCAGTCGAGATCATGTACTAAAAAGCTGAAAAACTTTGCATTAGTGAAGCTGAATCATTTGCCCCAAATGAAACCGGTGTCAACTAGCTGGACTGACAGTTAGCAACAGTAGTCTGTTGCTAATGGTTGATGAAAAGGCAAATATTAAAAACCTCTTCAATCCAGCTGCCTTTATTTCAGTCTTCTTATGATATTCTTTATTGATGACAATTAAAAGCAGATAAAACTGTTTAGTGTTAACCTGTTTATACTCGTTAGTAACATAGTACATACTGGCCAGCTTTTCAGTAGCAGCAGCAAACAAGCTAACATTTCACGTACTAACATTTAAAGTAAATATCTAGATGATATTTCAGTGCACGACAAAATAGGAGAGGAACGTAACAGTCTGTTCATCTCCATGATGAAATCTTGTTTTACAGGTTTAAAAAAAGGACCCTGCTTTTCCTCAATGAACACCTGGGGAATGCTACTTGTCCATTTTCCACAGCAGAAAAAGAATTTTATGCGCTTACACAGCCTCTATCAACTTATTAAGGTAGACAAGAATCAGTTTAGCAAAGAAAGAAGAAAGGCTGCTTCTTCCTAATTCCAGGCTGAAGAAGTTCCTTGTTTTGGACAAGCCAGCATGAAGGTTACAGGCAGAAAGGAACACCAGAAACCCACATCTCTAAGCAGGATGAAGCTTGCTGCACAGCAACCTGAAGCTACATAATGCTTCACTGATTTCAGGAGGTGGCACTTATTAAAGGACATCCAGGTCTCAGCACCTTTGACCAAACTGCTTCAGAGGCAGCACTGCAAGCACTTTCCATGCCATGACCACATGCTTACACAGTCACTGAAATCAAAAGCCTCCTGACAGGAACTGAGGTCAGAACATGCCATCCTCACTGACGTTTCAGCCTGCCCTGCCAAAGCTGAGGGAGGAAATTAACTGGAGTCCAGATGCTGGGGAATAGTGAGGGGCAAGAGTAGAATGGAAAAACTAAACAACCGATTTCCTGGAAAACATTGGGAAACAGAAGCAGGTTATACAACATCAACTTAACAAAAGCTGAATAATAGGCAGTTGGGAAATTTGGTATCCCTTTCACTTGTATCGCTAACCTTGAGCTGTGCAAAGCCAAGTTCGCAACATTCACAGCAAAAAGTAATTTTCAACAACTAAATAAATGGCACAGCACTTACAAGTTCCCCAATTTAACAATTCCTCTTATATCTCTTCTACTTTTCCACCATTCTATAAAGAATGGCGAAAGAGAGCAATCACAAGTAGTAAAGTCTATCACAGAGGTATCTGTTATTATCCCTTTCTGCACTGTCAATATACTCCACACTGAATACTACTACTGCAGTACGGCATACAACACCGATAATCCTTTGAAGGCTTGAAGAACAGACACTGTCAAAGTTTAACAAATCCCCCAAAGACAGTAACATCTGTATCTAATCTTTACTCAGCACAAAAAGGAAAATAAAGGAAAATAAATTATTTACCTGTAACTCAATCCTCTGACAAACCTACTTCCCAGAAGATTTTGAATAGTCACTCTGGTTTCCTCCAGGAGATTTTTAGCAGCTGAATCTCCTACAGCAATAGCAACAATGCGACCAGGACTTCCAGTTTTAAGTAAGTTCTGCAGCTTCAAGCTTTCTTCTGCATATTCATGAGTATCAAACTTCAGCACTTCCAAAATCTCTGCTGTGTCCTGATTGATCACTCTCACATTCAGTCCTCTGGAGAAACTCTTTTTAAATGTATAATGACCATAGGCCAGCCCTGAGAAATATATTGTCTTTGACAGAAGAGTCCATGATAACTTCTGGTGACCATGCAACTCCAGTGTTCCTTCAGGACCCACGCCAATAAATTTTTTGCCAAATTCTGGCATATCAGCATCTTCATTTGACTTCCCATACAAAATAATAGTTGCTTTGGATTTATAGTGGCATTTCTCTGCTCCAACATGAAGCATTCCACCATCCTTTATCAGGATAAATCGAGTTCTCAAAGTTATATTTTTAGAACCTTCTTTATCATCACCAAAAACAAGCAACCCTAAAGGAGAAGGAAAAAAAATAAATTCTGTACATCAAAGTAAAATTCAGACAGACTCAAAGAACCAAGTTCTGTGATAACAACATCACAGAAATTACATATTTATTTTCATGCTAATAAATTAAGTTGTTATTCTCATATGAATAAAAAACAACATTTGGAAAGTAACTCCTACCAACTGTGGTTTACCTTTCCAAGAATTTGGTTGGTTTATGCCTAATTTTTTTCCTGACATTTTGATAGACTTGCTAACATACCACAGTCACCATTGGAAGACAATAGTATCTTGTACAAGAAAGATTATTATGCAAGTCTTGTTATCCTACAGAAAACCCTATCAATGATCAACTGAAAAGACTCTGCAGTATTAATTCACCTTTTTAGTATTTCATCCTGGTAGCAGGCTGAAAAGTAAAAGCAGGGGGAAGAGACAGATCAATAGGATGCAATACAAAAATTCCAACATGTTTCCCATGTAATCACAGAAGTAAAAACAATGCAGTAAGCTGAAATATGATGTTCATCTTGCTGTTTCATACCTCCATCCTGTATAACTATAGAGTGCACTGTAGCATCTGAGTTCAGACGAAACAAATCCCCCTTTTTGATAAAAACTCTCTTTTCAGGATCTTTTCCAGGACTCCAGTTTTTAAGACGAGGATTCTGATCTGGACAATTCTCTGCAATAAAATATGGAATTCAGTCTTGAAAAACAAGTGTCATCACTTCAGTCACGAGCAGGACTAAGGCAGTTGGTCAGCCACTAAGTATACCCACCTCCTTCTGTGGTTACACAGTACTGCAACCACTGATGACACTGTTCGTATTTGAGCAACCAAAAAAGTACCTGAAAGATGGCTAAACTCTTAAGGAAGAGTGAGAAGGAGTTCTTATACTGAATTAAACTGCTCACAACCACAGACTAAACTGTCAACGTATACTGTTGACAATAAATCTTTTCAAACCTCTGATGATATTTTTTGAGATTTTCTACATCACCAGCAGGACATTAGGAGAGATTAAGTGAGAAATACCAGACCCATACCAGTTGTGTTACACTGTGTGTCCCATGACATCTACCAAGGCCAACTAACATTGCTGTAGAGCATTTACATATCTCATCTCCCTCAAGGTCTCTCCTGGCTCTGTGCAAGAAAGACTGATCCGTTCCTTCTTTTAAGCATCCAAATCACTCTTTCAGTGTAGGTTGTCAGGCAAAGGATAAAGAGGAACAAGACATCCTTAGAACATTTAGTGCAATACCTTACTGGTAAGAGCAGTTTCCTGGAAAACCAGACTAACTTGACTAGTAAGACTTGGGTCTAAATGCATGGTTTGCCCTCTTTGAGAAGTCAGCTTAAATGCTAGGCTACAAACCACATGAGAGCAGAGACAGAAGCAATCTTTGCTGAAACCCTGCTGAACGTCTGGCACTACACAGGCAATAACACCATATTATGAGTCTGGAAAAGGAAGCAGCAAGAAGTAACAGGGTTATGAGGTTCTGATCACACACATCTTTAGCATATTAAGCAGCATGAACATACCAGAGTGGGAAGTATATTCTTTTGGTAAGAAAATCCAAGGAAAAGTCAGACAGAAAATATTTTCTTAAGCAAAAGACAACCAAAAAGATGCCAAAACACACAGGTTAGCAGCCCATATGACAGCAGCAGTCAAAACAGCCTTTTCACATCTTATCTTCCAGGGAAAAACACCCACATATCTGCAATGTAACTCTAGGGGCAAGAAGCTTTTAGCAATAGTCCATTCTTGGAAACTCTAAAGAAAGTGAAACCTATCCATAATTTTCACACAAGCCAGCCCTGGGTTTGCTGACATAAATGTTTTTCCTTCAGTGTTATTCTCAACATTTCAAATCCTTTCCAACTCAGGAAACCCACACAAACCAAGATTTGGCTACCAGTGGGAAAAAATTAGCAGAACTGTGTAAGGCCAAAAGACATTCAGGTAGTAATATAAAAATAAAACCAAAACAAAAATCTTTTGGAGGGATCCTAAGACAGAATTTAGGAAATTAAATTCAACACAAGTGAAATCCAAAAAGCAAGGAGCATTGGAACCAGCAGGATTGCTAGGCACTCACTGGATAAATGCAAGCCTATTGCCTGACTCATGCAGAATCACTAACCCCTCTCCCCAGACACCATGCACATAAGCACTGTGAAGAAACACGTATTTCCTGGCTGGTAGCAAAGGGCAATGTGAGGAAACCATGAGTCAGCGACCTGATAATTTCTGCTTAGCATGATTCCCAGAAAAGATCCAGTAACTGTAAATTTTTCTGTTGAGTCAGAGAAGAGAGGAATAGCACAATAACTAAAAAACCCCAAAACGTTAAACTTATTGTACATTACAATCCAAAATCAAAAATAGGTATCTCTGTAATGCATGTTTCTGAAGGACAGTGGATCAGCTTTCTGGTAAGCAGATCAGATGTGCTCAGCGAAACTGGTTTTAAACTCTCTTAGCAGTTGCACTGAGGTGCAGGGAAACATCAAATACTTAGTACTTTACCATATGTTACCTCCAAAATCACCAGACAGATTTTACAGACCACAATCATTGCCTCTGCTGTTATGATTAAAGGAAAACAGAAGCATACACCAGAAAACATTAGGTAGTTGCGTCCTTGCCAAGTTTAACCACTCATGTTGAAAATTTTTCAAGTCTAGCCTTTGTTTCAGAGCATTTCTCTAAAAATGGGTCAGCTCTCCTTAAGGTTTAATGCTTCTAATAGAGTAGGGGGAGAGGAAGTGGCATTTTAGCAAATAGTGGAAAAAAAACAAACCACAAAAACACACCCTGCCAAAAAAAAAAAAGCAAAACTCTAGAACATTCCATGTGTTGGAGCAAGGATATGAAATTTGGCAGGAGAAAAGGCAGGAAACAGTTTTCAAGATGTAGTTAAATATTCTTTCTACCTGCTTAGCCACCAAGTCTGGAGTTTTTAAGGCCTCTGGGAAAAAGTTATCAGTGTTACATTATGCTCAGCAGAAGTTTGTCACAGTCTGACAGCTAAATTTTCTAAGTATCTTGTTTACTCTGGGCCAGCTCCAGTCGAGAGTTGCAAAGGCCAAGCAGAATTTTTCCCTGAAAACCTCCCCAGCTTGTCATCCTGACCCTGCAGCACAAGCCCCTGGAAACACGGAAGGAAATTGCATTTCCAGTGCTCTCCCTGATCCTCAGTGTTCAGGACTCCTTAAAAAAAAAAAAAAAAAAAAAAAAAAAAAAAAAAGTGTTGACAGCAAGATAAAGGCAAGGAGGACAAGAGAAACCAGTTGAGAGGCAGGAACAGAAATGTGGATGGGTTTAGGATTTACACACAGTTACAACTAAGTCTCACATTCCCTGCCCTGCCTTTTAAAACAGCCATTAGAAGTGGACAATATGGATTTCTAATTAGCCCTTAAGAACACACCTAGCTAGAGCTGATGGTACTGACTGCAGTACCACACATGTTAGGTTGAAGCTGAGGGTATTAACATTTCAACCTATTGGGGAGTGGATATAACAATATTACTAGAAGATAAAAATTTCAGCCAGACTTTTCTTGGAGTCTGTAGGAGTTTCTCTTGTGTCAAGGTTTCCAAAGGATTCTATGAGTTCATACAGGGGTTTTTTACAGGATAATGCCAAGAACCTTCACAAAGACACAATACAAGAATTAATGCTGTAAAATGCCCTGGACTTCTGTCGTGAAGAAGTGGGACACTGGAAAAAACAAAACAAAAATGAAAGCTGCCACCATCTTGGGTTATACCTTAGCTCTTATTTAAGTTGTTACTGTAGACCAAAGGGAAAAAAAGAAAAAAAAAAAAAAAGCCCCTCTACACAGCAATTCCTCCTGTAACATCCTCAGTATTCCCAGTGATCCATAGACCACATGCTGATCATGCATTCATGTGAAAAATCTGCACAGCTCAATGTCTTTGGAGTGAGTTTACACAAAGTAAAACTATTCCATCACCACTTAGGTTTTTGAAAAACATAAGCCATCTCCTTTACATTCTTAGATTTTAAAGGATAAAGGGACTCTTACTTCATGTTTTCCACAGCACATAACACCCCACTTCCATTAAAACCCTCATCAAAATCTACAACTTTTAGTTAAGTCTTGGTATCAGAACAGAAATGTACCTCCTCCTCCTCCAAAGTATTTCTCAAACAGCTATGTCCTAAAACACCCTCCAGCCTTCTCTTGATCTTGGCTGTAACTGAACTACTTAATGCAGATATATTGCCCTGTTACCAAAGATTTGGATCACAACATAGCAATAACTTTTCCATTTAGTACTCCCTCAGTTTGTTGGTTTGTTTGTTTTTGGTTTGTGGGTTTTTTTTTTTCTTTTCATAATTATTACGAAAATTTACTAACTTCATCCAAGAAGAGATCTCAGCAAGCTACCACCAAGAGTGCTCTGGATGGATGTGTGCATTCATTTTGTACTGTCATCTGAAATCCTCAATTGATTAGATAATTTGTTCAGCCTGTATTTCATTGACTTTGGAAACTAAATCTTTTCAGTAACTCCACCAAAAGAAACTGAGGAGTCTAAGTCTGTTGTTATAATAGCTAAAAGTTTTCTTTTTCCTGCCTTAATAAAAAGTAAAATGACAAAATAATCCATGCTCCAAACTATACTACCAACCTTTAGCAACTGAACCTCACAGCAGCTTCTAATGGTATTTGGGCACTTAAGAGATCAGCAGTTAATCGCATCACCTGTTTGTGCTTTGTAACACTGACATTTGGGACTTTCTAAGATGAGCTGAATAAAATCAGGGATAATCAAAAATGTGGACCTAATCTGTTTATACATAAAACTAACACATACTGTTGGTCTAAGTTTTCACAGATTTTAAAATATTTTTACTTCAATGCTCTTGTTAGTCACTGCCTAGGATTTCATTCTGACCACAATTTGTGAGCATATCAAACAACCTTCTTCTGCAGACAAAATTAATTACACTTTACACCATTCATACTTCTTTCCCCTTTACCAGTAGTCTTTACTGCTGTCTTTTTGCTTCATGTGGGTAAATCAAATCAAAGAATATAAAAATTATATTAATAACAGAGAGCTGATCTTAGCCCCAAATATTGCTTCCCTCCATGTTAAAACTGCAGCAAGCATCCTGTTTTTGCACTTTTAACGCTAATCCCAAAGCTGAATTACTGACTTCTGTTCACAAGGACTGCAACTTCTAGGATGATTTTGTAAGCAGAACAACTTACCATCTGGAGCATATTTTGATGCTATTCCCAAAAAAATCCCCAGTGCAACAAAAAGTGAAAGGCTAGAAATGGCAAAGCAAATGAGAGTATTTTTATGCCTGTTGGCTTCTGCCTGGCGGTGATGCTGATCCATTGGTAAGGACGGGAGTCTTGTCCGTGCTTCCTGTCTTGCAGAGGTAAATTCGGCTGCAGCATGGCTCTGTGAAGGTGGTGGGGGCCGGAGAGGGGCAATTCTCCCTGGCATGTACCCTGAAGACCTGTGACTGCTCCCGTTCTGAGGCCGGAGAAAAGCAGGGGAGTTCCCCCTGGCATCAATGTCTTGCATGTTATAAAGTCACTGGAAGATGCACACACAAACACACAGGGAAAAAAATAAGAGACAAGCTTTCAGAATACAGCAGTACAACATATAAAAAAAAAAATTAAAGCCACAGGCTGACTTAAGAACAGCCACTGAAGCTGTGGGTATTTACAAAGTATCAGTCACTCAGCTGCTACCGGTCATCCGCTGTGGCATAAGGACTTGAAACAAGAGGATATATATCTTCAACAAAACTAAACTCAAAAGCATCTGCTATGAAACAGCACAACACAGACTATTTCTTTGTAGTTCCACTACGTATTTTTCACAGAGAAAAAGTTAACTTGTACTAAGCAGTTAAGAGCCAAGCTGAACAATGAGAAAGCTAACAACCCCTTCTTCCCCATAGTCATGCAAAGAATGCCTCAATGTATTTCTTCTGCACACAGAAGCTGAACAAACTCCTCATTGTTTTCCATTATGGAAAGAAGCTGAAAGAGACAAGCCTTCCTTCCATGCTGGAAGCTGTAAAACACATTTAAATTTAATACATAAAATACCAAACACAAGTATATTTATATTCTTTCTGGGTGCAACCTAGTCAACACTTTTAATTAGCTGAGGCATATAGAGCCTGCAAGCTCTTAATTTACTCACAGCAGGACCCAGCTGCTAGTAAAGGTGCATCAGGAATGCTTCCGTAAAAGTCACCTGCATCTTGTTCAGCAAATCTTGTGGTCTTTCTCATTGCTGAGATACCTGTGTTTGCACTCTTTGAGCTTGAATGACTGCTCCATATTTCTGCAACTATCATCCAGAAGTGAGCGCTAATTCTATTTCAGTTACTGGCATTGTTTCCATCTTTCTCTAAAACAACCAATGAGGAAAGCCTACTTCCAAACATCATTGCCTGCCCCATGCTTGCCACCAGTTCTAACCTCCATTTTCTTAGGTTTTCTGATCAACTGTGTTGCATTGTAGGGAGTATTCACAAAGGTAGTACAATTTTTTATTTACTTTTAACTAACATTTTGCAGGGAGTGGATTTTTGGAGAAGGCTGCTCATGCTTCAGTTAAATGAAACCTAACTTTCTAAATTAAATCTTGAAGGACGTGTATGTATAAGTCATGTGTATGAAACTTGGAAAATGAATTATGAAAACAAAAACTACCAATAAAAGGAAGAGCATAAAGATATTCTTTCAGTTCTGTTTACAAAGGGAGGTTCAAGATACTCTAACGTTCCAGGCACACTGGCAAAGCAAAAATATGATAACTAATTTTATTCTGAGAAGTAGCAAAGGAGTCTTTGTCTCACATGCCATAAAATCTGATACTGCACTGTTTCAAGGCAAAAGAGTTGTTATTATGGAACAGGCTGGATCACCCTTTCATAGGAGACAATGCTTCTCCAGATGTAAGCACAATTACAATGCAGGCACTGAAACATTAACTGGAGTAGCTGTCCCAGAGTGTAAAAACTATGCCAAGTCCTTGAGCAGTGTTTCTCACACCTGTTTGTTGTAGCAAATTGATTTTCAACATTCTCCTTTCTGTTCTTTGAGAAATCGTTTCTCCAACCTAATCCCCTGTTCTCAAACTTCACTGTTCAGTCTGTTAAGAGCACTGTGGAGCAGCTTGCTTTTACACTCAACTAGTCATCTTTCAGCACTAAAAACTCAATCATTTCAATGTTTTAGAAGTGGTGTTAAGATCAGCTAGTTCAGATGCAGTATTTATGTCTAGTGGAAAGAAATACTATAGTGTATTTTTTATTAAAAGGTGAAAGAAATACAATCCAGCATTGAGATTTTTCTATGGTTTGGACCCTCAACTCCTTAAACTTGGTTAAAAAGTTTTCAGACGCAGCATTTATCTATCGCACTGACGAAAATTACTACAGTGTTCGTTATAACGTGACAGAGTTAATTTTGGTAACCACTCTGCTACATCAACTAAATCTGGAATGGTTATGTAAAACCTACCTCACTTTTAAAAATATTTTTTCCGCAACTTTGAGTGCTAAGGCCTCTTAAAGTACTCCTAGCCCTTTAAAGAAAAATGTTATTCATTACCACAGACATTGAGAATGTTTGTGTCATATTTCAAGCCTATTTTGTTTTGTAGAAAGCACTCTGCCTGGTTTACAAGACTGACTCTTCAAACTGTAAGTTTTTCAACTACTTCACTACTTCGCTCAAGTGCAAACATAAGCCACTCCAAGGATGGGTGAAAAAAAGCCTATAGAATCACCGTCACACATTACAACCCCCTCCCCCCCAAAAACAACAACAACAACAACAAAAAAAAAAAACCACACCAAAGCCGTAAGGGGATACTTAGCATAATCAAAAGCTGTATTACATAGTTTTCCATTACATCATGAGTAATCATTTCAACACTTCTTTCCCTCTTCCTGTGTTATTTGAAATTCTCTATCTGAAAGAATGATCTGTGCTATCCTGTTGAGCAGCAACTGGCTTTTCTTTAAAATTAAGATGCACTCATAATCCGATTCAAATTACTGACTTGTTTATATTGCCACTCTTTGGAAGTCTTCAGATAATGTTTCAAACCATCACATAATGTCACACAAATCCAAATGTTACATTTTGCTATACAGCCAGTTACACCCTAGAGAGTGCATTTACTTGCTTGCACAAATGCAGTTTGAGGAAAGAAAACACAGGAGAAAAATAAATGTTTGAACTCTGTTAACTCTGCATTTCCTTGCAAGTTCCCATGCACCCAAACTTTTCCATGTAACACTTTTTCTTTCTCAGCTCAGGGTTCGCCACTTCAGCTCGATCTGTGCCTATGCCATGTTCCTTATTAAAAACAAACATCAGAGAGCACTGGTTCCTGCCACCAGGATTTCCTTCACCCACTTACGCAGGAGGTCTCTTAAAGGAGCTCCTGATCTGAGCATCTCCTCCTAATGGTACAGTCCTAGACAAGGACACCACTACTTTTATAACTGCACTGTAGTATAGAGTGGCACAGTATTTTACTTAACAGCTTGCTTCAGAGTAATTTCAGTAAAAGTCAAATTCTTGCAGAACATATAGTTGATTAGTTTACCTAACAGAATTATCCAGAATTATTAATCTGTATAAATATGTTATTCGCCATACCATTCAGGCTGGCTGCTATTATCAAATTTCTCACGTTTCAGCCTTCAAAAAGGTATTACACAATATTTACAACATCATTATTCACCACAGTTTTCAGTCAGGGCCACGCACACATTTTCAGCTCACCAGTACCATGGAAGCTTGCAACATAGATTCTACAGCATCTCAGATACTTCAGCCCACTATGTACTCATTACCACCCATCTGCTCAGAGGCTACACTACTTGCATGTCACTCTTTTGCAAGAATAATGCTACTTCACACAGTCCAGATTTCTGCTTATGCACCCCTTCCCACAACACAAGTAAGCACTTCTCATACTCATCACATCAGTTTACTTAGCTTGAATTTCCTTAAAAAAAAACAGTGGTTGCCTACAAGTCTGGCTCTGCCAAGAGAGCTTCTATGGTATGTGGACAGCAAACCCCAGCAGGCAGAAAGCAATGATCCACTAAACAGGCTGCAAGTTCTCCAGTCCCCTCACTATATTTCACTACTTTTAACTTGCATCCAGGTAGTTCTGTACTGGCAGAAACTGGAAATAACATGCCCTGTACAACCAAGGGATAGCATCTGAAACTCCTGAGACATGAATGTGCGCTGGAAGCAAGCAGCATGCTCAACTCTTACTCCGCTGGGGGCTGGTTTCCTGGAAAGGAATCTGATGCTTTCACAAAGTAATTCAGAACGTCACCTGATACCACACAAAACTTGAAAAACATACCAAGATACTTTATGCTTTTCTGTTGTCAAATGCTTTGTGTAACAAAACACATCAAATGCACTAGAAAACTCCAGCACCATGGCACCTTCTCAAAATTTTGTAAGCAAAGTACACTTCCACGCAGTGCAGAGAAATTAACACTTCCCTTAAAGCATATTTTAAGGATGCACAGATCACAGGTCTTTAAAATAACAGAGAAATTAGAAAAAGCAACCACTTTCATTGCTCTGGGCTATCAAACAGCACCAGCTATACTGCTGACCTATTACCGCACAATTTAATCTCATCAACTATATAATCACCATTAAGGAAAAGACTGAGGAAGGATGGGAGAAAGCCACATACATGAAGAAAAATATTTCCTCGTGCAACACAGTGCCACTTTGGTTACTGCCACTTTCCTGGCACAGGCTTTGTCTGGTATGAGGTCAAAGGGCAGTAATAAACCCAGGAGAAGCGAAAGGGATAAGAAGTCAGTATTAAAAAGCTCCTAACTACCTGCAATTACTGAACAGAAAGCAGCATAAACCAAACTCCCAAACTATGAATATTTCATGTCTCCAAGCTGGTCAACTACAACAGAAATACTAATGCCATGACAACGCTTCAAGTGTCTTAGAGGTCCCCGGTTCAACAAATCTTAACCACACAATTACGAAAATCAGTGGTGCCCTGTAGACACATGGAGTGCTCATATACTTTCCCACAGGGTTCCATATGTTCTTCCACTGGCTGGCTTTGAAATTACACATACTTACTACAGTAATAGCATGTCTGTAGGAACCTACTTTTCCAACCACTGTTGCAAAAGCTGGAAAGAATACATGCACAGTAACACACATTAATACAGTGAAGCAACTGTTAGAAATCGCAACGTTTGCAACAGTCTGAAAAAATCCATCTGACTTGGTAACACCTAAAAACACTAGACATCTTCTATCAAATGCACTATATGCTGCATGCCACCACATGTTTCAGAGGTGGTGTTTCAGAGGATAAACTGCAACAGTCAGTGGAAATAGAGGTAGAACCATGGCAAGAATGAGTCCAAAGTAAGTTCACCAGATGTTCTAAATTCCCTGTGTAATGACTATTGATTTCTACTTATTTTTTTTGGCACACAGAAAACACACAAAATTACATGATATACAACCAGTAGAAACTACTTCATCTGAGGACCACATTTGCTAAAACAGGTCTTTCCAAAGTATCGTAGATCAAGAGGCAGAAATGCAAGCATGTATAATATTTACAGTGTGAGACAAGATCTGTAGAGTAATCTTCATCAACAGATATAATAAAAACTTCTGAGCACCAAAGACTGCCCATGTCAGAAGCAAATTTCAAACCCGTATACAAGTAGGGACTATTTGATTACCTGCGTTTAGGTGATATGCAAAACAACATACTTATTGTCTATGGAACTGAAAGGATGCTGAGGCAGGGGTGTGGGAGGGATGGGGAGAAAGGACAGTGAGAAGTAGGGACAAAGGTAGTATGAGTTTGTCTGTAAAGACAAACATGAAACTAGAGTACATCAGGCAAAACCCCTCTTGAGTTCATGGCTTACAGCACACAGGAGACTGACGAATATAGTTCCTAGTCTCTTCTGAAGACAGCTGGTAGATATCCATTAAGGATGAGGCTGAAAGATCAGAGGCAAAGCAGGTTTTTGTCCAAGAAAAATGGTTTCCCTCTCCAGTGAGAACTGGGCTTTCATCCTTTACCCACAAACTCTGCCCATGAGCTCTGCAGCAGTCACTTGATTTTACTTACAGAACTGTCAAGCATGCATTTGATGCAGCAAATGAAATACCTAACTTTTCAGAAAGTTCACGTACAAAACATAGGGATTTTCTTAGTTTTGCATAAGTAAGTCTTACTGCAGAAACTGCAGGGATGTGTTGGTCTTTTCCCATTCCTGGACACCAAATATTATCCTGCAAGCACTTACGTGTTCTTAACCCACCTCAAAACACTGCTACTTTCAGTCTGCTCTAGTGTTTGTAACATCTTCAGGTCTTGCCCACTGAAACAAAGAAACATACGCCTGAAGCCACAGCATCAGGTCTTGCCCACCGAAACAAAATACATAAACCAAAAGCCACAGCATATAAAATACTGCCTGGCACTTCAAGTAACTTCAAATTTTCCACCTTTATTTCTTTTTGTTACAGTTACTTTTTATAAATAATTTACAAACTGAGGACATTTATTCTGCTTTGTCTTCACTGTTAATTAACTATTTAGAAACCGTTTGGATTTTTCTTAATACAAGTGAATTGATCAGTGATTTTTTTTAAATAGAAAGTATCTAAGATAGAACTAGGAGATACAGCATGTGTGCTGAAATAGGAAACATGAATGGAATCATTTCTACTATTCCTCTCATTTTCAGAAATGAAAGCATTAATAATCTGCCTAAAAGATCAAGAGTGGAAATTTGCATTCTAATCAGACATCTCCCATTAGCTTGATGTGTGGAATCACATCCTAATGGGGCCCCAAGCCTGCAACATGAGTTAAAAATGCTGCCACTAGCTTCATATAGACATTGTGAGGGTTAGTTTGCAGAACCCTTTGGTCTCCCTCAGCTCAATGATCTGAGTACAAGCCTATTTCTAAGCAAATAAATCTACATCAACAGCTTTCATGTGAAAGTAATAGATTTGCAACAACCATCTTACAGAACCTGAAGATAGTAGTAGGAAAAAGCAAAAAACAAAAATAGGAAAAGAATTATTTTAAAACTACTTCTCATATTGACAATAAGAAATGGTATCTACAAATATCTTTAGTCTCTAGAAGAATAAAAATCCTATCCAAAACCATTACATCTTATGTTTCACTGCAGAAAAATTCCTATGTAATGGCAGCACACTTCAGAGAAGTCCAGTTCTGGCACCTACCTTTAATCAATGATGAAACAGAGTTCTAATAGAAATCCATTCAAGAGGAGGAAGGTGAGATTAAGTAGGTGTTTTCTTCTTGTTGAATCACAGCTAGCTCTCATAAGTATATATGGGAGCACAGAACACAGCAGGCAGCGTTAAAGAAGAGTTAGAACTCCGTTAGCTTTGGCCAACAGAAGCTAGCATAAATACTTCAAGAAACTCCTGAGTGTATTGACAGAATCACTAAATAATCAGGGTATTGTCATGCTTAAATTGTATTTAAAACATAAATCACTAACAGTAACATGCTTTCTTCCATATCAGTACATTCATTTCTTTCTTTCTTCATCCTGTTTTTTTTTTTTTTTTAAACTTATCCCAGTTTTCTTCTCAGGTAAAGGTCTCAAGTTCTTATAGTTGAGTGGATTTTTGTTCTGTTTTGTTCGGTTGGTTTGTGGTTTTTTGTTTGTTCGTTGTTGGGGCAGGGTTTTTTTTTTTTGTTGTTGTTGTGGTGGTTTGGGGGGAGTTTTTTTTGGTTTGGGTTTTTGTAATTCAGCTCAAACTTCACTAAATAATATGCCAACCCTTACTCTGCTTACTTGAAAGATTGTCTCTGAAGTTTAATTGTGAAAACAGACACAAACAATACTGCTTGAGAGGCTGAATTGCTGCAGCTGCATACCCACATTCTTTTGCATTTGTCTTGCATTTGTACGAGCCAAATTAAATGAGTCTGCATTCAAAGATAATTAAACTAAGACCTTCAAATCATGCCCACTAAGAAAAAAAGCACTGACATCAGCACCTCTGAGGTCTATGAACTCCCAAGGGATTCTTCATACTAGAGGATGACTAACAAAGAGGATACATGACACAGGTCCACACAGTCAGAAGCAGCAGTAAGAATTCTAGTAACTACTCACGTCTCTTCCATGAAGAAAAAAAAAAAAGACCAAACAAAACCAACCAAATAAAAAAAAGACCACACCACAAAATCACGCAGAACTAACTAAGTTTAAAGAGCAACAGGGTCACAGAAGAGAAGTTGGTCAAGAACTGTTGCACTAATAGTAGTGCCTTATGCTTAAGAAGTCTTTGAACTTTGGGTTGGAAGAAATAGAATCGCTATGTAGTATCTTTACCGGACACCTACTACTCATCACTTTCAGGCATAGGGTAATTGTCTGAATGGACACTTTGATACGATAGGGCCATTCCTCTACTACACTTTAAGAGCTTGTTTCATTTCTTCTGCCCCTGCTTTTTCAACATTACCTTCTCCTATATAAGCCAAATACCCCCTCAAGTGAGCCACTACAATTGTCTATTGATATAACACACTCGGTGGCTCAAATTAATGTGCCAGACTGATATATGGTAGCTAAGAAATAAGAACAGTTTTCATACTGCCGTAGGAATGGTGGCCTCCAGCAATAGGGCAGGGCACCTAAGTGATGAAAACAGTTGATTACCGCTTACGATTGACCACAGCTTTAATAATTATCTATTTCAGCAAATAACATGAACATTTCGACAATATTTTATTGCCAACTCTTTCTATAATTGCTTCAAATCATAGACATGACCAAAGAACTGAAACTAACTGAAAGACAAAAGGCAATGCTCCTACACCCAACACCTGAATCTAAAATTGCATTAGTAAAAGAAACATTGTGAAACTTCTGATTCATCTATAGGCCAAAGGACCAACTGAGGCCTGAGTGACAGGCCTTGAACCAGAGATGACTTCTACATGACCATCTGAACCAAATATTAGTTATTATATCTGCTCAATGATCAAGTATGCATTATCACCTATTATTGCAGGCAAAAGGTGGGCCCACTGCTGAATGAGATGGGAGACACAGTAACTGATGATGCAGAGATGGCAGAGTTGCTGAATGCCTTCTTTGCCTCAGTCTTCACTCCTAAGGCCAGCCCTCAGGAACCTCAGTCTCTACAAGCAAGTGAGCAGAACTGGAGAGATGTGGACATTCCGCCGGTCAATCAGAACACAATTAGCGAGCTCTTATACCATCTCAAAACACACAAATCCAAAAGCCCTGATGGGATGCATCCACAAGTGCTGAGAGCTGGCTGATACTGTTACTGAACCTCTCTCCATCATCTTTGAAAAGTCCTGGAGGAGAGATGCCTGATGACTGCAAGAAAGCAAATGTCCCTCCAGTCTTCAAAAAAGGCAAGAAGGAGACTACAGACCAGTCAGCCTCACCTCCATCCCTGGAAAGATGATGGAGCAGCTCATCCTGGAGGTCATCTCTAACCACACGGAAGACAAGAAGGAGCAGCCAACATGGATGTACCAAGGGGAGATCCTGTCTGACTAATCCAATAGCCTTCTATGAAGTTATGACCAGTGGATGAAGGAAGAGCAGTGGATGTCATATATCTTGACTTCAGTAAAGCTTTCGATACTGTCTCCCATTAACATCCTCATAGAAAAACTCAGGAGATGTGGCATAGATGGTTGGTCAGTGAGGTGGATTACAAACTGGCTCCACAACAGAGTTCAGAGGGTCATCATCAGTGGCACAGAGTCAACTTGGAGGCCTGTGGCAAGTGGTGTCCCTCAGGGATCAGTATTGGGTCCAGTTTTGTTCAATATCTCTATCAACTACCTGGATGAGGGCATTGAGAGTACCCTCAGCAAGTTCTCTGATGATACAAAACTGGGGGTGTTGGCTGACACCCCATCAGGCTGTGCAGCCATCCAACGAGACCTGGACAGGCTGGAGAGCTGGGTGCAGGCAAATCTCATGAAGTTTAATAAGGACAAGTACAGGGTCCTGTGTCTGGGGAGAAATAACAAGAGGCACCAGTACAGGTTAGGAAGCTGCCCTGCTGGAAAGCAGCTCCACAGAGCTTGGAGTGCTGGTGGACAGCAAGTTCTCCATGGAACAACAATGTGCTCTTGTGGCCAGGAGAGCCAATGGGATCCTGGGATGTATCAAGAAAGTTCCAGCAGTCAAGGGAAGTTCTTCTACCTCTCTACTCTGCCCTGGTGAGACCATACCTGGAATACTCTGTCCAGTTTTGGGCTTCCCAGTTCAAGAGAGACAGAGATCTGCTGCTGGAGAGAATCCAACAGAGAGCCACGAGGATGATTAGGGGACTTGAGCAACTCCCTTATGAAGACAGACTGAGATCCCTGGGGCTGTTTAGTCTGGAGAAGACGAAGAGGGGACTGATCAATGTCTATAAATATCTGAGGGGTGGGTGTCAAGTGGAGGGGACCAGGCTCTTTTCGGTGGTTCACAGTGATAAGACAAGGAACAATGGGTTCAAACTAGAACATAGAAGATTTCACCTAAAGATGAGGAGAAACTTCTTTACAGTGAGGGTGACGGAGCATTGGAACAGGCTGCCCAGGGGGGTTGTGGAGTCTCCTTCTCTGGAGACTTTCAAAACCCACCTGGATGCACTCCTGTGCAGACTACCCTAAGTGATCCTGCTCTGGCAGGGGGATTGGTCCTGATGATCTCTTGAGGTCCCTTCCAACCTCTGATATACTGTGGTATCTAATTATTAGTGAAATATATGTTCATTAGTGAAATATGTACAATTATTAGTGAAAGATGTAGCTTAGATAAAATAGAATCATTAGTGAGGACAAAATATCATGAGAATCTATTCAGCTTCCCTTGTTCATAAGATTGTAAGGCCACACAACCAGGTGTCTGGCCTTGTTTGAAAGTATGTGTTCAAAGACAAAGAGATAAGGAAAATTCCTTGGTTCCTCCCTGGGCTCTAGCCAGGCTGTGGGAGAAATCTAAGAGAAAACATTTGAGGTTATGTAAACTTCTTTATTCAACAATATAAAAAGCTAAACCCTCTTGCAGTGACTTTGGAGACCTAAGTGGATTGCACTGTGTAGGACCTCCCAATTGGCAGGAAAGGTTCTCCAAACCCTTGCTGTAACTGGGGCTCCCTAGTGACTGCAGATCTGGATGATGGCAAAGTATTAGGGCAACTGGTGATGCATCTTTTTTAATCACTACAGCTGACTTCACGTAGAAATTAGGTGCATTACTGTGATATATTTTGTCCTTTCACTGTGTTATTATTTTGCTTCTTCCTCTGCTGTTTTATACATAAATGAAAGGTAAGTTTACTTCTTTAATCTGGTGTCTCTGTCCCTTGTGCTAACCTCCTTGACAAGTAAAACATAACTGGCATCACGGACAGGATTCAAAGAATAAATGTATTGTGCGAAGGTTGGGATTTGTTTTGAGCAGAGGTAGAATCTTTAAGAAAATCCCAATCAAGAATCTTTTCTATGTTTCCACTTGGAATGCCACCATTCAGCAATACACCCTACCACTTATAACCATGAGATCCCAAAGCCTTCCTATGAAAAATGTTTCTATACCTAAGCTAACGCAGGGTAACTCTAACACCCTCTACTGCTCTAGGGTATCACAGGAGTCACAGCACTATGCAAGTTGAGAGCCTGGTGAACACTCTACAGAGATTTAACTTACATGACATAAAACGATTGCACAATTTTAGAAAAGAAGACTTCCAATCATTTTCTTTTTGTAGAAATGACAGAGTATTCAGAATATCTCAAAACAGAAGCAAGTCTTCAAAAATAAACCTTATAATCCATTATAAAGCATGCACTCTGCTGAGCTGGTGTCTGCTTTCATATTTTGGATTACTGTGGTAAATCCCTTTCTAGGAAACTCCAAGACCTTTACATCCAACAGTCAAGTCCTACAATATCCTGCCAGGTACAGCAAGTCTACTCTTTTTCTCTCCCTTTTTTTCACCTCTCTTTTTAATCACATGCCAGAAAGATAGAAGAGCTATTACTACACTCCCTTTCGTTAACCTACACAGCAACAAAGGAATGAAACCAGTTACAAGTTCCAAAACATGCATTTTTCAATAACTTCAGTATTTCCTTTCTACATTGGCAAACACATAATTTTTCTCCCTCATATCTTTCTTCAAGGTAAATATTTTCTATTCCCTCTCAATTTTCTCAGTATTACTGAGAGTCCAAGAAAATATTTCTATGGATTCCTACACACACACCTGCTAACAATTCCATCCATCCTGCCAAAAAACACCTCAACTGAATCGGTAGTAAAATTCTTTCCTGCAAAAATGAGAATGGATCAAGTCTAATCATGATTTGATTCCAAGCAAGACACAGCAATTTACAATACATGTTTTAATCACATTTTGATATGTAGTCAGGTTGATTTTATAGAACTGCCTTGCTAAAGCAAAGAATGAACTTTCCTGATATACCTCACAATATGCTCTTATATTTTTTTTTTTAACATACAGAAGGTGAGATTTGCTAGATGATAGTTAATTTTTCCACTAACGTCTGTCAGGAGTTTTTCAAACATTACTGCAAGCACACAGAAAGTGAAGAACAAAGTTGTCAAAAGCACAGTGGCAACAAGCCTCCTTGCAGACACCCATGATGTGTCCTGTCAGCTTCAGGAATCACTTTAACTGTGGAGCAAGGGTAACAGTGGTGTACCTCTACAGCTGTGGAGGATGTAGTGTTAGCCTCTAGCAAACACCAGGGAAGAGGTCCCTTCTCCCCAGCTCCCCAACAGCTTCTGTACAAGGCAAAACAAAGAAGAGGTGGAGATCTGATCCTGGCATAGAGGGTGTCAGTGCTTTCCTGGGAGGAAGGAAAGAAAGGGCTACCTCATACTCAACAGGTAAAATAAACATAACAGAGTCACTGAATAACATCCTTCATATTTCTGATACCCATCTTGCTTTCCTCACATGGAGAAAGAATAGTGACCTGTAGACTACTCATTTTCTGCAAATAAGACTTCCACAGCAAGAAGCTGGCTGAACTGACTTCAAAATTCACAAAAATAGTATGGTAAAACCGTATTCAAGATTTTTCTGCAATGTGCTGGAGACATGACATAGAAGCCAATTACTACGTTTAATATTAAAATCCAATCAGTAAATTGACTGCAGTTAAAGAGTATTTCTAGCCTTGATCATCCAAGGAGATATGTAGGTATGTTACCTTCACTGATAAGAAAGTTTTCAAGTATTTAGATCAGACTGAAAAGCACTTATTTCACAGCACTCTATCTTTACTCAAGGAAATAAAATCTCCTAACTTTTTTTCAAGTACAAGATACTCAAATATGTACCGACCGAGTTTAAAAAGAAAAAAAAAAAGGAAAAAAAATCAAGCTGCAAAATAACTGTGGAAGCCTCACAGTTTGTTCTTCAAGCTTCTAGGACTAGTAGATCTCCTTGTGCTGTAACTATTTGTATATTCACACCTTAAAAGAAAAACGACCTTTTTGTTCCCTTGTCCTGGTTTGTCAATGTGGAAGAAATGTGAACTGTGACATCAAATGGTAAATCCTCCAGTCATGGGACCAGTTACAGCTGGGAAACCTTCTGTGGTTTTTACAGGGCCTGCTGAAAACAAGTTTTTCCACAGAGGGGTCACCATCCTTTTAAGCTTACTGTCTCCACCAATTAGCAACAAACCTGATGAACAGAGTAAGAGTTTCCAGCCAACCCTCACCACCACTTTCCCCACAAAATACTGTGGGACTAAAGTGCTAGTGTTCATAATGTAAAAAACGCCACTATAAAAAGAGCCAATCCACACCTCAAAGCTGCATGTGCCACAGATATGGTTCAGATCAGATGCTGAATTTCAGAAGACACTTCTGCAATGTCACTTTAGCAGGGACCTTGCAGCAGACCTCTTGTATTCCCTCCTTCCCCCTCCCTCACTTTTTATTCTTGAATCTCTTTGTAGCTAGAAACATTACTTATGATTTACAGAAAGTCTTCTGGACACTCAGCCTAGCTTGAGTACCCAGAACATGTTCTGCTGGATGCTGTCTCAGCAGAAGGAGAGCAAGAGGAGCAGGCCCAGCAAAAGCTATCTAGTAGAATTCTCATTCATGCAGGCAGTGCACAGGGACCATGCAGACAAAGCACTTCCACAGACTGCTAAGAACAAAGATGAACCTCCCCTCCTCTCTGCTGCTACCCATGGGCCATTTCACATTAGTAATGCAGATAAGCGGTTACAAATATTTTTCTGCAATTCATCAGAATTTCATTGATGCCATGCTAAAATTTTGTAGTACTGGTTTATCTACTTTATTGCATTGTATTTTTCAAGCCCCGGGCACTATTTTATTGCAACCATTCGAGAACATAAAATCTCCTTCCTTTTAAAGAATCCGTGCCCCTAATTCACGTTTAAAATACAAACAAGGATAGTATCCTCAGCACACGTGCCTCATTTAAAATGAGATGCAGCACAAATGCGTTTTTCGCCCCACACCCTCTTTTATCAGAAGGACTGAGATATACAACTCCCGCTCTGCTTTTTCCAAGTCTCCGGGCAAGTGATGCAAGCTGGGAGCCTACCGGGCCCACCAAAGACAACCCGTAATAACCCAGGCACTGGGGAATGCCCATCAGGACGGGCCCTAGCCGAGCTACCGCCGTGGGAATGGTCTGAGACCAGCCTTTCCCCCCAGCGCCGTTCCTGGAGCATCTGATCAGGAGAATTGCCTACAGCCATGAAACCTCGCTCGCAGCCCCCGCCGCGGCACCTGCCACGAGACCCGCGGCCGAGCAGAGCGCCCACACCTGCCGGCACTGCGGCCGGCGACATGGACATACGCCGGGGACACAAGCCATCTCCACGCCCCGGACGCGTTCGCACGACCGCGGGCGGAGCAGAAGGTTGCTCCGCAGCTGCGCCAGCCCCTGGCCAGCCGCTCCCGCTCCCTCCTCTCCTCTGCTCTCCCCTCCCGCCAGCCCCAGGAACAAAAGAGGCCGGTATCCGCAGCGGCTGGCAGGGCAGCCGCGGCAGGCCGGCCCGTGCCCCGACAGCTCACCCGCGCAAACAGCCCAGTCCCACCGCTGCCTAAGCTCGCTGCCAGACCCGGCGTCGGCCTCGGTTCCGGCGAGGCGTGCACTCACCTGGGCCCAGCGCAGCCGAGCATTCAGGGTGGCGGCATGACCCGCCCCAGACACGGCGGGAGTCCGCCCAGCTGCTCACCACCTCCCGCCGCTCCCCGCCCCGGCTGCCGCCCTTACGCAATTGGCGGCGGCCCCAGCCCCCCCGGGGCGACGATCCCCGGCCCCGAAAGGAGGCGGCTGCGCCTCGCCGCCGCGGCCCCGCCTCCAACCGCTCCCCGTTCTCGCGTCAGGGGAGGAGCTGCACCGCCTACCCGGAGCTGCACCGCCTGCCTCTCCCATCGCGTCCGGATCGCCCGCCCCACCCTGCCTGGTGCTACGCTGCCCGCTCCGGTCCTGATTTGCCCTGCTTTTCTTTCCCCGCGGGAGCGGGGCCGGTCTGGCCCGGCCGTGGAGGTGGCCGGCAAGCCTGGGTCCGGCGGGAATGCATCAGCACCGGCCCTCATTCTCAGCTGCTGGGAAGTGACTGTTGTGCTGCCTCCTGCAGTGCTGGGGTCTGTCGGGGCGGATCAGCGGCGGGAGCACTTTGCAGCCGTGCCGTGACCCAGGGCTCTCCTCGGGGCGCCGTGGAAAAAAACCTCAGCTGCAGCCAAAATACCTAACACAGCGTGGGATGCCCATACCTGATAAAGTCAAATACCCATGGCATTGATACCTCCCCAGGTGCTGCCAGGGCAGGTATCAAAGGTCCGCGTTATACGAGAAGGAGGTAAAGGAGCAGTGAGGCAGCGAGGGGAGACAACGTGCAGTCGCCGAAACGACGGCAGGGACGGGGACACGCGATCTAAATCAGAGGCAACGCTAGCGAAAAGAAGGAAGGTATTAAGCAGTTACCAGTACTAGGCTTACTGGGCTAAAAGGAAATGAAGAATAAAATTACTTACAGTAGTCGTAGCCCAGGTGGCCTCTGACCTGGGGAAAGAGCTGGCTGAAGAATCTGATTCCACTTTCTGGGTTTTGGGTTGGTTTTTTCTTTGGTTTTTGTTTGTTTGTTTAAGTCTGATTTAGAGTAAAATCAAACTAAACTCAGATATTTTTTTTTTCTCAGTTTCAAAGAACCAGCGCCTGCAGCTGTTCTACAGCAAAGAACATCAGTCCGGTTTAGAAATTCAGAGGGACTGTGATGTGCTAGGACATACCTTTGCATAGACCCAGAGCTCAGCCGCCCAGGCTGTCAGCTTTGAAGTAGATCTGACAACCGGCTCCTCTTAAGTTTGGGACCTCCCATCGTTTCCAGTACACCGAGGTTGGGCCAAACCCATGACAAATGAAAAAACCTGAAGAGAACCAAAAAAAAAAAAAAAAAAAAAAAAAAAAAAAAAAAAAAAACCAGCCTGAACAGATTCAAAAATGGTTTCAATGAAATGGCTTGGGAAATGGAGCCAGCGGTTTTCAAAATAATTATTTCCTTGGGAAAATTAAGTGATAACTCATTTATACTCCTATAAATGCTACCCCAAGTAACTTCAGTTCGAGGGGTTTCGTCTTTGTTTACCGGTAAGCATAGTCTCTGCTTCCCTACAGTTTAAGGAGACATCTAGTGACTAAATAATGAACTGCAAGCCAACTTCAATTAATCTAAAATCTCAGAGGTTATAATGTGTCACTTCGATTGCCGTATTTCACTAGTGCTGCAGCCCTGCAGCAACTCGCCACACCACAGAGCGGCGGTGGCCGCATGCAGGACCTGTCACAGAAGGTACAGCTGCATTCAGGAGGTGGTGACTGCGGCTGCGGTCTTGCTGTGCTGCCTGAGCTTCAGGCCATGGCTTTCAAGTCTGAGCCTTAAGAGTACTTGACTCAAAACAGGTATTTGTCTCTATAGAAATAAAAAAATTTGAGACAGTTCCTAGCTTGTCCTCGCTAAAACACAGTGAAGGAAGCCCTTAGGTGTATGAGTAAGGCACTTTGATCTGGTATCTGTGTTTCTGTTCCTCCGTTTTTTAGCCAGGAGCACAATCCTTCTAACATGTATACTTATAAATCTTTGCCTGAATTCAAAAAATGCACATGCACACTGAATATTTACGTTTGCCAGTAACTTTGGCAAATTGAAGGTGGGTTATCTTTTGTTAATGTGAAATTCAAACATTTCAGCCAGAAAAAAATGCCCAGTTTAAAAAAAAATGTTAAAAATTAGCATGGCACTGGACATCTATTTTACACATTTAATACTGTGTTAATCCATGAAATGCAGATGTCTATTAATTAAGTTTCCTATTCAAATGAGCAAATTGGGTTCATGAACAGTGAAACTGTAGGAAATAAATAGTATGTGTACAGTTTTTAGCACCTGCACTATTTTGGTATGTGTCTGCCTGACCTTCCAAAAGTTGATTTTTTTTTTTTTAATATCAAAATACTTTTTCAATTATCCTTGATCATACAGTCCAGTATAAAAAATAATGCTGAATTATTTCTCAGAAATACCAATTGTAACAAAACATCCATGCATTTAATTTGTGGAAATTCTTGTATTCCATAAATTATTTTGGGTTAAGCCTTTCTTCTCCTTTGAGAAATTATTTTCACTTAATGTAGTACTTCCACAAAAAATGTCTGTAAAGGTGAGTTTGCCAGATAGATGTGTCTTCTGTTCTCATTAAAAATAGAACTGTATGCTTCAAAGGGGTTATTCTTTCAATGCTTTTGTTTTTCATTAACACAAAGCAGTGCTTAACCACTGGCAAGACAGAGAACAGGAACAGGAAGTGTTTCCTCCTTATATATTTGTATACAGAATGGGAAAGTAGGTTGGTGATCAACATTCCCAGTTGTAAGCCTTAAAAGAGCGCATTTCAGGGATACCTCTGTAGATGTTTGCTAGTACTACTAGATGGGGGCATAAAGTAGAAACACTTCTATGTACTTTAAGCAGTGTGAAGCTAAATACATTGCATTATATATGTATGCACGTGTGTATGTATTTTAGCCAACACATACAATGAATACTTGTTTCAGGTGAATCACAAATACCTGTTACCTATAATAACACTCAATCTCTTACAGAATGGAATTATCACACAAGAGCTATAATTTTTAAGTGGTGGATGCATTTGAATAAAACAATCCCTAAACCCAAAAGTTGGACTTCAAGATTACCTGAGTGTTTGAAATGTCTATATTAAACCCAAATGGCACAGTACAGCATTCTATCTCCATTGTATCTCTTTCCTCTACTGGGTTTAGGCAGACAAAATCTTGGCCAAGTGACTGAAAATGGCAGAAGACAGACTTGAAAGAGGTCATTGATGCAATCACTATTGTGTGATAATGTGATGGTTTGAAACTGTCTTTTTAAATTTTCCTTGCAAAGTTCAGAACAGAGAAAGTGAAAGAATGTAAATAAGTCACTATTGGGTGTAAGAAAGCAAAATAACGATTGTTCTAAACACTTCCATTGGATAGATAGAAATGTTTAAGAACTATTACCCAAAACAAGGTAGGCACTCTGCACATTCTGCGTTCTGCAGTGGGGGCAGTTGCTGGGCTGTCTGGCTGCTGTTTTTCTTCTCTTCTGGCTGAAGATAACACGTACTGACCTTGGCAGCTAAGTTAACAACTTTCTGCTTAACTAACTCTGCTTCTCTGTCCAGGGGGGTCTGGGGGGAAGCTCCTGGGAGAGAGAGAGGCCCCTTTGGGAGGGTCCCCTTGGGGGGAAGCAAAGGGAGATTGGTTGTGCTTTTTCTGTTGATTGTATATATTTGTGAATGTTGTGAATTTTGTATATTTGTACATATTCATTGCATTTCATTGTAGATTTTAGACTTTGCTTGTAAATACAGCCTTCATTTGCTTCCAGACTGAGCTAGCCTGGTTATTATCGGTGGGGGGGGAATTTCAGCTCACACCGACACACTTTTTACTTTTGGCGCCCAACGTGGGGCTCGATTGCTTGTTGATTTATTTCTGCTCAGATTAGGAAGCAAAATGAAGCTGTTTTGGATTCTGAGTCATTCTATTTCATCTATTATCAGTGTGATTGTTTACAGATGGGCCATTTCTTGCATGATAGACAAGATTGTGAGATATGTGGCATATAAGTCATTTCTTTGGGTTAAGAACAAGTTACTGAATGTTGGTGAATTCTGTTGTGGTCTTATTGGGCTAAGAAGCTATGGTAACTCAACTATGGATGTGCTAGCAGACACATATGAGTTTGTTACTCCTCTTACAACTACAGAGGGTCTTTGGAACCAGTGGTACCCTAGATATCTTGTGCTAGCCTTAATTTTGTTGCTTCTTGGAATAATCATATGGCTACTGATAGCACTGTGTCAAGAAAGACATAAGGCTACTTGCTCTTCCAACTCTGCTGTGAATGTGAAAACCAATCCAGTAAATTTGGTGGCCACTGTAACCAGAAAGCGTAAAGGAGATGCAGATGCTGCAGGAGATGGTGCAGATGGAGATGAGGGTCCTTCTACTCAGGGTCCCTCTGTTAAGAAAGATCCTTCTGATGAGGAAGAGAGGGTTAGCCTTAAAACTCTGGTAGACCTCTTGAGACCCCACATGGATGATGGAGATGTAGGTCAGGATGTAGACCCTGGTAGATTAGCAACTGCTGGCAGAGCCTCTGAACTCAAGGAAATTCAACGGAGGATTACAACAGGATTATGGGGACAGCAACCTCAGGATGATGATGATGATGATGAGGATGACATACAGTCAGCTAATGCACCCAGGCAGGAAATTAGACATGTGAGGAAGGATTACATCAGAGGAGATAATGAGCCAGTCCTGTCTTGGCTAGCCAGGTGTTTTGATATGGGAGCCCCAGCATTGGTGGTAGGTGACAAGTTGGCCTCTCAGCTGGGTATGCTCTCAAAGGATACAGGCATAGACAGGCACCTAGGCAAGTGCATTTGTAAAGTTTCTCTGTGGGCACAACTCCTACTGGCAGTCTCGCTGAGGTACCCCAGCAGAGATGATTTACCATGGAACCCTAAGCCTTGGACCACAATAGCTGAGGGAATCAAGCGTCTGAGAGAATTTGCTGTGAGAGAAGTAATGTATGGAGATCATAAGACTCTGAATCCTGATGAAATTCCTGTTGGAACAGGCCTTGCCAAAAAGCTCATTAAGCTTGCTCCTCCTAATTATGCTACTATTCTGGCAAGCAGGATTGTGGCAGGAAATTATGGTGGAGCACCTCCTACTGTTGGCCATTTCACTGACCAAATGAGGCAATTGGAGGATAGTCTTGCACGTACTTCTTTGGTTTCAGCCATTGAAACTTTGTCTGGAAAGATGGAGAATTGCATGAAAGAGCTGAAGGAGGAACTTAAAACCTCCATATCCAGCTTGATGAAGGGGGATGATTCTGATTCCTCTTCCTCCAGATGGATACAAGTTTCAGCTGTTAGGAACAGACGTGCTCCAAGGAGGCCATTCCAAAACAGGCCAAACCAAAACAGACAGCAGAGGCAATCACGTGGCAGTATCTGGATAACTCTGCGTGATCAGTTTGGTGAGAACATGAACAGGTGGGATGGTCAACCAACTTCTGATCTTTTCAAGAGGTTACGGGAGCTGCAGAGGGGCAGATCCCAAGGTAGCAATACCAGGAGGGTAGCTGTCGCTTCCTCAGTTTCCCAGAACAACTCTGATAGCTCCAATAGTGATCATAATTCTGGTGCTGGACATTGTGCCGGCTGTACATGTGGAGGTAATCCCCACCATTAGGGGTGCCCTGCCTTCCGCCAGGGGGAGGTAAGGGATAATGGAGATAACAGAATCTATTGGGATGTGTACATCCAGTGGCCTGGCACTTCAACATTTCAGAAGTACAGGGCCTTGGTTGACACAGGAGCTCAGTGCACCATAATACCATCAAATTATCAAGGGGGAGAATCTATAACTATTCAGGGAGTCACTGGTGGATCTCAAGAGTTGTTTAAGATAGAGGTTGACATAAGTTTAACTGGGAAGCAGTGGAAGAAACATACTATTGTAACAGGACCTAATGCACCTTGTATTTTGGGAATTGATTTTCTGAGAGAAGGGCGTTTTAAAGACCCTAAGGGTTACAAATGGGCTTTTGGAATAGCAACTATAGAAATTGATGGAGGAAAATTGAAGTTGTCTATTAGACCTGAGCTTTCAGATGAATCTGCAGTTGTGGGACAACATGAGATAGAGGATGTGAAGCTGCCGGTTGCTTCTCAAACTGTGCATCACAGACAATACAGAACCAACCGTGACTCTTTGGTGCCCATTCAAAACTTGATTCGTCAGTTGGAGAGTCAGAAGGTCATCAGCAAAACTCATTCACCTTTCAACAGTCCAATCTGGCCTGTGAGAAAGCAGAATGGAGAGTGGCGTCTGACAGTTGATTTCCGTGCCTTGAATGAAGTAACTCCACCCATGAGTGTAGCTGTACCAGACATGATGGAACTCCAATATGAGCTGGAATCCAAGCAGGCCAAATGGTATGCTACCATAGACATTGCTAATGCTTTCTTCTCTATTCCCATAGCAGAGGAATGCAGGCCTCAGTTTGCTTTCACCTGGAGAGGCATTCAGTACACATTCAATCGTTTGCCCCAGGGGTGGATTCACAGTTCAACCATCTGCCATGCAGTGATCCATGATGCTTTGGAGAAAGGTGGAGCTCCAGAACACATTCAGTTCATCGATGACATCATCGTCTGGGGTGAGACTGCTGAAGAAGTCTTCGAGAAAGGTAACAAAATCATTGACATTCTCTTGCAAGCTGGTTTCGCTATCAAGCGAGACAAGGTGAAAGGACCTGCCAGAGAAATCCAGTTTCTGGGAGTGCGGTGGCAAGATGGTCGCCGTCACATCCCAATGGATGTGATAAACAGAGTCTCCACCATGGCAAATCCCATCAACAAGAAAGAAACTCTGCGTTTCTTAGGCATAGTGGGATTTTGGAGACTGCACATTCCTGGATACAGTCAGATTGTGAAACCTCTCTGTGATGTGACTCGAAAGAGAAACAGTTTCCAATGGGGTCCTGAGCAACAAGCAGCCTTTGACCAGATCAAGCGAGAGGTAGTCCAAGCGATGGGTCTGGGACCTGTCCGAACCTGTCCAGACATTAAGAACATTCTGTACACGGCCGCGAGTGACAATGGTCCAACCTGGTGCTTATGGCAAAGAGCTCCAGGTGAGACACGTGGACGTCCTCTTGGTTTCTGGGGTCATGGCTACAGAGGCTCAGAGGCAAACTACACTCCAACAGAGAAAGAGATTTTAGCTGCTTATGAAGGAGTGAAAGCTGCTTCTGAAGTGATCGGAACTGAGTCACAACTTCTTCTAGCTCCTAGATTGCCAGTTCTGAATTGGATGTTCAAAGGCAAAGGTTCTTCACCACATCATGCAACAGATGCTACCTGGTCTAAGTGGATGGCTCTGATAACACAGAGAGCTCGAATGGGAAATCTCGAAAGGCCTGGTTTGGTGGAGGTGATCACAAACTGGCCAGAAGGCACAAGCTGTGCTAAACCTCCAGAGGAGAGAGTAACTCGTGCTGAGGAAGCTCCTCCTTACAGTGATCTGTCTGATGATGAAAAGAGATATGCTTTGTTCACAGACGGTTCCTGTCGTCTGGTTGGGAACAAGCGGAGATGGAAATCTGCAGTGTGGAGTCCAACGCGCAGAGTTGCAGAAGCGAGAGATGGAGAAGGAGAATCCAGTCAATTTGCAGAGGTAAAAGCTGTCCAGCTAGCTCTTAACGTAGCTGAACGTGAGACATGGCCAAAGCTTTATCTCTACACCGACTCGTGGATGGTAGCCAATGCCTTGTGGGGTTGGCTGAAAGACTGGAAGAAGAATGGCTGGCAGAGGAAAGGAAAGCCAATCTGGGCTGCAGATCTGTGGCAAGACATTGCTGCTCGCATTGAGAGAATCCCAGTGAAAGTGAGACACATTGATGCTCACATTCCTAAGAGCAAAGCTACTGAGGAACAACAACACAACCATCAGGCAGATCTAGCTGCAAGAGTTTCCCAGGTGGACACAAACTCTGATCCTGATCCTGATCTTGACTGGAAACACCGAGGTGAGCTGTTCTTAGCTCGGTGGGCCCATGACTCGTCAGGACATCAAGGCAGAGATGCAACCTACCGATGGGCTCGTGACAGATCCATTGACATTTCCATGGATGCTATCGCACAAGTCATCCATGACTGTGACATTTGTGCTGCTATTAAGCAGGCAAAGCGGATCAAGCCCTTGTGGTACGGTGACCGATGGTCCAAGTCCAAGTATGGTGAAGCCTGGCAGATTGACTACATCACTCTACCTCGTTCTCCATCTGGTAAGCAGTATGTGCTGACTATGGTAGAGGCAAGCACTGGATGGCTGGAAACTTATCCAGTTCCTCATGCAACTGCACGTAACACCGTTCTTGGTCTGGAAAGACAAATCCTGTGGAGACACGGAACTCCAGAGAGGATTGAGTCAGACAATGGAACTCACTTCAAGAACAATCTTGTAAAAAACTGGGCCAAAGAGCACGGCATCGAGTGGATATTCCACATTCCCTACTATGCACCAGCTGCAGGGAAGATCGAACGCTACAACGGTTTGCTGAAAACCACTCTCAAAGCCATGGGGGGTGGATCTTTGAAAAACTGGGAGAAACATTTAGCACAAGCAACCTGGTTAGTGAATAGTAGAGGTTCAGTGAATCGAGCTGGACCTGCCCAATCAGATTTGTTGCGAAAGGAGGAAGGTGATAGAGTTCCTGTTATCAGAGAAAAGAATCTGTTAGGCAAAACTGTTTGGGTATTTTCTCCTTCAGGAGAGGCCAAACCTGTCCGAGGGGTGGTTTCTGCTGAAGGTCCTGGTCACACCTATTGGGTGATGCAAGAAAATGGTGAAATTCAGTGTATTCCACAAAGAAATCTAACTTTGGCTGAGAGAGGTTAAATTCAGAGTGTTGCGCAGATACAGCATCGTGCCCAAGAGGAGAGTCCATGAGATCTATGGTGCACGAACCCTGAGAGCCCTGAGTCACCTGAGAGTCCCTGTTCCTTCCTTCGCTCCATCTGCGAGGAAACAAGCTGTTTGCTGTTTTTCCTGTGATTTGACTCTTTTGAATCATCTACATCTGAGATAGCCGGAATGGACTATGGTCTTTATTCACCTATTGTTGTAGATATTATTTTAGATTAGATAAATGATAGTAGCAGCCAATGGAATTGTTTAGAAGGGGTGGACTGTGATGGTTTGAAACTGTCTTTTTAATTTTTCCTTGCAAAGTTCAGAACAGAGAAAGTGAAAGAATGTAAATAAGTCACTATTGGGTGTAAGAAAGCAAAATAACGATTGTTCTAAACACTTCCATTGGAGAGATAGAAATGTTTAAGAACTATTACCCAAAACAAAGTAGGCACTCTGCACATTCTGCGTTCGGCAGTGGGGGCAGTTGCTGGGCTGTCTGGCTGCTGTTTTCTTCTCTTCTGGCTGAAGATAACACGTACTGACCTTGGCAGCTAAGTTAACAACTTTCTGCTTAACTAACTCTGCTTCTCTGTCCAGGGGGGTCTGGGGGGAAGCTCCTGGGAGAGAGAGAGGCCCCTTTGGGAGGGTCCCCTTGGGGGGAAGCAAAGGGAGATTGGTTGTGCTTTTCTGTTGATTGTATATATTTGTGAATGTTGTGAATTTTGTATATTTGTACATATTCGTTGCATTTCATTGTAGATTTTAGACTCTGCTTGTAAATACAGCTTTTCATTTGCTTCCAGACTGAGCTAGCCTGGTTATTATCGGTGGGGGGGGGGAATTTCAGCTCACACCGACACAGATAACTTCAAAATAAGCAAGAAGGAAGCTAACTTTTCTCCTTCCGAACAAAAGAGTTACCAGAAGATGGAAGGGACAGTGGTAAGTATGTCCAGTTACTATTTAAAATTATGTTGTCTTCTCTGAATTCCCACCCAGATCCTTGAGAGTTAGAAAATCTTAATGTTGGTCTATTGAGATAAGAGAGCAAACATATGTGTTTCTTCTTTTATTTAAGCCTATTTAGCATATAGCCTAGGCACTCTGTGATAACACCTTTTCTGTATAGTAGCTGTGTTTTAAATTATCATACTAAACATGCATTTTCAGTTGCATCTCTGGCAGTCAAATATATCAGGGGACCCAAAAAAAAAAAATCCTCAAATAATACAGAGGCTTCTTAGGCTGAGGGGAGGTTTGCTCTTGGTTAAGGGCTTTTCCTACTTTGACATCATACTCTGACTTTTATTTCAACCAAAGTTGATAGCAGTTAATGAACTGTAACAACAGCTTAAGGGAGAAGACAAGATTTTAAAAAGCACACTGTTATGTGGCAAACACATTCACTCCAGAGTTTGAAGTCTGGGATTAGTCCTTTCTTACCTTACACAAAATCTTTTAAACAGTGGCAATGAGTGTCCCATATAGCATTAACGCTGACAGGACACATTGCCTCAAAACTGCAGTATCTGCTCTGGGTGCTTGAAGGACTTCCCAACTTCCCTAAAGCTTCCCTTAACGACCCATTACTGAGTTCTGCCTAATAGGTCTTACCTTTCCTTATCTTTGCTCTCTTTGGCTGTTACCAAAAATTTTACAGTGGAGAAACATGCCAGAATTTCAAGATTTGAGGTCATATAAAGATTAGCAACTGTTGAAATCTAACAACAAAACCTGGTAAATTTTTAGTGGCTTTTAGATTTTCTCCTCTGTAATCAGACACTGAGAGCGCATCATAAGTACAGGCTGCATTAAAGGCTGAAAGGAGGATTCATAAACTGGATTTTTAATAGAGTAGTTGAAAATAAAGAGCAAATGAAAATGGAGTTCGTGTGATGTACCCAAAGGAGCGCAGATAATTGAGAAAAAGGAAAAAGAAAACAGAAAAAGAAAACAGAAAAACAAATGAACCAAGACATAGCTCCAACAACAAAGAAAAAAAAATGAAACCCACAAGCAAATATGGGTACAAGGAAGATGTATTTTGCCTTTTATACTTCTCATAGAGTCATTTTGATGTAAGACAAAATGCAATGAATTCATATGGTAGTAATTATCATCCAAATGAAAGTCATAGTTTCCTACCTAAGCAGTCCCTCCACTCACATTAAGAAAAACAGATAAAATTTTCTCACTGTGTTTAAATTTTAATTCAACGTAACTAAAAAGACATGATGGTAATTGTCTTTTTCTTTGGGAAGACTTCTCATGAATGGTGTCCAGCTTCCAAGTCACTTCAATATTTATTTTAATGTGAATTGGGTTGACATTTATGCCACTTTTACTAGCAAATTGTAATAGTAAATTTGGCTTGCATTTAATGGAAATATTGATGGAAAATGATTGATTTCAGTTGCCAGAAACAAAACCACAAAGATTATTGGTCCTATTTGCTGGTTTGGTGAAGAAATATAAACAATATGTAACCACATAAATTCTTAGGCTACTCAGTCTCATGAGAGTTGAGTTTGAAGTGCTATGTTTATAAGTCAAATTCTACAGTTTGCAGACCTTGACACATATGTCAGAAATTTTGGATATAAAACAGATTATGAGGCATTCCACAAGCCATGAAGCAACTAAAAATTGTTAAGTATATAATTTCCTACAAATTGCTTGCCAGACTTTAGCTGAGATTTGGAATATGATCATTTGAGTTTCATCTCATGTGCTTGTTTTTAATCACTTCTAATATTTCTTTGCAATAAATCAATGTCCTGATTTTTTTTCTCTTCATCTTATTTTTTGTATTAAGACTATGAAATTCACAAGAAAAGCAGAGCTTAAACCACAGATTTCTGATCTGTACTTACACTGGCAGATACATACAAGTAAGTCAGATACATGACAAAGCTGTGTTGTTTTAATCATGGAGAAAAACGGCATCTGACTTCCACTGTAGAGAAATGCATTATAAGTGCTGAGGTTTACTTAATAGTATTCATTGTAATGCCAAGACCTTATTTCTGAACAGTAACTATTTCGGGTTCATAACTGTGTACATAAAATTTATTTAAGATTTGTCAACAACTTCTAAGTACCATATCCTACCATGGTCAGATTAGTAAATTTTTAAGAAGGAACTGCCTTTCTGAACAACTGCATGTTTTATCAGTTACAAAATAGGAACAATGCAAGAATGATAACCTTCGCAACATACCAGCTCTTCTTAAGAAAACAGAACATCACTTCCCCATTGCCTCTTCAAATACTGTCATTCCATTTTACATAAACAACGATGGGGGAATTAAATCAGGAAAAATACCTAATGAAGTATGTAACACGGTCAAGGCAAGACAGTGTGCTCCCCAGTGCAAGCTTGCCATTCTTTACACACTTAAGGCTAGATACCACTAAATCAGGAAGTTTGTTTTCTGCTGACTTCTTATTTTCTCTTGCTACCAGTCTATTGTTTATTGTTTCTCCCTTGCATTTTGGTTCCAGTCCCTTCCCCTATTGCCTATTGTATTGCAGCAAAAGCACATTTACTAAGCAAGCCAGATGTACATGTTGGACTGACACCAACATTTTACAGTTAAGTCCTGCTTCCAAAAATTCCATGGAGCAAGCTGCATGGAACAAGAGGGGGAAAAAAAAAAGGAAAAAGGAACAAAACTACAACTGGGAACATACTTCATGTTTGTACACAGTGCATCCAAAACAGCAGAGATTAGATAGTGATTTCTCAGCTGGAACTTCAAGTTGAGCATACAGATAGCACAGTATCTGTCAAAGCAATTTTCTCCATGTCTGAATTAGGCTAACCACAGACTTTATGGAAATGAAAAACTTAGCTGTAATTTAAGCCAAACAATCCCTGGAAAAAAATATTAAAAAAGCTGAGGGTCTAAAAAAAAAACCACAAAACCAAGCCTTCAGATAATCAGAGGTTATGACTGCACATGAATAGATATTGAATTTAAAAAGTCCTGCTGGCTTTACATATCATATAGCCTGTCTACAGGACTCATTTCACCAATGTTTTCCACTAAGCTAGGCAATGATCAGACTTTTCCATGGGTTCAGATCAAAATTTAGGCAAGGCCTGAGCAACACAGCAGCTTCTCATTGGCCTCTGTTGCAGGGATGAACTTCATGCAGGCTTTAGACTAAGCTTCTGCCTGTACATGAACCAGATTAATGCTCTAGTACTAAGGAATTCAGAACAAAGGAGTCAAAAATTGAACTTGCTAAACAACAACTTAAATGCATATGATGAGAGCTACTTACACTATCAGAAAAGGAGGTGTTCATGAGCAGGAGTAGTCAGAATAAGGATCTACCTGAGACTGAAAAATTTTGTATTGTCTTCTGGAAGTGCTCATTAACTGGAACATAAACCTTAAGACATTCACAGTCCTGCTAACCTACAAGATGAAGAGTGGGATACTGTTGTTTCCCAAAGCTACAGATGCTTTAGGGTCAGTTCTCTTGCTATGGACAAAGAATTGTTTATTATACAGTTAGAGATATTATCAGGATATTTATTATTTTACTTAATTTCAGTAATCTAGTATCTACCACTCGGCCTTCAGAAGTCCCTTCCAACCCCCAACATCCTATGATCCTGTGATACCACGCTAGAACAGTCCCTTGCTGAAGGGCTGCACCCAGTGGAAAGGACACATGATGGAATAGTTGATTAATAACTGAACCCTATGGGAAGAACTGGTGATGGAGGAGTTCATGGAAACTGTCTCCTGTGGGTATGACCCCACACTGGAGCAGGGGAAGATAGCAAGAAGGAAGCAGTAGCAGAGACAACATGTGATGAACTGACTAGAACTTCCATCCTGTCCTCCTGTGCTGCTCAAGCAGAGGAGGTAGAGAAAATCATGAGTGAAATTGAGCTTGGGAAGAAAGGAGGGATGAGGGAAAGGTATTTTTTAAGATTTGGCATTATTACCCTACTCTGACTTGATTGGTAATAAATAGAATTAATTTCCTCAAGCTGAGTCTGTTTGCTGTGACACTAATTGGTGAGTGATTTCTCCCTGTCTTTATCTCAACCCATCAAACTTTCATTTACTTCCCCTGTCTTCTTAAGGAAGTGGAATGAGAGTGGCTGAATGGGCACCTAATGTCCAGCCAAGGCTGATGTAACAGCTTACCTCTAGTCAGCTTCACAATTTGTGTTGTCTGTCACAAGCAATCAGCAAAAGAAAACACTTTTTCATAATCAGAGAAATGAGAGAATAAATCATAAATTGTCTAAAAGTCAGTACAGAAATCACCTTCGCTTTTAAAACATCGTCTTCAATGCAAAATATTTATTTCATGTAGTAACAATGAATTAAAATGAGGTAACAGGCACAAGTATCTTTATGTACTATTATTTCAGATGTCTTCTCATGTAGTATCATTAAATTTGAAGCAGTATTGCCTGACCCATCTATTAGTACAGCAAATACTCCGCAACCTGTTGCTACATAGAAGCCTAAGTGATTATTTGCTAGTAAGGACCTCTTTTGTTTTCAACTGTATGGCTTTACCTAGTCTTCAAAATTTAAACTTTGCTTTTACCACTCCTTTCCCATCTCTCTCAAAAAAAAAAAATCCTATCCATTCTGATCTATTTACAATTATTTAAGTTTCTTGTGAGACACTATACAAATATATTCAGGCAGTATAACTAACTGCCTTGGAAAGCTAGCAGCTCTACAATTTTCACAATATGGATTGCATATCAAGTTAGTAACAGAGATTGCTATCTGGTTAACAAAAGGAATGAGATGTGAATGGCTCTTGCAGATCTCATGGGTGCTAATCCTGAAGCTTTCATTTGCTTCCAGACTGAGCTAGCCTGGTTATTGTTGGTGTGGGAAGGGAATTTCAGCTCTCACACTGTTGCAAAAGGGAAATATTAGTAGTTACTATACTTCAGATTGGAGAAAGGTAGTATGGCTGACAACTCCCCTTTGCTGTTAGTTAGTGCTGTGTTCCAATGCAAACCTGGGGCGGTGCAGACCATTGCTCTCTGGGATTTCTTGCCTAGAAAATGAGGTTTCTTCCTCCCTTTATAAAGTTTTCGCTTCCATCCTGGAATTCATAGCATCCCTTTCACTAGCCAAATTTCCATATGTTTCCTCAATGATCAGGGCAGACAGCTTCAAGCTATCTTTCTTATTTTGTCAATAAAATTCTTTTTCATACGCAGGTAAGAACACCTGAAACTTCTCAGGAGGTTTGTTGCCTTTAATTGGACTATTCTTAATCTAGATCTCAAGTTAGAGAAGTATTTTAAGATCTGAACAAACTGTCACATGAAGACATTTTTGTTTCCCATGAGCTTGAAGGCATAAGAGAGTCCTGGAGGCTCAGGAGAAAGTTCTTCAAGGCTTAAGGCTCTTTTGAACATTCATATAATGGTAGCAACAAAACAGCTGCATCTTATTATGAACTGGGCAAATGTAAAGCGTGAGAATACTACATCTGATGTTTAGCTGACACTTGGCAACATATTTAATCTTCAGTTGATACACCGAAATCTCCTCTGGATTGCAAATGTCCAAAACACAGGGAGGTTGTGGAATTACAGACACCAACCCTATGATCTCTCCTGTCAGATACCCCAAGGTACCAGCAGTTATGGCCTCAGGCACTAGTTCTTGAGCCCTCAAGCCACAGCACACAGAATCTTGGAACTGGTCCTGCATGTAGCAGCACATAAGGAAAAGTGCAAACTCAGGCACATTTGGTGTTGTCAGCTCCCATGCCTCTTTCGTTAACTTCAAGTGTAATTTAATGTTTGCCTTACAGACTCTATTCTCTCTAAAAAGCTATGGTTACTTCAGAATTCAAGCTTACTTTTAAAAACCAAGTATTTTTAGCTTCTGTTTTGAAGCTGGAGTTTGGCAATAGAATTTGTGAAGGGTTAGAGCTGGCTGGCCACAAGATGAATGAGAGATGCTCTCTATTAACCCCTCTCCCTTCCCAAAGGGAAAGATAATGGGAACAAAGATTTATGGATTGGAAAGCTATAAACAGCTTTAATGAAAAAAAAGTATATACAAACCAAGTATTAAACCCAACCACTCTGATGGTAGTTATGTCACCTTCAACACTGACATTTTAGGGCAGGCATTAAGGAAGTCCCAGATTGTACTTAGTGGCAGAGAGGAACTGGATTCAGAGCTGCGTTTGGGAGCTGGTTTTGGAAATGCATGGATTGGGATCAAAGGCAGAAAAATGGACAAAGTCCTCTGATGCCACCCATTGAAGAAGAGCTTGGCACTTGTGATCCCTCAGCTTTGTACTGAGTATAACATATACCATGGAATACCATGATGGTCAGTTTTGGGTCACCTGTCCTCTCCTCTTTGCAGGTGTGACCTCTTGCTTTATGGCACTTTAAATGTGGTACAAAAGATTTAGCAGTGACTCTGATTTCTAAAGGAGCAAGTATAAGCAAGAGCCTTTCTGCATAGCAGTCCTTGGTAGAAGCTACAAACATCAAGCATTATTGCTTCTAGAAGCAGACACTGTCTGCGAAAATATGCCACTGACTTTGGCAAGTGAAGTCAGTTAGAAGTGACTTAGCTGGGAAGTAAAATCATTGAGCAGAATTAGTTCTGTTAGAGCTCAGAGGTCACTTGTGTGTTCCTTTGCATGTTCAAAACACAGGAGGTAAATCAAATAGACTGGGCTTGGGATAGTTTTTCTTGAAGGAGAGGGATAAACTCAGCACTTTCTGTGGTCCAACACATGTTTTTGATATACCGGATTGGGCTGGGCTTCAGTTTGATAGTTCTTCCTTCTTGGAAAAGATTTATAAACATCCTCAGGAAAATGATCTCTTATAAAAATTTACAGAATGCATTCTATTTGGAACTAAATTCCAGATGCACAATCTACAAACAGCATTATAGGATGTATTTTTTTAAAAAAAATATCTCTTTGATAATACAATTTCTAATTCACAATGCAATATTGTCTTCCTATCATTCTGCCAGTATTGTCCCACAAACAGTATCATCAGTAAATGCTTAAAGGGTAACAGAATACAGACCCTTTTATCTTTGAGTATACTTCACCTAGTACTTCAGCAGATGAACATAATGATGGCTTTGTGTTTATAAAGTGAGCTAAAAACAAAGTGCAGAGGACTTGGCTGATGCCATTGTGAGAAAGCACACTGAAGAAAAGTAATCTTCTGAGTCCAAAAATTTTTCAACCTGCCATGTTAGTGTATTAATGTCTGGTAATTCAGGTATATGTCAGCAGAGGGCATAAAGAAAGTCAGAAAGCTTTCAGTTGTAATCTAATTTAAAAATGTGTTTAAATAATTCACTGTTTTACAATCAACAATTGCCCCATTTTACAGCTTGAAATTGCTGCTTCTAGGCATAGGAAAATGTATTTTATAAATATTAAACATCAATGTTGTTAAACTAAAATAAAGAAGCATTCTTTAAATAGAAGCCTGTGTTTATCTTCTTATAGCTGTTACCTTCCCATAAACTTTGTTATATGAATTACCACAGGAAAGCACATGGGAAAATGACAGAATTAAGGCAGGTGTTTGCAGGCTTATCCACCTCAAGAAACCCCAGTAAGATTTATTACTGAAGTTTTGAATTTGCATTAATGTGTTACATTAAATGCATTTGAGTATTAAAAGTCAACACATGTAAATAAAGTTACACCTGAAACATGGACAAGTCACTTTAATTTACTGATCCTACTTTGAGAAGAATCTTAGAAAAATATATAACATTTTAAATAGAATAAAATTCTCAATGTCTTTAGCAAAGGCTTTTAAGTCTAATTTGATTGTAGCAGGACTAGTAACTTCCAAAGCCATGGCCACTGCCTTTATTAAGATATGTTTAACTTTTTTGTAAACCTAATTTTCATTCTTGTAGCTGGCAAAAGTAAGATGATAAGAACCCAGAAGATTCAAGCATGGTGAGATTGAAGGATCATATATTTGACTGTCCTAGAATCTGCAGTGGGGAAAGGGCAGATGTGCATATGCTCTAGCTAAAAAACAAGACAATCTAAACCCAAGGAAAGACTTGCTATCTTTGCAGGTGGCAATTACATGCCAGTTGTTACAGCAGCAACAGCTGCAACAAGCAGTCTGGCAACACATGATTTACTAATGAAATCCTTTGAAGTCTGAGGTTATTTACTTAGTTGATTGCCTGGTACTGCAATTTTCCACAAGTCATTACCCTAGGTATTTCAACATACACAACAGCATTAGAAATTATCAGTTACATGTACGTGTAAGCCAAAAATATTAATGTAGATACTAAGGTACTTTGTATTTTATTTTCCTAGAATTAATTCTGGAATTAAAGGAAAGGGTCACTATAGGAATGTGTACCATAACTTTGGCCAAAAATGTCACATTGATGTATTATAGTACATATGAGATAACTTTGCCAAAGATGAGTATTTAACGTAGTCCTCAAGATGCTTTAGCTGCTGTTAAAAAAATGCGTTGTAGAGAATGTTTTCCTTTTCTCTGACATATTTAGTTCCAACAATATTTTCTTCTTAATGATTCCATTGCAGAAACAATATCAGTTTCTAAGAAGAAACTTTTATAAATGTGATATCCTTTTATAAATGTCATCACCTTTCTAAGCTAATGGTCTCAAAAGTCAATACAAATATGTCTGTAGAAGTATTGATCCATAATGTATAATGAGTGCTAAATTCACTTTGGGTCTCCTCACTGTCAGAGAACTGGCACATATTTTCAATAATGCAGTTTCTTCGTGTACTCTCATTACTGTTTCTCAAATGGGACACAGCAGAGGACAACTAAAGTGATTAAGGAGAGAGAACACTTACTTTACAAAGGTAAAGGAGTGAAATCTTCTGGGAGTAAGATGATGGCAAAACTGTCCACTAACTCTTGAAAAAATGAAATGGAGGACACACATTCAAGAGTGAAATTTTTAGGAAAAGGGTTTAAAACAGAGAAAATAAGGTATTTATTTTAGAGTAAGTAATGACATTCTTGGATTTGTAGTCATGGAATAACACTATCAAGAAGTTAAAAAAGAGATAAACAAATTTGCATACAAAAAATAAACAGATATTAAAGGGTGTAGTTTGGATGTGCTGAATCTCAGCATTTAGGATGCCAGCAGACTATAAGAAAGCCTGACAACAGAGAATATCCAGGCCTGCAAGATCTTTCTAAACAGCATCTCTATCATTGTTGCAGACAGGTGGACAACTTACCTGATACACTAGGGCAATTCTTAAGAGAATTTCCCACAAGTAGAGCATTTACTGTGCAGTAGTTCTAATGTATTCACATGTTCTGATGCATGTGTAAGTGTAATACAATTAAAGGAAAAAAGCATAAGTAATCCTGCGTTTATATCACAGGGTTATTGCAGAAAAATTGGCATGTAAGAATTTCATTAATCTGATTCAGTAAAAAATTTATTGTGTAACCATATCCTGTCGCTCCATATGCAGTCTACACAGTGCAGAAAGCTACCACAACATAAAATTTCATTGTGAAAACAGATGCCTGTGTGTTTCATAGAAGCCTAACAAAGTGGATCTGCTCCCATCATCATAACCAAAATGCTTCCTCAATTAGACCTGTGTAATAAGAAAAAAAACCCACCACCTATGAACCATATAAACAAAGCACAGAAAAGCACTGCAGCCAGTTGAATCATTCACTACAAATAATGATCATACAATTGGCTCCAGTGAAACTATACAATACGTATGCACACTAAGAATGGTTTAGGGAAATGTGTGTACTTAAAAATATTAATCAAATACTTAAACACACCTTAACCATTTAGTGATTCCTGGTTATTTATAAAATCCAATTGTTCACCAAAGCCATATGATACTAACTACAATTCAGAACAAGTGATAACGTTTAAATAAAAGAATAACAAAATTACTATGAAATACACATCTTCTCATGGTCAAGTCTAGCCACATCACACACAGAGAAAAAGAGACAACTTCGGCCAGAAGAGCTGTTGAACACTGATGGAGCAATAACTAGAAATAAATCATAATACTTCATTCACACATGAACATTCTTGTTCATATATGATTGTTTTTCAGAGTAGCTATTCCCTAGACATCCGTGTAAATAAACTTGTTTCTGCAAATTTCTGTAGAAAGCAAGCATAACTGACACAGGTGAGAGAGTCACGGGCAAGCACAATATCATTTTGTTAATCACAAATAATGTCTCGTGTAAAAGGCATCTCCCTAAGGGAAAATCTAACAGTAACACACTGTATAAGCATAATCTGAAATGATCATGTCTTAGATTTAACGCTCACCTTATCTGTATTACTCTGGAGGTGTCTTCAGGACTGCATATTCAGATTTGCCAGTCCTCATGGCTTTATCACACCTTAGACTATCTCACGTTTCTGAAGAGCCCTAGCTACTGACAAGTGAATCTCAAATTCTGAAAACAGAATTTACTAGCCTTTGTGACTACAGGGAAACATACAAAATACAGCCTAGGTATCATCCTAACTTTAAGAATTACTCCAATTCTTTTTTGTTTGGGAATCATAAATGACATAATGCAGTTTATCTATTACATACCTGTTATGACAGGCAAACTGAGAGGGCCCTGGGTTCTGTGACTACAGAACAAGAACTCATACACCTCTTCAACACTCTTTTCTTTGTCTAGCCTCCTGTTCTGGCTCTAAGTACATGGACTGTGTTACACTACTTGATTGGCCACAAAACCTCTGACAGTTAGTGGCTTTGGTGCAGGCTTGTTACTAACTCTAAATTATACTACAACACAAACAATGCTGGTAGGTAAACCATGCAATACTTTGCTGTTCTCAGTACAGTTGGATACAAAGACTTGACCAAATGCTACACAAAGGAGTAAAATATTTATGTAGCACCATCATGTACCATTTTGGTTAGTAGAAAGGTCTGAAAACCACCATGCCTCTTGTCAGCAGTTAGGCTTTATTAACCAAATCTTTTAGGAACGTGGTTCTAACGAATTAAAACATCACCATTAACATTACAAAATAGCAGCAGCCTAGGAAACCATTCCAAACCAGTGACCAGCACAGTTCTGTTCCTGTTATGAATAGTGTATAGCATCTACCAGATGGACCTGGCAAATTTATTGTAATCAAGACTTTGGGCAAAATCATAATGTATTATAATGTGTCATAATGGTGCTGTTGATTCTGAGACCACACTCTCCTTAGAATTGCTTACAACCCTTTTACATCATACATAAGAGTGTATGATATTTAAAAGCAGATGCTTTTAAAGATGACTTGCCCAACCTAGGACCTTTGCAATGCTTAAGATGCTTGAGAAAGACTCCATTGTCCTTATGTCTTGGAAGTACTATGTGAGTTACTGATCAAATATCTTAGAATGCTGTTCTGTCATAAGACTTCTTTGGATCCGTGGTATAATTCTTTTGTAGAACTATATAGTAAATTCACTATTTGCTTGTCTCCAGAAGAAAACTTCAGGTAAAAAAGATTGTGGCTTTCTGGTTTTGGGAAAAAAAAGTCTCAATATGAGGGCCTGAATCCATTCATACAGATACACCCTGTGCTTTAGGAGACAGGGCACAGCTACCTAATTCCATGTTTTCCCTTCATTGCTGAAGGTTAGAAAACTATTTGCCTTCTGCAAGAAAATAATATATGAAAGCAAAATGCTGAAAATTACAACCATTTGTATGATGCCTCATTTACCAGCCTCTTCCAGGCAACACAACCCATTTGAGACTTTCTAATTATTTTGAAATAGATTATTAGACTAAAATACCTTACTAATACCTCCAGGGGAAAGTTCATGCTGAGATACTTTTTTGAGGTTGGCTCCTTCCTCGCTCTCAGAGTAATGAATTTTAAAGAACATTTATGCTCTCCTCTTTCTTAAAACATTTTCCTTGCCATTTTAATGAAAATACACTAGAATTGTACTTCCTTTTACAGCAAGAAAAGGCAAGAGATCCCTCCTGAGAAAATTTCAAAAAATTTGAAAAATAAAAAAATTAAGAAGGTAGACTGTAGAATTATCATCAAAGAATCACAGAATCAATAAGGTTGGAAAAGACCTCAAGAATTATCAACGCAACCTGTCACCCAAGACCTCATGACTACTAAACCATGGCACCAAGTGCCACATCCAATCCTCTTTTGAACACCTCCAGGGATAGTGACTCCACCACCTCCCTGGGCAGCACATTCCAACATCTAACAACTCTCTCCATGAAGAACTTTCTCCTCACCTCGAGCCTAAACCTCCCCTGGCGCAGCTTGAGACTGTGTCCTCTTGTTCTGCTGCTGGTTGCCTGGAAGAAGAGACCAAACCCCTCCTGGCTACAATGTCCCTTCAGGTAGTTGTAGACAGCAATGAGGTCTCCCCTGAGCCTCCTCCTCTCCAGGCTAAACAATCCCAGCTCCCTCAGCCTCTCCTCGTAGGGCTTGTGCTCAAGGCCTCTCACCAGCCTCGTTGCCCTTCTCTGGACACATTCAAGTATCTCAATCTCCTTCTTAAATTGAGGGGCCCAGAACTGGACACAGTACTTGAGGTGCAGCCTAACCAAGTGCTGAGTACAGGGGCAGAATGACTTTCCTGCTCCTGCTGGCCACACTATTCTTGATACAGGCCAGGATGCCATTGGCCTTCTTGGCCACCTGGGCTCACTGCTGGCTCATGTTCAGCCTACTGTCAACCGCTACCCCCAGGTCCCTTTCCACCTGGCTGCTCTCCAGCCACTCTGACCCCAGCCTGTAGCACTGCATGGGGCTGTTGTGGCCGAAGTGCAGCACCTGGCACTTGGACTTGTTGAATGCCATCATGTTGGACTCTGCCCATCTGTCCAGCTGGTCAAGGTCCCACTGCAGAGACCTTCTACCCTCCAACCAATCAACATCTGCTCCCAACTTGGTGTCATCTGCAAATTTACTGATGACTGACTCAATCCCCTCATCCAGATCATCAAGAAAGATATTGAACAGGATGGGGCCCAGCACTGATCCCTGGGGGACACCACTAGTGACAGGCTGCCAGCTGGATGTGGCACCATTCACCACCACTCTCTGGGCTCGGCCCTCCAGCCAGTTCCTAACCCAGCACAGAGTGCTCCTGTCCAAGCCACAGGCTGACAGCTTGGCCAGGAGTTTGCTGTGGGGAACAGTGCTGAAGGCCTTGATGAAGTCCAGGTAGACTCCATCAACAGCAAATCATCATACAATGAAGTTGCTTCACAGGGAAACATTGTTTCTTTCTATGGCTCTTTTACAGTTAATATTCTCCCAAAGCAACTTGGCTAAGAAGTTCTGTATGTTAAGATTAGTAGGGCTATTTCTTGCTGAAATTCCAGTCTGGTGCTACATAAGATCAATGAGTTTTCACACTACTTTTAATGATTGGAAGGAATCAAATGCTATCTGAACTATTTAAGTGAAGGAAAGCAAGCCTGATACACAGTTAGTAGCTCATGAAAGGCCTTTTTTATTTCCCCAATGTGCATATAAATAACTTTTCATTTTGCTTTACAAACATTATTGAAGTAAAGCAGAACAGGCTTTATTAACTAATTTTATTAAAACAACCTAAATCAACAATCTTTCAGTCTCCTCTACTGCTTGCCAAGCAGATATGATAATAGTGGCTGTAAATGCAGTGTTCTTACCTTGGAGAACATTTAAAACATCTTTGAAGCGCTTTTTTAGGACCTGATGCATATACATCTAGCTTTTCAACCTTCCTTGTGTAGTTGGGTATTAACATGACTTCTGATGACACCATCTATCATGAAACACAGATGGTCTCAGAATTAAGACCTAAAGGCTTTTTCAACAGCAGTATTTTTGTTGCTTCCTGTTGCTGAAAAACAAACCATCAAAGGCAGAGATAGTTCTTGAAACTCAATAGTCTCCACTTCTAGTCTGGTATACAGTGATGGCACAGAAATATGTGGTGACAACTATCTAAAGGATTTGCATACCATACTTTAAAAAAATCACAGAATGGCTGAGGTTGAGAACCATGTAGTACAACTATTGTGCTCAGAGCTGGGCCAGCTAAGCAGGTTCCCTAGGGCTATGCTCAGCTGGGTTCTGAATATCTTTTAAGATGGAACCTCCACAGACACTTTGTATTTGACCATTCTCACAGAAAAAAAAAAAAGGTTAAAAGGTTGTTTTTTGGTATTTAGATCAAATTTTCCATTTTTCAGTGTGTAGTCATAGCTCTTACCCTCACAGTGGGCAGTACTGGCAAAAGTCTCTCCTTGCACTCTCCCTCCTTCAGAGCCTACAAATTCTACAAATATATTAGCAAAAAAAGGAGGACTGAGTAACTGAGGAGAATAACGGTCCTTTGTTGGAGGCAGGGGGTAACACAGTGGTCAAGGATGAGGAAAAGGCTGAGGTACTCAATACCTGCTTTGCCCCAGTCTTTAGTCCCAAGACCAGTTGTTTGCTCTCTGAGTTGGAAGACAGGGATGGGGACCAGAATGAAGACCCCATTACCCAAGAGGAGATGGTTAGTGACCTCCTCCACCACTTAGGCATACACAAGTCTTTGGGACCAGATGGCATACAGCCAGGGGTACTGATAACTGGCAGAAGTGCTAACCAAGCCACTTTCATAATTTACCAGCAGTCCTGCCTAGTTGGAGAGGTTCCAGGTGACTGGAGATTGAAAAATGTGATGCCCATCTACAAAAACAGCTGGAAGGAGGACCTGGGGAACTATAACATGTCGGTCTGAACTTGGTGCCAGGGAAGGTCACAGGTCATCTTGAGCGTCATAATACATAATGTGAAAGGGCAACCAGATGATCAGGCCCAGTCAGCATGAGCTCATGAAAGGGAGGTCGAGCTTGATGAACACGGTATCCTTCTCTAACAAGGTGACATGATAAGTGGATGAAAGAAAGGCTGTGGATGTCGTTTACCTGAACATTAATACAGCATTTAACACCATTTCCCACAGCATCCTCCTGGAGAAACTGGCTGTGCATGGCTTAGATGCGTGGATGATACACTGAGTTAAGAACTCGCTGGACGGCTGGGCCCAAAAAGTAATGGTGAATGGAGTTAAATCCAGCTGGCAGCTGGTCACAAGTGGTGTTCCCTAGGGCTCAGTAGCAGAGACAGTTCTCTTTAATATCTTCATCAATGATCTGGATGAGGGGATTGAACGTACCCTCAGTAAGTGCATTCAAGTGCACTGGGTAGGAGTGTTGATCTGCTTGAGCGCAGGAAGGCTCTGCAAAGAGATCTGGACAGGCTGGCTGGATGGGCCATGGTCAGTTTTGTGAGGTTTAACAAAGCTGACAACCAGGTCCTACACTTGGGTCACTGCAACTGCATGCAACACTGCAGGCTTGGGGCAGAGTGGCTGAAGGTTTCTGGGCTGAACAGAGCCTGGTACTGCTGGCTGACCGTCATCTGAACAGGAGCCAGCAATGTGCTTAGGTGGCAAAAAGGCCAAGAGCATCCTGGCCTATATCAGGAACAGTATGCCTAGCAGGAGTAGGGAAGGGATTGTGCCCCTGTACTTGGCAATGTGTTCAGTTTTGGGCCCCTCACTACAAGAGGACACTCAATTGTTGTAGCTTGTCCAGAGAAGGGCAGCAAAGCTGGTAAAGCATCTGGGGAATGGCTGCAGGAACTGGATTTGTTTAGTCTGGAGGAGGCTGAGGGGAAACCTTATTACTTTCTGCAGCTACTTGAAGAGATGTTATAGGGAGGTGGGGTTCAGTCTCCTCTCTAATATCAGGTGACAGAATGAGAGGAAATGTGGTTTGATGGCCAGGGTGGCATTAGGTCAATGGTTGCGCTTAATGATATTAGAGAATTTTCCAACCAAAACAATTCTATGATTCCATATTCAAACACATAGTTAAAATTCTCCCAACTATTTTCTTCTCCATGCTGAACAGCCCCATCTGTCTTGGCCTCTCTTCCTATGACAGATGCTGCAGTCCATCAGTTACAGCCGTCCTGGACTTGCTTCAGTACATCCATATATTCCTTGCAGTAGAGAGTTCAGGACTAGAACCAGCACTCCAGATATGGCTCTGCTCAAAGTGCTGAATGGAGGAAAAAGATCACTTCCTTGGACCTGCTGACAAGTCTCTGCTTAATGTAGCTTGATTCCATTGGTCATCTTTACCAGCTCATAGTTCTCTTGTGGTCCACAACGGTCCAACTCCTTTTCTACAAAGCTGCTTTCAAGCAAGCAGCCCTCTCCCTCTACCAGATGATTTTTCCTCTTGTTCTTAAACACTGTTTCCTTGTTTTTGTAATTAAGATATTAACAATGCCTATTGTGCAGTGAAAAAAATTTGTATCTGTAGGACCTGGAATATTCCATAGCAAGAGGTACTAAGTACTATCCTTGCTACACAATGTCCTTCAATTAAGAGGCCAAAAATAAACAAGCCTTTTTCTTCCACTAGAGAACACCTGAAAGGGAAGCAAGTTTGAAGTAAGACAATAAGAGAAGCTAGAATTCTTTGCTGCCACAAGCAGACAAAAAAAGAGAAGGAGGGTCAATTTTTTAATTTATTTTTTTCCCCAGATGTAACTTGGAATGTCAGACAGCAAAACATGTCCCAAAAGAACAGACATTTATAAGGTAATCTCATATTTTATATGAAGTTGTTTTTTAAAGTTGATTTGCCAAGGTCTCCAGGACTGAAAAAGACAGTTTACTGTCAAATATTTTTCTCTTAAAGACAAAAAAACCCAAACCAAAACAACAAAAAACCCCCACAAAAACAAGGGACCTCATGGTTCACAAAAATGCTCTTTTCTTTCTCCCTAAAACATAGACATTGTCTTTTCAATGAATGCTGAATCAACTCATATTTATCAGAAGACAATTGCATTTATAACATGAAACAACAGGCCATTGTTAATTTCACCAAAACAATGGTTTAAGAACAAGATAACCATCATGTCAAATGTTTTCATCCTAGCTGCAATAGATGAGTTCCTTTATGTCACTAACAAGCATGTTGCCATAGTAAGATTCACAGTACAAACTAGGCTGTGTCTAAAACAATTTTAGCTCCTTCAGTAAACAACTTGCCCGAAAGATACAAATCAGAACAAACTGGCAATAATTAACCACACAAGTGATCCCAAAGATACCAGAACCTTTACTCACCAATGTAATCCCTCACAGCTACATTTACTGAAGATGAAATGCTGTTAGGACTTTGTTCTGCTTCAGCAAAACACAAAACCAAAAGCAGCAAAACTGCTATGCCACCTTTACTGTCTTTTCAATTTCTGGGTGCTAAAATATTCCCTAGGAAAATCTTAAGAATTCTTGTAATGACACTTGATCATACTATCATATACTATCTTGTAATGATACTTGATCATACTTTACCACTTATCATTGCAGTTCTACGTTCCTTGGGACTTTCTGAAGAGGACTCTCAAAACACACCCTACACAAAGAAAGCACTTAAACACTTAATAATGATTTCCATCTAAATCAGAGATAGTGGCTGGAAGGTAGTAAGAAAGTGAAATCAAACTGTGTATACAGTATGATTTAATAAAGCTCAGTTACATATCTATCTAAATGCATTTGAATTTAAGCACATGTAAAATCTAATGTCTAATATTATTGTGCCTGAATACTCACCTGGAGTTCAAAACAGACTGAAGCATACTAGATCAAAAAGACAAATAAGAACCCAGTTGCTTGAAAACAAAATCAAACTTTTTTCTATTCAATTAACAAATCAAAGAGCACAAGACAAGAAGTACTGATGATTTCAAAGAATGCTAAATTTGAATTCACTACAGAAGTATGTTTCTAAGTAGCCCTGCAGCAGAAAACCTGTATGCTGAATGGCAGAAAGAAATATTGGGGGTAATGGTGGTATTGGTCAGCAGCCAGCTGAGCGTGAGCCAGCAGCGTGCCCAGGTAGCCAAGGGCATCATGGATTGTATTAAAAATAGCATGGCCACCAGGATGGGGGACTCAATTGTATTTCTGCATTCAGCACTGTTAGGGCTACACCTCAAATACTGTGTTCGAGTTTTAGTTCCCTCACTACAAGAGCATTGAGGTGCCACATATGTCCAAAGAAGGGCAATGAAGCTGGTGAAAGGTGTGAATAACAAGTCTTAAGAGAAGTAGCTGAAGGGAACTGGGGTTGCTTAGCCTGGAGAAAAGGAGGCTAAGATTAGACCTTATCAGTCGCTACAACTACCTGAGAAGAAGCTGGAGTGGGTCTCTTCTCAAGTAACAATTGATAGGACAAGAGGAAGCAGCCTCAAGTTGCACAAAGGGAGTTTAGATTGGATCTTCATCAAAAGGGGTATAAAGCATTGGAATCAGCTGCCCAGGGCAGTGGTTGAGTGACTGTCTTTGGAGGTATTTTACAGACTTCTAGATGTGCTGAAAGAGGTGGTTTAAGTGGTTACATGTTAGTGCTAATTTAATGGTTGGATCTGATGACCTGAAACTATGATGGTTCTTACCATACAAACTGTAGTTGCTAATAAAGAAATGTGCCAACAATTCCTAACAATGTGTTACTGCTTTAGTTCTCAGCTTTTCTAGAGTGAATGGATAATTGCTTGTTATTTTCATATTGCGAGCAACTGTTGCCTTTTTTTTAAAGAAAAGAACAGCAAGAATGTGGAATATTGTTTACTGTTAATCAACACAACTTAACCAAAGTTTTCACAATACTTGAAGCTACATTTAAGTAAGCTGAACAAGTAAATTACATAAGGCCTTAAAAATAGAAGCACAGTGTGTATTGTTGTAATACTACTTTGTTTACAAATAGGCTACAAATAATTAAAGTTTATTTTTCATAATTCCATTCACAGAAAATGCATTCAAGGGAAAGGCAACTTACAAAGTTTATTTTTGCTAATTGAATTAATACGAAAAGTCATTCTCTTCTTGCCCCTCCCCCTATCAATTCAGGTGCAATTAGTAATATCCCCATACAATACTCAAAACACAGTAAGACTTTAGACTAAACATCCAAAAGTAAGACTGGTCAGATTAACCATGAACTTGCATCAATGTTTAAAACTACATTGTCCACAAAGCCTTCTAGGTTCTGAAAAATCTTACTGGTTTTGAAGAAGTACTTAAGTGTCCTCAGTAGCAATCATGTGAATGATATTTATGCTACAATAATGCTAACTTGTAGAATTATTTTGGCAAGATTAGGACTGCTGAGAAGATGAGTTGGTAAACTGGCTTAACCTGAAAAGTAAAAACAATAACACAAGAACAAAACAACTGAAGTAAAACTAAACACAGAAGATATGAAAAATATGGGAAAAGATCTACTTTGACTCCCTTCCCCTATAACAGGGCATGGGTCATTTCCAGTGACTCTTTATTCTTGTTACATATTTGCTCAAATTTCATGGCTATTACATTTTTACGGAACATCTGCTTAGAAGTCTGTTTTCTTAATTTACTCCTATGCAACAGAGGAAGTCACAGTACATTTTGAGATGTTTAAAAAAACATTTACAAACTTGGTTTGATATGCTAAAGCATTTGGCAACACTTTTACAGCATTTGATTTTATATAATTAAATCCATACAGTACTTTTTGTGATTTATTTTTGCTTTTTACATCTAAGAAGAAAAAACGTCACATAAAGTAATATGAACTGCCAAACTTGACTGCATGATCATGTAATTCCAGTTTATAATACTGGCACTAAAACCTTCATTAATTATGTTGACAAATCATTACCTGTACATTTAATGAAGGCAACTAAGATCATTTGAAAACACAACCTTCAGGTTTTATGTTACGATTTACCAAGGCATACAGTTCTGCAGTGAAATGAAAAATCATATAAATATACAAAGAAAATTACAAGTTTACCAATTCCTGTGACACAAACTGTTTTAATCTTTCAAGATACTGTCCGTAGAGTTCCACATCATTATGGCCTGCTCCTTCTACCCACAGTGGTTCTACGGGTCTCTGGCAACGCTCAAATAGTGCTAGACCATGTGAAAAGTCAATTACTTCATCTTCAGTCCCATGGATTATTAATACAGGTGATGTTATTTTAGAAATCTTGTCAATGCTGTGGAAAAAAAAAAAAGGGTTCAATCTATGAACACAATGAGTATTATTAAATATTTTTAAGGACCAGACTGTTAAATTAAAACTACAATTTGTAATTAAAAAGTAAAATTAAGTATGAAGTTGTTTAAATCATTAGAAAATTAGATCTTATCACTGCCCTGGAAGCCATTACAAGAGTGCATGAAAAACAAAAACACTACTGGAAATAATAAGGATCAAAAACCACACCAATCTATCTAAAAAGTAGCATTCATTAACATATTCCCCTCAAAAAAATCCAAGTCACTGGACTGATGGAAATAGTATTTTAGAGTTTTCCAGTAAAAAAGTGCTTGTCAGAAGTGCAAGAATCTTAGCACTTAAAAGTCTGACTGTGTATGGGGAAAAAAATAAGTTAGATGATCAAAACACAAGTAATTCTTTGAGACAAGTGTACCAGTTTGTAATGACCAACTAGTTCCAAAATATGCGTATGTGACAGGAACTTTCTTCAGTTACGGTCTACTTTGTTCTCCAGATTACGTTATTTACAGAAATGTATGAAAAAGTTTGTCCACAGTTACCCAGATTAACAATTCACTGGACTAGAGATACTAGGGGGTAGGAAATAATAAAAATAATCACTTCTTTAACAGACACCCACTGAAATAACTTGACATGAAAAACAGAAGATTTACAAAGTTCTGTAAGCTCCTTCAAATCAAGTGTTCCCTGTTGTTATCCACTGTGATTTTTCTCTATTTTTTTAACATTTGAAAGAAATTTTAGAGAATTTGCTAGATTACTTGTTCCCCTACTGAAACTGTAATAGAGAAAAGTGCATGTGTAATATAAAAAAATCCTACAACTTACTTTGGGAATGCATCAAAGCAATAGGTCTTCTTTGTATTAGGAAAAGCTACTCTCATTCCTGAGGTCAGTGGCGAGTGAAGAATTACAGCAGCACTTTCATACCTAGCAGCAAGATCCACAGATGGTACTGTTCCTATACTCTGGCCATATATAATCACATTTTCAGGGCGGATTCCATACCTAGAAAATGAAAAATGTTTAAAAAAGCTGAAACAAATATTCATATAAGCTGAAACAGACAAAACCACAACTACACAGCAGGGCAAAAAAATCATTTCTGAAGACAAGAATTTACTGAAAAGTTTCAGCTATAAAGCAGGAGTCAGCGTAAGAGCATGCAAGTTTATTCAATAACATTCCTGACTTAAAGGGACAATTATTTATTCTGTATTTGCAGGGATTTTTTCTTTCTCACAATTTTTTTAAATATTTTGCCCTAAGCCTAAATGATACTGAAAAATGATGCTCTTTTTCTTTGGTGCTCTAAAATGGTGCTCTATTTAAAAAAAAAATATGGATTTGTGAATGTGATTTGTATACTAGCTGAATGCCTTTAGTGGTAACTAATGGACCTGCAACAGAAAACTGAGTAAAGCCTTACAAGCTCTAAGGTTATCACCAAGCGGAGTATAGTCAAAGCCTCCAAAATCTGTTTGTCTTTACTCTTCTGATACACAATAAAAATCACAAGCTAGTAACATTGCTCAGCAATTTAGTGGGACCTATAGCATTCCCATACAGGCATTGGCCAGAATAGCATACTATGTAATGACTGAGATGCTTCTTTCTTAACATAGCTGATTTAACATGGAAGCTAGCAAGAGGAATAGCCAGCCTAAACCACAATTCAGACAGTCCAATAAGCACTGCAAAGTTAAAGTCAAAGCCTCCCTCCTAGTGAAATGAATATAGTTGTTTTTTCACTAACCAATGAGGCAGATGAGTCACAAAACATTTAATTTCAGATCTAATACGGTTTTCTGCCTTTCTGTGAATACAAAAAACTATTCTCCAACTAACACTGCAAAAGCCTCTAAGCAGAATTTAAGCTGGCAAACAGTGCCCACAGCAGAAGCGAGCTGTCAACACATTGATCTACACTAGTAAAGCACTCTTAGTACAGGTTCAGACTGTAAAAGTGCATCTATCCAGATACCTTTGTTTAATCTATCTGAAAAAGGAAGTATGTTATTAAACAGGAAGAGATACCACACTACATAATAAAAAATCCAAACAAAACAAACTCCATAAAAACAAACCCCACAAACCTCCAAAACCAACCAACCTACCAAACAATTTAAATCATTGTTCTCATGTATTTTCAGAAGCTTGTTCACCTTTCTGAGATAGAGCAAACTAGCTTAACATCGATGTGTAATAACATGAAGTTTAATGTTTGCCAACTGACTATAATACTAAAAGGACTGGTAATCAGCTGTTTTCATTTAGGTAAAGTGCAACCACTACCTCTATGTATTTTCTGTGAAAGCTAGATAACACCCATTTAGGCAAGCCCTCCATCTCATGGTTCTCAGAGGATTAAAAAAGAAAGAAAAAAATTCTGCTTCAAAGATTCTCGAAATTCTAGCACAGGAAAATATTACAAAGCTTTGAAACCAAAATGAATGCAAGACCTTCATTATCTCTATTTGCACAACATGCTACAACATAATATAGTTCTCAAATAGAAAATCTTGTAAATAACCACACTCACATTTCATCTTGTACTGAGTTTTACAAGATGCAGACCACTGCACAGAAATTTAAAGCAAATCTTAGAACTATCTTTTGGGGCATACTCTTTTTCATTATATTCTTCCCTTATTTTCTGGCTTCAAATACTTCAGCCTAAGGATAGTTAAATATTAGCTACAAAGAGTCTAATAAAAGAGTTTCCTATATATGGATTAAAGCAATCACTTTTCCATCACAGTCAAACAGATTGCCTTCACAGCACCCACCAGAAACTAATTTGTTTTGCAATCTGGAAACTGAAACGTGAGGCAAATCACCAGAAGTGGTAGTTCAAAGCTTCTGGCTTGGGAAAAAAAAAAAAAACAAACAAACAAAAAAAAAAAAAAAAAACAAAACAAGAAGCTTGGAAACTAGAGAACCACCTCTGCTGTGTCTGTCATCACCCCTTTTCTCTTAAACAGGCTTTTTTAGAAAAAAGATGAGCCCAGCTGTCTCTCAGTTCTTCTCTTCCAAGTGTCCTTTCTCAGTCCAAAAATTCTTGAAAAGATAACTGTTTTAAGTTTCCCAGTCAAAATTCATCTACTCCTCCTTCTGACAGTCCTATAAACTTCAGGTAAACTCCAAGACGTTTGGTAGAAAATTGACTACAGACCTGATCTCCCAAATAAGGAAATGTCAGATCAAGATAAAAGAGGAGTAATCCTTTTCTCTTAATCAGTCCCTTAGAATTACACATCCTTCTGAGGAAGGGGAAGATAGAGGATACAAAGTCATATGCCATAAGTTGCTGCTGTTCTGGTGACGAGCTCAAACAAAATGCTGTAAGAACCACTGATATCTTTGAAAGTTTACTATGCTGATCACAGGAATAATGTAAACACTATTGTCTCATACCACTCAGGTAATCTTGGGTAACTTGTCTGAATAGACAGGCCTTCAGTTTGTTGTAGCTGCTGCTACTGGTGCTGTTGTATCTGATTTTTTTTTTTTAATTGTCAGAAAATGCCTTGGAACAAAATCTTAGAAGTAGTGTGCAGAGATATCCCCAAGGAGTGCTTTCTCTGAGAAGGTACAATTGATTCGGGACCGAATCTGGCATAAAATTTTAAGACAGATATTTTCTGTAGCTTAAAGGTGTCCCACATTTTTCTCTTTCCCACAGCAAGTAAGATTTCAACTCCTTTCAACACTTGACTCATCCTTTACGTACATGTAACTAAAGACTACCTGCCTGGAAAGTACAAGTAACTTTAAAAACAGTTTTTACATAGAACTCTGGTCACACTAAGGTACAGATTAATGTCACTACAAAGCTAAGCTATCTCCAAACAGAAGAGAATCACTTTCTGATTTGTTGCCCCTTATTTGGCTTCACTAACTAGTTTAGGAAACTAAATTAGTCTCTTTGGGAGCAGGGGAACAACTACTTTTCTGCACTTTTGTGCTGGCTGTCTTCAGGACCAGGGAAGAAATGCCGTGCCACTGGAGAGTTAAACAAAAGAGCAAGCCAATAAATGGTTGCAACCATACAATCAGACTGCTCCTCAGAATCAAAGCCTAAGCTAACAAAGGGTGACAAATGAAGTCAGTATCCCCTTCAGCCTATGTAGGATCACAGGTCTCATTTGCCTTGTAAAAGAGGCAACCCTGAACACTTCTACCAGAAGCTGAGAAAAATCAGAGAAGAACAACTAAACAAGAATTAATCTTTTTCCCCCCTTTGTAACAAACTTCACAATGTGCTGTAACAGAAACAGTAAGAGTTTCCTTTCTTATTTCTGTGTTTGTAAGAACACCTTTTCTGCATTTTATCAAACACCTATCTTAGTGGCAGCCCACCTCTTTTCCACTCCTGCCTTCTCCAGTTGTATTTTACCAGACTCAGAATGTTTTGTGTTGGAAGATATTCAGCCCCCACCAAGGCAGGAACACTTTAATTGGATGTATGTCATAGATCACTTACATTAGATATTCATCATATTATGTATTTCCATTGGATGTGCCATGATAAGCAACATGCAAACTAAAAAATGTATGTCTGGCTTCGGTTTTTTGAAACACTTCAGCTACCTTTAACAATCAAATACTAGCTGAAATGACCATACCACACTTGGAGGCTCTTAACAGTACCTGCCTTCAATATACCCAAGGGAGACAGAAAACAACTTACATTATACTTCTGAACTGCTAAACTAGCAGTCTTCGTATCACAACGACAAAAAGTGTCAGTAAGATCAGCCTTACAAAGGTATGTTTTCACTAGTACCTCTTAGGCTCACACTAATGAAGAGGTGCAATAGATGCTCCAGAGAGGCTACTGTTTGTGAAGCTGCTGCAATGTACACATTTAACCAGCTGACAGCCGTGCTTGGAGCACATGGAACAAAGGTGAACATCCAGAGAGAATTTTCAGTGAACATTTCAGAAGCTTTTGTCATCACACACAAAATTAAAGCTGCAAATTGCAGAACGTGAAGGGCATGGACATCCTCCACACCTTCAACTAACAACATTCCAGACCATAAATAAAATTTATGGGCATACAGCTGTTTGTCAACACTGATGCACATTTCCCTTCTTATATATAGAACACATAACACTGTTAGAAGAAAAAGGAAACTGTTTTGTAAGAGCCAAGCCCATGTACAATTACTCAATTAACAAGCTGCAGCTCCACCGCCTCTTTCATGATGGTTTGGCCTATCTAAACCTACTCGTAGTACCTGCCGCTACTAGCACATTTGGGGTTTTTTTGAGCTCCTTTTCCTGTAAGTTTAAATCAAAGCTCAGTTTCCTTTCACATACTGAAAGTTACAGCTTCTCATCTTCTAGCAAAAAAAAAATTCCCTACTTCTGAATAAAAAATAAAATACATAATTTGTGAATTCTCAAAAGAACACTTTCAGCCAACATCCAAGTAGATTTGCCACTATTCTTACATCTGGATGCTCAAGTTACGGACACTATCCACTTGGACACATCAGTCTGATAGTGAGATTTACCTTTCAGTTTTTCAGTTACTATATAGATTGTGATATGTAACAAGGAAAAGGCTGTTTGGCGTTTAAAAGATAAATCTGGTAATGAGACAGTTCCAGGAAGTCTTCAGGTTTCTGAACAAGTGCAACTTGCCTCTGTGTTTGCCTGAGGCTGGTTAAACCTTTCCACCTTTGCTAGGGTGTCATCATAGGCCTTTAGAGGCAGCAGAAAATAGGCGTATCCCAAAATGACTACTGACATTTCAACACTTTGTAGCTATGACAGTCAGGAAAAGAATGTCCTCACTTGCAGCTTCTATACAGTCCCATGCATATAAATATGCAATAATGTGCAGCCTTTCCAAACATGATAGCAGTGAATCACTTTGCCTTCTTCCACAGTCAGCATCCATGCAAATAGCTACTGCTTCCTGTTAAAACACTCAAAAGCAGGTAAAACAATAGGGACATAATTCAGAATCCGCATCTGCTGTTTACCTCTTCTGATTTGCTGCCAAATTATCTTTCTGTATAAATTTACATGAATGATAACATTCTCATACCCTTACGGCAACCACTTTTTAAAAGTGGTGTTGGACCAACCTCACTATTACCCTCAATATTAGCTCCAGACTATTTCACCCTAGGTGCCCAGTCCCCATTAGACAGTTGTGTCAATTTACAGATGACCATCTGGATTGTCCTTTCAAGACATAAACCATAACCTAATAACACTCTCCAGCACCAGCAGCTGTGTTAACTGTAGAATGCAGTCCACATAACCATCAGTCACACCAGAAACACCTTTTAATGCTGGGTTCTATGACTGTTTCTGAGAACAGAGAATGCAGTGAGCTGTGGATGGTTATGATCAATCTCCATAGCTGATGTCTCTATTCTTTTCTTCGTTCCATCATAATCTGTGAAACACAATTTGAAAGATCCCTTTCTCTCTCATCCCATCAATGTGAATTTCAAAGGAGTTACACTTACACCTTCTCCGCAAGCAATCCACTGAATTACTTTGTTTTTGCAGAACATATACATTATAAAACATTAAAGATGGTGCCAGTGCAACCCTAACAGAACAAGCTATGATAGAAAAGTGAAGCAATGCTGCATCAAATGCTCAAAGGCTCCATTCTGGTCCAAATATTCATTAAATATTTAAACACAGCTGAGCACTGTCTCAGAATACCATGGACTGGTAACCAAACTGTGAGAGACAGTATATTGAGAATCATGTGTTGAACTTCTGCCTGCCACACTCAGTATACATATACTGAGTATATGTATAGTATACATATACTATACAAGGCCAGGTTTGCCAATTGTAAAGTTGTTTTAAGTACCACAGTGGAAACTAACAACCACTGTTTATGCAATAGAAAAATCTTCAGTTCACATTTGTGAAATCCACAAGTTGAGAGACCAATCCAAGCTTTGTACACTTTACAGAAATACACATTTCCAAAAGAGGTTTACACACAAAACCCAACACAGATAGCAAACAGGATTGAGGAGACATCATTCCTGAATGGAAGAGAGAGAAGTACATGAATGTAGGAAGTATTTACTGTTTCTTCCAACATCATCTATTCAAAGGGCATGTTCAGATGAGATATTACAGTGAACAAATGTATTTAATTGGGTAGGTACACTGTGTATTGTTCAAAAATGACACAACAGTTCAAGCTGCAACACATTTCCTTTTAGGTTTTCAATCACAAATGAAGAGGAAAGGACAAATTGGTTCATAAAGCAGTCTGTAAACTGACAAAATTACTTTCATCATCTAGTTTGGTTTTATTTTTCTAGTACTTTTAAGTAATCCAGACCGTCTTTCACATTGTTCACAAGCCTTGTAATGTTTTGGTCAACATTACTGTGGTTTTTACAGACCACCTATCAACTACAAACCATAGCCAACAATGCACCTCTTGCAGCTCTTGGTTTGCAGAATGGATGTCTGGTTGTATTTCAACTTTCTACTGTAATCAAAACAAATGCCAAAATCTAATATAACAACACATTACACAAAGTTTGAATACACAGGGCTGAATATCAGTCCCCTGTGGTTGTATGAATTTTATGATAATAAGTGTTCCTATACTTTAATACATGAGTAAAATATGCTTCTTTAAAAAGTACCACCCCTTTGTGATTGTCTCACATTTCTTTTACATTACATGTGTATTTAAAACACTGAAAAGGAATAATCCAATCCAGCATAATAGGAAAAAAGTTAGTATTACACTGATTGAATACTAAATTCATTGTGACAACTACCAGGCTCCAGGAATTAGAGTGTTTACATGCCCTCAATAAGTGACACCCCTGATATTACATTATGAAATGGTTTGCTCAAGTTGCAGTGACTGAACCCTAATATGCTGCCCTACATTAAATGCAGATTTTCACAGGTCTTTTGTACAAAACACACAACATGAGTTTTGGGGTGAACAACTCCTCGTATGATTGCATACTATTTTAAAAAAATAGTCTTTTCTGGGTGCTTGTAACACAAGAATATTGCTCTAAATGGAGTAAACCATGGTGAAAAACACTCTCAAATTTAAGAAATTTATACTTGGTGCTGCCTTTATTTGGTGCCTAGGATCTAAACCTGTATCACCGAATGTCTCCAGAGTCTTTCATCTTACTATTTCAATCTCCCTAAAACCAGAAGCTTAGAACACAGAAACTGCTGAAACAGTTTTCATTTTTTGTATGTCCAGTTTTAGGACTGTTTGAGCTAACACCACTGATTTGAATTCCTGGATTTTGTTTCCACCATCATGTTATTTAAATCCTCTCCCACACATCATATTTTGCTAAGACAAAAACGTATTTTTTTTTTTTTATATAGAAAGCTATCATCAGTAAAGTTGTAGCTGCTAGTTTTAATTCTGAAGCAAAGGTGGTCTGAACACCATACAAAAATCCAAACAGCGTCTCATCAGGTTCTCTGGTAGAAGATTTTCTATTGTCCCTCCCTACATAAAAATTAGGTGATGAAATTATCTGAAAAGACAAACTGCATTTTCTGTCACTCACATCAAACCAGTTGCTGGGGAATCAATTATAAATTTTTCTTGTCTTTTTAAATTTCCAACTGAGAAACGTGTGACAATAAGGACTGAAACATGTTTTGTTCAATTCTGCTCTTTTTCAATGTCAGTATTATATACTGATACTCGTGAGTACTGACAATGCCTTCAGCATAAGGCACCACCAATCAGCTTGGATATGAATCCATCAATCCAAAAGCACACCATTTCTGTTTAAACTACCAATGCACATTAAGCACAATAATTTGAAAAGTATGCTGTAAAAGAAAAATAGCAACTAATACCTTACCTTGTCCTAAGAGCCACCCAAGCAGCATCAATGTCAGCATACAGATTCTTCTCTGTTGGTTTCCCAGAACTTGCACCATATCCAGAATAATCATATGAGAATATATTGCAATTAATCCGTGAACCCAGTCCTATGTAAAAGCTGCTCATCTGTCCTAGGTCAACAGCATTTCCATGCGAGAAGAGCAAAGTATACTTGGCGTTAGGCGAACAACGCACAAACATACAGGCAATCCTATTACCTTTACTCGTTCTAGTCATGAAGCACTCAATGGCCTCTTTTTCTCTAGAAGAGTATTGCCAGTCTGCTCGCTCGGAGAGATGTAAAGTCCAGCGACTACCACTCTCATCACACATCAGTGTGTACGTGGGATCAGGAGGTAAGAATGCCAGTTTGGAGGCAATTTTCCCTGGGCATGGTGGACAACAGAACAGGCAACACAGCTCACTAAAGGAAAGATTATTCATCTTCTAGTCTGAAACAGAAAGATAAAATGTTATCAATTTCTAGTTACAATCCCTTATAAAAGAAAAAAAAAAAAACTTACAGAAAATCTAACATGTCTCTAGAAAGTAATATGTAACTCTTCATATTTTGTTGAATGGTTTCACTATGTATGTAAATTTATATGGAATAGCTTATTTGATATTATTAGCAACTTTAGAATAAGCATATTATTAAAGAGTGATGACTAAAGCCTTGCCAGTTGTTGAAATTAAAATATGATCATCAAGGGAAAGAAAAAGCATGAGTTTTGGCATTTCTTTGGAGGAAATTAAGTCCCTTATCTTAAACCCTTAAAAGAAGTGCTCAGCCCAGTGATGAATATTTATGTGGTAAAGAAAAATTACCATACATTGGAGTGTTTGCAGGATAATAGGACTATTCAGATCTCTGCAGTCAAAAAAAAACCCAGACCAAAAAACCAAACCCCCAACGATGGTGATTTCCTAAACATAGAGAAAACACTTTGCAATCATGAGTTACGGGTTTCTGCAGGAAGTATCAGCAGTATGAAAGGTGTTTGAAGATCAAAATCAAGACGTTTCTGGTAGCTTAGCGAACCCTATAGACACACACTAAAAGCCAGCCATAAACTCTTACTTCCTTACATACTCACTGACAATTTTTTCTAAAACCTTCAAAGAAATTACTACCTAAAGTTTCCTGTATTGCACATAGGAATTTGGATTACATTAATGAAACTACTATTTTTGTTCTGTGCTTTAACAAAAACATGCCAACCCAAACCTATACATAGATATATATGTATCACAGACATTTAGAAAAAAAAAATCAATATAATCTATAGCACCAATTCAGAAAAGAATTGGTTAAGAGAATGAAGGGAGGGATAAAAGAGTAAACACACACCTAAAGAAAGCTAGGTAAAGACACAGCTGCTCAGAAAAACCACCACTGTCTCCTCTTAATTTACACCAGGGAGAAGGAAGGGTCAGGAAGTTCCTTTATTGGGACAATACTTTTCTCAGAAGTAGGAAGAGCAATGAAATCTTCCAAGAGCACACCTGAGATAAGCATTAATTCTCCTTCCCTTGTGTTGTAAAATGCATTCTCAACTTAAACAACTTTTCCATCTCAAATCTATATACAAGTTTCAAGCTCAGCTGTTGCCAGACTGCTGCAAACAGAAACACTTTTACAGTGTACCAACTTTGACTGCTAGTTCCAAGTTTACAAATGGACAAAACAGGCCGATTTCTCATGGCCACAACCCCATGTTCTTTCAGAAATAGCTGGTTACATAATCTATTAATAATATCTTACTTATGACTATAATATTTGGCAGTATTTTGATCATATGTCAAAGCTTATCCTCTAATGTGCATACAGGTGTAGTTTTCACACCTGTACAAATTTTTTCTTTAGAAAACCTTCAAGAATACTTGCACTATTGAATATAGGTGGCAGAACAACTATCCATGTTTTGGATATGTGAATAATCTCTGTGGTAGAGTATGAATGCACACTGCTTAGAATGTTACACAGAGTATGCTTGTGGAATAGTAAATACAGGCACAGCATGACAGTTCGATAGACTCCATGAGCTTTCTTGGAATGCTACTCCTCCTTGTAGTGTACAAATTCCCTTTTTTTTTTGTCAAGGATGCTACAGCCAAATGCTTTCACCCTGTGTCCAGTTCTCTTTAAAAGAGCAGGAAACCACAGATTCTTAGATGTGGGTGACCAACAGTACCAATAACAAGAGATAGCAGGAAGATTGTACTGATCACCTTCCATAAAAAGGTAAACTGTCTCTTAAATGAAGATCCTGAATAAACCATATTTCTGTCAGTTAAAGGAACAACCACCTCACATGTTCATGAAATCAGCAGAAGCAGTAATTCAAATTGGGAATACTTCATCTGTTCTTTATCAGATAAGGTTATGTGGGCACTAACTCTAACTTGGGGCACAGTACTACCTGCAAATGAGGATGAGAAGAGGAAGAGGTTTAAGGAAGAGGTCTATGGACTGGAAAAAAGTTTGGGCTGTCTTATGAACAAGAAAAACTCAATACCTTTTTTCCTTCTCTAACAGCTGTGTAGGAGCCACTTCTTTCACCTCTACTTATAAAGTTCATGTTCACAGCCAACAGAAGCAACTGTGGTGCCTCAAAAAGCCTCTTTTTGCAAGAGAGGTGAGGGAGGCAGGCAGGTGGTGGTATTAGGAATTAATATTTTTTTTAAAAATTAGAAGAATACATACTTCTAAAACTGATGTATAAATAACCTGTTCTGGCCAGGAAAAGCACATTAAACTCTATTCCAGCACACAATGACAGCTACAGAATTTCTTGCTTCTCAATCCACTTGTCAGAAAGAATTAAAAAAGGAGTTTACATTATGTATAACTACAAACAGCTCAGCAATACCACAAATATGATCTCACTCTGAAAATATGTGCTATTTGTCAAAGTCATTTCAGAAGACTGGAACCTGGTCTGTGGAATTCACACACTGAGCAGTTAATGAGCTAAGGTAGTACTGTTCCCCAAGTTAGCTTAAATGTGCTAAAAATGGTCCGTTGTCATGTATGGCAAATGACTCACACCAAAGACCATGACAAAACTACTTTACATTAAATTGTAATATAGACTTTAAATAATGTTCATTTAATCCAATGGAAACTGCCTACTGAAAGTGAAGATTCTGATTCCAGAGTTCTCCAGCTAAATCATGGCTAGCAACAGCTCTTTTCTTTAACAGAAATACTTGCTACTTCCTACTCAAGAAAAACAGCAGACCATCACTAACTGAACAAATCTGACAAAACACCTAATGAACCTCCTCAGGAGGATACCTTCAACCAAATGCAAACAATGCTTCTATTATACTGGAACTGGTTTGTCATTCATTGTATTCACATGAGTGTGTCCTTAACCTCCGTATTTGGCATGGCATCAGGATATCAGAGAATCCCCAACTGTAAGTCAAACTGAATCAGCCTTTCAGCCTAGTGGTTATCCACCAAATGTCATAATGTAATGTTAACAAAACAGGCGTTATCTTTCCTCAAAACATACACTAGTCAGATACCTCAGTGAGGGAATAAACTTAATGTTACTCTTTCCCATAGTGTTTTTTAATGTTCATAATGTTAGAAAATATAATATCATTTCCTAATTATTGATCCAGACAGAAATTCTTATAGTACAAATTAAAAGTCACAACCTCCCCCTTCATTTAGCATCATCTAGCTTTGGTAAAAGTTGTGAAGAACAGCAGACTTAAGTGACCAATTATTTTATTAAGTCTAAAATATAATTTATGCAATGTGAACAAGGAATTGCACATTAAAAACAATCACTGTAATACTGATGGAGTTTGATGTATGCTTTGTCTGGACTCTTACTGAAACTGCGGCAAAAGCAATAGTGACCACAAATTACATTAAGCATACAGTTCTGTAAGTACAGATGAATAACTTTAATCGGACATATTTGCTTAAGATGTGAAATACCAAAGCTACAGCCTTAACATGTTCTGAGTATGTATGATGTAAATACCTGTGCTCATTGCAATGGCATCATTAGACAGAGAAATCAACATATGCCAACAATGGTAACTACGTCACCATTTGTCATTTCAGTAGCAGTAAAGAAGACAGTGGTATTCAGCGTGGTCCTTAATGCTGGTAAAAGTACTAAAGAGACAATACAGTAAGAAAAAATATTATATAGTTTAAAATTATTCTGCATTTTCCATAGAGATGAAGTAGGAAAATTCTGTGGATGAAACAGTGCAGAATAGATAAACTTCTATTGCACCAAGAAAGGATAAGAACTAAAACAGACCTAAGCAGCATCACTCACACATTCTGGGATAGCTTTTTAAATGAATGCCAAGTAATTTTATCAAATTTATCTCTTTAACTCTCTTATGAATAAAAAAAGTAATACAGAAAAAGACAAATGTAAAACTGCCCACAGGCACTGATTTCAATCCATTCTTCAGCAATTAATTTCTTCATTAAGTCTGCCAGAAGAACTGGGAAAAAGCATCAACTCTGAAAGAACACCTCAAATGTTTACCTTGCAATTCCTAGGGTAACACAAATGTAGTTTTTTCATACAAGCAATTATTCCTGCCCTCCTCCCTCTGCAGATCATAAGAGTGGCTCCTATTATTCACTTCACGGGGTATTAGCCTCCAGAGCCTAACCCTTGCAAACACTTATCTAGAAATCTTACATTTACATTAGATATAAATTATTCTAATTGCGTATTTAAATTAAATTACCTATTTTATAAGAACTATTCACAAGAACAAAGTCAAACTCATAAATATAGCTGCTAGTTTGTAAATTTCACTCTAAGTGTAGCAGCAAAATATTCATATTGCTGTGGGGTTTTTTTGTTTTGTTTGTTGTTTGGGTGGTTTGTTGTTTTTTGTTTTGTTTTTAAATTGTCATTTTTCACCATATACCACTGAAATATGGAAGTAAATGAGTTTCCCTCACCCCTTCATTGAGCAAAATGCAATGAAAACTTGAGTTCTAACCACTGCTAAAGCTTTCATATTTAAACATCTGCATTATATTAAAAATGGAACAGAAGGGTATGAACATTCTCCAACTACTTCAATAATTAAAGCAACAAAATATTTAGTGAAAAAAGTAAATAGTGCTCAATTAGGTATTCTACAAAAGGATTAAACTAATAGAATTATTAAGAAAGAATGCACTCTAGGTCCAGAAAGGAACACACAGGAATTCTATTCAGTAATGAAAAGACATACCAAGAAACACAATGAAGTAACTCAACAGTTTGCAAAGAGCAAAACAATATACATAAAACCAAAGAAGTTCGACAGGACCAAAACTTCCTTTATGTTAACTTGATTTTAAACAAATAAACAGCTTTAATATTCTCACCAATTCTAACAACATAAACCTGAGCTTGTATTTACAACTATTTTTCTTCTGCTGGTTACTTTGTATACCTCAAAACCTAATGGCATAGTTAAAAAAAAATTAAAAATGAAACACAGGAAACACTAAGTGGAAAAAAACAAATCTAGCCATTCCTTCTCATCTAAAGAACTCACCAGCCCTCGAAAGAACCCAGAGAGGCAACTGAGGGATTAAAATGGATTACATAATGTTTTGCGTGCTCCAAGCAAGACTGCACCACGGAAAACTGCTCTTCTGAAACCTTCTGCAGGCTGACCGGCGCTGAAGGCTCCTTCACTTAAGCCATTTCAGTCTGATGGTTCACTGCACCAGTCAGTCGATCACTAGTTAAGACGCTACGCCTTTAAAACCGGTCAACACTCAGACGGCACAACTTTGGTTTCGTATTTTCTTCTAGATACCTTCAGAACAAATACTTTAAACTTCAAAATTAATACCTGAGAGCAATTTTAAAGCCAGTATATCACTCCTACCATCAACAGCAGAAGCTAAGAAATAAAAATGAGGCTCAGGAGAAAACTCTTCAGGTATCTGTATCTTAACAGAACTTAATTTTGCAGAAGTCAACGACGCTTAGGCACTATTTAGACCAAAAAAACCCTATAACTTGACAAGGGTTTAAAAAGTCAGTGTACCCATTTGCCGAACAAAAGCTTCCACAGCAAAAGCATGGAGAAAGCGGCCTTGGGATAGACCGAAGGCAGTACCCCGGGCCCCCTGAGGCAAGTGACACTCTAAACTCCTCTGCCCCGGTGTCGGGGACACCGATAGGGGCAGGGCAGAAGTCTCCGAGCACACAAGCCAAGACGTAGGCAGGCGAGTCACCGGGGCCTTGCCACCCCCTTGTCCCGGTTTAGGTCCGAGAGCGGAACCGCCGTGTCCCTCACGGAAGAAAAGCCTATGTTTGCGGCGGCCCTTCCTCCTGCTCCACGCTACGGCCCGGGAGGGGGGCCGCCACACGCCCTCCAAAGACAGTGGCGAAGGGCCGCAGATAGGTAAGGAGAGAAGTGAAACGGCCGAACCTACCGAGGGCCAACTCACCACCATACCTCGGAAGCGGATGCTGGAACCGTAACCCCGCCGCCAGCGCCGAAACGGGGCCGCAATGGTTGCTCCCCACCATCCCCTCACCGTACCTTGCCCATCCACACACCCCTTCCCGGCCCCTCCGCTGCCGAGGAGGGCAGGAGAGCCCGTACCTGCGCCTGGCGCTCCGCTCAGCGACGGCGGTCCCGCACTTTCCCAACCGCCGCCGTTGGAACTCCGGACCGGCTGGGGGAGGGGTGCCGGTTGTGCTGAGTAACGGCCAAGCAGTGGGAGACTGTCAGAGCCCCAGCTTCAGCCGGCGGCTGCAGGTCCGCGGCAGAGAACGCGCGGCCCCCGGGGAGCTGCTTCCTCCGCGGCCTAGAGAAGCAGCACGAGCCAGGCCTCGCCTCGCGACTGCATCGGACCGGGCAGCTGCCCAGCAGCCAAGAAGCGGTGGGGTGGGACCAGACGGCCGCCGGCTGTAGCGCACCAATGAGAGCTCAGCCCGCAGCGCGTCTCCTGCCACTGAGGCACGTCCGGGAGGGGCGGGATACAGAGAATTGTGGGCGGAGGAGCGATCTAGATGCCGGCTCCGCGCCAATGGTGAGGCCGCAGGGTTGACGGGTGGTGAGGGCGGGGAGCGGTTCCGGAGGAAGTGTTGCCGGCGCGGCAGTTACCCGGGGATGAGCTCGGAGAAGGGAAATGTGTCGCGCACGCGGCCCCAGCGCTACCAGAACGCGCGCGCCTTCAAGAACGACAAGTACGACACGAGCGCGCGGCGCAAGGTAGGCGGCGGGGCGGCCCCAGGGCCACCTCGGCCTCTCCCGGCAGAGCGTTGGGGCGGGGAGGCACGCGACAGGAGCGCCCCGTCCTGAGACGGAGAAGAGGTGTGGGACGGAGCAGCGGAGGGGCGTTACTGGCGTTTGGTTCTGAAAGCGTGCAAGGGAGCCGCTGCGGCCTGCCAGGTGCTCGTGAAGCGATGGGGTGTGCGTGTACGTATTTGGGCTGGGAGATCTTGAATAGCTTCAGGATCGCAAGAGAATTCATGCAGCAACATGGAAACCCCTTCATTTTAGTGCTGGGAGAAACCTTTGGTCTGGGTCTGTCCAAAAAAATGCACTGCCGTGTTAAGGGAATAATCCGAAGAAGTAATTTCAGCTGGCTGTCACCTGGCCGTATGTGTTAGGCTGTTGCATATGCAAATACATTGTGTGATACCTAAATTATGACATGAAAGACTCTCCTTAACTCAGAGAATTATTTAAAGGAAGACTGAAATAAAGCAATTACTTCTGTGCAGTAAGTAAACTTACCTGCAATGTTAGGCTTGTGACTTCTTGAAAAGTTTTTGTTTCCTTAGTGACTATGTAGTCTTTCTTCAGACATCTTAACATTTTGAGAATTTATTTTGAACTCCACCAATCACCCATATTCTTTGGAGACAACTTTAAAAAGTCATATTTGCTTTCATACACAAGGATTTCAAAGAATCTCTAGGGGGTTTTCTGAGCAGTTATATAGAAAGGTATTTTCACCTGTTTTATCAGTGCTTTTGCTACATAAGTTATAGAATCATTTAGGTTGGAAAATACTTTTAAGATCAGAGAGTCCAACTGTTGACGTAGCACTCAAATCCACCACTACACTATGTCATTAAGCACCATTTTATATATATAAAAAATGAAAATATAGAACTATTATTAAGGCTGGATATTTTTACACTTGTGTTACAAAAGACCAGTGTTGTCCTTTGCTGCTGTTTGCTTGTTTCTAAGCAAGGAAAAGGAAATGGTTTCTTGGAACATGCTCTGTGCTTGTAGTTGTGCAGTGCAGCAGAGGATGAAGACCAAGCAGTAGGCCTGAGCAGTAGCAACATGAAATGGGGATGTTTTGGTTTACAGTCTAAGCTGAAAGAGATGAGTAAAAGAAAACATCAGATGTGCATTCTAGAAGAGGCTTTTCTGGTGTTACTACTGTTCTGTCAGTATCCCTTTAACTCAACCTGATTTGAATTGTCAAAAAGAACTGAGAGGATGGTAAGAAAGTTGTAAAGAAAGCAATTTCACTGAAGAGGCTTGATTCTTTTTTTGTTGTTGTTGTGTGGGTTTTTTGTTTGGTTAGGTTTTGTTTGTAATTTTTTTGTTGCTGTTGTTGGGTTTTGTTTGTTTTTGTCTCAGTGTTGTAGCACTGGTTGTACAAGTTATACAGGCTGCTTTCCTGGGGTGCTAATTGTTGCTTATTGTGTGAGTCACGGCGTGATCCCTGATAGTGTTTTCCTGTCTGGCTTCTACACACATAAACACACAAAAAATATCCTAGAGAGTTGGTCTCTTAGGAAGTCTTCAAAGAGAAGCTGAACTCTGATGCCAGTTTTGTAAGTCAAGTCAGTCACTTTAATACCACATGGCTGTTTTTCTTCCCTTTTAAAATATTTTATACCATAGGGAGCTGGCTGTACAATACCATTCACTCAAAATACTTTTTCTTAAAACTTTTGAATGTAGCCAAGATTTATGGTAGGTATAAACTGTTACATGGAACTGTTTATTTTTCCTTTCTGTTTTGAGTGAATGATTTCATAGCTTCATAGAATGGTTTGCATTGGAAGGGACCTTAAAGATTATCTAGTTCCAACCCCTCACCATGGGCAGGGACACTTCCCACTAGACCAGGTTGCTCAAGGCCTGGCCTTGAACACCTCCAGGATGGGGGCATCCACAACCTACCTGGGAAACCTGTTCCAGTGTCTCCTCACCCTCTCTGTAAAGAATTTCTTCCTAATGTCTAACCTAAATCTACTCTCCTTATGCTTCAATCTATTCCCTCTCATCCTATCACTACAAGCCGTTGTAAAGAGTCCCCTCCTGGCTTACCTCTAAGCCACTTTCAGATACTGGAAGGCTGTTACAAGGTTTCCCTAGAGCCTTCTTTTCTCCATGTTGAACAGCCCCAACTCTCACAGCCTGTCCCCATAAAGGAGATGCTCAAGCCCTCTGATTGTCTTTGTGACCCTCTTCTGGACCCACTCCAGCTGTTCAGCAACTATCTTATGCTGGAGGCACCAGAACCACCACTACTCCATGTGGGGTCTTAGGAGAGCAGAGGAGAGGGGGAGAAACATCTTGCTCTCCCTGTCAGTCGCACTTCTTTTGGTGCAGCCGAAGATAAAGTTGGCTTTCTGGGCTGCAAGTGCACATATCTGGCTCATGTTGAGTATTTCATAACTGACACCTGCAAGTCCTTCTTGAGATTGCTCGCCCAGCCTATATTTGTGCTTGGGATTGCCCCAACCCAGGTATTTGGGTAATTGCCTACAACAGTGCTGGGTAAGTTTGCATTCTAAGATGGCCTGAAGAAGAAAGAGCTAGAACAGGTTATGGCACTACTGAATCTCGGAATTCATTTATGGGTGCTTGCTTTACATAGCACATTCCCAGCTGTTAGTGGCACTGATCTGAGGAATATCCATTATGTGATGTGAATATACATTTTATGTAAAGTGTATTACATAACTCAGCAGGGAAGCTGGAGTAGTTCTGGAGATGAAAGCAAATAGTGTTCAATGAGAACATTTAGAACTCCATTGTAATAAGATGGTGAACCGCAAAGTGATTCATATTTACTCTGAAATGACTGATCTGTTTCTCCCTTTCTCTTCTTGTTGATGTGCCTGAGATGATCATTCTAATTTCCCTGAATTTCAGAGGTTATTAACTCTGAACCCCAGCTTCAACATGCTGTTGATGTTATCTACCAGTTCAGCTGTTTGTATGGATAAATAACTTGTTTTGGTGAAGGCACTAGTCAAGATTCTGGGAAGACAGCAGGAATGGTACAGGTGAACAGAGAGATTAAATGCTGAGTCAGTAGTTGTGACTTGAAGATCAGAAGGAAGATAAACCAGTAGCCAGCTGGAATTGTAAGATAACTATATAAGAGTTTGATTAACTTCTGTTCTTGCTGCAAGCGTAGCTTGGTAGGCTAAACTCTACTTCCTAGCCACCGCGGTGTTTTGGGGTTCAGACCTGGATTACAGCCTTTCATGTAAGAAGCAGCAGCAGCAGCATAACATCTATCTGGACTTTAACTTGGGATGGGAGGGGTGGGGTTGTGGTGTGTTTGGGAAGGTGGGAGAATGAGGCTGACCCTGTGTGTATTGAGTTCTTTGTGGTAAAGAAGATGGGTGTTGATGGTTGGTCCTTCAGAGTGTATACCTTCTCTTGGAGTTACTTGCATGTTGTGAGACCCATGGCCACTGCTCTGAAAAACCTAACTGACTTGATCTCCCAAGATGACCATTTGGAATTTGGCTGAGAGAAAGCTTTTTATTTATCACATATTTGAAGAAGTCCATAGCTATAAACCATAAAGGGGCCTTAAATGCTAGCTGTATAGCCATCCATACATAACCAGTGTGGATGTACAGAAGACTTTAAAGCTTTGATTAAAATGTTAAATATACTTCCATTTAGAAAGAGGTAAGACTTTATCCATGCAGAAAATGTAATTTAAAGTAATACTGATGCAATGTGGGAGCAAGTGAAAATCTTTGAGGGATTTGAGTTCAGCCTGTGAACTGTGTATTTGAACCCTGAAAAGCTCCTGCCTACTGTCACAGTTTGTTAGTCTGCACTGATCTGTTTTAACTGCTTTGTAGTCACTTAAAGATCCTGTGGAGCTTAGGAGTGGCATTAAAATTGCATTCATTTACAGCAAAATGTGTGATCCCTAGTAGCAGTGAGTTTGCTTTCAACAGGGTAAATCAAAATACCCATCGGTTCACATGTAATTAGAAACTTCCAAAGAGACAGTGAGGCTTCTTTGAAACCCCATCATTACACCTTGCTTGTGAGTGCTTTAATGCTAATTTAAGATGGGGATTATTTTGTGTGCCAAGTTAGTAGGTGTAGTGCATGTGTTTAATACATTCTGAACTGCTTTGGGCAGGTTGTTAAATGATTAATAGTGGATTACATGAGTGTGCAAAGGGTGTTGTTTTGTTAATGCAGTTGGCCTAACTGTGTATATATTACACACATGGAATATTTTGTGACTGTATACTTTAAGACTGTTTATGTATGTCGATTGCATAACTGCAATTTCTTTGAAGAATATGTAGATATACTGTAAACAGGGGATGAGTTGCACTTGTCCTTGGAGGGAAGTATACCAAGAGAGAAGAGGAAGGAGCTATTGACAAAACAGGGAAATGAGTGTAAAAAGAAACAATAGAGAAACCTGTTGCAGAGTCTAACCTGTCAGGGTAGTTGTCACACAAAGAAGTCCATTTCAGACCATAAGCAGTATCACTTGTGTATGAGAGCTAACTGCCTACGTAAAAGCTATATAGAAAAGTTGGGAGGGAATAATGAAGTTGACAAACTTTATCCAGGTCTTCGAGGGTGTTGTTTTTAATAACCTTCAAGGAAAGTAAGCTATTAAATAGATAAGAGGAAGAAAATACTAAGAAATGGAAGTGTAAACAATGTACAAAATGTATTAAAAAGTTAATAGAAAAAGTGATCAGCATAGGGATTTCACTGACAGAACGAATAATTTCCCTATTCTGACTGGGAACTGAGGTACTGGGAAAGTTTCTCTTGCAGTTTGTTGGAAGGACGTACTCTCAGATTTTTTTGGGGTGATCTCAAAAATCCGAAAAGATACCTTATCCAAATCTTTAATTAGGGACAGTTTTCTTTGCCTCTTCGAGTCTATGTTGCTTTTGAAAGTGATATAATTGTCAAAGGAAAGTATAAATTTAGTAAAACCACAATAAATTACCAACTTGTTTTAGTAACATCTAAATGTTAGACATATTTTTTTGAGAGGGCAAGCATAAGTCAAGGTTAAACTCTCTAAATCTCCTGCTTTACAAAAAAAAAAAACCATTCTCTATTGACTTTCTAATTCAACAGCCTGTTAGAAGGATTGTAGCTCTATCATATAGGGATCTGCTGAGCCAATGATTAACCACACCACCCCACAGTTGCAAGTATCAACACTGAGTTAAAATAAATGAAACTGCTGAAGAGGAGGAAGAGACTGTGCTGTATTTATGCTTGTTAGAAGAAGGAAATAAGAACTTAAAAAGCTGTAATCTTTCTTCCAATTGTTACTTTCTAAAGACCTTTTCCAGTGGTGAAAAAATGTGTTAAAATAAAGGGAGGACACATCTTTGGATTGAGGGCATCAGATAGGGTGCAGGGCTTTGTTGTTCCAAGCAACCAAACCCAGTGATACTATCTTTATGCCATGTGACTAGTCTCTTGACCTTGCTATGAGGTGAGATTTTCAGGCAAAGATTTAAATTAAGAATAACATGAGAAGGCATTGTGAGAATTTGGGATGGCCTGTGATTTAGTTTGTCTGATAAAAAACAACAACAAAATCTAATTGACGTAAAATTCTTGTGGGTTCCAGAGCTGATGCTAAGCATATTGGGAGAGGAAGAGCTTTATGAAGCTCCATTAACAATTATACATGTTTTCTTGTTCCACAGAAAATGTTTAGCAGAATTTGTAGTATCTGCCTGTTTTCAAGCTTTGGATTTCCTTCAGATGAGAGGTGAAAGTAGTTCCTGTTTTGTTTCTCTACATTGTTTATGCCACATGGAGTCCTGAGCATGGCCTCTTGCATTCCAAGTGTATTACACATTGATGAGCCTGTCTCTGCATCACTTGGTAATAGGACGCCGGTCCTCAGCCATGATACCAGGATGTAGTATTTGAAATGAGGTAGCTTTCAGCAAGGAAGCTAGCTACCTACCTTTGGAAGGTCAGCCAGCTCTCTTAAATTATTGCAATCTTTTGGTGCTTATTAGGGTCTATCTTATGAATCTAAAAGTAGTTGATTACAATAAAGAACACCTGGGAATACAAATGACAGTGTTTGTGTCTTCCAGCCTTCCTCCCCTTCACCTTCCCCGCCCCCCCCCCCAGCATTACTTATTAATGCAAATCAGGAGAGTGAGAACTGGGAAGTTCAGGCTAATTTGCAGATTATTATAAGATTATTTAGACTATACTACTTGCAGTCTTACTTTGCACTAGTCAAACACTGAAAAGAAGGCTTATCTCCAAATTGTGTGAATTTTGAAAGAATGAACACAGTCAGTGCTGACAGCAGTTTGAATTGCCAACACTTTAACAAATATCTGGTGAGAATTTACCAAATATTTTTCTTCTCAGAAGGTTTCCACATTAGCCAAGTATTTGTATTTCTTGGAAAATTTAATCCACACTGCATGACTGACACCAGAACCACAGTTTTGTGTATTCATCATTCAAGCATTCTGCAAAACTTTTTTTTTTTTTTTTGAACATTGTAAGCCTATATTCAATCATTTGGAAAAAAGTTCACTATCTTTCAAATTGAACCAGCCAAAAAGTACCACTCCTTCAGTCAACTGCACTTTGGGAAAACCTGTACTGAATGGTTGAAGTAAAAACAGAAATATTGGAAACGAAGTCCAATATTACAGTCTCACACCTAGGTAGCATTTCCGCTGCCACATTTTTCAAAATAGAGTAAGACACTGTAATTTGAAAGGCAGCCTTGTTCTTTTGTCTTGAAGTAGAACTATGTGGAGTAGTAAGAAGATCCTGTGAGTCATAAAACCAGGAAATTACTTCAGAAGCTACTGTACGCATAGAATAATTTTCCAGTTTGTTTGTAAAAAAATAACATTAACTGTAGTCCAACATTAACTGTAGTGTCTGTTCTGATGAACTTTTAGTAGTCTAAGAAATAGATGTGGTTTAGATAATTTTAGTCATGCAATTTTGGTACAGTAACCATTTTAAAGTGGCTTACAAAAACAATAGAACGGTTTTGGCTAAATGTGGTGGGGTTTAATTGTGAAATACCTATTTTTAAAGTTGTGAATGAATACACATGAGTGTATGATAAAGTTACTGTTGGATGTTTTAGATAGAGAAGAAATAAAAATAGATTGAATATAGAAGTATATGCTGCTTGTTATTAATCATAGTAGTGTGGTTTGATACTACTTCCCATCTCAGAAGGAATAACTTGTCTTCTGCACATAGTACTGTCCAGTTGATATTTTGTATTCCTGAGGAAAGTAAACACAAAATGTTGTAGAAGATCTCAAGGTAAACTTTACATTGTTTTGAAAATGTACCATAGAATGAATTAACATTTTGAGCATTTTAGCTTATATATGAGGCCAAAAATGTATTTCTTTTTCACAAAGGAAATGTATGTGAAGGAGACATGGAATGATTTAACTGGAAATAGTGTGTGGATTGTCCTTTATTGTGATCTGAGGAAAAAAATCCTGAGACTACATACTTAAAGCATGTAGCATAAAGGTAGCTTGAGCACTAAGAAGCTAAATGTCAAGTCTTGCAAGTTGTCATCTTTAGATAAAAACTGTGTGATTCAGGGCTTATCTCTACTTAAATCTGTTTTGCAAGATCTCTCGAGGTGAAAAATTGCTACTAAGATATCTATAGCAACCTATTGTCAACAATTTAATAAAAAAAGTACTAATATTAACAATATTAAAATGATCATGATAATAATAATGAAGACTACTGCAAGTTAAAAGACTACCTCAGTACTCTTTCCACTGAACAACATTACCAGCAGTAAATACTTACAAAATGTTTATGTTAATATCAAACAAACGTCCTTGTAAATATTGTATCAATTGCATGATGAGTGGAAATGCTTTCTAAGCAAGATTATACTCATAAACATAGGAAATATTCAATGCATTCTTGCTTCATTTATTCAGAAAATAAATGCTAAGCTTCATGATGGAGTGTGCCAGCACTGCAAAGGTATCTTGGAGTGGCGGGTAAAATTCAGCAAGTACAAACTGCTATCAAAACCAAAGAAATGGTGAGTTAAAGTACTTTGTGTTAATCACTGGTAGTATAGTTTGTGAGCTTAATGGCAAATACTATAGCTTTGGAAGCACACAAGCACTATCTACTAGTGTATGGCATCTTCAAATATGAAGTCTGTGATGACAGTATGTTAATTTTCTATTAAATTAGTCCTTTATCTTAGCCTTTAAAAAAAAAAAAAAAAGCACAGTGGAAAAGCAACTGCTTCTCTCTTCACTGTTAAGATGTTTGAACTGTGAACCTGTATGTTTCCAAAACTGTCAGCGTATCCTGAATGAAAAGTCACACTTGAACCAATTGTAAGATGATTTTCTAAGGTCTTATTGCAAGTCAGTTTTAGAGGAATCTGCACATCCCTTCACTGTTGTAGTTCACAAAAACTGTATAGTAAAGAAATGAGAGGAAGGCTTCTTTTTGTGTCATACGGAAACTGGTCAGCAGCACTGTTCTCAGCATTACTGAGGCCTCAATTCCCTCAAAATGTTTGCAACACATGTATTTCGTTATTTCTTAATATGTTTCCTCTTTTTATGTGCAACTATAATACTGAATATTAAACGTCACGTTTGCATACAGTTCTGTAATAGGTGAGTTTGAATAAATGCCTAACAGAGACAATAAATACCTTACATTTGCAATGTATATTTTTGTTTCAGTGAACTATTTCACACTTTCATATATAAAAAAAAAAGGTGGAAATCTCACTGGTTCTCAAAATAAACATTCTGGATTCTATGCACAACAAATAAGGGTGGAATTTGACTTTAACTCTTTATCAAATGACTGAGTGTATATTGTTTAAAAGTAATGAGCTGCAACAAATCGTGCTAGTGGATCTGTTCCTTTGGCTCTGCTCTGTCTATCCCCAAAGGAAAAAAAAGCATGTAAATCAAAGGAGCAGTGGAAATAGAAAAAGTGGCATTGTGGGACAGATGCTTGTGACAGAACAATATTTTTTAACAAGTAAATTGGGCTGTAGACCATTTTAGCGCTACAGGGGAAGGCTGCTTTCCCAGCTGACAGCACTGCAATGGCCGATCGGGCTGCTGTTCTGACAGGGCAAGACTATGAAGGTTTTTAATGAGTGAAGCTTCTAGGTGAAGTTAACACAGTTATAGAGAATTACTAAAAATGCAAGTGTATGAAAAAAATTCATTTCACAGGCAAGAGGAGTGGAAGGTTTCTCTGTACCTCAACTTACTTTAATTTTTCTAACATCTTCAAAATTATGATTGTTAGTAAACCACAAGTTATCCCTACTTTACTTTTATTTCAAAAATTTAATTATAACAAATTAAAATATTTGAAAACAAACCAAACAACTACATCCACATTGCATTCATGGTGGCCCTGTTTGGTGTTAAATGGCTCAGAAGAGCTATAGACCTTATTTTCAATGCTAATGGATCTGAACATAGAGAAAGGGAAAAAAAACCACAACGAACAACCTGCTACAAAGATGCTTTGGTGACATCTGTTTTTTTTTTTTTTTCCTGAGGAAGAGGGAAGACTGTAAACATTGGGCAGTTCAGATTTTGGTTTTGGGAGATGTGTCCTACAGCAATTCTTGTGATTTTACAGTTTTTTAAGGAACCAGATATGCACTTCCTCACAATGAAAGCTTAGCAGAACCTAAATGAATACAGAGAAGGGGGTAGTGCTTAAGAATGAGATCTGAGAAAGCAACTAAACATTCTGTTTCAATAGATGCTAGTTAGTGCAGCTCTCCTTATAAGCCATGCAAAAATACTTGGTATTTTTCTTCAGTCTGTTCAGGTCAAGTCTGCAAATCCACTGTTAGAACTGTATGCTAAATCTTTCCTGACAGACTTTTGTGTGCCTGAGGAACCAGGAAAGAGTATCTTTTAGAACAGCTGCGTTACATGGGCTGTACAGTTCCAGGTTCTGTTCACCAGAAGTAAACAACTTAAAAACTGTCAGCTGAATGCTAAATCATAACATTTTAGAAATTACTTAATCTATAGAGTTTTATAATATCCTGAAAAACAATAGCCAAAACCCTTCTATATAATTAAGTTGTTCAGAATGCAGTGCCATGTTGGCTTGTGTTCACAGAAAGCAATGTCCAGCACTGTCTCTGTTTATACTCTTTAGAAGTTCAAGAAGAAAATATTAAGGTGTTTGAATTGGAAAATTTTGTTTGTAAAATACATGCATTTTTTATACCATATTCTTACTTTCTTTTATTGTTAAAAGAATCAGCTGTGTAGCTTTTAAAGTAAAACTACCTACTAAAAATAAATAGATTTCTTTTGTCCCTTTGAATATCAAAAAAACTTGATTTCATGGGTCTTTTGTTCTTGTTTGAAAAAAATTAAAGGAAACAGAAGACAATGATTTTTATAGTGCTGCTTGTTAAAACACTGACAGTTTAGTATGAAACTGCTTATAATATGTTCTTCCTCTTCTGACGAATATGTCTATATTGTCTTTGAATACTACATGTTTACTGTGTCCACAAAATTATTTATTTTTTAATGATTTTTTTTTTCTCCTTACAGTGTAAAGTGCCTCCAGAAAACTGTAAAAGATCCTTACCATATTATTTGTCGACCATGTGCTGGTAGATTAGAGGTCTGTGCTAAATGTGGGAAAGAAGAAGAAATAGTTATTCCGTAAGTAGTTCATATGTTACATAGTTCTAGTACTGCACTGTTTCTTCCTCTTTTAATAAAGCCTGTTTGGAAACTGCTAAGAATCTGATGTGCTTTATGCAATAATGTGAATAATCCTGACAGGAAGCAGTAGGAGTCATTACCCTTATTTTCTTCTGCTGAAACTAGGGCTGAAATGTCCATTGATCTGGGGCTGGGCCAAAAAAAAGTCTTAGTTGGATAAAACACTTTATTTTAGTACCAAAGGGTAAGTTGCATATCTTCCTTAGGAACAAAGTACTTCAAAATGGATTTCAGTATAAGGCACCCCAAAATACACATAAGTGAGTTTATTGTTTGTATTTTGTCTGTTACTAGTGAATGGAAAAAATAAACATGGGCTGATACTGAGCTACTGCAATATATTTTATCAAACTTTTGATTTTTTTATCCTTTTACTGGAGTTTTCTCGTTATTGAGCATCCTGTATTACTTGAACATAGGAAGTTCTATCTCAATGTGGGGAGGAACTTCTTTATTTTGAGGGTAGTAGAGCACTGGAACAGGCTGTCTGGAGAGGTGGTAGAGTTCCCATTTCTGGAGTCATTCAAAAACCACCTGAATGCTGTCCTTAGCAACCTGCTCTAGGTAGACCTGCTCCAGCAGAGGGGTTGATCTCCAGAAGCCCCTTGCAACCCCTATAATTCTGTGATTCTGTATTAATTGACTAGTTTGTGACGGTTGGCCAGCTTACTTACAGTTGCTTACTTGGTCAGACTCTTGATATGCTTTTTTTTGCCCCCTAGACTTTCTCTTTTACTGTCTTTTATACCTTTACTATTTAATATGAAAGTAACTGGGTTATTATGCCTCTCTTCCTCCTCCCTACATCCTGCCCTTTTCCATCCCTGGAAGAATATTCTACCCTACATCCTATTCTTCTTTGAAAGAAAAAACAGTTCAAAACATCATCTTGCTTTTTGCAGGATTGATAAAGAACAAGACAGAACTGAAAGTGTGATTACTAAAAATGACCGAGAAAGCAGTGGATTGGAGGATGAGCTGGATTTTAATGCAAACTTCAGTAGTGCAGAAAGTGATGAAGATTCTGTTGTGCTTGAAGAACAGTTCAGAAGTTTGAATTTTGAAAGGACAGAGGCCTAAAACATTGAGTTTATGTAAGTGATTATATGCAATTAAAAGCAGTTAAGCAATGTTAAACTGTTCTGAACTGTTCTGAAAATCTGTTCTGAAACTTAAACTGTTCTGAGAAGCTGATTTGACATCTGAGGTCCTTGCATATAAATGTTGACACTGTATAATTTGGGGTTTGAATAAATTATTTTTTTGTTTGGTAATAAGAACAGAATTTCTTGTGAAAATATTCAGAAATTGAGTTTTAAAGCATAGTTATTTCTCACATACATGTAATAACTTCCTGTTTCTCTGGAATAAACCCTCTGTTGTTGTTCCAAATTCAGTATTACATGACTGTTTAATGTCACTTGGAAATCTACATGGAAGTCTACAATAAATACAGAGTCTTCTCATAAAAAGAAAGAGCTAAGCCAGCTATAATAATATGCTGAAGAAAGAAGTTGCAAATTCTGTCAATGAATTTCCAAACAGAGTCAAAACAGCAAGTGGTCATTATCCTTATGCCTGCTGTTTCTTTTCTGTGCAAATAGAAGAGGGCCTAAATGCTATCACCAGTACAGTTCTTGAGCAGCTAATACTAATTTACCATATACAAGTATACATTACGAATTTGTGACCTTGTTAGTAACAATGTTTTGAAAAGAAGAAACCTGAAGACTTCTTGGAATTTCTCAATACAGGTCTCTGTCATACTCACTTTTCTTTTGGCTGCAGATCTAATAAAGTTTTCTCAGATATGAAGACATGCAGTATAATGGTGCCTATACAGTTACTCTCTTCCTGATTTTCAGCTCTTTCTAAGGGTGTTTCACTGTGGCGAAATACCAAAACTTTGTCCTATGGGTAGAGATAGCCACCTTGTGGCTGCTGTAGTTGCCCTGAATTTTAAGAAAGAATACAGTTGCTGTATCTTCTGGATATATGCTATATCTTCAGCTATATATCTGGAGTACTAAGACATTCTGCAGTCAATAGCTTCTGACATAAGGGATAACTTTATTATATAGTATTGACAATAACAAGCAACAGGAAAATTCATCTAATCAGTAATGAAATAGTTCTTGCTGTTTTTTCTTAAAGATGCTCATTAATGCACATACAGCCTAAAGAATAAGCTTTTTCTTTTGTCTTTATTTGGATTTATCTTTAACTTATGTGGTGTACATTAACACACCCTTTTTCCTTTTCTAAAATATCTGTAAATTTGTTTCTTAAAAGCTAAACCATACTTTTATCATGATCTCAAAGGTTGGTTTTTCTTTTTTCCTCTTTTTTTTTCATAATTTTTCAGCCTCATGTGGGTCTTTTGCATAGCTAGATTTTTGCTAAGTGTTTTGTGATAACCAGTAGCAATAAACTATCGAAAAATGTTCTGCTGGTCTTCTCTCTTCCAGTGACACATGGTGATACTTGTGACTTTCCACTAAGACAAAGTCCAAAGTTTACTGAGTGTTCTGGTGCTATTCTATTTCCTTCTGGGGTTGCTTATTACATTGTTGTTTCCAGTCAAAAAGGACTAGGATTGATGTCCCAGACAATCTGTCACCTTTCTCCACCCACTTTATAAACACGTTGTGTATAAGATAAACCACTGGTTTAGTGATTAAACATACCTGTTCTTTCACTTATCTGCAACTAATAAAACCCAAGAAATACAGAAGTTTAAAATTTGTAGAAAGGCAATGTTTTGTTTTGAAACAGTGAGTGAAGCTGCAAAGCACTGAAAAGTGTTTGGTGGTGGAAAAAGACATCTAGCGTGTTTAGAAGTGACTGGAAATAGGCCTGAAAGTCATGTCGCATTTACAGGCAAGTCCTCCCAACAGGACAGTGGTGACATCTGACTTAGTGTGACATCACCAGTTGTCCTGCCAGTTGGTGTCAATAATGACAGAGTGAATTTGGAATATCTGCCTCACACGCTGCAGATGACTCTTCTAGGGGCTAGAGGGCAGTTAATAAGTGATTTGGAGTTTGCTTCAGAAAGGGGTCTCTCTGAAGGAGAAACCATGAATGTCATCAAAAGTGAACTTGGCTTTTGAAAGTGACATATGTATGGGAAATGTCCTTTCACATGGAAAAAGTTGGTAGTGGCCTAGCCCTTTGTCCATAAGTGAGAGGAAATCCTGAAATTACAGGAAAGTGCGTCATGGAACTGGCAGGATCTGTATAATGAGAAAATAAGGTGAAGGACTCTTTTTCAAACTGGTGACACAACCCGTCGGTACTGAGGAAGAACAGTGCCACACAAGTAAGCAATGTTTAGCAAACAAAGCACAACTTAGGGAAAACACTCTGAAATTAGCATATTCATGTCATGCAATCAATGCTTTGTTTAGGTGGACAGTTGATACTACATCTGATGAAACTCTTGCTCTGAGTGAGAACAGTGCAGTGATGGGTGGCTGGTGTCTTAGCTCAACCTCTCTGAACACAGGTTTGTTGTAACTACTGTTAAACACTGAACTGCTGGAAATTACTGCTGCAACTACAACCATGTACAATGATGCTTGTAAGCCAGATTGCAGAATTTCTGACTTTGAGTTGGGCATATTTGCTATTTTAGGATTATTTTAGTGAAGACATCTCTAACAGGAATAAAAGAATAAATTTTAGTTTTCTTGTTTAGTTTTTTACTTAGAATATATACGGAATTACAGTAAGATACTTTTTTCTAAGACTTCAGTAGCAGTTCTGAATTTCCAGGTTTGGTTATTTTTTTTTGTGAAGAACTTGCTGAACAGAGGATTATGCCCGAGATCGAAAGTCATTGAAGAGATTTCTCAGAAAATCTCTAGAGTAGCTGCATAATAGGAACAGTCTTTAGAGTTCTTAATTGAGATTTTGGAAAGTTGCTACCTCTTCTTTCACAAAGAATGATGAATTGTGTTTGTAAACTTCAAAAGAGAAGAAATAACAATACCATCATGCCTGCAGGATATTGAGATGCAGTTTAAATGGTCTATCTCTGATGACTGGGAATTTCAGGAATTTAACTGAACCCTGTTGCTCCTGAAGAAGAGAATGATAGATGTTAATAATTAGTCATAGTCATCTGAAGAGTAAAGGTAATGCAGTGATGCTGTTCACACAATTAGATTCCTGCTGATTGTTCTTAGGAGTTACCAGTTCTCATTTGGTATGACTCAACACTGACAGTAATTAATTAGATAATGTACTGTCAGCATGTATAAGACAGGCATGCAAGATGATTCTTACTTCACAAGGGGAAATTCTCATAGATTTGAGCTGTCAGAATTTGTCATTGTTGACTTGTACAGGTTTCCAGAAAACCAAATTCCAGTATATAAGGACAATCCGGGCTCATTGCACTCTGAGTGGAGTCCAGTATGGACATCATAGTGTCTCCTAAAATAATTCCTTAACAGTCTTGTCTGTCAGAGTTCACAGGTATCTGTGAGACACTCTATCATCAAATATTTTGAACTGTCAGCTGGGACAAAAATCATTGCCCAGTGATTTAGTTCTAGTTTTGCATCAGCTGGGCTCTTTTGTTTTTATCTTCACTACTGTTTAATCTGTATTCCTTTAAAGCACTTCCACTGGAGAGAGAGAAATGTTTAAGAGTCAGTATTCAAAACAAGGTACAGTCTTGCAGTCACTCACAGTTTGTCTGCCTGCTTCTTTTCTCCTCTGGCTGAAGATAACACACGCCTGCATACTGAACTTGACAAGCTAAGTTTAACGAACCTCTCTCTGATTCTTGGCTTCCTTCCCTTTTGCCTGCTCTGGGAAAAGGGGGGAAGGGCAAGGGGCTTTGTTGTGTTTTTCTGTTGATTCTACATATTTGTAAATGTTGTGAATAGTGTATTTGTACATACTCATTGCATTTCATTATAGATTGTAGTTCTGCATGTGAATACAGCTTCATTTGCTTCCGGACTGAGTTAGCCTGGTTATTGTCAATGTGGGAGGGGGATATCAGCTCTCCGCTGTAATAATTTATATTTTGGCACTCCAACGCGAGACAATTTCTTGTATGATTTATTTCTGCTCAAATTAGGAAGCAAAATGAAGCTGCTTTGGATCCTGTGGCATACATTCTGTTCTGACTGTAGTGATTTATAAATGGGCTGTTTCTGCTATGATAGATAAAATTGTAAGATGTGGCATATAAACTATTTGGGTAAAGAACAAGCTGCAGAAAGTTGCACTGAGTACTGTTCTGGTTTTATTGGAATAGGGAAGTTATGGCAACCTAACTGCAAATCTGCCAGCAGAAGCATATGAATTTGCTATTCCTATTGCAGAGGGTTATGTGAACAAATGGAATCCTAAATTGATTTTTATGCTGTGCTTGAATCTGGTGTTTGCTGTTATAATCATTTGGCTGCTGGTAGCACTGTATGGAGAGAGACATGGAGCTATTTGTTCCAGTAGCCTGCACAGATGTAAAAGAAAACACAGAAGAGCTCAGAGAGATCTGGAATTAGGTTCGGATTCCAGTTATAGCTTACAGGTAACAAGTGTGGACAAGAGAAGGCTTATGAGAGAGCTGCCAATAGCTTTGGCTCCGAGCCAGTAGCTGCAGGAACTCTGCCAGTAGCTGCAGGAACTGCCAGAACCTGACATAGCTACCATGGTTACACAGGCAGCCGCCATTAATGAGGCACAGTCGTTTCCGCCCTCTGCTGCTAAAATGGAAGCAGCAGTGACTACAGGGTCCTAAAGAGTACCTGCTGTCTCTGCACAGAATCTCTTTGTACCTGCTGACTCTGCTGTGAATATGAAAGCTAAACCAGTGAATTTGGTTACTACTCTCACCAGAAAGGAGCCACGGGAGGAGGTGCAGAGGCTGCAGAAGGTGCAGGAGGAGGTCAGGATCCATCTGTTCAGGGACCCTCTGTTAAGAAAGATCCTTCTGATGACGAAGAGAAGGTTAGCCTTAAAAGTCTGGCAGACTTCTTGAGACCACACATGGATGGCGGAGATGTAGGACAGGCTATGAGCCCCAGTAAATTGGGAGGCTGCTGGAAGTGCCTCTGAACTCCAGGAAATTACACGAAGGCTTGAAGCAGGAGCATGGGGACAGCGAGTTCAAGAAGATGATGATGACAACGATACACAGTCAGCTAATGCACCCAGAGAGGAAATTAGGCACGTGAAGAAAGATTACATCAGAGGAGACACTGAGCCAATCCTGAGTTGGCTAGGGAGGTGTTTTGATATGGGAGCTCCTGCCTTGGTGGTAGGCGACAGCTCAGCTGTGCAGCTTGGAATGATGGCAAAGGACACAGGCATAGACAGGCATCTAGGCAGGTGCCTTGGTAAAGTTTCTCTGTGGGCACGACTCCTACTGGCAGTCCTTATGAGGTACCCCATCAGAGATGATTTACCATGGAACCCTAAACCTTGGAACATGATAGATGAGGGAATCAAGCATCTGAGAGAGTTTGCTGTGAGAGAAGTAATGTATGGAGATCATAATACACTGAATCCTGATGAAATTCCTGTGGGAACAGGCCTTGCCAAAAAGCTCATTAAGCTTGCTCCTCCTAATTATGATACCATTTGGCCAAGCAAAATTGTGGCAAGAAATTATGGTGCAGCACCTCTCACTGTTGGCCATTTCACTGACCAAATGAGGCAATTGGAGGATAGTCTCACACGTGTTTCTTTGGTTTCAGCCACTGAAACTCTGTCTGGAGAGATAAAGAATTGCATGAAAGAACTAAAGGAGGAATTTAAAACCTCCATATCCAACTTGATGAAGGGGGATGATTCTGATTCCTCTTCCTCCAGATGGATACAAGTTTCAGCTGTCAGGAACAGACGTCCTCCAAGAAGGCCATTCCAGAACAGGTCAAACCAAAACAGACAACAGAGGCAATCACGTGGCAGTATCTGGATAACCCTGCGTGATCAGTTTGGTGAGAACATGAACAGATGGGATGGTCAACCAACTTCCGATCTTTTCAGGAGGTTGCGGGAGCTGCAGAGGGGCAGATCCCGAGGTAGCAATACCAGGAGGGTAGCTGTCGCTTCCTCAGTTTCCCAGAACAACTCTAATAGTTCCAACAGTGATTCTAACTCTGGCACTGGATGTTGTGTCAGCTGTACACGTGGAAGTAATCCCCACAATTAGGGGTGCCCTGCCTTCCGCCAGGGGGAGGTAAGGGATAATGGAGATAACAGAATCTATTGGGATGTGTACATCCAGTGGCCTGGCATTTCAAAATTTCAGAAGTACAGGGCCTTGGTTGACACAGGAGCTCAGTGCACCATAATACCATCAAATTATCAAGGAGGAGAATCTATAACTATTCAGGGAGTCACTGGTGGATCTCAAGAGTTAAGATAGAGGTTAATGTAAGTTTAACTGGGAAACAGTGGAAGAAACATTCTATTGTAAGGGGACCTAATGCACCTTGTATTTTGGGAATTGATTTTCTGAGAGAAGGGCGTTTCAAAGGCCGTAAGGGTTACAAATGGGCTTTTGGAATAGCAACTGTAGAAACTGATGGAGGAAAATTGAAGTTGTCTATTAGACCTGAGCTTTCAGATGAATCTGCAGTTGTGGGACAACATGAGATAGAGGATGTAAAGCTGCCGGTTGCTTCTCAAACTGTGCATTACAGACAATACAGAACCAACCATGACTCTTTGTTGCCCTGTCTACCTGGACTTCAGCAAGGCCTTTGACACTGTCCCCCACAGCAAACTCTTGGCCAAACTGGAAGCTTGTGGCTTGGACAGCAGCACTCTGCGCTGGGTTAGGAACTGGCTGGAGGGCCGAGCCCAGAGAGTGGTGGTGAATGGTGCCACATCCAGCTGGCAGCCTGTCACTAGTGGTGTCCCCCAGGGATCAGTGCTGGGCCCCATCCTGTTCAATATCTTTCTTGATGATCTGGATGAGGGGATTGAGTCCATCATCAGTAAATTTGCAGATGACACCAAGCTGGGAGCAGGTGTTGATCTGTTAGAAGGTAGAAGGGCTCTGCAGAGGGACCTTGGCAGGCTGGACAGATGGGTAGAGTCCAACATGATGGCATTCAACAAGTCCAAGTGCCGGGTGCTCCACTTCGGCCACAACAACCCCATGCAGAGCTACAGGCTGGGGTTGGAGTGGCTGGAGAGCAGCCAGGTGGAAAGGGACCTGGGGGTACTGGTTGACAGGCGCCTGAACATGAGCCAGCAGTGAGCCCAGGTGGCTAAGAGAGCCAATGGCATCCTGGCCTGCATCAGGCACAGTTTGGCCAGCAGGAGCAGGGAGGTCATTGTACCCCTGTACACAGCACTGGTTAGGCCACACCTTGAGTACTGAGTCCAGTTCTGGGCCCCTCAATTTAAGAAGGACATTGAGATACTTGAACATGTCCAGAGAAGGGCAACGAGGCTGGTGAGAGGCCTCCAACACAAGCCCTATGAGGAGAGGCTGAGGGAGCTGGGACTGTTTAGCCTGGAGAAGAGAAGGCTCAGGGGAGACCTCATTGCTGTCTACAACTACCTGAAGGGACATTGTAGCCAGGAGGGGTTTGGTCTCTTCTCCCACGCAACCAGCACCAGAACAAGAGGACACAGTCTCAAGCTGCGCCAGGGGAGGTTTAGGCTGGAGGTGAGGAGAAAGTTCTTCACAGAGAGAGTGGTTGGCCATTGGAATGTGCTGCCCATGGAGGTGGTGGAGTCACCATCCCTGGAGGTGTTCAAGAGGGGATTGGACATGGCACTTGGTGCCATGGTTTAGATAGGCATGAGGTGTAGGGTGACAGGTTGGACTCGATGATCCTTGAAGTCTCTTCCAACCTTCTTGATTCTTGATTCTAAACAGCTCCATGTCTCTCTCCATACAGTGCTACCAGCAGCCAAATGATTATAACAGCAAACACCAGATTCAAGCACAGCATAAAAATCAATTTAGGATTCCATTTGTTCACATAACCCTCTGCAATAGGAATAGCAAATTCATATGCTTCTGCTGGCAGATTTGCAGTTAGGTTGCCATAACTTCCCTATTCCAATAAAACCAGAACAGTACTCAGTGCAACTTTCTGCAGCTTGTTCTTTACCCAAATAGTTTATATGCCACATCTTACAATTTTATCTATCATAGCAGAAACAGCCCATTTATAAATCACTACAGTCAGAACAGAATGTATGCCACAGGATCCAAAGCAGCTTCATTTTGCTTCCTAATTTGAGCAGAAATAAATCATACAAGAAATTGTCTCGCGTTGGAGTGCCAAAATATAAATTATTACAGCGGAGAGCTGATATCCCCCTCCCACATTGACAATAACCAGGCTAACTCAGTCCGGAAGCAAATGAAGCTGTATTCACATGCAGAACTACAATCTATAATGAAATGCAATGAGTATGTACAAATACACTATTCACAACATTTACAAATATGTAGAATCAACAGAAAAACACAACAAAGCCCCTTGCCCTTCCCCCCTTTTCCCAGAGCAGGCAAAAGGGAAGGAAGCCAAGAATCAGAGAGAGGTTCGTTAAACTTAGCTTGTCAAGTTCAGTATGCAGGCGTGTGTTATCTTCAGCCAGAGGAGAAAAGAAGCAGGCAGACAAACTGTGAGTGACTGCAAGACTGTACCTTGTTTTGAATACTGACTCTTAAACATTTCTCTCTCTCCAGTGGAAGTGCTTTAAAGGAATACAGATTAAACAGTAGTGAAGATAAAAACAAAAGAGCCCAGCTGATGCAAAACTAGAACTAAATCACTGGGCAATGATTTTTGTCCCAGCTGACAGTTCAAAATATTTGATGATAGAGTGTCTCACAGATACCTGTGAACTCTGACAGACAAGACTGTTAAGGAATTATTTTAGGAGACACTATGATGTCCATACTGGACTCCACTCAGAGTGCAATGAGCCCGGATTGTCCTTATATACTGGAATTTGGTTTTCTGGAAACCTGTACAAGTCAACAATGACAAATTCTGACAGCTCAAATCTATGAGAATTTCCCCTTGTGAAGTAAGAATCATCTTGCATGCCTGTCTTATACATGCTGACAGTACATTATCTAATTAATTACTGTCAGTGTTGAGTCATACCAAATGAGAACTGGTAACTCCTAAGAACAATCAGCAGGAATCTAATTGTGTGAACAGCATCACTGCATTACCTTTACTCTTCAGATGACTATGACTAATTATTAACATCTATCATTCTCTTCTTCAGGAGCAACAGGGTTCAGTTAAATTCCTGAAATTCCCAGTCATCAGAGATAGACCATTTAAACTGCATCTCAATATCCTGCAGGCATGATGGTATTGTTATTTCTTCTCTTTTGAAGTTTACAAACACAAATTCATCATTCTTTGTGAAAGAAGAGGTAGCAACTTTCCAAAATCTCAATTAAGAACTCTAAAGACTGTTCCTATTATGCAGCTACTCTAGAGATTTTCTGAGAAATCTCTTCAATGACTTTCGATCTCGGGCATAATCCTCTGTTCAGCAAGTTCTTCACAAAAAAAATAACCAAACCTGGAAATTCAGAACTGCTACTGAAGTCTTAGAAAAAAGTATCTTACTGTAATTCCGTATATATTCTAAGTAAAAAACTAAACAAGAAAACTAAAATTTATTCTTTTATTCCTGTTAGAGATGTCTTCACTAAAATAATCCTAAAATAGCAAATATGCCCAACTCAAAGTCAGAAATTCTGCAATCTGGCTTACAAGCATCATTGTACATGGTTGTAGTTGCAGCAGTAATTTCCAGCAGTTCAGTGTTTAACAGTAGTTACAACAGATCCTCATCATCATCTTGAGCTCGCTGTCCCTATACTCCTACTGCAAGCCTTCATGCAATTTCCTGGAGTTCAGAGGCACTTCCAGCAGCCTCCTAATTTACTGGGGCCCATATCCTGTCCTACATCTCCATCATCCATGCGTGGTCTCAAGAAGTCTGCCAGACTTGTAAGGCTAACCTTCTCTTCCTCATTAGAAGGATCTTTCTTAACAGAGGGACCCTGAACAGAAGAATCCTGACCTCCTCCTGCAACTTCTGCAGCCTGTGCGCCTCCTCCCGTGGCTCCTTTGTGCTTTCTGGTGAGAGTAGTAATCGAATTCACTGGTTTAGCTTTCATATGCACAGCAGTGTCAGCAGGAGGAGAGAGATTCTATGCAGAGTCAGCAGGTACTCTTTGGGACCCTGCAGCTGCTGCTGCTTCCATTTTGGCAGCGAGGGAGGAAGAGACTGTGCCTCATTAATGGCGCCTGCCATGGCTGTTATCTGAGATCCTGGCAAAGTTCCCAGAGCTACTGGCAGAGTTCCTGCAGCGTCTGCTACTGGCTCAGAGCCAAGGCTATCGGCAGCTTTCTCACAAGCCTTCTCTTCCGGGCACTTAATTGTGATCTCCTGGACACTGTAATCAGAATCATAATCTAACTCTGAATCTCTCTGAGCTTTTCTATGTTTCCTTTTATGTCTTCTCAAGCTGCTAGAGCAAATAGCCCCATGTCTTTCTCGATATATTGCTACCACTAGCCATATGATTAATAAAACAAACACCAGATTCAAGCTTAGCATAAAAATCAATTTAGGGTTCCGTTGGTTCACATAATCCTCTGCAAGAGGAACAGCAAACTTAAATGCTTCTGCTGGCAGATTTGTAGAGTTACCGTAACTCCCTATTCCAAGAAAACCAGAACAGTACTCAACAACTTTTACAACTTGTTCTTACTCCAAAGAAATAGCTTATATGCCACATATCTCATAATCTCATCTATTATGGCGGAAATGGCCCATTTATAAATCATCACACTGATAACAGAGTAAACAAGATGCCAAAGGCTCCAAAACAGCTTCATTTTGCTTCCTAATCTGAGCAGAAATAAATCATACAAGCAATTGCCTTGCGTTGGAGCGTCAAATAAGGAACTGTAACAGCGTGAGAGCTGAAATCTACGTCCCACACCAACAATAACCAGGCTAGCTCAGTCTGGAAGCAAATGAAAGCTGTATTTACAAGCAAAACTACAATCTATGATGAAATGCAATGAATATGTACAAATACACACTATTCGCAACATTTACAAATATGTACAATCAACAGAAAAGCACAACCAAGCCCCCTTTGCTTCCCCCAAGCCGTTTTCCCCAAGGGGACTTCCCCCTCATCCAGAAGGACTCCCCCTCAGGCTCCCCTGGCAGAAGGCAGAGAATCAAGAAGCAGAGAGGCTGTTAGACTTAGCTTGTCTAGGTCAGTGTGTTATCTTCAGCCGGAAAAGATGAAACAGCAGACAGAAGCCCAGCAAGCAAGGTGAGAACTAGACTGCCCAACTCCCCAACCTTGTTTTGAGTAGAGGTTCTTAAACATTTCTCTCTCTCCAATGGAAGCATTTAGAATAATCATTATTTTGCTTTGTTACACCCAATAGTGATTTATTTACATTCTTTCACTTTCTCTGCTCGAACTTTGTGAAGAACATTTAAAAAGACAGTCTTAAAACCATCACAAACACTTGTTGAGTTCATTTAATATTATGTGCAACTTAAGGAAATTTTATAATGGACAGTAACTATTCTGTGATATATTTGTCCTGCTAAGGCCTACATGGAAATTACCTAAAAAGAATTCTATTCCTGGAACTGATGTTAGACCTTAACAGTGTGAAAATACAGAGTTAATACCACTTTATCTCTGTAATTTGATGGACTTTGTAATGAGGTTTTTTGTTGTTTGGTTTTGGTTTTCTTATTTTCATATTAAAGCTATGTTTGCCATTAGTTATACTGTTGAGTGTAGCTCTGTTCTGCACAAAGCAGGTGCTTTATCGACAAGATCACTGAGTCATTTCATTCTGCAACTTGGAAGGCTGTGTTCCTTCCTAAAGGTAAGTCATTTACTGTTCTTGAATAAAGTATATCGGTGGTTAAATATATCTTCCCTAACATCAAGATAGTCTATTGGGCTTCATGTTTGATTTGTATTGAATGAGAGTTGGGCAAGGGGTTGTGTTTATATTTATTGGGCTGCTTTTCTACTCCGTTAGAGAGAATGGCCCCAAATCTGTGTGGCAGTTGCTGTTCCCGAGTATACTGCATGAGTCATCTAAGAAAGATGCATGAGGTCTACAGATACAGGAGAAACAAAGTCAGCAACAGACTAGCAATAGACCCTAAAATTCTTACATCCTGTGCTTGTGCCTTACCCATTTGATTTTGCTGCCCACTGTGTTATTTCCATACACGATGTACAACTGGAAGTGTGGTGAGTACAGCTGCCCTGACAACCAAAGGGCTGAGGCTTGCTTGAAGACAACACCAGCTTGGAGTCTCACAGTTATTAACTGATGCTTCTGGGTCCAAAAGCTCCCACCCTGCTTTTGTGTGGTTGTGAGGGTTCAGCCCTCCAAATAATTAGAACAGACCACAGAGTTCTAGTAAATAGAGTCCTGCTACGGAGACATTTTGAGTTGGTCTCCATGCAGTGAGCAGCCTGGCAGTTGGATCATCTCCCCTTAAAATGGGGTGTTGTCTGAGGAGTCCTCACCCCTGCTTTTTGAAGAGCGTATGTATTTTGGGTACCCTGAGTGGAAGATTTTCCCTTTTTGAATGTACGAGTGCACTTTTTAGTTTATCTCTCTCTAGAAAGCTTAACTGGTTGTGCAGAGATGTATTCCTGACTGATATTCAAACCTGTATTTAATTGTGTCAGAAAGAGTGCTCCCGGGTGGCTGTTGCTGTTTTGTGGGTGCCTCCATGACAGGGAGGCATAACATTGCATAGATTAAAAATGAAAAATGTTTTCCTCATTTTTACACTTCATAAATATGGAACAAATAAAAGGCTCCTGAAAAAACTCTTTTGTTCTAAAATCGGCACATCTGACAATGGTGAGTGGCTGAGCAAAGAAGCAAGCCTTTCTGGTGATGCTTTTGCTGATGTCCTCACGTTTCTCTCTTGAAATCAACTCCCTTACAACACCGGGTGTCACTACAGCAAAGTGAAAGAGTTCACTTGGTAGCTGGCTCACACTACGTCATGGTAATGGCTTGGAAAAACCATCATCGTTTTCAAGGTTTCCAGGCTGAGTTTCTCGAAGGTGTTTTACTTTTATATCCTGAAGTTGGCTGGCCAGCTTTTATCTCTCTGCCCTTCTAGCAAGCTGCTTAGGAGAGGAAGCTGGGATCAAAGGAGGACACCTGAGCTGTGAATGCTGCTTTTAATTTGGAGTGTGCTTACAGGGAAAACTAAAAAAGTCGTCCTTGTGATTTAACTCCAGCTGGTAAGTAATCCTCACTCAGATGTTCATGCACTCCTACCTGGTGGAATATAGAAGATAAATGGAAGTGCAAAAATGAGAAAAAATCATGGGTTAAGATAAAGACACTTTAATAGATAAAGACACTTTAATAGATAAAGCAAAAGATATCCGTGCAAGCAAATCAAAACAACTTCACTACCTCCCATCAGCAGGGAGGTCTTCAGCCATCTCCAGGAAAACAGAGCTACATCACTTGTAACAGTTACTAGTCACTGTAAACATCACCCCTTCCTTCTTCCTGTAGTTTCATATGCTGAGCATAATGTCATATGGTATGGACTATCTCTTTGGTGAGTTGAAGTCAGCTATGTCCCCTTCCCCACTTCTTGAGCACTTCCATCCTACTCCCTGGTGGAGGGGTGCAAGTAACAGAAAAGGCCTTGACTATGTGTAAGCACTGTTCAGCAATAATGAAAATACTCTATGGGGTATTCCTCTATGAAATTCAGGTCTACTGTCTCAGCTGTTTCTCCTCTCAGCCTCCTTCATACCCCTATCTGAAACATGAGCATGCTGTCAACACTACTTTGGTCACAGACACCAAGCTTGACACCAGTCAGGCTGCTTTGGAGAAAATCAAGTCCATCCCAACTGGAGACAGTCTACTTATGTACAGAGTGTGCTTTCTGAATTGCTCAATGTTACATCAATCTCAAATCTCAGTGCCAAAAATGTATAAATGCTTGTAAAATTAATACAGACCTTTATAGGAACAGACTGAACAAATTTGTAAGAAACGTTATGAGCATGCACATGGGGATCCATATGAATCAATCTGACGAGATCTTTGCCTCTCATTACAAATGAGTTGCTGTATTCAGTAAGGAGTAAAATGCATGATAAGCAGCTCGGGGGTTTTGTTTTGTTTTTGGTTTTTTTTTTTAAAGAAAGATATGAACTTATATTTAAAAATACAACAAATCAATATCTTCTTCATTTGTTAGGTGTTTGAAGACTCTGGAAAAAATACCTGTTAGGTGCTCTATATTTTAGATTTGAATATTAGAATTAAAGAATTATATTTGAGTTTGTGTAGAGTAGGTGGTTTGTCTTTTTCTCCTTTGGAGGTTCCTGGATTACTTCAACTCATGGATATGTGTGATCCGGAAGAATTCAAATATGAGGGTGATCATGAGCAGAACAAAACAGAATCATAAATGCTTAGGAACAGAAATACGGAAACTCTTGACTGCTCCTGAAAACAGAGCCCCTTTCTTATTCCTTTCACAATGTATTCTGTACTCTGCTTGGTGATCTCTGACAGTCATATGCATAAGAGCATTCAGATCCACACCAGCATGTTGCTTTAGGTAATATTAGAGGTCTGTATAGTTAGTACCGCATAAGATTTTTATTCTGGAAGTACTGAAGGGTTTTCTGAGAATTCCAGAATTCTTCGTTTATCTTGGCTCAAACCCAAACTGTCTAAAAATCAATGAGAGTTTCGCTACTAAACCTGAACGTTGCTGGAGCTGGCATTTTTACGTTTGTAATGTGATTTTGACTATGAAGCCTTAAGCAGTTGTAGATGCTTAGAAAAAAGGTTGCTTCTGCCAACATACCATGAGAATATGAAGCCTCACTATAAAGTGATGTAGAGAAGATATAGCAAGCAAAAAGTTTGGGTTTTTTTTCACAACTCAGATCATGAATCACTTACTTGATTGTAGTAAATGTGGTGTCTAGATGTTCAGCTGTGAAGAATTCCTCCTTTCCCTATTGAAAATCATATGTGTCAAAATCAAATATCTGGTTACATCAGTAACTGATGATGTCACCATGTTCATACCATGAATTATGATGCAAGTATTTATAATTACAGAATAAATCAAATCCATTACATGAAAATGCATGTGAAAGTTTCAGCTTTCACAATGCATTTCTGATTTAGTGCTATAATTAATTTGTACAAAAAATTGTAAATAAAATTATTAGTATTAAAATTGTGTACAATTAGTATTTATTATCACAGAATAAATCTGATGGTGTCTTATCAGATATTCTAAGCAGGCATATTTCTAGTGCCTTTTTAAATGGACAAGGCAGTGCATAGGTCTTTATTAAATGTTGAAAGCAGTTTTATTTCAAGGAATATTTGAATTTGATCTGTAGTACTTCTTGTGTTTCAAATTGCACTGCAGTAAAAGGCACAGGTCATCACATAAGAAAGCCCTATATGAAACAAAACGTTTTTACCTTAAGTACATTAAGATGGAGCAAGTCATGTTTTGTAGACAGATGTTACATAATTTTATAAGAATTAGTTGTAACATAGGAAAATAATTTCTCCTTGCGAGCTCTTTCTGGTTTACATAAAACAATATGTAACAAGAGGACTTCTGCTTATGAAATAGCAGACATCTGTATTGATAGGTTGCTGAATTTTTATCTAAGGGAAGTTATTATCTCTCTACAGACCTTGCACAGTTTTACTGAACCAGGGCCAACCCAGAGTGCAATATAGTTTCAACGGGGCATGCCAGTGTCAAGAAATAAATTGTACTTTCCCTTTCTATTTCTAGTTTAGAAGTAGCCATGGTGACTGCAAAAGCTTGACTTCTGCACAAACTCTGAGATTGTTAACTCTCACAGCTTTATTCCTTCCTTAACTACCCAAAAATAATTACTCTGCCAAAATAACTCTACTGCTTTATAATGTGATACTAATAGCAGTGCTTCTTACAAGTCATTCTCACTTCAAACTGCTGTCGTTTTATCATGCAGAGTACGATAAACGAGTAATTTATCAGATTATCTCTAATCTCATGTCTACTTGGCAGTTCTCTTGGCAAACTGGAAAAAAAACTGATCAAACATGTCCAAAGGACATTCTTCACATGAAGATAAGACTTTCAAAAGCACTTACATGACTGAGGACCCTGGAATGTGCCATCTTCTTGACACATGAAGTTAACTAGTGTGTCCATTCTAGCTGTCCAGATCACTCCTGAAGCACTGGGTCAGCTGATGCTTAGCAGGTTTGAACCCAGCCAGTGTCATCAGGATCATCTGTGTGTTGGGAAGGTCAGGAGAGAGGTGAATCCCATGGGAAGGCAGGATGGCGATAGTTGGGAGGAGAAGGAGCCCCTTATCCCCTAGGCTTGTCAAGCCATAGTACTGCCGCCTTCACCAGTCACCCCCAGCAGCCTTCACCCAGCAAGGGGCACCATATCACTTCATTTGGAGATGCATACTGGGTTTTCCTGTCCAGTGAGGACCTAACAATGCATTATGAACATGGGTGTGGACTGTGCATGCCCACTCAATGAAAGATCACACACTGATCTTCACATTTTTTTCCTCATTGTAAAAGTATCAAGATTGGTACATCTCCTCTGCTGATGACTTTTGTAACCTTTAATATATAAGTCCATAAATGATCCTTACAATAAGGGGATATATGCTAGTGAAATGCTCTGTTTACAGGAAATGCACTCACATACATCACTTTATGCAGCTCTGTCAGATAAGCAGCTTTCCTACCTGGTTAGCTGGACTAGGATCATTATGATGGCTGAGGTCAGTTGATGGGAAAGTATCTTCTTTCCCTCCATGTCCACCCCTCCTCCCCCCATATTTCTATGAATTGCACACCTCTTGGAAGTGTAAAGGACTTTTGCATAAAATTTCTTTTATACTCAACACCAAAGGTACTCCTATTTTTCCAGTTACAACTGGTAAATCTGAAAATCTTTCTTATCTTAAAAAGACTTCTCAGAAAGAAGAAACTGAATTACCAAGATAGCCATAACACCATTTTTGAAAATATTTTTGCAGAAACCTCCAGGCATTTAACAATCTTAATTATACATGTATTCTGAAAAATCAGAAAAAAACCAAAACCTTGAGAACAAGGTCAGAACAGAGGTCCCATAGTGATTTTTTTGTATATCTATATAACAGCTTTCTTTGAGCAATATCAGTACAGACTTTTTTTTAAAAAAGAAAAAAATATATACTTCATTAAGCAAAGTCTCAGAGAAGGAGAGAGTTTGCATTTTAGTATCTACTGAACTGTGACAGCAAAATGGAAACTGAGACTGTGTCTTGCTGTTATCCAGATTTTATTTTAAAATGGAAGCAGTTCACCTCCATAGGGCTGTGCCTGGGTTGCCACCAGAGGTGGATGAAGTGCTATGTTACTGCATTTTGATGGAGGATGAGAAATAGAAGAAGGATGATAGCTAGAAGATCTTTTCCTGAAGGAATGGTAAATCCCACAAAATGCTTGCACAGTTACAGGCACCATCTGTACTGTTGACAAAAACTGTATTTTGCTGCTCTAAGTAATAAGAGCACAATAAATTGTGCTTCCATCATTGTTGGTCCATGTAAATTGAATGTTATAGAGATGGAAGAAATAAGGGTGGAAAGGTCAGTGTTGTTTTGGGGGCCCAACGAGCCTTTGGGTTTCAGCAGGGATAAAGAAGATGACAACTATACCCTTTTCCCCCATGTGTGTTGTGAATACAGTGCAGATTTTAAGGGGTAGGCTGGTGGGCAGCCACATAGACCAACTCATTCTCTCTTTTCTTTCATTGAAGAAGTCTTGAACCTGGCCATCCTAGCCTCAGAGACAAAACCAGCCAAGACTGTGAACGTAAGTTTGACTGATATATTTGGTTAACAACTGGGGTTTTTTTTGTTTTTTTTTTTTTTTGCTAGTGGATTGCCTTGTCACTGAACGTAAATAAAAGCATGTTGGAGGTTCTGAAGTTTGCTTGGTCCTATAATGGCAATCCACAGACACCTAATAATAACAGTTGCAACACCACCAAAATACAAATTGCACAGCAGGTAGTTAACTGCTAGATCAGCCCCACTGTTTATGTCCTCATAACCTGAGATAAATATTACTACAGGGAATATCTGAGTAACAAGCTTTCCTCCCACAAATAATGTATTTTACCATTTGTTTTAGCTGTCCTTACATGCTTATTTTCTAGTATTATGCATGCTAATATTGAAATCTCTTTCCAGTGGTGCACAGTAATAAGACAAGAAACAATGGATACAAACTTGAACATAGAAGGTTTCACCTCAACATGAGAAGAAACTTCTTTACAGTGAGGATGATGGAGCACTGGAACAGGCTGCCCAGAGATTGTGGAGTCTCCCTCTCCAGTAACTTTCAAAACCTACCTAGATGCAATCCTGTGTGGACTCCCCTAGGTGATCCTACTTTTGGCAGGGCGGTTGGACTCGATCTCTGGAGGTCCCTTCCAACCTCTAACATTCTGCGATTCTGTGAAATCCTTCACAGAAGTAAGAGTATAAACACCGCCACGATTACCACAGCTAGATCGTTAGTACAATTTAAGTTTGCAGTTGTCTTTCACAAATGTTGTCAGAAGTGGTAGCAATCAGCCCAGTTGCTCTAACCACAGCTTTTTCTGAATGTGAAGGCTACTACAGTTCAGACCTGTACATAAAAACCTGTATTTATTAGGACAAAGTTTTTTCTGACTGTGCTTCTTTGTGGTTTAAGGATTAACAGGGGGGCAGGCAGACCCTAGGGTAGATGTAGGACCCCAGGTGGGATCCCCGGGTCATGTTCTTCCCTCCCTTTTCCCACCCATCCTCTACTTAAGGGGACAGGGAAGGTCCCACAAGCTCTCCTTCCTTTTCACCTTGCTGCCTGGCAGGGACCTGTGGTAGTTTTAGGCTGTGCCTAGAAAATTTTCACAGAATCACAGAATCAACCATGTTGGAAAAGACCTCAGAGATCATCAGGTCCAACCTATTACCTAACACCTAACACCTCATGACAACTAAACCATGGCTCCAAGTGCCACATCCAATCGGTTTTTTTCAACACCTCCAGGGGCGGTGACTCCACCACCTCCCTGGGCAGCCCATTCCACTGGCCAATCACTCTTTCTGTGAAGAACTTTCTCCTCACCTCAAGCCTAAACTTCCCCTGGCACAGCTCGAGACTGTGTCAGGGGAAGACAGTCTCGACAGTACTGTGTCTTGTTCTGTCACTGGTTGCCTGGGAGAGAAGACCAAACCCCACCTGTCTATAACCTCCCTTCAGGTAGTTGCTCCCTTCAGAGAGCAATAAGGTCTTCCCTGAGCCTCTTCTTCTCCGGGCTAAACAACTCCAGCTCCCTCAACCTCTCCTCATAGGGCTTGTACTTGAGACTTCTCACCAGGCTTGTTGCCCTTCTCTGGACATGTTCAAGTGTCTCAATGCCCTTCTTAAATTGAGGAGCCCAGAAGTGAACACAGAACTCAAGGTGTGGCCTAACCAGTGCTGAGTACAGGGGCAGAATGACTTCCCTGTTCCTGCTGGCCACACTATTCCTGATACAGGCCAGGATGCCATTGGCCTTCTTGGCCACCTGGCCACACTGCTGGCTTATGTTTAGCCTACTATCAACCAGTACCCCGAGGTCCCTTTCTGCCTGGCTGCTCTCCAGCCACTCTGACCCTAGCCTGTAGTGCTGCATGGGGTTGTTGTGGCCAAAGTGCAGAACCTGGCACTTGGACTCATTAAATGCCATGGTGTTGGACTCTGTCCATCTGTCCAGCCTGTTAAGGTCCCTCTGCAGAGCCTTCCTACATTCTAACAGATTAACACCTGCTCCCAACTTGCTGTCGTCTGCAAACTTACTAATGGTGGACTCTATCTCCTCATCCAGATCATTAATAAGGATATTAAACAGGGTTGGGCCCAACACTGATCCCTGGGGATTTCCACAGATCTTGAACAGAAAGTGATAGAATGTAAATAAATTACCATTGGATGTAAAAAGGAAAATAATGATAAGGTCTAAAAAATCCCATTAGTCCAATTACTAACATAAAGTTAGATGTGTACACTAACTTTTTCTCTTGTCGCCTTCCTTTGCTCTGGCAGATACTAGCTGTTGCCTCACTGGCTTTGTTGACCTTGAATGTTTTCTTGTTGTGGTTAAGTACTAACAGCCAACTCTCTGCTTTTCTCCTTTCTTCTCTTGTCCCATGTACAGGGGGGAGGGTGTGGAAGAGGAGAAAGTTGTTGGTAATGCCTGGTTTTGTCCAGGGGGGTTCTTGTGCTGTTTATAAATTGTATATATATGTAAATATTGTATATTTTGTATATGTTCATTGCACTCCATGTTTCAGATTGTAGTTTTGTGTGTAAATACATCTTCATTTGCTTTCAGCTGAGCTGGTCTGGCAATTTTATGTTGGAGGGAATTTCAACCCACCACATGACCCGTTCCATGGCTGCTGGAACCGTTGGTGTGGTCAAGCCTGCTTCCACATGTTTCGGGCCTACATCCACATATGGTGGGGGAATCCACTGCCATCCATGACTGGGTTTTTTATGTATCTGTACATATTCCTTCCCTCCATCTCTCTGTACATTCCTTTTCCCTTAACACCTTTTATTATTTGTTAAAATGGGTTTGCTGGAGAGCACTGAGGGCTTTTTCTGGGAATTTCTCCCCCCCACACGTGTGGACTACACTCTGCAGTCAAGAAGGATTCCTTGAGAAACAGAGACACTAGGAGGACTACCCACAACTGGAACCAAGGTTGTGAGTATGTTTGGAACCTGCCTGAGTCTCCGCGGATTACCTTCTTTTGTTGGTAATATACTGTTCTTGGGCTATATAATTTTCCAAATACCGATCTTCAATCATTTGTACCCATTCCTGTAATCTGGAAATATTGTGCAACCGAGCAACAAAGCTGTAAATATTTTACAAATTTGTATATAGGTTATGTGGGTGGCAGGATTTCTAAATTAATAAAATTAATTATATTTTGTCTATTTCCCACATGCATCCATTTATCCACAACACAGGTAGCTGAATAAAGATGTTTTACAGTTGTATGTTCAGCAATAAAGCAGAAAAAGTAACCCTCTTTTGTGTTAAAATGAAGAAGAGTAATGTCAGAAATGTCAAGCTGACAAATTATGTGTATTCAATGTGTCATATTAATTTCTAGGAAATTAATATCATCTAACCAATTGATGTATCACTTCAAACCCTGCAAAAAGTGTGAAGCACAGATTTATTTTGTAGGCAAATTTAGCTGAGATAATAATAGGAAAATGGTTTCCCAGAAAGCTCTTGGTGAAAGACAAATGCATTTTCCAGTTTGAGTTTAGGTAGTGATTATGCTTAATATTCTGCATAGCTGTTCCCATTTCTCATGCTTTTCATGGAAAACTGGAGTTATTTTATAAGAAAAATGAACAAAGAAAAAGTAGTTCTCCGGAAAGAAGAGTGTGTTCCTCTTTCCTTCCAGGAACAGAAAACTTCACAGTGAAGTGTTCTAAGGTAGCATTCTTTTGGAGTTACATTTACTGTTCCAGCTTTTAAAAGGGGCTCAGACATAGCTAACACGAACAGCACACATTTTCCATATAAGATCATCAGAGCATAGACCCTGGACTTCAAGCACAAAAAGCTCTGCCTTATTTAGAGGGCTTGTAGGTGGGACCTTATAGGAGCCATCTCCAAAGGGCAAAGGACCCCAGCAGAGCTGCCTAGCCTTTAAGGACAGCATTCTCCGAGTCCAGAAAAGGTCCATCATCAGGAAAACAAGGAGACATATCAGGTTGCCATCTTGGTTGCACAGCTGCAACATGAAAAAGTAGTGTACAGGACAAGATGCAAAGGAGGAATCAAGGAATGGTGCTCAGGCATGTGGGGGCAGTGTTAAGAATGAAAAACTCAGCTGCAGATGAGGTTTGCAAGGAATGTCAAGGACAAGGAGAGCTACTGCTACATTAGTCACAAAAGGCTGACCCAGGAATATGTGAGCATGCTGAAGGACTGGATGGGTAATTAAGTGACAGTAGACAGAGATAAGGCAGGTCCTCATCACATTCTTTGTCATCACTAGTAAGGTTTGCCAGGCTTCTGCACGTAGTTACAGGACTTAAGGGGGAGTGGAGCTACTACCTGGTGAAGTCACAGAGTCACAAAATCACAGAATCACAGAATGATAGGGCTTGAAAGGGAGCTCTGGAGATCATCTAGTCCAGCTCCTCTGCCAGAGCAGGTTCACTTAGAGCAGGTTGCACAGGAAAGGATCCAGGTGAGTTTTGAATGACTCCAGAGGTGAAGACTCCCCCATCTTTCTGGGTAGCCTATTCTAGTGCTCTACAAGCCTCATAGCAAGTTCCTCTTCATGTTTAGATGGAACTACCTATGTTCAAATTTGTGCCTGTTACCTCGTGCCGTTTCACTGTTCAATACTGAAAAAGGACTGACCCCATCCTCCTGACACCCACCTTTTAAGTATTTATAAACATTGATAACATTCCTCTCTCAATCTTCTCTAGGCTAAAAAGCACCAAGTCTCTCAGCCTTTCTTCATAAGACAGATGTTTTTGTCCCATAATCATCTTCATAGCCCTTTGCTGTGCCTTCTCAAGCAGCTCTCTGTCTTTCTTGAACTGGGGAGCCCAGAATTTGACACAGTTCTCCAGATGCAACCTCATCAGGGCAGAATACAAGGGGAAGAGAGCCTCCCTTGACCTGCTTGCACAATCAAGTGCTCTTTGGATCACTCAGGAGCAGTCAGCTCATACACGTGCCTGGGACCTGTCAGGCTGCACCCCAACACACTGTGGGAAGTGGCTGATGTCCTTGTGCCGCCATTCACCATCAGCTCTCAGAAGTTGAGCAGATCAGGGAGGTTGAGCAGATCAGGGAGGTCCTCAACAACTGGACCTTCAAAAAAGGGCAAAAGCCAGCAGGTAAGTTGGCATCCTGTCAGTCCCAAGTAAAACCAAGGAGCAAGTCTTCCTAGAGACCAACCCTGGGCACAGTAGGGAGAAGACAGTGATGGGAAGCACTTGGCAAGGATTTACCAGGGTTTATCATGGCAGACTCACCTGATGGCCTTTTGTGACAAAATTGTGGGGACAAGACGAGAACAGCAAATGGCACCTACCTGTGCTCTAGCCAGGCTTTTGGCATGGCCTTTTCCAGTACTGTTGTAACTGGGCTGTGACATTTCAGTCTGAGAGGGAAGATGGGTTGGTGGGTGAGGATCTGGTTGGGTGTTGAGTTCACAAGGTGATGGTAACGTGGGAACATTGGTAACTCCTTCTTAGGGGATTATTTAGATATGCTCTTGTGAGAAGTCTTTATTTAAACCTTCCTAGTTAATCTCAGTTTTATTTCAGCCATCATTGCCATGGAGATACACACTGCTGGTCAAAAAAATGTCTTTATATCCTCTCTGCTTCTATGTTTGTTTATTATGTTAGCAATTGTAACTATTTGTCCTTCTGGCTGCCAAACAAATAAAAGGAGGATCTGGTCACATGTCTTCAGCCTCTGAATAAAGTAAAAGAGATGGAAAGCCCATCACATATCTGCAGCTCTAGCACTGTGCTTCCAGGGGCAGCAGCTTCTGACAAACTCAGTGAAGTGTCTGAAGACATGATCTAAAAGTATGCCCTTTTTGTGGGCAAAAGCCTTTTATGTTTTCATCTAGCCTTTGTGCTTTAGTAAACACCAAACTTAGGAAAAAAATGTGAAATATTTTTACCTCCAGCACATAGAATTCATTTACTTAATTAGGTTTTAAGAAAATATGTATTGCCTACAGACAAACACTAAGACTAAATCCATCATACACATATGCAGTGCTGAGCTGCTGCTGTTTTTTTTACAATTCAGAAAACTAATTTTTGACCACAGGACCAGAACTGATGAAAGCTCCTCTATTTTACTGTAGCCTCTCAAGTGATAACAGTATATGGAATCCATCATTAGAGAGACTGAGGCCAAAAATCCCTTTCCTACTCTACTCTATGCTTCCTTTAGGGAGTAATGCATGCTGTTAAAAGAACATTAAGAGAATTACAGAGGCTTTGTATCCTGATACTGTGTTTTGGAAGCATTCATATCTCCGTTACTGATCTCATTATAAAAATTACAGCAAATAAAAAAATGTGAATTTTGATAGAAATGTTTAAATTTGGAGACTTGTAGACAGCAAGATGTATAACAGGACACCTAACTAGAGTTTTAGTGTTGCATAAATAGAAAAACAGAGATAAAGAAATTATAATTGATTGTTAACTGGAATCAGTCTTATTTCAAACCTATTGGTACATGAAAAGAAAGTATTATGATTTTATTTCAGCCATAAACTAGAGACCTTCCTCATCTTGTATGAGATGTCCATGACTACATTTAGGCCAGAAGTCAGAAGAAAATCTTTTCTGTTAGAGAAATGATCATCTGGAGTGGCTGCCACCTCATGAGAGTCAGGACAGAAATGCTACCTAGCTTTAAGATGGAAATCAATGTTGCATGGATATATAGTTCTTCACGAGGCAGTATCAGATAGCTGATCTCAGTGACTGAGGAGGTCTTTCCTACTGCTTTATTACCATAAATATAATAAATCTTCAAATTATTATAGAATTCAGTCTGAGATGACATTAATTGTAGACATATTAGGAAGCAGCTTACTGTTTCCAGTTTAAAATAATACAAAGCTACCGTGAGGTGTAACAGGCAATGGGAAATATCTGCCCTTAAGCCCTTACCTGAGCTTTTTCACTGACTGTGCAGTATGACAAGGTTCCTGCCTTTATGAGTTGATTCCTTTGTCTATTCCTTAATAATGACATGAATTGTACTTCAAATGTAGTGCAATAACTGAAATGTGCATTGGAGGCAGCAATGATTGAAAGGATCAACTTTAACATATTAAGTCCTACTGCTTTACATAGTTAAGCAAATATGCCTAAGCCAGCCTTGGAAAACACATAGCAGAGTCAGCTTGGCTTTTCAATATAATTCAGTACATTAACAGCTCAAAAAACAGTGGTTTAGAAGAGCTTGCTTCATATGGGTTTTGATGTGAGAAGCCTTTTATTTGGTGAAATATATTTTGTATATAAAATGTCACATTTTGTGCCTCCTTTGCAGCAAGCATTCTGCAGCTCTTCAGCCTACAAGCCTCAGTTTGCTGTCACTAAAGAAATTTGGAGGTTCTGTATCTGTCTTTCTTCAAGTCATGTTCTTTGACTGAAGCAAACAATACTATTAAAAATGTGAAGAAAAGAAGGGTAAGCCGGCATCAAATGCTTTTCTTGCCTTATAGTACCTCTCCTGGATTGTATTTGTTGCTGCAGGACAAAGATTCTCAGTAAAACTGAGAACTGACACATTTACACTGTGCAGAAGTAAATTAGGCATTCCACTGAAGTAAACACAAATTTACAAATATACTTACTTCTGCCATGAAATGCTTACTCTTTTGTCAGAGGCTGGTGGTTGGAACATACGAGCCAATAAGAGCTTCTCATAACTCCCAAGACTAGATGGAAGATCACCTAGCTCTTTTCCTATTCAATAGAAAGGCTCTTCTGCTTTTACTGCTATTTAATTCTTTTGTATGCAGGTTGTGCTGTGAGGGCTGCTGAAATACCTGCATAATGTAAGAGTGTTTAGGGTTCATAACATGGCAGGATGCTTCTTTTGGTACTTTCTGCTGAATTTCTGAGGATACAATGAATGATCATTCTATAGAATATTCAATGTGTACCACCCTACCAGCAGCACTAATGTGATGGTTTGAAACTGTCTTTTTAAGTTTTCTTCTCAAAGTTCAAGCAGAGAAAGCGAAAGAGTGTAAATAAGTCATTATTGGGTGTAAGAAAGCAAAATACTGATTGTTCTAAACACTTCCATTGGATAGATAGAAATGTTTGAGAACTACTACTCAAAACAGAGTTTGGGCAGTCAGGGCTTCCTTGCTGGGCTGTCTGGCTGCTGCTGCTTCTTCCCTTCTGGCTGGAGATAACACAGTGACCTTGGTGAGCTAAGTTAACAGCTTTTCTGCTTCTATCTCTCTGCCTTCTGCCAGGGGGGGCTGGGGGGAAGGCTCTGTCATGGTGAGGGTGATTAGGGATGGAGGATGACGGTTATTAATTATGAAATATGAATTATGAAAATTACTATTTATTAATTATTATAATTATGAATATTCGATTAATTACCATATATATATATTGATTTGGATGCACGGTTGTAACAATATAGTCCATAACTGGTTCAGTATTTACAATTATACCCAATTATAATATTTACAGATTAGTTTCTAATGAAGTGACCGAAAGGTGCAGTTCCGCTGCTTGTCCACTAGATAGAGACTCGACAAGACGCTTGCGGCTTGCAACTATGTACAGAGATATTTATAATGTTATCACGAGGCAAGTTAAACTGGAAATATCACACGACTACACACAGGCGCTTTGAATAGAACGTTACTGAATGTTGTACACATGGAAAGATACATTCTGTCTTTCTTTGTAACGAGGCAAATCGCTGGCTTACACTGGCTCGTTGCTTATCTGCCCAGGCTGCTCCCATTCGGGCGGCAACTTTCTTCCTCCCACCTCTGCAGGTGGGGGCAAGGCTTGCTTTCTCCTCCCATGGTCTGCAGGGAGGGGCGGCTTGCTTTCCTTTCTGCTGATCGGCGGTCTCCCTTAGCGGGGTTGGAGCGGCTCCCTGGACGGTCAGCCAGCAGGGCCAGTCCGGAGGAGCAGTTCTCTGCACAGTGGGGCGGGGTTCTCGGGGGTCGGCCCTCGCTATCAAGGTGGTGGTTCCCAGTAGGTGGGTTTCGGTGGGGGGTGCTTCCCCCTCGGCTCGGCTCGAAGTGAACTGACTCTGCTGAATATCAGTGACTGCTTTCCATTAAGGTTACAATGCTGCAGTCTTTGCCTTTGGCTTCAATGGAGAGGCCATCTTTCCCTCAGGGAAATCCCGGGTGCTTTGCCCTGGCATGGGGCTGTGGAACGGCGACAGTAGGCGGCTCCTTTTCCCTCCTGCGAAAGGCGGGGGCTACGCCAGGTGCGCCAGATGCTTATTTGGCTGCTTATGGCTACTTAATTAGCTTGTAGCAGATCTGGACTGCCTTGCTTGGGCTTGGTCCTTACCCTTTTGGGTTTGAGCTTACCCTCTCCGGGGGCTTTTCCTCAGTCCTTTTGACTGGGTTTATGACACCGGTTTGGCAAAGGGATCATCCTTAGTGGGTTCCTCGAGTGGCTCAGTGGGCTGGCTTCTGTATGCAGAGGCTTCCAGTATGCTTGCATGTGAGAAGACTTACAGCTTACGCAGCGCCAGCTTACATAGCGAGTGAAGGCAAAAGGAGAGAGCAAAGTAGTAAACAAATGGAGTAGTACTTATAGATTTCCTCGAGGCTGGATCTGGCCAATGGGCGCACTTGTCAACAACCTGCTTCAACCTATAGAAAAGGTGAAGCTAGAATTATGCCCTTAGATGGAAAAAGCATAAGCATGCCATGCGATGGGTGCATGCACTTGTTTACCCCTTAAGGAGAGAGGTTGGCGACTGGGCTTTTGTCCTCCTCTCCTGAAAGGAGGGTGGAAGGGGAGACTTACCAGAACATGTTAGGACAAGTTTGCTGTGTCTGGGGGCATAATTCTGGGCATGTGATGCCTTCACTAAAGGCCCCTTGGGAAGTCCCCTCAGGGGAAGCAAAGGGAGCTTGGTTGTACTTTTTTGTTTATTGTATATATTTGTAAATGTTGTGAATTGTGTATATTTGTACATATTCATTGCATTTCATCATGAGATTATAGCCCCTGGTTATAGAACTTCCAGCGGGAAATAAGGCATATAGTTCACATGTGAAAGAGATGAAAGGCTTACTCTCCTTTCCCTTCCTTCTTGTTCTTGTTATTGAAACTCCAGATTCCTAATCAGATTGTTGTAATTAAGGCCTTGAAATGGGTTAGGGAGCAGACATATGATCTGAAGCCAGATATGGATGTGACAGAAATTGCCGTAGCTTTTGAGCCCAAGGGAACAGTGACTGCAAGAGAACAATTTATTAGCTGAAAGAACTAGCTGAAAGGCAACTAACTGTGCAGGCCACTTCATTAAAAGGCACAGGGTGACCTCACTTTAGTCTCCCTACACAGTCCTTGAAATCTCTTGCTGAGGTAAAACTAAACTTTCAAATTCTTAAGTAGAAATCTCATAAACCCTTCAACAAAGTATGGCAGGAATCACAGGGCTAGTATAGTATGCTACTTCATATCCTTCACATTGAAACCATCTCTCTGTGACTTTTAATATGTCAGTTTTTAGTCTGTTAAGCAGAAAGCTATTAAAAGTCTTTTTTTTTGGAGGTAAAAGCAAGTACCTATTGGGGTTTGGTTAGGGACAACAAAAAGAATTGCTGCTAAGTCAAACACATAATTTCAGAAGTTTAAATCATAAAATATGAAAAAAACAGGCCTAAAAGCCCTAACTAGAGTTACATGGGCAAGCTTAGATATATCTCCTGTTGAAATGAGATATTTTGTTAGCAGACACATTTTCACGGTGAACATATTTAACGCTTTATCAGTCTTAAAAGCCTCAATACTATATTTAATCTGTTGCATTTGAGCATGATTTAAAGGAATGAGTTATGAACAGAGTGGGTGGGCTGCATGTGGGAAGTGGAAGAATATTTGGCGCTGAGGAGTTAACAAATACTGGTGGGTGTTGCTATTTTTGTTTAAGGCACGTGAACTGAGGTTGCTGTTAGTGTTAATACAACCTTCAACTAATCAGTTGCTTAATTGTTAGCCATTACAGGTTATTAGAAAAGATATCTGCTCAATTTCAAAACACTTGCCTAGAAGTTGCTTAATTAAGTTGCCTGGAAAGTGAAGTAAAGTCATCTTTTCTGGTTAACTCCTCCACGTTACCAAGTTGTTTCACAATGTAAGCATTCTTCATGAATCCTCTCCCTGGAGAAATACATGGGTCCCCATCAGTAATAAAAGAGAGGTTTAATATACACATCTTTTATTTCTACTCTCTTTTGCTGCCAAAAGCACAGACAAGTGTAACCCCTGTTTCTGTTTTGTGTTAAAAAACATCCTCACTTGACCACTTCTTTTGTGGTTTGCCTGTGGCAATGTAGCCTGACTTCTTCAGTTCAAATCTGACTGTTTAGCTGTACAGTGGATGATGCAAATTAGGCTGTCTGGACAGCGCAACCTTCATTATAAGTCACTGCTTTTTAAAAATGAGTTTTGCAGTTAGAGAGTTAAGATGAAATCAGGAGGTCTAACAATCATTTCAAACCCACTACCCATTATTTCAGTTCAGCCATCTCCAGCATGCTTCAAGATACCCAAAGGTACATAGAACCTAACTTTTGCAACAGCACAACAAACTCTGAGGTCAGAATCTAGGGAGGATCACCACTCACATTAAATGATCAGTAGGGATAGTTGAGAGGTTCATGGAAACTCTTTAGACAGAAACTTGCTTAGATATTTTACATTTATGCACAATTTCTCTGGTGTTACATACCATATTTGGCATCACTGGAGGGTGATAATTCCTGTTTAAAGTGCTTTAGGGTTTTCTAGCGACTTGGAAAATTGCAGACGTATCTAACTTCTTTATTTTCTTGGTGTTCCCTGGCACACTGGCTATGCTGTGCAAATGCCTCTGAAACATACTGTATTGCCTGGTAAACTAGAATTTAATGCATATCTCTTGATTCCAGACCACCAGTTACAGTGGTAGTAGATGATTGAGGTTGTCCCTGGATACTCACAATCCACTTCTCCATGGTGATGATGGGCCTCCTTCTCATGAATCATTGCTGCAATACTGGAGTCCTGTTGTGAGACAGTTTCAAAATTGATTCAGGTTTATACTTGAATTTGTTTACCCAGAGCCTCTCTTCACTGAAGAGCAATACACATACATGACTGTTATTCTAGTAGCCTTGGAAGTCTCCTTGTAAGATAATTAGTTGCTGTAAGAAGAGATATAAGCTCTTTTTCTCACTCTCCCACTTTTAAGCTGGTAACATTTTATCTAAACATCTTGAAAAACAGTTAAAAAGCAAAAAGCAGAGTGAAGCATTTTCTCTAACACCCATTTTGAGATAAAAACTAGAAAATAGTGGTGGTACCATAGGAGCTACAGAACTTCATTTGGGAATCTATGGGAGGTGCTTTTCTTCTCCAGTCCAGCAGGTCTTTCTGCCAGCATCTCCTTTGGGATCTATCGGGTAGGGGCACAATCAAAAATAGGGTGGCTGCAAAGTCACAGGAGAAGTCCTCTTTCTCAAATTAGACAACCAGAGCAGAAACAATACTTTTCGCTGGTACTTGCCTGTTATTCTATGCACCATTTCTCTTACATTGCTAAAGGAGTAGGATAAAACTTCACTTCCTCTAGATGACAAAGCATTGAAGCATTTACTGAGAATTTCTTGTAGGTGCCTTGGCTGTTTTTCTGCAACTTGCTTTGTGGAGGGTGGTTGATTTGCATCAACTAGCTCTCTTTTCCAAAGGCTTGCTGCTTGCCTTTTTTTATTTTCCTTTTTTTTTTCTTTGCTTTTTTTTCTTTTCCTGTTGTATCTAATAAAAAAAATTCAAAAAATACAGCAGTTTAACACTTAATGTGTGTGAATGAGTGTGACTTTACCAGGGAACAAGATTCTTAAAAGAAACAAGCCACTTGCCAGTTCTGTCTTTCTGTCAGAGTGTACTATTTAAAGCATCGTACTTGCATATCAAAAGGGCCTGTGAGTCACGACAGTACTTTTGAATCACAAAAACAGTCTCACTTTTGCCATGGATGAAAAAATAGGTTAGCTGTGAATGCTAGCAGGCAGCAGATAATGAGATACATATGTGTGTGTGGGTAGATGTCCGACTCCGTAAACTTCAACACTCCCAAGCAGAAGTCTGCTACTTAATAGTTGCAGCTGACATGGGGGACAATTGTAAATATGGATAACACCTGATCTAAACACAGGTAGGCCCATTCAGAAATGTCCACTTGTTGAAGGGACATGAGATAACACTTAAAAGGATGATCACACTTCCTGCCTTTGCACACAGGCTATTCAGGTTAAGAAAGCTGAGGACTGGAAAAGAATAACTCAGTATCCTGGCTGGTGAAACATCCTGGAAGTGGGGAAAGGTCCTGGAGATCAGAGAGCTGAATGGAGATGAGTGCCAGAGGATGTCCAGTCTCCTTAGCCAGTAACACCCAAGACAGGTAACGGCCAACAGTGGCACAGCAGTAGCCTGTCTGACTTCCTGTGCAACCAGATCAGCAGTCACCTCTCTGCTGGGGATGAAGATTGGGAGCTTAGAAGCCTAATGCTGGAGGAAGTGAAAGGGGAAGTGCATGAAGAAAACCCTGTTGGCTTTTAAACACATTGCACTACCCAGATACTCGATGGGTTGTCATTCCATCTGTCTCATTGTGATGGCTTGACAGGTGGCTTCATAGATTTTTTTAACTGATACTGGAAGCATTTCAGATCTGACATTCACTGTTGTGCACCAGCTGATGTACAGAGATGTTTTGGAGTGGAGATCTCATAAGTAGTGAAAGAAGTGATGAAAGAAACCCACAGAAAGCAATCACTCCAGTGTTTTGTATTTTATTTTCTGATTTTTTTTTTTTTGTGGTTTATGTTCTGTTTTCAAAACAGTGAAAATTCAGAATTTTTTTTCATATTGAATGTTTAGTAAATCTATTTTATCAGATAGAACACAAGATAGAATACTATACACAGTATGCTGTTGACCACCTCATCACATGTTATGAGAAAGCAGATGGATTTCTAGGCACACTAACAAAGTACATTATGGTGTGTTTCTAGAATTGTGTAGATACCTCTGCTTGGCTCTACAGCCATTTGGAAGAAAATGCAAAATTATCAATAGGGACATTTGAAAAAACATGGAAGTAGGGAGAGTAGTAAATAATAGAGTGTTCAGTTCTGTGAACAGCTTAATTGCCTTGTTTCAAACAAATAGTATGTATTTCAACACAAAACAAATATAAGGTGTATGCTTACGAATAAAGAATGTAGAGTGTATTTCTTCAGCAGCTTGTTGTGCTATAGGATTGGCTATAATCAATAATCAAGCTAATATAACTTCTCTGTGCAGAAGCACAAGCAAACTGGCAAATACGATGGTTTTAGATGTATAAATAGGGATGTTACATAACCTATGCATTTGGGATTAGCTTGACTGTTTCTGACATATCGTTTCCAATTTTCATGTCCATGGAAGACACTGAAAATAGACAGAATCTAGAAATCAGCCATAAAGAATAATTAAAGCTGGCAAAAGATGCTGTGCTTGGAAAGATAAAAATCACAACTTATTTTGCTTGTCAAAGTGAGACTGAAGAGATCAGCTTGCTCTTGACAAAAGCACAGCATTCATAAGAGGATTTCTGCTCAAAAAAGTATTTGGTAATCCAAGGAAAACTAATTAAAATTATAAATAATGTGCCTATCTCCTTTTCACCTTCTTCCCCCCACAGCCAGGGAAGAGAATTATCAATAAAAATAATTTGACATGTCTTATGTAAAAGTCATAATGTATTTTCCATTGCTAGCAATTTATGCATCAAGATCATCGTAGAGAGATACCCAAACATGCATAACCTGAGGTTTTGACAATAGTGTTTATTGCACAGATGATCAGAATACAGATAACAATTGGTGAAGGGAGTGGTCATGGAACACTCCACAGTTTAACAAATGGCTTCAGTTTAAAATCTGAAATAAAAAGAAACTCTCTTCGTATCACTATTTGAAAAAATTAGAAGTACGTTAAAAAAAAAAACACCAAATCCAAAACAAACAAACAAAAAAGAAAAACCAAAACAAAAAGAAAACCCAACCAACCAACCTGGAAATCTGCACTATCCTTAGGCATAACAAGGACAAGATGGTCATTAGGAGCAGACAACATGGTTTTGCTAAGGGGAAGTTATGTTTGACCAACCTGATAGCCTTTTACGAGCAGTGGATGTGATTTATCTTGGTTTCAGTAAAGTTTTTGACGCTGTTTCCAACAGCATCCTTGCCGCTGAACTGAGGAAGTGTGGTCTGGATGATCAGGTAGTGAGGTGGATTGAGAACTGGTTGAAGGAAAGAAGTCAGAGAGTTTGTGGTCAATAGGATGGAATCTAGTTGGAGGCCTGCATCTAGTGGAGTCCCTCAGGTTTCAGTACTAGGACCAGTACTACTCAATACACTTATCAATGACCTGGATGAGGGAATACAGAGCACTGTCAGCAAGTTTGCTGATGACACAAAACTGGGTGGAGTGGCTGAGACACCAGAGGGTTGTGCTGCCATTCAGTGGGGCTTGGACAGGCTTGAGAGTTGGACAGGGAGAAATTTAATGAAATTCAACAAGGCCAAGTGTAGAGTCTTGCACCTGGGAAAGAACAGCCCCAGATATCAGTATAGATTGGAGACTGACCTGTTGGAGAGCAGTGAAGGGGAAAAGGACCTGAGGGTCCTAGTGGATGGAAGGTTGACCATGAGCCAGCAATGTGCTTTTGTGGCAAGAAGGCCAATGCCATTCTGGGGTGTATTAGAAGGGGTGTGACCAGTAGGTCGAGAGAGGTTCTCCTCCCTCTCTACTCTGCCCTGGTGAGGCCACATTTGGAATATTGTGCCCACTTCTGGGGCCCTCAGTTCAAGAAGGACAGGGAACTGCTTGAAAGAGTCCAGTGCAGAGCCACAAAAATTATTAAGGGAGTGGCACATCTTTCTCACAAGGAGAGACTGAGGAAGCTTGGAGGACACTAAGGGGTGACCTCATTAATGTTTAAAAATATGTAAAGGGTGAATGCTCTTCTCAGTGATGCCTAATGACAGGACAATGGACAATGAGTGGAAGTTGAAGCATAGGAAGCTCCATGGAAACATGAGGAAAAATATTTTCACTGTGAGGGTCATGGAACACTGGAACAGACTTCCCAGGGGGTTGTGGAGTCTCCCTGTCTGGAGATATTCAAAACCTTCCTGGATGTATTCCTGTGTGATCTGGTAAAGGTGATCCTGCTCTGGCTAGGGGTGTTGGACTAGATGATCTTTCTGTAATTCTGTGATTCAAGCTTCAAGGATGTCTGGGGACAACATTGTACAAACCATAGCAACCCCCAAATACTGCAAGATGAGAAACACATCTGAAAATTAATCTGAAGCTGATTGCACTCGTAAGCAGCAGAAAGACTGCAGCATAAGTGGAATCACATAAAAACAGAACTGAAAAAGAGCTGTTAGTTAGAATACTAGTTAATAAACTGAGAAGAAGAAATGAAGAATGACAAGCATGATGAAACCAATACTCCTGGGCAACACTTAGCTGAAAAGAATAACCAATTCAATGACTAATATGTGGCCTCTGCAATGTCACCATGTCATGCTGTTCTGCTTTGTGGCAGCACATTCTCTGTGTGTATGCCTACATAATGTTCCAGTCAGTATGGTTTCTTCACAACCTTTTCAGTGCATTTCCAGCAGGACAATTTTGCCTTTACATTGGTTTTGGAAGAAGCCCTGTGATGCTTTTGTGATTTCTGTCAAGATTTCCTTCTGGAAGTGTTAACAACAGCATGGGTTGTACGACTATGTTTTCCAGATATCAGCTAGAGATTCAATACAAATATCACACTATAAAATTGGGAATGTTGTTAGCTTTGAAAGTAAAGAGACTGGTGTCTTCAACTGCAGATAGATACATAGAACCACAGAATGGGCTTTTTTGACCTTTAAAGATCATCTAGTCAAAACCCCCTGACACAGACTGGGACATCTTACTCTAGATCAGGTTACCCTAAGCCACCTCAATCTGACCTTAGATACTCCTATAGATGTATCATCCACAGATTCTCTAGCGTATCCTCACTCTTACAGTAAAAAATGCCTTTCTTGTGTCCAATTTCAATACACCCTCCTTCAGTTTAAAACTTGTCCTATCACTTAAGGCCCTGTGTCGTGGTGATTAGGTATGGAGGATGATGGTTATTAATTATTAATTATGAAAAGTTAATTATGAAAATTATTATTTATTAATTATTAAAATTATGAATAACGATTAATCACCTTATATATATTGATTTGAATGCACGGTTGTAAAAATATAGTCCATAACTGGTTCAGTATATACATTTGGTCCAATTAGAATATTTACAGAATCCATATCTAATTAAGGGAATGACAGGTACAGTTCCACTGCTTGTCCTCTAGATGGAGACTTGACAAGACGCTGGCGGCTGTAACTATGTACAGAGATAGTTATAATGTTATCACGAGGCAAATTAATCTGGAATATCATGAGGCTACGCGTGGGTGCTTTGAATAGACCCTTACTGAATGTTGCACACATGGAAAGATACATTATGTCTGTCTTTGTAGCGAGGCAAGTTGCTGGGTTACGCTGGCTACTCACTGCTTGTCTGTCTGGGGCTGGTCCCATGCAGGTGGCGACTTTCTTTCTCCTCCCGCCTCTGTGGGTGGGGGCAAGGCTTTCTTTCTCCTCCCATGGCTGCGGAGGGACGAGGCTTTCCTCTGATCGGCGGTTTCCCTTAGCAGGGTTGGAGTGGCTCCCTGAACGCAGGCTTGGCCCAGCAGGACCAGTCTGGAGGAGTGGTCTTATGCGACGACGTGATGGTTCCCGGTGAGTGGGGTCAGCAGCCTCTGAACCCGGAGATGGGTTTCGGGGCAGGGGTGTGGTGAAGCAGCGCTTCCCCCTTGGCTCAGGGTGAGCTGACTATGCCTAATCTCTGGGTGACTTCTTTCCATTAAGGTTACAATGCAGTCCTTGATGTGATCTCAGTGGAGAGGATATTTTTTCTCTCTCTTTCTCTCAGGAAATCCTGGGTGCTTTGCCCTGATGACGCAGGGCTGTGGAGCGGCAACAGTAGGCGACTCCTTTTCTCTCCCGCAGATGGCGGGGGTCATGCAGAATGTGTTTCTGCTTATGGCTGCTTATGATTGCAGCAGATCTGGAGTGCCAGGCTTGGGGCTAGTCCCTCCCTGTCTGGGCTAGAGCTTACCCTCGGGGCTTTTCGTCAGTCCTCTCGACTGGTCTTACGACACCGGCTTCCTGTAGCTTGGGCGAAGCGATCATCCTTTGCTGGTTCCTCGAGCAGCTCGGGGAGATGGCTTCTTTCCGTATCACAGAGGCTTCTAGTATGCTTGCATGTGGGAATGAGAAGACTTAGGGGCTGCGAGCTTCCATAGCTTGGCCAAAGCGAGAGAAAGCAAAAGGAGAGAGCAAGCTGGTAAACAAATGTAGAATACTTATAGATTTCTCAAGGCTGGATCTGGGCAATGGGCACACTTGTCAACAACCTGCTTTAACCTATAGACACGGTGAGGCTAGAATCATGCCTTTAGATGGAAAGAGCATGAGCATGCCAGGCAATGGGTGCATGTAATTGTTTACCCCTTAGGAAACAGGTTGGGACCTGTGCCTTTGTCCTTCTCTCCTGAAAAGAGGGTGGAAAAGGGGGGGCCTTACCAGAACATGTTAGGACAAGTTTGCTGGTATTTGGGGCATAATTCTGGGCATATGGTGCCTTCACCACGCCCTGGTAAGAGTCTTTGACTTTCTTCTATGAAATAAATGTATAAAATTATTGTCGAACGCGAGGGAGATGAGCGGTAATCAATATGATTTGCTGGTGAACGCGAGGAAAGACGAGCAGTAATCAATATGATTGATAAGCAAGCTTCAACTTTATTGTTCAAATACACAGCTTATATAACATCTTCAGCTAAATATGCACAAATGTCATTATTCTATTGGTGCAACTCAGGTAAATATGCACGTGTCATCATTCGATAGGTTTTTGATTAAAAGCTACATTATAATATCCAGCCCAATTGCGGTTAAGTCTACGTGCCATTTCACAAGCTTCTATCTAACTCGTTCTTTGTTTGTTTCATCCTGTAAGCTAACAACACAGCTGCAAGCACAGCCACAAGGGCATGGTGACCTTGCCGTATCAGCATAAAAGCTATCTACAAACGGTAAGCAACAGAATGGAATACGGCCTGCACATTTTGCTCAAATAGTTGTTCCACAGAACCATGTCCCTGGGATTCAAGCCATTCTCCGACATAAAATATACATACAAGAAAGAATATATATTGAAAGACCACAATAAAGCCTACACTAGAGTCTCCTCTAGGCAGAGCAATTCTCCCACTTTCATTCTTTCTTCATAGTAGAGCTGTTTCTGTCCTTTGATGATGTTTGTGGCCCTCCTCTGGATGTGCTTGAACATGTCCATGTCTTTCTTGCACTGATTTAATTTTTCAACATTCAGTACCCCCAAATTCTTCTCTGAAGGGTTGTTTTCAATTCCCTTATCATCCACTTCTCAATGCACTCATCATCCAGCCTTTAGTGATGAAGGTAATTGCCCCAATATAAATGCAGAACCTTGCACTTAGTTTTGTTGCACTTCACAAGGTTCATACTGGATGACATCTTTTCCCTCTGGCATATCAACTACACCACTGAGCTTGGTGTCCTCTGCAAACCTGTTGAGGATGCACTCAACCCCGCTGTTCATGCCATTAATAAAGATATTCAGCAGTACTGGTCCCACCAGTGACCTCTGAGTGAAGCCACTTGGTATTGATCTTCATTTGGACATTGAGACCCTGATTGCAACTCTAGGTAGTCATTCAGCCGAGTTCCTTAACCATATAATATTCCATCCATCAAATGTATTATTTCTCTGTTTTCCTGACAAGGATGTTGTATGGGACTGTGTCCCTAACAGCTTAATGATCCCGTCTTATTTATTGATGTCATTCAAAGGGATACAAGTTTTATTTGATTCTATCTGCTCTGTTTCTGTCAACCAATCATGGAAATAAATTCATTGCCAATTCCAGAGCCAATTCCAGGATAATCCATAAACCTATGTACCTGTGAATAAATAAATTAGTGAATTCTGTTTAAACATATAACTAATATCATTGTAATTCAGTCAGTAAGTGCTTTTTTTTTTAAAAAAAGGAAACTTAATTAAAATAAGACTTGCAAGACTTCTTTTTTTTTTTTTTTCTTTTTAACGGTTTATGAGGATGCCATGATTAGAAATCAACTGATCTCATTCTATTACGTGTGTTGCATTCACTATAAACATAGTTTTCTCAGTGAAAAGACTCAGGTGACTACACCAAATCCCAATTTAATTTGTTTCCTATAAACTTTTGTTAAAAACAGCAGACGCTCCAGTTCTGCTCTGTTCTGATCTCTTAACACGATCAGAGCTAAAGTCTAGCAAATGCACTGATTCATCCTGTGTGTTTTCTGGAAACCGAAAACAAGTTTGCCAAGAAAATCTTGGAAGTTTCACCCATTCATGCTTGTACTTCTAGTGAGAGATAAGTTTAACTGATATTTATGTAGTATGTCCTGGATTAAGAATTTTGGGTTATTTACTACAATTCCAGTTAGGAACAAACCTTGGCAGTAAAACAAAAAATCTGTATCGGTTTTAAAACTAACTTTAGCCAATCGGCACTTCAGGTACTTATGTATCACTGAACTAGTACCATGTATTAACTTCAAATGAGATATTTCATGCCAGTATTGGTATCTATTGGAGGTGGACAGCAACAAAAGGTAGCACTAAGTTTCCTTGTAGGTGTCTGAGCCTTGCATTCATAAGCATTTGTGGACCTGAGAATAGAAGACTGAACACTCTGTCCAGGACCTGCTGAGTAAATATCCATAGTGGTAAATGAAATCGTGATTGTATTAATTCTTACTCTTTTTGGGTGGTGTAGTTTTTAGTTTTAAATGGAGTTGGGGAAAAAAAATGTACTGTAAACAGATATTGATGATACAATTATTTCGGGGAAAATGAAGTGCTTGAGGTGACCTTTGCTGGATTAACGGCAGTGAGTGCTCGAGCCTGGCACTTAATATGGAGGATGTCAGGAAAAACACCTGTGTTAGGTGTGAGCAGATCAAGTATCTGATGAACATGGTGGCCGAACTAAAAGAAGAGGTGGAAAGACTAAGAACTGTAAGAGACTGTGTAAGGGAAATTGACTATTTCCATAATCTCCACTTCTGGTCTTTCAGGTGGGTAGTGATGATGTATCAATGAGAGGATCATAATCAATTAAAAGAGATTTCAGAACCTTAGGGCAACTGCTAAAGAGATCAGGAGCACAAGTTGTGTTCTCCTCTATCACCGTAATGTCAGTGATGGACAAGGGAATATATAGGAAGAGCCAAGAGGGCAGTTCATGGCTTTGGGTTCTACAATCACAGCTCCATTTACAAGGCACCAGAGCTGCAAACAACTAATGGGATGCACTTGTCCCAGAGGGGGAAAAGGATCCTGGGGCAGGAATTGGCAGGGCTCATTGACAGGGCTTTAAACTAGATTTGAAGGGGGAAGAGGTTAATAGTCTCCTGCTGGCCAGTAACAAACAGAGGGGCAGCTCACCAGAGGCAGAGGGATGGAGAGCTAGTGAGGGCTCTCAACTTGCTGCCCTGAGGCAAGCCACAAATGATGCACAGGACATTCTGTGGAAATCAAGGGGAGCTGGCACAAGAGGAGGACAGGGCCAGCCCAGCTGAAGTGCCTCTAGGCAAATGTACACAGCTTGGGCAACAAAGAGGATGAATTAAGGGCCACTGTGCTGCTGGGATGTCATGACATAGTGGCTATTACTGAAACTTGGTGGGATGATACCCATGACTGGAATGTAGAGATAGATGAGTACAAGCTCTTTAGGAAGGATAGGCAGGGAAGGAGAGGAGGAGGTGTTGCCCTCTATGTCAGTGACCAGCTGCAATCAGTGGAACTCCAGCTGGGGAAGGATGAAAAGTTGGTTGAGAGTGTATGGGTTAAAATTAAAGGCAAAACAGGGGAAGGAGATGTTACTGTAGGGGTCTGCTACAGGCCACCTGACCAGCAGAACCAAGCAGATGAGGCCCTCCACAGGCAAATAGAAGCAGCTTCCAGGTCACAAGCCCTGGTCCTCATGGGGGATTTCAACCACCCTGACATCTGCTGGAAGGACAACACAGCAAGGCACCAGCAATCCAGGATGTTCCTGGATTGCATAGATGACAACTTCCTCCTCCAAATGGTAGAGGAACCAACAAGAAAAGGTGCTATGCTGGACCTTGTTCTCACCAACAGGGAAGGGCTGGTAACCAATGTGAGGCTCAGAGACAGCCTTGGCTGCAGTGACCATGAAGCAGTTGAATTTAAGATCCTCAGGGCAGCCAGGAGGATGTATTCTAAGCTTACAACCCTAGACTTTAGGCATGCAGATTTTGATCACTTCAGGGATCTGCTGGCCAAAGTGTTGTGGGACAAAGCCCTAGAGGGAAGAGGGGCCCAGGACAGCTGGTCAGTATTCAAGGACCACCTCCTCTGTGTCCAGGAGCAATGTATAGCAACAAAGAGGAAAGCAGGGAAGAATGCTAGGAGGCCTGCCTGGACGAGCAAGGAGCTGCTGGACACACTGTCACTTAAAAGGAAACTACAAGGAGTGGAGGAAAGGACAGCTGGAATGGGGGTATATAAGGAAGCTGCCCAAGCAGCAAGAGACCTGGTTAGGAAAGCCAAAGCACAGTTTGAATTGAATCTAGCCAGGGAGGTTAAAGGGAACACTAAGAATTTCTATGGGTATATTAATGGTAAAAAGAAGACTAGGGAAGGTGTGGGCCCCCTCAGAAAGGAAACAGGTGAAATGGTCACAAGTGACCTGGAAAAGGCTGAGGTTCTCAATGTCTTCTTTACCTCAGTCTTCACTGCAAGGGCCTCCAGCCACACTCCTGGAATAGTCATGGGAGCTAATGGCAAGAACCAAAAGGAAGAACTGCCCATCATAAGTGAAGATCAGGTTCGTGATCACCTGAAGAACCTGATAGTGTTCAAGTCCATGGGACCCAATGGGATACACCCACAGGTACTGAGAGAACTGGCAGATGAGGTTGCTAAACCCTTCTCTATTATATTCCAAAAGTCCTGGCAGTCTGGGGAAGTCCCCACTGACTGGAAAAGGGGAAACATTACTCCCATTTTCAAAAAGGGCAAGAAGGAAGAACCAGGGAACTACAGGCCAGTCAGTCTCACCTCTCTGCCCGATAAGATCATGGAGCAGATCTTCCTGGAGGCACTACTGAGACAGAAGAATAGTGAAGAGGTGATTGGGTACAGTCAGCATGGCTTCACCAAGAGCAAATCCTGCCTGACAAACCTGGTGGCCTTCTGTGACAAGGTCACAACATTAATAGATGAGGGGAGAGCAACTGATGTCATTTACCTGGACCTGAGCAAAGCCTTTGACACTGTCCCACACCACATCCTGGTCTCCAAACTGGTGACACAGGAGTTTGATGGGTGGACCACGAGATGGATAAAGAACTGGCTTGATGGCCACACCCAAAGAGTGGCTGTCAATGGCTCCATGTCCCTGTGGAGGCCAGGGACAAGTGGAGTCCCTCAGGGGTCAGTCCTGGGACCAGTCTTGTTCAACATCTTTGTCTGTGACATGGACAGTGGCATTGAGTGCACCCTCAGCAAGTTTGCTGATGACACCAAGCTGTGTGGTGCAGCAGACATGCTGGAGGGAAGGGATGGCATCCAGAGGGACCTTGACAGGCTGGAGAGGTGGGCACAAGCCAACCTCATGAGGTTCAGCAACACCAAGTGCAGGGTCCTGCATCTGGGTCAAGGCAATCCCAAGCACACATCCAGGCTGGGCAATGACTGGCTGGAGAGCAGCCCTGAGGAGAGGGACTTGGGGGTGCTGGTGGATGAGAAGCTCAACATGAGCTGTCAATGTGCACTTGCAGCCCAGAAAGCCAACCAGATCCTGGTCTGCATCTGGAGAAGTGTGGCCAGCAGGTCAAGGGAGGTGATTCTCCCCCTCTAGTCTGCTCTGGTGAGACCCCACATGGAGTACTGCATCCAGTTCTGGAGCCCCTATTACAAGAGGGATATGGACATGCTGGAACGTGTCCAGAGAAGGCCACCAGGATGATCAGAGGGCTGGAGCACCTCTCCTATGAGGACAGACTGAAAGAGCTGGGGTTGTTCAGTCTGGAGAAAAGAAGGCTCTGAGGTGACCTTATTGTGGCCTTCCAGTATCTGAAGGGGGCCTACAAGAAAGCTGGGGAGGGACTTTTTAGGCTATCAGGTAGTGACAGGACTAGGGGGAATGGACTAAAGCTGGAAGTGGGGAGATTCAGGCTGGACATGAGGAAGAAGTTCTTCCCCATGAGAGTGGTGAGAGCCTGGAATGGGTTGTCCAGGGAGGTGGTTGAGGCCCCATGCCTGGAGGTGTTTAAGGCCAGGCTGGATGAGGCTCTGGCCAGCCTGATCTAGTGTGAGGTGTCCCTGCCCATGGCAGGGGGGTTGGAACTAGATGATCCTTGTGGTCTCTTCCAACCCTGACTGATTCTATGATTCTATGATTCTAACTCCAGCTCCCAACTTAATTTCACACTTGAGAGTAGGTAAGTATGATGCTTCACTTTCTTTTTCTAGATAATCCCAAGTATTTGCTGCATAAACTGCACTTTCTTTTACAGCAAAAATCATTCAATGGCAGAGATAAATGAGTGATATTTTTCTTTCCATTTACTTAGTTGTTATGCTACAAATAAAATATAAGGTACAATTTTACCATAAAATCTAGTAAGAACATTCATTTACCTCAGCAGAGTCCTGATGATAGGAGCCTTTGTTTCGTGTCATGTGCCCCATCAGCCTTTTTTTGAAAGTGTGGGGAGAGAAACAAGTTAGTTTTTTTCCTATGTTTCTCAGAAGCTGCAGGATCAGCTTAAGTGCCCTAACACTTTGAAAGAAGGCATTGACTTCTTGCTTTGTATAGTATACCAAGTGGAAAAATGTTCATAAAGGCAAAGTAATGAGAGTGAAGACACTCTAATCCTGTTGAAATCTGTCCCTGTTCTCATAGAAGTACATTGACTGATTATTCTTCTACTCCTGAAGCTGTTTGGCTTCAGGACAGCCTGAAGACTCACTCTTGTAACTGACTAGAAGACAATGATTTAGAAGACAAAGAGAGTTTGAAGAGTTACAGAATGCTGAGACAGACTTTCTTTTTAGCAGCAGTAAACCAAAGTACAGTGATTATGTACTTTAATGTAAAGTTGTTAATCCATGTATGAAGACTTCAAGGAGTTTTTCACATTCTGATTTACTTTAAAACGCTATTCAAACAAAAGATTTTGTAATTTGTAAGTTTCTCACTCCAGATCCTCGGTCATTTTGCCAAAAAAAAAAAAAAAAAAAATGTGAACCAGTCACAACAGTAAGTGAATTGCCTAGCCCATTGTATCCTAGTAAAACTAAACATATCTTGATGTAACCCTGCTACAGTATTTTGGAAGAATGACTGATTTTTTTCACAGTTGGCCAGTGCCTCATCTTGAGCCATGTTGTGTATGTGCAACATAACCAAAAAGTGTCTGGGAGAAGGGAATGGGTGTCAACTGTTCTTCCACAAGTCCTCTTCTGGGTCTCCCATGCTCTCCCATATGACAACTAGAAAAAGCAGAAGACAACTCTAGTTATTTTAACAGTGAAATTATACAACCTCAGAGTGCTTGGAACCCATTTATGGCAATTTATTTTACTTACGGTGTTTATCATTAAGACTGCATGTTACTGACATCACTTCCTAAATGGGCTAAATGGAGAAACTCAGTGGTTTTGGTTTTCTTGTGAAGTATAAATACTGACTGGATTAATTATTACCTCCTATGGAAAGGTAACTGGAGAAAATCCCTGAAATGTTTAACTGATAACCAGGGTTTAAGCAACAGATGCCCACATCCCCACCAAATCCAACCAAGGGGTTTCTCAGAAATTACTGCACAGCTCTGCTAAGTATTACTTGGCACAGCAGTGTATGTGTATCTGGGTAGCAGCCAGTAAAAAATTTCAGAATTTGAAGTCAAAAGCTATGTAGCCTGATTTAAATAATGCCACAGATACCTAGGCCAGTATACTGGTGAGGGAAGCATACAGTGGAAAATTCAGGTAGCTGCTGCCAGGAGCGCAGAGACAAGTGTTGTAGCTATGACTGGGGGAAGTGAGTTTCACTCCTCTGTTCACAGGAGTAAGAGAGCTTACCTCTGCAGGGCTTGGTCTCTCAGTTTCTCAGTTCTACTCCCTCATCCCTTAACCTTCATACAGTAGAAGAAAGATTTCCTGACCTGAGGTCACAGCTTGGAATACAGCTCATTTCAACTGCAGTCCTAGTAAGCACAGTAGTACCCTGAGAAACACCTTTATGAGAATCACCTTTATAAGAAAACTATTGCAAGTACTGATCTAAAAGACTTCCAACACTATTTAAAAATACTTTTAACACTCCAGTTCAAGAAAGTCAGAAGTGTTACACAGTTGTAAGCAAACTGAACTTCATGAAAGATCTTCATGCCAGTTTCTTCTCCCAACTTCATTAATCTGCGAGACCATTTTACTTTTTTTGGTTTTTTTTTTTTTTTTCTTTTGCTAGCCTCTCATATCAAAGATGTTAGAAATACAGTAAAAACTTTCAATGTGTCTTTAAAAAAGCCATTTTATCTCATTGAAAGTATTCTTAAACTACACAAACATCTCACAAGAAACTGCATATATCAGCATTTAAGAGTCACTTTCACATATTGATTTTATTTTGGACACTATGACTTAACCTGATAGCAAAATTCAGTTAAGATAATTCAGTTGGCAGCAGAAAGTCCACTAGTTTTTAAACATCCTTCACAGCAAGCTGAAGCATTCTTATGCAAAGCAGGCAGGATAAAGGCTGGTGACCTGCCTATCAGGCTAAAATGAAATTAATTCTGTGCTTTTCCACCATATCTTTCTCTCCTCTCAACACTGGAGTGTTTGTGGGTAAGATAATCTGCTACACATTTTTATAGTATCAGCACAGTGAGAAGTACAAAGGTCTTTTAAAGGTAAACTATGAAATGACAAATTTTGCAATCCAGCTTTGAGAATGACTGTGTCAGTGCTCTTGGTGCCAAGTTCATTCATCACGTGGCAACTCTGACAAAGAAAGGCGTCTTCAATTGGAAAGTCAGAAGACACTCCTGGTGTTATCCTTGATGGACATCATTCTGGCCCCATGAAGTCCTATCCCAGTATCTCACTAGTAATCCTCTTAGTACGTGACTTAGGTTGTTGGAGCAGAATATAGTCCTGGAAGTGCAGTTCTCTGGGTCAGCAAAATTAATTTTTTCTCTCCCCTTCATTTTCTGATGCTGTTGTAGCTTTTGCCATCCCACTGAATGAGGCATTTGGCTTCTTTCTTCTGGTAGATCTAGTACTTTGGCTGGCATCTATTTTCTCTTCCTATACACTATTAATTTTCAGTACAAAGGCTGGGGATTGAGGAGACGGCACAGGCAATTCATCTTGGAGCACTGAGTACCACAGAAAAGGGGGAATGAAGCAGTAACTGCCATCTTAAAATTAAAGCTTATAATATTTCAAAATCAGATCTATTCCTCTGAAAACGTCCAGTAAGTTTCCTAGCGCTCCAGGCACAGAGCTTACAAACTCAGCCTGTAAATTAAACTTTGTAAGTGGTTACAACCTGCACGCTGGGTGCAAAAGTTATTTGCCAGATCTCTCACCGCTTACCAGACAGTTAACTGGGTCCTCAAAACCCATCGGCCTTTGTTCCAGGCTGTTACACCTCTAAGACAGCGGAAAACCCATCCCTGAATGGGTAGAGAGGGTCCAGGTTGTGGGGGAGGCTGAGGTTTGGGACAGAGGGGTACCCCGCGCACCTCAGTTACGTCCGGGCCGCCCGCGGACACTTACCGCTCTGTGGCGTCGGGGGAGGGGGCAGCCCAGCCTTCGTCGAAACCACTCCCCGAAGACAAATGACCAGGGGGTGGAGAAATGGTGACAGCTCCAGGAAGCCGCCTCCGGCAGCGGGAGACACCGAGGGGCGGCAGCCCGCAGGGTGACAGCGCCCAGCCACCTCCATCGCGGCAAAGCGAGCACCGTCGGCGGCCGCCAGCCCGCCCGCCGCCGCCATGGGCTCCCCACAGCGCCCGCCGCTCGCCTACGTCTTCAGGGGAACCTTCGTACACTCCAGCTCCTCCGCGCCCATGGAGGTCCTCCACGGACACCTGCTGGGGGTGGACGACAGCGGGGTGGTGAGCATGGGGGGCGAGGGAAGGGCTGTTGCAGGGGCGGCTGGTTCGGACTGTTGGGGAAGTGTGTGAGGGAGGCGCGGGGAGTGCCCGAGCTACCGTCCCGAGCCGCTCCCCTCTTGCCACAGGCACGGTGGTCTACAGGTGTCCGGCTCGCCCCCAGTGCACCCCTGGCTCAGGGCGAAAATGATTCTTTTCGGTCCCGATCTCCGACCGGCAGTGGCAAGGGGCAGAGCCGTCCTCGGGGGTCTCTAAGGAAGAAATTGGAAAATTTTCTGACTCGAAGTACACGGTGTCTGTCGACAAAAGGAAGGAGCCTAGGAGAAGGGATTTCATGCTTGCAGGATAATGGCGATAACTGGGATGGCTCTGGAGATAATGATTGACACGAGTGGACAGGGGACCCTAAATCTGTTCTTGAAGCGTGCTAAATGTTTCCAAACAAGCAGCGCACGGGGACCAGCCATGCTTTCAGTTTCCTTTCAGTTTCGCAAACCGGTTTTTAATTCTCTGTGTATCAAAATAATGATTGTGAGAAATTGCAGTACTCAATCACAGCCTTCTGAGTGCAGCATTTTTATCTCGTGTCACAAGAGAAAACATGGCATATATCCATACAGAGTTAGAAAGGTGATGGTGTTGGCATATTAGTGGTACAAGCCAAGCTCAAAATGAGCATGGCACTTAACCAATAGTGCAGGACCAGTTCTGGCAAGGAAGCTGAATCATTCCCTTAGTATTGCAGCTGAAACTCTGTTTCACAGTGCATGTTATGTAAGTAGAGTGGCAATTTCTTACAGTCTCAATAACATACATAGATACCCTGTATATAATTTTAAAACGTAGTTCTCTTGCTGCTGAACAACTGGCTTCAGTGTGAGGGGTCTGGAGCACTGTGATGGTTTGAAACTGTCTTTTTAATTTTTCCTTGCAAAGTTCAGAACAGAGAAAGTGAAAGAATGTAAATAAGTCACTATTGGGTGTAAGAAAGCAAAATAACGATTGTTCTAAACACTTCCATTGGAGAGATAGAAATGTTTAAGAACTATTACCCAAAACAAAGTGGGCACTCTGCACATTCTGCGTTCGGCAGTGGGGGCAGTTGCTGGGCTGTCTGGCTGCTGTTTCTTCTTCTTCTCTTCTGGCTGAAGATAACACGTACTGACGTTGGCAGCTAAGTTAACAGCTTTCTGCTCTAACTAACTCTGCTTCTCTGTCCAGGGGGGTCTGGGGGAGAAGCTTCTGGGAGATGGAGGCCCCTTTGGGAGGGTCCCCTTGGGGGGAAGCAAAGGGAGATCGTTTGTGCTTTTTTGTTGATTGTATTTATTTGTAAATGTTGTGAATTTTATATATTTGTACATATTCATTGCATTTCTCTGCTTATAAATACAGCCTTCATTTGCTTCCAGACTGGGCTAGCCTGGTTATTGTCGGTTGGGGGGGGGGGGGGGGCGGAATTTCAGCTCACACCGACACAAGCACAAGCCCTATGGGGAGCAGTTGAGGGAGCTGGGGTTGTTTAGCCTGGAGAAGAGGAGCCTCAGGGATGACCTTGTTGCTTTCTACAACTACCTGAAGGATGGTTGTAGCCAGGTGTGGGTTGGTCTCTTCTCCCAGGCAACCAGTGACGAGAGGACACAGATTCAAGCTGCACCAGGGGAGGTTAGGCTGGCTGTTAGGAAGAAATCTTCACAGAAAGAGTGATTGGCCATTGGAATGGGCTGCCCAGGGAGGTGGTGAAGTCACCGAAGTCACCGTCCCTGGCAGTGTTAAAATAAGGCTGGATGAGGCACTTAGTGCCATGGTTTAGTTGATTAGATGGTGTGGGGTGATAGGTTGGACTTGATGATCTCAAAGGTCTTTTCCAACCTGGTTCATTCTGTGATTTTGTATCAGATTTCAGTAGCATTTGAAATCTGCAAAGCATGCTCTGAGCTACTTGCAGTGTTTATTTTCTCTGTTCCTATACGTCCATGAGGGTCTGTTTCAAGCCCTCTTACAGCTCTTGAGTCTGGTGCAAGGCATGGCAAAGTCAACAAGAAATTGTATTGTGGTGTATGAACTTACACAACTGTGTACTGGTTGGTGTCAACTGAAAAACAATGAAGCCAAACAAAAAAAGAGTTTTGTTTATGTAACTCAGGTGCAGGAGGCTGAAACTCATATCCCATTCCAATTTCTTGTGGCAGGTTCTGGATCATCAGCATCCCGACCTTTCTTGAAGAATAGGTATCTTATTAAACTATTTGTAAGGATGTGTGCTTTTGTGATGGGTTGAAAATCCGCCCCCCCACCCCTTCCCCCCCCAACATTAACTTTACCAGACTAGCTCATTTTGGAAGCAAATGAAGCTGTATTTACGAGCAAAACTACAATCTACAATGGAATGCAATGAATATGTACAACTATACAGTATTTACAATATTTACAGGTATTTACAATTAATAAAACAGCACACGGAACCCTCCCTGGCCAAAAGACCAGGGAAGCTACCTCCCTGCCTTCCCCTTACCCCCCCTGTACAAAAGGGAAAACAGAGAAGCAGAGAAAGTTAATACTAGACAAAATGATGAAGTCAAGGTCAGCAAAGCCTGTTAGTATCTCCTCCGTCTTGCGAAGAAGCAAGAAGAGAAGAGAAAATCATTTTGGGAACCAAATCTTATGGGAGATATCCCTCCAATGGAAATTTTTAGAATAATAATTATTTTCCTTTTTACACCCAATAGTGTTATTTACATTTTTACTAATTTCTGCTCAAAATCTTTGAAAAATTTTAAAGGCATAGTCTAAAACTACGACATCTTTCAGTCACTCTCTTCCCTTCTCCTAGTGCCAATGATTCACTGGATATTGTTTTCCTTGCACATATTGGCACAACCCCATTAACTTGTTTTTTAAAAAGTATATTTTCAAGTAAAATACTGTCATCCAAAAATAAAATCTCCACCAGATTATAGTAACAAGGACTTGACTTTTTTTCTCTTTTTTATACAAATTCCCAGTATTTTTATATTCTAGGGTTTGATACAGTTAGTTTTGGTAACATTTAGCCTATTACTTGCAATTTAACCTCACACAGAACTTCCACTAGAGTCATGGAAGACTTGAATTTTCAAAAAGGACATGGTAGTTAGAAAACTGCTCACCTTTATTGTCTCAGTTTATATCCAAACTGTTTGAATATTATCCCAAAGAATTAAGTTTGAGTAAATAGATATCTTTCTCTTTCCTAATGTTACTGCCTCCGTAATGGGGAAATCTTGTTTGGTCTCTGACAAGGTGAACACATCGGCTTTTGTGAATAGCTAGGTCCTGTTCTCCAGTGTGAGTCCATGCTGGGTCCATGTTCTCCAATGGATAGGAGGAGCATGCAACCTACATTGCAGAAACACTCCCCAGAGCCCCACTGAATATCTCAGTACTTGGCTGGTAAAAGCCACTGGTAGAATGTCAACGCTGTTCTTTGCCTGTAGATGAAAAGGAAGCTTTAGCAAGGAAAATGCTGCTGTCATGTGTGAAGACCCAACCAGTGCACCAGATTGGTTACTTTGACTGTACAAGCAAATACTCAAGCAAATGTCCAAGCATGGCACCTTGAAGACCTTAGAGCATTCAGCGTTAGAAAGATGGCCAGAGCAAATGTATCCTAAAGCAACAGGGAACACCTCTTGGATGACCAAGGAGTTCTGTTGAAAATTTTGTTTGAGAAGGATATAGATGTCTTGCTGATTCATCCACAGCTGCATTGGACAATAATAGACCAGGTTAATGTTTAAGCTTGATTTCCTGTGTCTAGGTCCCTTGAAACATATTTTCTTAATTCTTCTGTAATAGAAGTGTTTTATTTGTCTGCACCCTAAGAGTATATAATAGCCACTTCTTTTCCATGGCAACGCCTGTTTCCAGAATTTACCATCTGGTGTTGCATAATGTTTCTCTCTCTTTCCTTTTTTTTTTTCCCCTCCAGCAGTTCTAACATTACTCATTCTGCATCCATTTTGACTTCAGCATTTGAGAGACATTTTGTTTATTGCTCATGAGAAATTTCAGTAGTTTTCTATTCTAAGCCCTCTGCAGATATATATAGAGCTAATTAGGCTGGCTATATTTGTCTTTAAAAAGAGAGAGATACTTCATGTGAAGTATTAATGGACTCCAGTATTCTTGCAGGTTTTGCTGGTGTGGTTTTTATTTATATAGTATGATTTTAGAAGGCTTCTTCATGACTAAAATTTGTAAACATCTGCTCTCTAGACATTGTAAATCATATAAGCCATATCTACTTTTAAACGAATAGGCAGCCACAAACATCTTGTCTACAATTTAGCTGCCTTGGCTTATTTTAGTCTGTATAAATTAGAAAATGCCAAAGGTAACGTCATACACATGCTCTTTTAGTCCTCTTGATCTTCCCTTTAACTTCCTTCCTATTGCTTTTTTTATAAGTCTGATCCTACCTTTACATATTTTTAAATTGCTGCGTTAGAAACCGCTGTCTTGAGGTTGATACAGACCCTCAATGTGTGAATCTTCATGTGAGTAGAAGGATGCTGAAAGCAGTAAAATTACTTCCTTAAACTTAGAGGAGTGAGCTCTTATACCAAGGAAATTAGAAGACCATGGCCTGGCTTTCGGCAGAAACTGTGTTTTGGAAAGAATTCCCGAAAGCCCAAGATAGGTAGTCCTTAGCCTGGGAAGGTGGCACTTTTTCATGTCTTGCAGAAACCTAGATTCCACCTGGAACCTGTGGCAGGCATCACAGTTTCAATATTCCCCACTCTGTTTGTTGCCGAGTTATTGTGCCTGTAATTGCCAGATTGGAGAATTAAAGAGTTGAGAATTCAGCTACCAAGAGTAAAACTGGAGAATAAAATACGATGGAATATAAAGATAAAAAAGTGTGCTGAAACTCTGACTTGACAACAGAAATTCAGCAGTGGTAAAGTCAGTGTCCTCAGTCAGATAGGACTGAGTTAGGCTCCAGGTTGTAGTTTATTCGAAATATTTGAAATAAACAAAGATCTTAGGCATGCTTTTAGTTTCTTTTGGAAAATGAAAAGATAATTCGCGTTTCCTCCTCAATTTCTTTTCTCAGGCACTTAAAAAATAAAAAAAGCCCCCAACATTAATGACACAAGCAGAAAATCAGAAAGTACTTAGCTCAGTGCCAGTTAGTCCTAAGCAAAGCAATTAATTTGGCCCGTTATGTTTTGAGTACTGTAACTGCATTCCCATAAGGCTGTTGCACACCTCCACAATGAACAGCTGTACTGCCAGCAGTACTGGTGCTATGTGACAGGAATGTCAGTGGATCTGTGAGGTTCTGCTCATGTATTACTTCAGAGCAAACTAATTGCTTTCTTACAAGTTGCAAAGGGGGTCTGGTTATTCATTGGATTGTGAGTATGTCTTTCAAAGTCATGCTTCATGGTCAGGAAGAACAAGCATTCCAATGCAAATCTATCGCCTCATAGTATGTGTGTAAAATCTGTTTTAAGGTATGACTCATCTTGCCTTCATAAAAAGGAATCCAGGTTTAAAGTGTCTAACTATGTTTTCTTTCCTTTAGATTGTGTTTTTGGAACAAACTGAGCAGCAAGAGGAATTAGCTAAGAAATGGGGGTTCAAAACGTCTGACATAAGAGAACTGAGTAACCAGTACGTGTTTTGTTTAGATTAATTTCAACAAACGCAGTTTATTCTCTGAGTTAAGTAATGCAAGTCTCTGTGAATACGTTTTGGCAGGGAGCACATTAAACCCAGTCTCGTGTGTTAAATTCCCTTTCAGCTCTGTGAGGGCTTTTGACCCAAGAGCTGCCTGTGTCCTGGATGGCACTTGGAGGGTAGACAGTCTGTGTGCTTTTTCCATTCCTTGGTTTGGAACTGCAGCTATGGCTGAATTATGCTCAGTGATTTACACTGCAGGGGAAAACAATGCTGTGTTTAGTTTTCATACGTGACCTGTTCTGTGCTTACAGAAGTAAATGGCTTTTTTTTTTTTTTTTTTTTTTGAGATTACGTTGTGTATGCATTTTGCTGTGCCTGACTCTAAACTCTAGTCTTAGTAACTGTAAGTAATGCTGCAGATGTAAGGGGCTGTGCTGGCCACTAAGTGAGTGACAGATGCACTCCATTAACCCCTCTCCCTTCTCAAAGGGAAGAGAAAGGGAATAAGGAAAAAAGACAAATTAGAAAACTAAAACTACTTTAATGAAAATAATAACAATAAACTGAAATATATGCAAAATTCAATATATTGCATCATATATGCAATATGCATATATATGCAATATATATATTGCATATATATATTGATATATATTGATATTCAATATATATGCATATATATGCATATATGCAATATATTGAATCCAACCCTCCTGATAAAATTATCTCAACACTGATGCCGTGGGGCAGGCATTGGGGATGTCCCAGACGGGTCTCAGTGGCAGATGAGAACCAAATTCAGAAACTCGATTCCTTAACTGGACTTGGGAATCCACAGACTGGGATTGAAGGCAGAATGCACAGAGCCCTGCTTGAAGGCTGGCCATTGAATAAGAGAGCTTGACCCTTGTGATCACTCAGCCTTATACTGAATACGATGTACATAGAATGGAGTACCTTGTTGGTCAGTTGAAGGTCATCTGTCCTGTCTTCTCTCTGCAAGTGTGATCTTTTACTGTACTCACTCAATATAGTACTTAAGACTTAGCAGTCACCTTGGTGTGCATACCAGCAAACCTTGGTACTAATTAGAAACATCAAGCTTTATCATTACCAGAAGCAGACATTGTCTGTGAAAATAATGCTGTAAGTTCAGAAAGTGCTGTCACTTAGAAGAGACTGAGCTGAAAAGTATAAAATCGCTGAACAGAATTCCTTCTGTTCTGGCTCAAACCAGAACACACAGACACAGACACACTCCCTAATGAAAAAACTAACAACATTAAGAGATTCAAACCTTCAAAACACAGTGTTAGATTTGTAACTGTGTTGCAGCCAGAGTATTTATTTTCCCTTTAGCCAGTGACTACTTTCAGGTGAAGTGAAACAGTTTTAGATTACACCAGCTATGTGCTCCATGTAGTAGCACAACCGTAAACAACTTGTGGCTTACAGTCTAGAGCTGCAGCATTGTTTCAGTGTTCAGCTTTAAAAAAACCTGTGATATGTTGGAAGCTAATCATGCAGAATATATGAGTCATCAGATGTTTTCTTTACTTGAAACAGCCTGAGGAAAATGGAAGGTGCTGGGAATATGGATCAGATTAAGATCTCTGAGCATATCTAACATGCAGGAAAACAGGAAGAAGGGTAACTACGGAGAAACAAACTCACTGTTCATCCAGTAGTGAGGGAGAAGGGGAAAGGAGTGAGAGTAGTTTTATACTGTATTGAATTCCTGCACAAAATGAAATAATTATAGCAATGTTCTGATAAGGTTGATATATGCATCCCTGTGATTGCATGAACATTACATGACAACCATTAATATTACAGTTCCATTATAAATATGCCTTTCCTGTCAAGAGATTGTGCAGAGGTTTGGGGTTTTTTCACTATTTTCTGTGCCTGCATTTGTAGTCACAGTGGCTGGTCCTCCATTAAACATTGAAAGTGATCGATTGAATCTCTCATGTAGTGAAAATGTAGGCTGTAGAAAGTTACAATTTTGTAAATACAGTGGTCTGGAAGCTAAAGGCACTCCAAATACATCTATACTAGAAGGAAGACTGACCACATGGATTCACTTTTTCAGGTGCATTCTATGGTGGAATAATTTTAGTTATTGTGTAGTTTGACTTTATTTGTTGGAATTTAATCAGGCTAAATATTAAATAGATTAATCTTGCTTTTAAATTGCATTTCTCTCAGTTTTATATAAATCTGGGTAAAAGTTATTATTCAACTGTTTTATACCATAAAAGGAATATGGGTAGAGGTACAGTAGGAGTTGATAGGCTGATAATGAAAAAGGAAGATTAATCTGTACTTGCCATTTATTCTGGTGGATCTTGCTCAAATATACTGTTTAAAGCAAAGCCACTTACTGTGAAGTGTTTTGTGACAATTTTGACTCTCATAATTTTTTTTTCCTTAGTGAATTCTTCATCCCAGGAATGGTTGATACACACATTCATGCTCCTCAGTATTCATTTGCTGGTACAAGAGTAGATCTACCTCTTTTGCAATGGCTGACTACCTACACATTCCCAACGGAAGCCAAATACAAAGACAGTGATTTTGCAGAAGAGGTGTATACCAGAGTTGTTGTAAGTCCTGTAAATGTCATTTACCTACATGACAACATTCATATTTGTGAAATACATGTGTTTTTAGAAGATCAGTAAAAATAGTAGAATGTGTTTCAATGTCATGAAAACCGGGTAGCCACCATATAGCCACTGTTTTAATTGTCAGCCAAATTTTTCCATACTAGTTCTAGTCTTGTTGTGTTGTTGCTGGTAAGACTGTACATTTGATCATATGGTTAACCACGAACTTGTTTATCATCTTTTCTGATATCTGAGTACAGTGACCAACACTTAAGAACACTCTCAGCTGGGATAGCCAGCACGTGCTGACAACCTTCATGCAGAAATAACCAAGCATGGTAAAAAAACAAAAACCGCCCCCCCCCCCCCCCCAAAACCAAAACAAGAACCACACCCCCCCCCCCCTCCAAACCCCAACCAGAATACATTTTCTTTTCTGCAAAGAAAGGCAACGAATTTGGGGTGGTTTTGAGTACTTCAGGAAGATATTTCTACAGGTGAAGTCCTTGTAGCACTAATGTTTTCAGTGGGTTTTTAGATCAAATCTATCAGTGGTATTGTGGCACAAAGAGCAAGACTGTATTCGAGCTAGACTGGTTCTGAGCAATATAAAATCCACTTGATGAACCATAAGCAGCTAGGTCACATTGCAGAGTACTGATGCTGTCTTATAACTGAAATGTATCATTTGATATGTGGACTGAAATATCTGCACAAATTAAATAGTTTGACTACCATAAGTTGCCTTGCATTTGTCTAAAACTGTGGCAACGTGTTGTCAAAATAACAGCATAGTGACTGATATAAATAACTATTCTGTCCTTGCTACACAAATTGAAAGAAAAAAAATACTTTCTGCCATCTGCTTAATGAAAAAAATATAGCAACACCTTTGTCATAAACTTCAGTGATGAGCACATAAGCCTTTAGCTAATAAAAATGTAAAAGTGATCTCACCTTCCAACTGTGTGCATAAATACACTGTTACTGTCTCCATCAGTTTACATTGAGTGGCATCAGCACAGCAGAAATGCTTACTGTGCAAGATGTTTAATAACATCACCTGGAGACGAACTGCCAGTGAGAGGTGGAAGGCATTTTTAGGAGCTTCAACACAAAGGTTAGGCTTTCCCCTCGTGTATCAAATAGAACAAGATCAGGAAAATGTCCTTACCCCCAGATTCTGTAGAATGAGAGTTACTCTGCACTGTGTGTTGGGGCTGATAATAACCTTCAATTGTTAGGACTAAAACTGCATGGAACAGACATTGTTTCATGTTTATCTTTGCACTTGTAATGAAAATAGTTTTTTTTTTTTTTAAAAAAAATATTTCAAATAAATCCTTTTGATACTTGGCAAATGAAATGAGTCATTTGAAATTTGCCACATTTTAGCTGGAACATTTAGCTTGAGTTTTAGAAAGGTAAATTATTCACATTGATGTTTTTGAAACAGAATGTTTTTAGAAATCTAGAATTAAAGAATACTGGGTTTTAAAAGCTAATAAAGACAAATGGCGTTGTTATTTGTGAGACTCATTTTAGGAATGATTTAATACTTCTAAAATATTGGCCCTAATTTGAATATTGTATGGAAAAGACAGAGATTGGCTTCACCACCTGTAAAGTTGTGTTGCATGTCCTGCCTTTGATCTCATTGAAAAAAAAAATTCTCAAATTACATTATAGCCGGAGTCCAAAAATGTAACTTATACCTGTATGTTTGATGTGTTGTCAATGTAACATGTAAAATTAATCTCAAGATAAGTGAAGCTACAAATTTCATCATGACTTAATGCAACTTTAAATGTCATTTATTTACTGTTATGTCCTCCAAATGTACAACGAACAGGTACCAGCCTCCCTGTAATTTGAAATAGTATAATTAAATAAATAATTAAAAGACCCTCTGAGAAGTTGTTCTCGGTTTACTTTTGTCTTGAAGTTTGTTAGCTTGTATTCAGGGATAACTCAGAATTGTCACATGAAGGCTTGGGTATTTTTCCCGGTCACATCAGGTGGCCAAATGAAAACCACTACTTTTTTCCAAAAACCTTGCTTTGCTAACCTTAGGTAAACCGTGCTTCACTGTGAAAATTGGAAAGCCTTTCAAAACTAGGGAATAGCATAAATGACTGGTTGGTTATATTTCTAAATAGAAACCAGAATTTATTTCCAGTTTGAGTGAAGGAAATACAGAATGGTTTCTATGTGTTTAGCCATTGCTAAAACCCTATATGGATTTGGAAGAGGAATTTTGATATTTATTAACACTCAAACTTAAAAAAAAAATTATGAAATGAGAAATCTATGTTTTTACCTTCCCATTTTATTGAACAATTTCACAATAACTAAATGTTCTTGCAGTTTGAAATCAGACTGCCTGTTCTGCATTTTGGCAGCTTGACTATATTTTTTTCCCAGACAGCTGAAATAGATTTCTTTTTATAGAGACGCACTCTAAAGAATGGCACGACTACAGCTTGCTACTTTGCAACAATTTACACAGATACTTCTCTTCTACTTGCTGACATTATAGGTAAGACTAACAGTTTGGAAAGACACTGACTGTGCAGACTATATTAGTGGAAGGAAACAGAGTTTAGGACATTTAGACTAGCTAGGCATCTGTCTTTCTAATAATATGCTTTCATTCATTATATCTGTGTCTGTCATACTGTGTCTCATAATTCTACCTTAGTTACCCTTGTACACTTAACTGCCTCTCCCCTACTGTTGTTTCTGCGAGTCTCTTCATTCCCAAATCAGCTGCTGATTGAGCTTGAATTAGGTCTGCTGGAGTTGCTCTTCAGCTCCCTATTGTTTCTGGTTTTTTTTTTGCTATTTGAGGATTAAATGGAGTCAGTGCATTCATTTCCTGATACTCTAAAGTTTCAGCTTAGAATGGACATAAGAGGTCTCCACACACACTCCAAAACCAGAACAGTGGCAGTTATGTCAGGATCTTATCCTTCCCTTCTCTTCACTGTTCAAAATGCTTGCTATTCGAAACTGTGATTCTTGCGGGATTGCTCAAGGCTCAGCCAGCTCCCAAAGCAGAACAGTTTAATCAGAATCTCAGTTTCCACCAAAAATCACTTAGTCTGTCTGATTTAGTCAAAAAAACTAAACCCTTTAAGCTATTGTATTCAATAACTCAGACGTATAAGTAGACAAAAGAGGTAAAGCTTAGAATTTACTATTATATGCATTCCTTTTAAGTCTTACACATGAGTTCGGAGTCCTAACATGAATTAATCTCAAGAAGAGGCTAGAAGTAGCTCTCGTTAATTTTCTCCATCCAGCTGCATGTAGAAGGCATGTTAGGAACCTCATGACTTTCTCTTACGGAGAGAAGATTCACTGAGACCTTTGTGCCTTTTCTCAGCTCAGAGTAATTATCTAATACAGCTATTCTGTTTTGATGCTTTTTTTTCTCATCCTCTACTTCACAGTCTTGTTCATATAGTACCATGAAGAGTTCAGGTTGTGGTTAAACTACAGTGATCTAGTCCTCAGTTATAACATTTATAAAGTTGGATACTACTGTAAAAGAAGAGATCTCCTATTTAATTCTTTATTTCCCCTCTCTTTCCTTAAAGGTCACATGGATGGTCCCAACTTAGAGACAAGAGCGTAAATTCTCTTCATCTTAAATGAAGGTGGCTGTGGTAGACTTTGGTGTTTTGATTTCAGTACAGGCTTTGATAGCAGTTTTGAGAACTGGTGATTATGAGTTTTATACTTTTATGCTTCTCAACAGATAAATTTGGTCAACGAGCATTTGTTGGAAAAGTCTGCATGGATATGAATGACAGTGTGCCACAATACAAAGAGATTACTGATGACTCTGTTCAAGAGACAGAAAGGTAAGGTGATTAAACTGATGGTGCAACCTTTAGAAATAAGACCTTTTGATACATCTGGAAAGTGAACATGAAATTGTCTAAGAACTGCAGGCATAATTTTATTAGAAACAGGTTTTTTTTCTTTTGACAATATTGTTTCATACAGTTCTGGCAATTCCTGTATAGCCAGTTGCTCTGCACCCCAGGCCTTTTTCTCTATAGCTCTTCCAAAGAAAGAGAGAAGTTACAGTTCTAGGGTTTGAAAAACATATGTGTGTACTATAGGCTTGTTTCTGCCTCTTCTTTTCACCTTACAGCTCCATGTGTGGAGGTGATGTGACCAGACATGATCTGGTGGGATGGCAATCAGTTCCTGTGCCGCCATTAACTACAGAGCTATTTTCTTCCTCCATTTAGGATAAAATTGTGTTCAGGTTGTAGGAGTTAGCTTTCATTTACCTAATTTTAAACATGCTATGGTTCTTCTCTCCTCTGGTGAAATTTCTCACTTGCAGATGAGAGAATGAAGGAGAATCATATCAAGGCAATGGGAGGGGACCTGAGACTGAAGTATGACAGCCTGCTCTCTTAGGGTTCTGTTGTCTTTCACATCTGTGCTCAGATAACGCTCAAGCAGATATGCAACTTTTCTTACAGGGCTATTTATTTACATGTATAAATGTTTCAGTTACCATGCTGAAAGAGACAATGCATAACACTAATATGGCATTTAGGTGAAGTTGTCAGATTATGTTTGCAAGTCATGCAAGAAAAGTAACAGTAAAAGTTAGAAATTATCACGAATTTCTAATGGTGTTTATATTCAAGGACATTTTAAAAACATGCACTAGCATGTTTTAGTCACTGGCACTCTACTAACATTAGTTTTCCTTCATGTAAATGTCCATTTTTTTTGTAATAAAGTGTGAGCCTTGATGAATAGGCCTGAAAATGGCAGAATTTCTAATTCTGATATTTTCTAAATTTCACAATGATCTAAACAGCTTTACTTTAAATACTGTCTCATGCCTTCTACTCTTTTCTCATGCACTTGTGTTATTAACAAACGTTTCTCAGCTTTGGGTGAGAGTGTGCTACAAGTGTTTTGAGAAGAGAGCTCTGTCCTTGTTAGCATGGATCAGGAGCACTTCCTCATCAGGCCTCTTTTGCAGCAGTACAGTCGAAGAAGAGTGAAAAAGCAGTTTCCTGAGGAGGGCAACCATCTTTTTTTTATTATTATTTTCTTTTAAAGAACCTGAGAAATGTGATTTGTCACACTGTCACAGAAAGTATTACACTGATTTGCAGTTCATTGCAGTTAACCTCAAGAAATGTTTATATTGTATGCAAGGATGTAATATACAGTTTCAAGTGTTTCTTATATTAAATTTAGATTCAAGTCAAGAATTTGAATCTACCCTTCTGCAAAGATGTTTGAATAAAAAGTTGGGGAACTGAAATCTAGGACACATTGTGTGATACTGGTAGTTGTCATCTGGAAAGAGGAAGACTCATGTTCAAATCGGTTCTTCTACAGATGACAGTGGTTTGGGCCTGAGCTTCCTTCCTCATAGAGAAGTACACAAACCAACAAAGCACAGGGAATTTTGAGAAGGATATTTCAGTTCGAAAAATAATGCTGGTGCTTTGCAAAGAATGTGAAACAGCTGTCTGGGGACAACAGTGAGCGGAAATTTCTTTGGTCATTTTGGAAGTTGAGCTTAAGCCTTTTAATTCCAGACAGTGATCTAACACCAGCCTCAGTGTTGTGAATCTACCCTCCAGCATTATTTTCCCTTCCATCTGAGGATATTTGTCACATTTTATTCAACATCTGTTACAATTAAAGGTTTTTCAGAATACAAACTATAACATAAAAATTCACAGAGATTCTGTTCAGAACCCATCTCAAACTGGCTTTTGGAAATTATTTTCATACACTGTGCATATGACTTTTTCAAATATTTTTTTCCCTGCAAAATCAGGGGAAGTTTTATTTGCTCATCTGCATTATCCATATCAAATGCTTAGTGGTTTTTTTATTTTGTGGAGGTACCTGAGGTAACTTCTTTAATTTGACAAAGCAAGTAAATCTATACTGATTTTTCCATAAGGTAGGTTGTCTATACGCTAACATTAATATAAGCATTTCCAGAAAATCAAGGGTCCATTAAGTGAATGAGGACATATGCAACTGCTGTGGGGTATGAAATATTGCATCTTTTAAAAATAGGATTTTGAATAATGGAAGGTATTTTATGCTGTAATTCAAATTCATAGACAGGCAAATTTAAATGTGTTCCAGCTGGATTTTATAATTATGTTTTCTGTTAATTTAATGTGTATTTGGTTTTCAATGAGAACTCAGAATAAGTACAGCATATCTGATGTTAGCTATTCCAAATGAAAAAATTCTGCATATTCAAGGTCAAATTCCCAACCAGCATAATTTGTTGTAACTTTCCTGACTTCATTGTGTTGCTGCTTTTTATTTCATCTGAGAATCCAGCCTAACTTTGTGTAAAAATTTGGTCTATGTCTGAAATGCTTAGTATAGAATCTAAGTAGATGTGTTTTTGATGACAGATTTATAACAGATTTTCTCCACATTTTTTTCAGGTTTGTTAAAGAACTACTGGAACGGAAAGTAAGTAGAGTTCTCCTTTGCATTCTATTCAGAAGGTGCTATGTGAATATATGAAATAGTTAATCCCACTGACAAACTCTGATGGTTTAGTGACAAATCAACAAAAATACACATCTTTCTGTGTAAGAGAAAGATACCATCAATCTGAAAAATGTTCTGCCATGTTGTTGAGAAATGGACTTGTACCAGTGCAAATTTAGTTTTGTGTGGTCAGAGTGCAGCAGAGTAGTGTTCTCTGTATATCCTCTAGTGACTTTAAAATATTCTGCTTCCTAGAAAGGACAATTCTCTGTGAAAGAAAGGGGGAAGTCAGTTAATCACTCTGTAGTACATAAATAGGCTAGTAGTACAGTTACTAACCTATTACAAAATCAGTATTTTGGGTCAGCACGTATCGTTAAGTGTAGTTTTAAAGAAATTCAAGTTTACAGTCCTGAGGTAAAGATAGAAGTTTACACTCTAATATTACAAGTTGGGATACTTCCCTTCTCAGCCTTTTGTTTTCAATGGCTTCTCAAAATATTCAAGAATAGACGTCTACAATTTAATGCCTAAATCATATACACTAGTAGAGTCAATCGGCTAATCAGCAAAGTCCTGAGAAACTTTTATGTGGGAGATGGTATAAGAAATGGCAAATCAGGTTATCATATACTGTCTCATACTGGTGTCACATGCACAATTATGGCCTGTGACTGAAAACAGAGTAGCAATGTCATTGTCTGTTTTTAATGAAAACGTTAATCCAGAAGTGCAAGGTGTAGTCTTGATGTCTTCTCCACTGTTTCCTACTGTGCAGCATATCTGGTGCTATCGTTAATCTTCCTGTCTAGGAAGGATAGAAACAGTTGCAATCAGAAGTGAAGAAGATTGAACAACAAGAAGGTTTTATGGAACTCTTCAGTTTTTCATCATTACATCTTTGATATTCAGAGAAGCAGGACTCAGAGAAGTGTCTCATCATTCAGCTGACTTATTTCTTGTAGTGCATACTGCAAAGCATCCAGTGCTTCTCCTGAAATCTTGTAAAATCTGTGAATTCATGAAAGAGTTCTAATAAAAATAATTTGTTTACTAAGATTCATGAAAACTGTTTTCAGAAAAAAAAAAACAATTCTCAATTTCTGTAGTGAACTTTCTAATAAAAGTAAGGAAATTACTATATACTTTAAGGTGGCAAGGATGCAGTAAGTAATAAGCAATGGAGACAAAATTTGATTGCTGTGTAAATGCTTGTCTTAATTATCATTACTGATATATAGATGTGGAATGCCAAGCATGTCTTTTTAATATTTTCAGTATCCAAGGGTACAGCCTGTAATAACTCCCCGCTTTGGCCCTTCCTGCACAGAGGATTTGCTCTGTGCACTTGGCGATTTAGCACAAGCTCATGATCTCCACGTGCAGGTAAGCTCTGAGACCTCTGTATAGAATTTAAACAGTTTGGATAGATAATGTACAGACTGGTGAGTTTTCAGAATTTCAGCAAAACACTCAGATCATATTCTTACCTTGGAGCCTGTCATTTAATTTCCTCTGAAATTACTAATGGTACTCAGCAAAAACACTATGACCTGCACAGGAAATGAGAAAGCTCATAGCTGGAGGGATGCACAACTCAGCAGGTCCCGGTCACTAGAAGACTGGTACCCAGTATCGTAGGTTAGAGCAACCTTTGCATTGCTAAAGGTTGGTCTCAGCGCAAGGTTGTTATGTTTGTCTCTCTGCCTTCTGCTTCTGTACAGAGAAGATTTCAGTAGATAGAAGAATTACTCATCTTTGTATCTTATTTAACATGGCTAACATAGCTGTAGAATTTCCAGTGTGCTGAACTATCTGTGTTTAAAAAAGACATATTTTAAATCTTACAGGTCTGTTGCAACTTGGGGATGTTTCTTTTTCAGTTACATCATTCTCAGCATATATTTCCTTAAAGCTATCCTATGTTGGGTTTTTTTCTCATGATAAAGTGAGAATTTTGAAAATAAATGCTCCAGTGTGAGCACAGGAGGACCAGATTTTTATCTGAGACCAGTAATTAATCAGGCTGCCTGAAGATCCATGGAGCAACTACCTGTATGTTGCCCTGACCTGTGACCCTTTTTCCTCACAGTAATATGTATTATTTTATTTATTATTTTAACATTTACCAAGTACCAAGTGGGACATTTTATCACCAAACTACTGGAATGGACTATCCAGGAATATAATTTTTTATCACTTTTAAAGGAACAAATGGAGCTACCGTTTTGGATCCCAAGGACCTCTTGGAGGAAAAGGGACCTGAGAACTGGATCTAATTACAGGCTTTACAAATACTCATTTCTGTCATCATATGTTTAGCACTAATAGGCTTCTCAGAACATTATAATGTCAGGCTTAATGGTATTTAAAGCACTCTTTGATATATATTTTCTTACTGCAGAGTCACATAAGTGAGAATGAAGAAGAACTCAAACTTGTGGAGAACATGTTTCCTGCATACCAGAATTACACTGAGTTGTATGATAAAAACAAGCTGCTAACCAGCAAGGTAGATGCATAACAATTTCTGCAATATAGCTTAGAGTTTTCCATGAGAAGGTTGTGATGGTTAACTACTTACCTGAAAAGTTTGTATTATTTTGTCAAGGTCAGTGACATTTTGGAGAAAGTACTGATTTTACATTCTCTGTTGCACAAGTATTGTTCAAGCTATTGGAGCAAGCCCACGTTTTTCCTAAGTATGCTAGTGGAGATGAAAAATTTAATTATTTTATGATCCCTGATCCATTTTCTGAGGGCTCCAAAGAGAGCTGGAGCAGTGGACTCAGAAGGAGACTAGGTAAAGCTGTAACTGTAAGAGATGGTAATTCTTGGGCAGTTCTGCACTACCTTTGTATTGCAGTGTTCTTACATTCTGGTTTTGCCTGAAGATTTGTTCTGTCAATTTCCTACAGAAAAGCAGCTTGTCCTGTAGTGTTCTATGGGTGAACCTCACATACAGACAGGAATGCTTTACTGTTCTAACTGTCCAAAACCACTCTCATCTTATAGTTGATTTCACCAAGTACTGAGAGGCACTGTGGCCTGAAAAGTTGAAATTCATTGAAGCTTTATGATGGCAAGATAAATCCAAGCAGATATCAGTATAGGTTGGAGTGCCAGGCACACATCACACTTTATTAGATAGTGGAGAGCCTAGGTAAGAGTGAATATGAACAGTCTAATTATAGTTGGAATGCTTAAACATCGATTAAATGTATGTAAAATTTTAGGAGACAATTTCTAGAGGCAAAAGGGCAGTGTGGAACTCTTTGGGGAATGAGGTATTGAACTGTAATTTATGTCTTCAAAAATGTACCCCAGTAAACAATATATTTACAGTCCTTTGAGACATCAATATGGAGTACTTAAGTAGGTACACAGTTTTAATGTTTGTTCACTTCCACAGTGATATGCAGGCTGCTTTACTATGTCAGTATACTAAAGAGAATATTAGTACTGCAAAAATCATAGGTCTTAATTCTGTCACAATTTTATAAGCACAGCACTGAAAATGGTCATTGGTTTCTAATACTTTCTGGTTCCAGGCTTTTGGTTATTTAAGGAAGCACTCTATTAAACAACAAAACTGCAGATATTCACCTTGCCAGAATCACCAGAACTAAAGTACCAAATTAATGTAATTTTTAAATATTTTAAACATGCATTTTTCATAACTTTGGCTGACATTTATTTCTTTTTAAAAATAAATGATCAGCAGAGATACGGTTCAGCATCCAGCATGTGTATATCCTTATAAGATGTGGCTATTCTCAGTTACATTTGATCTTGAAAAGTAGAGATGGCAAGAGTATAGTGCTATTAGGAGATGCTCTGTGGAAACAGTCCCTGTGCCATTCTCATTTTAACCAGATTGCAAGGCCTAATACAGCTCTTGCACTCATGTTTGAGTAGGCTTTTGGCATATGAGGTAACTTCAATTAGATTTGCCTGGGAAAAATAGATTTGCCTGTCATATGCCCTATGAGTTTATATTATCCTATACATCTGTGTTTTCTGTATACTGCTTGTGAATCTATTTTCAAAATCAGCTAGGCAGGCCAAGAAAGAAAAGTCATTAATAAGCTGCAGAACAAATACGATTATTTTTATTAAAGAATATTCCAGATACATGTATATCTACTTGGTGCAATCCTTTAGAGAGACAATTCGTCCTCTGTATCTTTATGTATCTGATTGTATCAGATATCTTGTATCTGATGTACTCCTAGTCTCCCTACTTAATCTCTGTGTTAGCTACAAAATATAAATTACAAGGTTACTACCAGTGCTAAATCAACTAGGAAATTCTTGCTTTTGTTCCTTGAAGCTCTTAGATCACAGCAGTGAGTGCAAGAAGAAGCACTCTCTCTCCTTACACTAATAAATGAAAAAAAAACCCAACAAAACAAACCAAAACCAAAAACCCAGCCAAAACCAGAGAGAATATATTAAGTGTAATGAAGTTAATGAGAATCTCTTCCCTTATGATTTCAAGAGCTTCATTCAAGAAGAGCGATAATTTGCCTTGATGTCAAGAGGTGTCTTGGCTATTAAAAGCAGTGCAGCAAAAATCACAGACACTGAAGTAAATGCGACATTGTGTAAACTGGTGATTCTGTTTTTCTTTAGACAGTGATGGCTCATGCTTGTTATCTTTCTGAAGAGGAGCTGAAACTTTTTAGTCTCCGTGGAGCTGCAATTTCACATTGCCCCAATTCTAATTTTTCGTAAGTTCAAAAGAAAGAAAACGAACAGTGTACGGTTAAAGCTATTGTTCACATAATACCTTGAGTCCAGCCTACCCTTGCAAAGTTTTGTGCATGACACCCCATCCCACTAGAAGTGACATGCTTATTGAGCATGACCATTTATGCTCCTCTTCAGTGTGGTATATTCTGGACTGACTTGTGATCTTTTGGTATAGTCATATATGTATCTTTCATTTTTTTAAAAAACTTTGTTTCTTTGGACTGTTCTGTCAATGGCAGATGCAGACCATCTCCTTTCACCACTACATATGTGTATCTTTTGGGGAAGTGGGAGTGGAATATATATTCTCCTTTCCATTAAGCAGAAGTTAGAAACTGTGTGGTATCCAACCAGAATACTGAAAGTTAACAGTAATTTTTTTTCTTTAATATAATCAATATCTTTCTTTTGTGATGACTTACTGGAGCTCATGAATTGACCTCCCACCTCCTGGAATATACTTTACATCATATTTAGATTATTTCACATTTATACCGAAATTTCAATCTGCTTGATTTCAGCAGATACCTATAAAACTCTGGGATTTTTTAAATTATAAAAACTGCCTTTATTTTTAGTGATTAAAACCTTATCTTTTAGATGTATGGATGAAAATGCTTCATCCCAGTTTAATAAACCCAAATTATTGCACACATTCTGAGTGCCTTTGTCATCAAACAGCTTTTTAGCCCTATGCTTCCTAAATTTTCTATGTATCACACGTTTCTCCTTCCAATACAGGTTACGCAGTGGTGTCTTAAATGTGCAAAAGGTCCTGAAACACAATGTGAAGCTTGGCCTTGGCACAGGTTAGTAGTTTGCTGTAAACACAATTTTTTGGGGAAACCATTGGGAGATACAAAAACATGGATATTTCTTCATATTTAAAAGTCACCATGTCCTCTAACTTACGGACCTGCTTTTTTAACTAGTACTCTTGAGTAATGAAGTCTAGAATACTGAAAACTAAAGCTGGTCCAAAAGTGCTTAAAAAGAAAACCAAAAATTAATGAAGAAAGTTTTGCTTCTGTTGTGAGACTAAACAGGTTTTGAACAATTTTTCAGGGTTCTGATAGTCTGTTACGTTCTGTTTACCTGACTTTGAATGCCATAGCTTCTTCATTAAGAGTTGTGCATTCAGAAACAGTGCTTACAAGTAAAACTTTTTGTTTACCACATCAGCCACTTTGCAACATTTAACTAAAGCTCACAGAAATTTAACACAGAGAATTATTCCCAAAGCATGCTTCTAAGAGTCTGATGCTTTCTAGATGTTGCTGGTGGATATTCAGCTTCAATGCTTGATGCTATCAGGAAAACGATGATGGCATCTAATAGCCTTCAGATCAATAAAGTGAATGAGACAGGACTAACCCTTGAAGAAGCTTTTCGACTAGCCACTCTAGGAGGAAGCCAAGGTAAGAAGAAATTTATTTAGGGTGCACACAGAGACCTGCAGCTCTTTGTCTATAAGAAGTGGCTGAATTCACAGGATTTCTTGTGCAAGACTGAAGTCTAAAATGATATCTGATGATCAGAGATACCCTCCAGTCTCTCATATTCAAACTAGGCTCATTATGGAAGACTGTTCATATTGATGTGGAGAGTTTAATAACAGAATCTTAATGATTTTTCAGAGTTGTAAATTTTCTTCACAAAGATCCTCATTAGTGCTTTTATGTTAATCAAACCAATTAGAAAGAACCACAGAATCACAGAATTGTCAGGGTTGGAAGGGACTTCAAGGATCATCTAGTTCCAAACCCCCTGCCATGGGCAGGGACATTTTCCACTAGATTGGTTGCCCAGAGCCACATCCAGCCTGGCCTGAAAAACTTCCAGGGACGGGGCTTCCACCACCTCCCCGGGCAACCTGTTCCAGTGTCTCACCACCCTCATGGTTAAGAATTTCTTCCTAATATCTAATCTAAATCCACCCTCCTCTAGCTTGGATCCATTTCGCATAGTCCTATCACTACCCGACACCCTAAAAAGTCCCTCCCCAGCTTTCTTGTAGGCCCCATTCAGATACTGGAAGGCCACAATAAGGTCTCCTTGGAGCCTTGTCTTCTCCAAACTGAACAACCCCAGCTCTTTCAGGAGCTCCAGCCCTCTGATCATCCTGGTGGCCCTTCTCTGGACATGTCCAGCACATCCATATCTTTCCTGTAATAGGGGTTCCAGATGAGAGTGGTGTAGAGTGGGAGAATCACTTCCCTCAACCTGCTGGCCACACTTCTCTTGATGCAGCCCAACATGTGATTGGCTTTCTGGACTGCAAGTGCACACTGATGGCTCACGTTGAGCTTCTCATCCACCAGTACCCCCAGGTCATTTTCTTCAGAGCTGCTCTCAAGCCAGTCACTGCCCAGCCTATATTGGTGCTTGTGATTGCCTTGACCCAGATGCAGGACCTTGCATTTAGTCTCGTTGAACCTCTTGACATTGGCATTGGCCCACCTCTCCAGCCTGTCATGGTCGCAGTGGATGCCATCCCTTCCCTCCAGCATGTCAGCCACACCACACAGCTTGGTGTCATCGGAGAACTTGCTGAGGGTGCACTCAATGCCTCTGTCCATGTTGCCAGCAAAGATGTTAAACAAGGCTGTTCCCAGTAGTGAGGGACTCCACTTGTCACTGGCCTCCACTTGGACATGGACCCATTGACAGCCACTTTTTGGGTGCAGCCATCAAGCCAGTTCTTTATTCACTGAGTGGTCCATCCATCAAACCCATATTTTATGAGCTTAGAGACCAGGATGTCTTGTGGGACAGTGTCAAAGGCTTTGCTCTCAGGTCCAGGTAAGTGGTGTCAGTTGCACTCCCTTTGTCAATTGATGTTGTGACCTTGTCATCGAAGGCTACCAGGTTTGTCAGGCAGGATTTGCCCTTGGTGAAGCCATGTTGATTGTACCAAAGTACCTCTTCTGCCTCAACAGTACCTTCAGGAGGTTCTGCCCTGTGATCTTGCTGGGCACAGAGGTGAGACTGGCTTATAGTTCCCTGGATTATACTTCTTCCCCTTTTTGAAAATGAAGGTTGTTTCCCCTTTTCCAGTCAGTGGGGACTTCACCAGACTGCCATGACTTTTGGAATACAATAGAGAGAGGTTTAGTGACCTCATCCACTGGTGTGTCTAGGACCATCCAGGCAGGTCTCCTAACATTCTTTCCTGCCTTCCTTTTTGTCAGTATACTTTGTGCCTGGGCATAGAGAAGGTGATCTTTGAATGCGGACCAGCTATCCTGGGCCCCGCCTTCCCTCTAGGACTTTGTCCCATGATACTTTGGCCAGCAGATCCCTGAAGCAATCAAAGTCCGTGTGCCTGAAGTCTGCATGCCTAAGCTCCAGGGCTGTAAGCTTGGGATACATCCTCCTAGTTGCCCTGAGGATCTTAAATTCTATTGCATCATGGTCACTGTAGCCAAGGCTGTGTCTGAGCTTCATATTGGTCACCAGCCCTTCCCTGTTAGTGAGAACAAGGTCCAGTATAGCACCTTTTCTTGGTGGTTCCTCCACCATTTGGAGGAGAAAGTTGTCATCTATGCAATCCAGGAACATCCTGGATTGCTGGTGCCTTGCTGTGTTGTCCCTCTAGCAGATGTCAGGGTGGTTGAAATTGCCCATGAGGACCAGGGCCTGTGAACACAAAGACACTTCTATCTGCTTATGTAGGGCATCCTCTGCCTATTTCTACAAGTTTCTACTGTAACATCACCTTCCCCTGTCTTCCCTTTATTCTTAAACTGTACTCTCTCAACCAGCTCATCATCCTTCCCCAGATGGAGCTCCATTGATTCCAGCTGCTCACTGATACAGAGAGCAACACCTCCTCCCCTCCTACCCTGCCTGTCCTTCCAAAAGAGCCTGTATCCATCTATCCCTGCATTCCAGTCATGGGAATCATCCCACCAAGTTTCAGTAACGGCCACTATGTCAGGGCATCCCAGCAGCACAGTCGCCCTTAATTCGTCCTGTTTATTGGCCCAGCTGTGTGCATTAGCATAGAGGCACTTCAGCTGGGCTGGCTGTGTCACGCTCTTGTGCCAATCCCCCTTGATTCCCTTGGGGAGTTTTGGTGCATTGTGTCTGAGAACCCCTACAAGTACTCCATCCCTCTTCATTTTCTCAGCAACCAGCATTTAGAGGATAAGCATGATCCTGTTTGTAATTTTGATTCTGCTTTTTGAGATCTCAGCGAGGTATTTTTTCACTGTCTTTCCAGCAAATCAAGACAGCATGCAAATCACTCCTCAGTCAGAAAAAAAGCATGAATTTTAAACAGGATACCTACATGGTTATTTAAGGTATTATTGCATCTATGGTATACAGTCACATAGTATGTTGATTTTTTCTGGTCCACTGGCATGTTTTCTTATGATAAGTATGCATATACTGATTTATATAATTAGCACAGCTTTAGTAGAACTTGCATGATTTAGCAGAGAGGAAATTTGCACCTAAGAAAAACAAAAACCAAACCAAACCAAAACAAAATGAAACATAGTCACAGAATCACAGAAACGTTCAGGTTGGAAAAGACCCTCAGGATCACCAAGTCCAACTGATCACCTTACTCTACAAAGTTCACCCCTAAACCATATCCCCAAGCACCACATCCAAATGGCCTTTAAACATATCCAGGGTTGGTGACTCAAGCACCTCCCTGGGCAGCACATTCCAATGCCTGACCATTCTTTCTGTGATTTTTTTTCCTGATGTCCAGTCTAAACCTACCCAGTTGTAGCTTGAGGCCATTCCCTTTTCTTCTATCAGAACACTGGAACAGGCTGCTCAGGGGGGGCTGTGGAGTCTCCCTCTCTGGAGATATTCAAGACCTGCCTGGATGAGTTCCTGTGTGACCTGGTATAGGTGATCCTGCTCTGGCAGGGGGAATGGACTAGATGATCTCTTGAGGTCCCTTCCAGCCCTCAACATTCTGTGACTTTCTAATTACTTATGGAAGAAATTAGCACCAGCCTCTCTACAACATCACAGAATCACAGAATCAACAGGTTGGAAAAGACCTCAGAGATCATCAAGTCCAACCTATTACCTAATACCTAACACTTCATGACAACTAAACCATGGCTCCAAGTGCCACATCCAGTCTTTTTTTTTAACACCTCCAGGGACGGTGACTCCACCACCTCCCTGGGCAGCCCATTCCACTGGCAAATTACTCTTTCAGTGAAAAACTTTCTTTTCACCTTGAGCCTAAACTTTCCTTGGCACAGCTTGAGACTGTGTCCTCTTGTTCTGTCACTGGTTGCCTGGGGGAAGAGACCAACCACCTGTCTACAACCTCCTTTAAGGTAGTTGTAAAGAGCAATAAGGTCTTCCCTGGGCCTCCTCTTCTCCAGGCTAAACAGCCCCAGGTAAACAAAACCAAACCAAATCAAACCAAAGCAACTTCAGTTAGCAGTAATGAGCTTACTATATGCCAAAGAATCGGTCCCCAGTCTTTTTGGCCTCTTTTGCAGCTGTTAGAAAACTTCATTGGGAAATATTAATAGAAGTTTGAATGGAAATGTCATTGAACAGGTCTTCTCAGGATTGTACTTGAATTTCTGGAGGGTATAATGGGGAAATGAAGAAAACAGAAAATGGGCAGGAGATAAAAATACAGAGATTTATTTTTTCCCCACATTATTGTTCTTATAAAAGATGAGAATAAATTAGCTGATGTATAGACAGGAAAACTTGTAAAAATACCAATCTTATATGTGGCGTCCCTTTCCAGCCAACTTCTGCTTGTTTTATATAAGTCCTGAGGTTTATTTAGTAATGTGCTTTGAGCAATAATTTTGAGTTGTTTTTACTTCATTGAATCACTTTCATGGATTGAATATATTTTTTTATACAGGCTTCCAGTAGCCTGGACAAGTACAATTTGCCAAAATATCAATTTCTGCGTTGCTGAGACTCGCAAGCATTTGTCACCCTCTTGTGTATAATGTAAAAATTGCAGTCTGCTCTCAAATCTGAAGGAATGTGAGCTCATATTTAACTGAAACTTGTAGGTAATCAAAATATTTCACCATTTGAAGGAGTTTAAATGTCTCTAAAGTATTGTGAAATACCTGCTACTCAGATGTTTCACAGGTATTTACCTGCCACTTCACTGAAACCTGAACAGGTGAGAACAGGTGAACAAATTATTTGCAGATAGTTTAGATAACTTAGTTTTAACTCCAAGGTATTGATTTAATGCACAGATACTTTGCACAACTTAAGACTATTGTAAATCACTTCTAAGGAGACACAAAGGCTTATTTTTTGGTATTCTAAGTGCTTGCACATACCCAGTCACTCAATATCAAACTAGATTTTCAGTGTTTGTAGACCTGATTATCAGAGGTTGTAATCAAGCTTTTAAATAATAAAACTAAATAACAGTCTGCAAGACAAGCCTTACAGGTGGATAAGCCTTCATATCTGGCTGTGATTGTTTTTTCACACCATACTGTTCTTTGTTCTTGTTAATTACTTTTAGTTATCCTCTCTGCACATTTCTTTTTTAAATAGTATTATGATATGTTACTAAGGTAATAAGTCTATCCAACGTGTCAAAATAGCCTAACTGTTTAAACAATTAAATCTCATATTGGCTTAGCAGGGAGAGTATTCTTAATATGTTTTACTGTTTCTCTGACTTCATTTCATTGCTCCTTGGGGACGTTTTACATTTTAAGTGATTGTTATTTCACTCTAAACAGCTAGTGGCCTATACATCACATCTGCAGTGATACAAAACCAGTGGAAAACATTTAAAGAACAAAAATCTAAAGAAGGATTCAAATGTTTTTTTCAGGTTACTTTTACCCTTATGAGATGCCCTTCAGAAATTCACCTAAGTATACATGTCTTTACGGAGAAGTTGCTTACAAACTTAAATGCTGACATATTGTTGAATTTACTTTAATGTTTTTTCTTGTAATCATCTAAATTATTGTAATTTTGGTTTTTTTTTATGAGCTTCTCAGGTAAGTTGCCAGGTGATATGGTGGAAAGAGTCTTGTGTTGAAGACAAATTTATGAGCTTGTTTTCTTCCTCAGCTTTAGGACTAGATGACATGATTGGAAACTTTGAGGTTGGCAAAGAATTTGATGCACTGCTAATCAACACAAAAGCTTCAGACAGCCCTTTTGACTTGTTCTCTGCTGATAATTTTGAGGTAATCAGAACATGATTCACAATCTCAAAATTTCTGGAAATGAAGTGGGGAAGGTCTATGATACATCCAGAACTCTTGAGAGTAACTGCAGTAACAGCAGCACTACGCCACTACTGTATTGTGTTTTATCCCAAAATGTTCAGTGGTTGGTCGTTCTGGATCTTGCTGTCCTCAGTGACAGTTCTACATCCTCATGGGCAAAAATGCTTGCAACATTTTCTATTTTTATTAGCCCCAGATAACAAATAGAGTTAGCTATTTGCAGCGACAAATGGCAGCCAAGAAAAAGCAGATTAGTTTTAATTAACACTTTGAGTTCAATCTCAAAAATGTTCCCAGATAAAGGCTAGGTTTCCTTAACTCCACCGCTATTGTAAATTTAAGCAAGAGCTCAAGACAGCTGATCCAAATTGAAAGCACAGTTTTAATGCAAACATATACACAGTACTGGCACTATGCAACAGGCATCCCTCCTCATCCAATCTTTTATGATTAAAAATGGTAATAAACTCAGCTCACTTTACTGTTGGGATGGACTATTGCCAAATCTAATTTGAATGTTACCATTTATTTAGAAATGCAGGCATTAAGTGGTGAGGCAACTGTTCCTTAATCTATTTCAGACACAATAATCTGAATTGGATCAAATTCTTTAAAATAAAAATCTTCTTCCTAATTCAAGGAATTCTGGAAAAATCCCACATTTTCCAGTGCAAACCTTTTCAGTTAAGCTTACAATTCTGAGAACTATAATTGCATAAAATTTTGTCTTACTTTTCAATATATAAATTAATTTGAGAACTCTAAAAAAGAAGTGGAAGTGTTGTGTTTCAGGCATGTATTTATTTATACTGTTAGACTTTTGCAGTGTTTTTTCCTGAGACATACAACATCCTTACCAAAAGAAAAAATACAAATAAAGTTTTGATTTTACCATTAGGAGGAATATTTGGGAAAATTATTTTTATCAGTTCTTTCAAGCTTCAAATAATTATAATCTGAGATAGCAGATACCGCTTTCTGAATTTGGTTTTCTCACATTTTTTTTATAGGACACTCTCCAGAAGTTCCTATATCTAGGTATGTTCTGATTCCCAGCCCACATAAAGTATTCTTGTTTTGTCATATATCAAAAATTGCCTAAGTTAATGTGGTGGTTAATAATAAATTTATTTATACACGATTAAATAAATATTTGTTTAAACTAATTAAATATATTCACATTTTATATAAACATGAAGATGCTAGTGTTTATTAATATTAATTTTATTTACATTAAATATGCATTTACCTACATTTATTAACACTTGCCTATGAACACTGAGTAAGAATTAAGTAATTTAACTTTTGTTCTTTGGGACATAGTTGAAGAGTTTGTTTAACATGATCAGATGCAACAAGATTGTTAGATTTATCACCACACCTGCCTTTATCTACAGTATCATCTAAATCATATTTCACAGTAAAGTAACACTGACATGCTGATCACCAGCTTAGAAACAGTTCAGCTCAGAGCACTTCTGCAGAACAGTTGCGATTTTGGATTTTTTTTTCTCCCAGACAAAAAAGATGGCCTTTAAAACAAACAAATCCCAAGACAGACAATCCCAGCCCCTGAAGAGAATATATGTTCTTTGTAGGGCATTGTCTGGGGACTAAGAACTGCACTGCCTATTTTGTTGCTTTGTAGTGGTAACTAGTGTTAGCTCTGGCCATATCTGAGCCATTTTTTATTTAGGCTTTTGCCTTCTTGAGAAGCTGGCTGAGACAAGTCAGCTTTACTGCTGCCTGGTACCTGACTTAGTTTAGATACCATTTAACAGTGCATTTAACAGTACCAATATGTAACATTTTCAGGGTTTGAATCTACAAGACATATAGAAAACCTATGGCATCACTGCAGTGCTTGAATGGCATGTTTATTTCTTTAGAAAAGCATGAGTAGTTTGATCATCCAGTGGTCTTTGTGGTAGCATGGCTATTTCTCTCTAAATAAACTTTTTTAGTCCTATGAAATGGTCACTACAAATTATATATTCCAAAACTGATTTCGTAGATTGCATGATTTTTATCACTTAAATCAGTGCATAGCTTTACATGCAAATCTCTGTTTTGGCCATGTTATTTCAGGTGATGATCGGAATATTTCTGAAGTATATGTGGCTGGAAAGCAAGTGGTTCCTTTTTCAAGTTCAGTATAAGTCTGTTTCTTTTTGCAAAATACTCTGCTGATCATTTGGCATCTGATTTGAAAAATATTGATTAAATGCAGTGCCTGATCATCAGGAATGACACCTCGGTTTTGTTTAATGTTTTAAAACTTGCAAACATTGGAAAATTTGTCAGACCTTTCAAGAATTACTTTACCAAAATTGCCACGGTCCTAGACAAAATGGATATTTAAATTTTTCAGTGAAAAGAGCATGTGTGCATTGATAAAGGGTTTGGTAAACACCTTAATTGAAGAGGACACCCACTGGTCCTTATAATAATAGCATGGGAAGCATCAACAGGAGCAACAAAACTCTCATCGTCTTTAATGCAACTAAATTTTTAAAAAGCCAGTGAAGTAAATTGATTTTGCAGGTAATGAATATCATGGAAGAATGCAATTTCTGTAATACCAAGTACTGAAAAATCAGTGATATTTTGGGGCATTTAGAATTTTTTTTCAGTTTTCTTTAGGAGCTCTTTTTTTTTTTTTTAAGTAATAGTTTCATTTAAAACATTTTTGAAAGAGAAATTAGGTAAGAATAGTGTATTTGTAAATAAACAACAGTCCTTATTATCAAAGAATTCAGATTTGTCATTCCTGTCCGGTCAGACAGTAAAGGACTGGTGGAAGAGCCAAATAAGAAACTTTGGTATCACAGTGTGATGGGCTAGGAGAGCAGAATTGCTGCATTGTTCTCTGATGCTGTCAGCTGAAATTGTATTTCCTGAGATTTTCTCCCTAAGTCTATAAGTGGTTAGCCTGATCTACCTACTCAATGACAAAAAAGGGAAGAGGTCTTTTCTGGACTGGAGGGAGTGCTTCATTTAGTTCAGCCTCCTGCAGAACCTTCCCAAGCTTATTTACTCCCAATTGTTCAGACAGGATGAGATCTTGTCCGTTCTCCTTTCTGAGAGGGGAGCAAGTGGGTTTAAGATAAAGATCCAAAAGAAATGGGCTATTTCTGGACATTAACACCGTTGGCTTGAGGTAGAAATTGTCACTGGAAAAAGCAGCTCAACTCCAACGTGCTCTTTTGTGTCTTTCAACATGGCAACCATAATTACAGCCCTATACAATTCCAGGTAAAAAAAAGTGTGCCCTTTTGCTAAAGCACATTGCTTTTTCATCAGAGATTTCTGCCCTTTTTCGTCTTTTTTTTTTTTTTTTAGATAGTTTGAAGAGGGGATTTTTCTTGTTTCTTTATTATGTTTTGCAACACAAAGAATGTAAGACAAATGTAAGCTCTAATTTCAGTGTTATTAGAGACAATATTGTATAAAGTTAGTACAAATGTGTTGAATATGGTTTTAAGATCTGCCTCAAACTTCTTTGATTACACTGAGTTTTGTTTCACACTTGTATCTGACTGCCTGGTGATATAAAGGCACAGGACTTGCCTCAGTTAACAAAACAAGGGTGTCACTGCACCAAAGGCTTACTTTGTGTCTGCTTCCAAAACAGTGCTTGGCTCAACTCTCTGATTTTAAAAGTGTTTTCAGAGCTTATGTATTTTTAAGGTTACATGCATGTGAGACAGTATATCATCAAGTAGAAATGTATAAGCTAGCTCCAACACTTAAAGCGGTACAGTCTTTTAGTTAGTGTTTTTTTGTTGTTCATTTTTTCATTAAAAAAATGAACAGCAGGGGATATTGGCATGCAGACACCACCCAAGTGCATCTATGTGGCTTGCTCATTGAGAGCTAACTCAGGTGTCTTCACAGGCACTGCACTGTGCCAAGTGTTTGTCAAGGTACAGCTTTCGTATCTGTTATATTCAGTAACTCTTTAGGCTTTAGGAGTCAAGATTTAAAGATTAAGATTTCTACATTCCATCAGTGTGGAATATAACCATTTTGTTTAGCATGTGTCCCAATCACCCACACAGCAGCACCATTGCTTGGCAAATAGTCCTCAGCTCTTAAGCCTGGTTTCCTGACTAAGGGAGCATTTTTCATCATGAATTTAATCGTCCAAATTTTGCATCCTCAAACCAAAGATCCACATGTGAGACACATGTTTTAATCCTCCCAGTTACTATTTGAAATTATTTTAAAAGTATTGCATGGTTTTCAGCTTTGGCTTTCCTGCAAGAATTGTTTTTGGGGTGGAGAAAGATTATACAGCCTTGTGTAGAGTGTATTTTTGTGCCCTGCTTCATCACTTTCAAAGCTATGAATGAAATCAACACTTTAGTGATAGTCTGAACTGCTTCTTCATTGTTTTCCTGTGATTTTGAAATATTGTAAAAAATGAGATTCAGCATTACTTCTTAAAAGATTTGTACAGGAAGAGGGGTTGCTTATTTGCAAACTGAAAATAAAGAAAAGCTTTTGAGAAGTTCAACACTATAATACAAAAGGACTCCCTATGATAACTGCTCCAAGGGAACTTTGTATCTGAATATTGGCTGCATCATTGGCAGTTGAATCCCTGTTTTATTCAGGCACAAGGTAGGAACACAACTTTTTGATTGTAAGCTTTACTAGTGTCTAATACTTAGACACTATCCAGAATTAGAAATGGAGAATCAGCTTTTTAGGAATCTCAGCTGGAGGAAGAGCTTCGCCTGCATGTAGTGCTGTGAGCTGCCTGCAGTGCCTAAGACTGGAAGGAGCAAGGACCAAGATGGAAAGCATTATACAAAATGCTAAGGTGTAAGGTAAATGCTTTCCTTAGGGGTAAAGGAAAGAGGCCTGAATTTGATGTGAGAGTAAGCTAGTGGAGGAATTAATATAACAACTAAACTGGGAGGTACTTTCAATACCGGCATCTTAAACAGAATTGAATGGAGAAAGATTAATGCCAGGAAAAATTTGAAGTCTTCTGAATTAGTCCCAGATCTTGTTCAGTGGACAATGATAATTTCAAGGTTTTAAAAAATACAGAGAATGTAGAAGCCAACCTTCTCTGAAGCAGTTTTTGGAAAGTCACTGATGATTCCCCTGTGAAGCTTTGGTCCTTGGGACTCTGTCTGTGTATAGATTGCCAAGATACTTGGTAGAGTAGGGGAGAATCAGTAGATAAAAGGAGTTGTTGTTGAGACTTCATCACTGTTTGCAGCTTAAGACTACATGTAGTCTGTTTCTTTGGATAAATGTCCCCACTGCAAATGCAGTTTGAAGCAGGCCAAATAGTTGATTTAGACTCTTAATGTCACTTTAAGAGGCTAGAGTATATGTGGCATGTAGCTGAGCCTCTGGTGCAGTTTCCTCTGAAGTAAGTTTAATCCTTGTAAAAAGGATTAAACCATTCTACAAACTGAACAAAGGTTCAATAAGGGAGGGTGATTGGGAATTTGCTTTGGAATAGCACTACAGACTCAGACCAAAATGCTGATGGAAACTAGGATTTGTAGTATTCCAAATCCATCCTTTCTGTCACAGAACTTAGTATCTAAAGACAAATTAAAGCAACAAGCAACCTCTGTCCCATTTCTTCCCTCTTCTGGGAAAAAAGAAAGGAAAAGAAAAAAAATGAAATGAAAAGGAAAAGAAAAGGAAAAGAAAAAAGAAAAGAAAAGAAAAGAAAAGAAAAGAAAAGAAAAGAAAAGAAAAGAAAAGAAAAGAAAAGAAAAGAAAAGAAAAGAAAAGAAAAGAAAAGAAAAGAAAAGAAAAGAAAAGAAAAGAGAAAAGAAAAGAAAAGAAAAGAAAAGAAAAGAAAAGAAAAGAAAAGAAAAGAAAAGAAAAGAAAAGAAAAGAAAAGAAAAGAAAAGAAAAGAAAGAAAAGAAAACAAAAAAGAAAAGAGAAAAGAAGAAAGGAAAAGAGAAAAGAAAAGAAAAGAAAAGAAAAGAAAAGAAAAGAAAAGAAAAGAAAAGAAAAGAAAAGAAAAGAAAAGAAAAGAAAAGAAAAGAAAAGAAAAGAAAAGAAAAGAGAAAAGAAGAAAGGAAAAGAAAAGAAAAGAAAAGAAAAGAAAAGAAAAGAAAAGAAAAGAAAAGAAAGAAAAGAAAAGAAAAGAAAAGAAAAGAAAAAAGAAAAGAAAAGAAAAGAAAAGAAAAGAAAAGAAAAAAGAAAAGAAGAAAAGAAAAGAGAAAAGAAGAAAGGAAAAGAAAAGAAGAAAGGAAAAGAAAAGAAAAGAAAAGAAAAGAAAAGAAAAGAAAAGAAAAGAAAAGAAAAGAAAAGAAAAGAAAAGAAAAGAAAAGAAAAGAAAAGAAAAGAGAAAAGAAGAAAGGAAAAGAAAAGAAAAGAAAAGAAAAGAAAAGAAAAGAAAAGAAAAGAAAAGAAAAGAAAAGAAAAGAAAAGAAAAGAAAAGAAAAGAAAAGAAAAGAAAAGAAAAGAAAAGAAAAGAAAAGAAAAGAAAAGAAAAGGAAAAGAAAAGAAAAGAAAAGAGAAAAGAAAAGAAAAGAAAAGAAAAGAAAAGAAAAGAAAAGAAAAGAAAAGAAAAGAAAAGAAAAGAAAAGAAAAGAAAAAGAAAAGAAAAGAAAAGAAAGAAAAGAAAAGAAAAGAAAAGAAAAGAAAAGAAAAGAAAAGAAAAGAAAAGAAAAGAAAGAAAAGAAAAGAAAAGAAAAGAAAAGAAAAGAAAAGAAAAGAAAAAAAGAAAAGAAAAGAAAAGAAAAAAAGAAAAGAAAAGAAAAGAAAAAAAGAAAAGAAAAGAAAAGAAAAGAAAAGAAAAGAAAAGAAAAGAAAAGAAAAGAAAAGAAAAGAAAAGAAAAGAAAAGAAAAGAAAAGAAAAGAAAAGAAAAGAAAAGAAAAAGAAAAGATAAAAGAAAAGAAAAGAAAAAAGGTAAAAATCAGGCAACAAACGCTAACATAAAACCTCTGTTCCCAGACATCACTCTGCATTAGCACTCTTGCCAGATTGTGGATGGGATATTTGCTTCTTAATGTGCCTTTGTGTTGAATGTTAGCGCACTGTTGAGACAAAGAAAAGATAAAGGTATTTTTGTGGAAAGCTTACTGGTTGGATAAATATGCTTAATGTAGTCTGCGTCGAGATGAGCAGTTATTTATTATAATATATTCAAATTACTGTTATATTTTGATGTCTGTGCCACTTTAGATTTTGATTACTAATGAAATGCTAGTAAGTATTGTCTATGCATTGTGCAGCATTATTTCAATTATTCATATTTGCAAGTAAACTTCTGCGCCTTAAAATATTGCCTTGGCCTAATGTTTATATTTATTCTGTGGGTTTTGTTCAATCAGAAAGCCTTACAGAGGGGAAACAAAATGTGTATTTGTTAACTGTACTGAAAATGTTCATTTAAGTGAATTTTGGCAAGGAAGTTGGGACTGATGATCTCTAGAGGTCCCTTCCAGTCCCTAACACTCTGTTATTCTGTGACATCTTGTTAAAAGAAAAACATGTCAAAATGACCGTATTTAAAAGTCTGTCCCTAATTATGCATTCATAAATGAAAACATTAAAATGTTGTTGTGAAAACTGATATGAATAGTAGTGGTTTAATTTTAAAATATTTGCAAATATGTATTTTTAAACTTTAATTATGATTATGCAATACAGATTAGCAAAAATATTTCCTGCTAAATGTTACACTTTTTTTCTTGCTGTTATAGTGAGCAAACAAAATTGTAACTATTCTTGTTTATACATTTAAAAATAATACACAAGTCTTAAAAATTAAAAAGCCAAATTTCTTTCAAAGAGTATCCTAGTTTAAAAAGGTAAAGATATTAACAACAATGCTCAGACAAGCTGTTCTAAAATATTTTTTTTAACATTCCCGTGAAAAAAAATAACCCAAACACATAATAATTGGCAGCTTTTAAAATATGGGTTTTGTATCAATAAATGGTGCTGCTTTATCTGCAGCCCTGTATCAATGGTCAATTCATCTCTAAAATGATAATGTGCAAGTAGAATGTATTTTTTTTAAGAGTCAAGAGATTTTGAAAATTTGGGAAAGGACTGGAAAAAATAATTTGAGAAGAGATTTTTAAAAGGTAGTAGCAGAACGTGGTGTAAAAAGAAGCTAGATCAGAGGAATGCATGAAAACAAAGATGTCAGAGAAATTTAGTAAGGAAGTGCTCAGAAAAGATCTTTTCAGGCAATGTTCTGTTGAATGAAGGACCTCATCCCTTCTGTAAGCAGATACTAAAGCAGTTACTTACACGCTTAACACTATAAGCCAAATTAATTGTATCTAATCATAGCATAATTACATAACACTTTTCAATCTCTCAACCTCTACTTCGAGACTTAAATAAAAGTTACCTGTAACAATTCCAGAAGAAACCTAACATAGGGGCACGTTTTGCTTTATCTCCATGTGTCTTATGAAACATTTGGTATTAACTAGGCCCCTGCCAGAAGGGAATCTCGGCTCCTTCATTCCCCAAACATCATCTGCTGTCATCTTCCTAGTGCTGTAGTGATGACTGAGTCTGACACAGGAAGACAGCATCTGGTGTGACTAGAGTAACTGAAAAGAAGCTGTTTCAAAATTTTGTTTTGAAGTGATGCACACTGCAGAGAGCACAGCACATGTTAAATTACATGATCCTATACCTAATACTGAACTTCTAGGTATGGGGAACTTTGGCTTAAAGTTGGGCTTTTAAGCCCTGGTACTATATGTGCAACAACTTGTGCTTGTCTGGACACAGAAGCAAGGAAATTAATTTGCAATGCTTGCTGTAATAAAACCAGTCGCAGGAACAACAAAAACCGTTCTTGAGAAGCCAAAGGACATCAACGATATTGATAATGATCTATTGTGTAAAATCAATAGAACTGGTAGTTTTTCTCAAAAGGCTGAACAATGTTTTTGGAGGTCAGTTTCCTGAAACTCCAGTGGAAATTCTTTCCTGGGAAATGTCCTGAATCAGCGTGCTCCAACCAATGAGGCCCCATGTAGCTTCTGCAGAGGCAGTTGTGTAGAAGTGAATACAACAGTCATGCCTAGACTCACGCTTCCTCCCCCAATCAGGACATGGAAGTGTTTATTTGCTTTGATTGTGAATCTAGATTGTGGTCTCTCATCCTGCTGGTTTTAATTTGAAAATTACTATGCTGAACGAGTGGAGTTGGGAGAAGAGAAAGGATAAAAGACAATCTTACATGCACCCACCCACCTATTACTTCCACTCAAAATACTTGTCCCATCAGTTAGATGTTGTATTTGAACTCAGTGATTTGGCTTAATACCTTGAGTGAGCTGGTAACAAATAAACCCATCCAAGATCAGGATGTAAACTGTGAGCAGCTGACAAAAACATAAAAATGTTTTACTTTGACCAGCGCTTAAGTCACCAAAGCCTTGCCTAGCCAAGTTCTGCTGGGCATATTTAGGTATAAAATCTCCCTGGAAAGAAGCCTTCAGTAAAAGCGACCAGTGTTAGAGAAAACTGAAGGCTTTGATCCCTGCGTTCTGTCTGGCCTTGTGACTTTGAAGCCGGATTATGTGTTCCTTTAGCGGCTGTTGCTGATGAAGCTTTTAAAAAGTGGTTGCATGTACTCCATAGCTGAGTAAGTCTGCAGCCTTTGCTTCAAGATTAACTTTCTTTTCCTAAAGGAGAGCTCTCATCTCACTGGAGTAAACTTTTCTGAGTCTGATCTTTGATTTTGTTTGCTCATCACCTGTTGTGCATAGGCTCTGGTTCTTCTGTTTGTGAAAAAAAAGCCTAACTGGAGTTACTGTTGTTGAATTTATCTTTCCTGTTGTAGTTGTGTAGTTTCAAGGAAGGACAATGTATGAGGAAAAATGGTATGTGTGATTTCCACTGTTCTGCTTGAGTTTGATAGTGCTAAATGGGAAGTCATGTATTGTCAAAACAAAATAAAGAGGCCTTGTGTTTACACCAGCCCTCATCTGTTTCTGTGTTTGACTTTGAAGAAGAAAGACAGCAAGCTCCTACGCTTGGTAACAGAACTCCAAGAGCAGTTGAGCAAGCTGAGAAGCATCAGGGAGTGTGAGTGAGAGATAGACTGGTAGAGTCATGCCCTGGTTTCCCCAAAACATACTCAAACCATAAGTCAGAACTCATAATGGATAAGGCCTTGAGCAATCAAGCCTAGAGGAGAGGCATCCCTCCTCATGGCACTGAGGTTGAAGTAGATGATCTCTAAGGTCCCTTCCAGCGTAAGCCATTCTGTGATTCTGTAATGAGGGTGAATGGAAACAGGTCCCTGTTCAGCACAGCAGGTGACTCCCACCATGGCCTCCCACACATTCTCAGTTGCCCTGTACCATACATAAAAGGTATGGAACTCTGGAGTCTGAAAGACAGTCAAACAATGACAAAGATGGAAATGCTCCCAGGGAGCTAGGAAAGGTAAGGCGGTCAGCACCACATATCAAAACTGTCTCTACCAAGAACAAAAGAAGGGTGATTGGTGGTGGTGATTCCTTTCTGAGAGGGACAGAAGAACTGATTTGCCATCCTGACCCATCCTACAAGGAAGTCTGCTATCTCCCTGGGGCCCAAGTTAAGGATGTGGTGAGAGAGCTCCCCACCCTGGTGTGGACCACAGATTATTACCTATTATTTACCTTCCAGGTAGGTAATGATGAACTAGAAAAAGAAAACTGAGGGCTATCAAGAGGGACACAAGGAAGACCCACAACATGAATTCTAGGACTAGTAAGAGATGTAAAGGTTGGTGGCTGTCTTGGACAAAGTGCCCATGAGATGGTGTTTTCGATTCTTAGTGAATCGCAGCATCACAGAATCACAGAATCAATAAGGTTGGAAAAGACCTCAAGGAAGGGAGTTAGTAGACCTAAATGCTTGGACTTCTGGACTTTGATTTGTTTACGAGCCTGGTTAGTGGCATCCCCTGGGAGACAGCCCTGAAGGAAAAGGAGTTCCAGGAAGGCTGGACATTCCTCAGGAGCAAAATCTTCAAGGCACAGGAACAAGCTGTCCCCGTACATCAGAAAATGAGCCAGCAGGGCAGAGGACTGTCTTAGGTGAGTAGAGAGATTTGAGTAGAACTCAGGAAGAAAAGGAAAGTCTACTGGCTGTGGAAGTAGGGGCAGGCAACTCAGGAAGAATGCAAGGATCTTAAAACCATCACACTCTTGCAAGGATATGTAGGGAGAAAAATAGAAAGCCAAAGTTCAGCTCAATCTGGTCAGTGTCATTAAAGATAACAAAAAGTGCTTTTATAAATAACAGTAAAAGAAGAAGCTAGGGAGAATGTCTATCCACTACTGGGTGCAGGAGGGAACCCGGTGAGCAAAGACAAGGAAAAGGCTGAGCTGCTGAATAATTACTTTGCCTCTGACATCAGTTGCTCCTTGAGGGTTCAGCTGCTGGAAGACAGGGATGGAGAGCAGAAAGCAATCCCCCCAGTCCAGGGGGAAATGATCAACAGCCTATTGTGCCACTTAGATGTGCACAAGTCTATGGGACCACTGTGTCAGTGTGAGCATCTGTTGCGTGATGTGGTGAAGAACCTTTGCCTTTGAACATCCGATTCAGAACTGGCAATCTAGGAGCTAGAAGAAGTTGTGACTCAGTTCCAATCACTTCAGAAGCAGCTTTCACTCCTTCATAAGCAGCTAAAATCTCTGTTGGGGTGTAGTTAGCTTCTGAACCTCTGTAGCCACAACCCTCGAAACCAAGAGGACGTCCACGTGTCTCACCTGGAGCTCTTTGCCATAAGCACCAGGTTGGACCATTGTCACTCGCGGCTGTGTACAGAATGTTCTTAATGTCTGGACCAGTTCGGACAGGTCCCAGACCCATCGCTTGGACTACCTCTCGCTTGATCTGGTCAAAGGCTGCTTGTTGCTCAGGACCCCATTGGAAACTGTTTCTCTTTCGAGTCACATCATATAGAGGTTTCACAATCTGACTGTATCCAGGAATGTGCAGTCTCCAAAATCCCACTGTGCCTAAGAAACGCAGAGTTTCTTTCTTGTTGATGGGATTTGCCATGGTGGAGACTCTGTTTATCACATCCATTGGGATGTGATGGCGACCGTCTTGCCACCGCACTCCCAGAAACTGGATTTCTCTGGCAGGTCCTTTCACCTTGTCTCGCTTGATAGCGAAACCGGCTTGCAAGAGAATGTCAATGATTTTGTTACCTTTCTCGAAGACTTCTTCAGCAGTTTCACCCAACATGATGATGTCATCGATGAACAGAATGTGTTCTGGAGCTCCATCTTTCTCCAAAGCATCATGGATCACTGCATGGCAGATGGTTGAACTGTGAATCCACCCCTGGGGCAAACGATTGAATGTGTACTGAATGCCTCTCCAGGTGCAGGTAAACTGAGGCCTGCATTCCTCTGCTATGGGAATAGAGAAGAAAGCACTAGCAATGTCTATGGTAGCATACCATTTGGCCTGCTTGGATTCCAGCTCATATTGGAGTTCCATCATGTCTGGCACAGCTGCACTCATGGGTGGAGTTACTTCATTCAAGGCACGGAAATCAACTGTCAGACGCCACTCTCCATTCTGCTTTCTCACAGGCCAGATTGGACTGTTGAAAGGTGAATGAGTTTTGCTGATGACTTTATGATTCTCCAACTGACGAATCAAGTTGTGAATGGGCACCAAAGAGTCACGGTTAGTTCTGTATTGTCTGTGATGCACAGTTTGAGGAGCAACCGGCAGCTTTACATCCTCTATCTCATGTTGTCCCACAACTGCAGATTCATCTGAAAGCTCAGGTCTAATGGACAACTTCAATTTTCCTCCATCAATTTCTACAGTTGCTATTCCAAAAGCCCATTTGTAACCCTTAGGGTCTTAGAAATGCCCTTCTCTCAGAATATCAATTCCCAAAATACAAGGTGCATTAGGACCTGTTACAATAGTATGTTTCTTCCACTGCTTCCCAGTTAAACTTATATCAACCTCTATCTTAAACAACTCTTGAGATCCACCAGTGACTCCCTGAATAGTTATAGATTCTCCCCCTTGATAATTTGATGGTATTATGGTGCAGTGAGTTCCTGTGTCAACTAAGGCCCTGTACTTCTGAAATTTTGAAGTGCCAGGCCACTGGATGTACACATCCCAATAGATTCTGTTATCTCCATTATCCCTTACCTCCCCCTGGAGGAAGGCAGGGCACCCCTAATGGTGGGGATTACATCCACATGTACAGCTGGCACAACGTCCAGCATCAGAATTAGGATCACTGTTGGAGCTATCAGAGTTGTTCTGGGAAACTGAGGAAATGACAGCTACCCTTTTGGTATTGTTACCTTGGGATCTGCCCCTCTGCAGCTCCCATAACCTCTTGAAAAGGTCAGAAGTTGGTTGACCATCCCATCTGTTCATGTTCTCACCAAACTGATCACGCAGAGTTATCCAGATACTGCCACGTGATTGCCTCTGCTGTCTGTTTTGGTTTGACCTATTCTGGAATGGCCTTCTTGGAGCACGTCTGTTCCTAACAGCTGAAACTTGTATCCATCTGGAACAAAAGGAATCATCATCATCCTCCTTCATCAAGTTGGATATGAAGGTTTTAAGTTCCTCCTTCAGCTCTTTCATGCAATTCTCCATCTTTCCAGACAAAGTTTCAATGGCTGAAACCAAAGAAGTACGTGCAAGACTATCCTCCAACTGCCTCATTTGGTCAGTGAAATAGCCAACAGCGGGAGGTGCTCCACCATAATTTCTTGCCACAATTCTGCTTGCCAGAATAGTAGCATAATTAGGAGGAGCAAGCTTAATGAGCTTTTTGGCAAGGCCTGTTCCAACAGGAATTTCATCAGGATTCAGAGTCTTGTGATCTCCATACATTACTTCTCTCACAGCAAACTCTCTCAGATGCTTGATTCCCTCATCTATTGTGGTCCAAGGCTTAGGGTTCCATGGTAAATCATCTCTGCTGGGGTACCTCAGCAGGACCACCAGTAGGAGGTATGCCCACAGAGAAACTTTACCAATGCACTTGCCTAGATGCCTGTCTATGCCTGTATCCTTTGAGAGCATCCCCAACTGAGAGGCCGACTTGTCGCCTACCACCAATGCTGGAGCTCCCATATCAAAACACCTGGCTAGCCAAGACAGGACTGGCTCAGTGTCTCCTTTGATGTAATCCTTCCTCACATGTCTAATTTCCTGTCTGTGTGCATTAGCTGACTGTATGTCATCCTCATCCTCATCCTCATCATCTTGAGGTCACTGTTCCCATACTCCTACTGTAATCCTCCATGCAATTTCCTGGAGTTCAGAGGCACTTCCAGCAGTTGCTAATTTACCAGGGTCCACATCCTGACCTACATCTCCATCATCCATGTGTGGTCTCAAGAGGTCTGCCAGAGTTTTAAGGCTAACCTTCTCTTCCTCACCAGAAGGATCTTTCTTAACAGAAGGACCCTGAATATAAGGACCCTCACCTCCATCTGCACCATCTGCACCATCTCCTGCACCATCTGCATCTCCTCCTGTGGCTCCTTTGCACTTTCTGGTGATAGTGGCCACCAAATTTACTGGATTGGCTTTCACATTCACGGCAGAGTTGGAAGAAGCAGAGGAATCCTGTGCAGGGTTAGCAGGAGCAGAGGGATTCTGTGCAGGGCCAGCAGGTGCAGAGGGATACTGTGCAGAATCAGCAGGAACAGAAGGATCCTGTGCAGAGTCAGCAGGTACGCTTTGAGACCCTGGAGCTGCTGCTGCATCCGACTGGGCAGCAGAGGGAGGAGGAGGGGACTGTGCCTCCGTAATGTCGCCCGCCTGCGCAGCTGTGTCTGCCTGTGCCGAGTCTGCCTGTGATGAGTCTGCCTGTGCCGAGTCTGTCTGTGCCTCATTAATGGCGTCTGCCTAAGTAGTCACAGTTGTTATCTCAGATTCTGGCATGCTTCCCGGACTTTCTGGCAAAGATCCCACAGCTACTGCTGCTGGCTCTGAGTCAAGGCTATCGGCAGCTTTCTCACAAACCTTAACTGTGATCTCCTGGACACTGTACTCAGAACCGAATTCAGAATCCCTCTGAGCTTTTCTATGCTTCCTCTTACGCCTACGCAGGTTGCAAGAGCAAGTAGCCTTATGTCTTTCTTGATACAGTGCTACCAATAGCCAAACGTTTACTGCCACAAGCACCAGAATCAAGATTAGTGTAAAAATCGATTTAGGATCCCACTGGTTCACATAATTCTGTGCAAGAGGAATATCAAACTCAAATGCTTCTGCTGGCAGATTTATAGTTGAGTTACCATATCTCTCTAGCCCAATAAGACCACAAGAGAAATCAACAACTTGTTCTTAACCCAAAGAAACTACTTATATGCCACATATCTCACAATCTTGTCTATCATGGAGGAAATGGCCATTAGACATGTGAGGAAGGATTACACCAAAGGAGACACTGAGCCAGTCCTGTCTTGGCTAGCCAGGTGTTTTGATATGGAAATGGTTACAAGCTGTATCAGGGGAGGTTTAGGCTAGATATTAGGAAATACTTCCACTGAAAGGGTTATCAAACATTGGAATTGCCTGCCCAGGGCAGTGGTGAGGTCACCATCCCTGGGGGTGTTCGCTGTGTGGACTTGGTTTAGTGTTGACCCTTCAGTGCTGGGTTGAGTGTTGGACTGGATGATCTTTGGGGTCTCTTTCAAGGAGATATATATTCCATGATATTCTGTGACTAATGAAGAAGTACAGTGAGGACCAAAATACATGGAAATTTGTTGGAGATGTACAGAACTCACCTCTTCCCTGGGGAACTTAGGCACACTCATCACAGGGGTTTGCAAACTCTGCTTAAAATGCATGATGCTATTTTAGGCAATCTTTTTCTAGAATCAAAACTTACAGATTTTGATGCGTCTTTGTTACCAGATTCAGTGCCATGATGTATAAAAGACATTACTTCAGTAATCTTTGTATTATTTTGCGTTCAAGTAGACTATCCTGAAATGCTTTCTTCTTATGCTTGGCAGCAAGCATACAGAGTTACATCTTTAATGTATTTTTCTTCACTTTCTTACCTTTAAAACTTTCAAGCCTAAGCAGCTCTTAAACTCACCAGGAATACACTTCCTTCAAAGAAATTACACACTGAAGAACCATATGCTGTATACTGAAATTTTGTGTTGTTGCTGACTTATGCAAAATTATGTGCAAAATAGGTAAAGCTATTCTGAATTTTCACCAACCAATTTATCATGCAAATTACAGAGAAAATACAAGTGAAAGAAAACTTCCTTGTAAATTACTGTTCTAAGCAAAAGGGCCCATTTAGATTTTCAGCATAAGAATTCTGCTATTTAACATTTTCTTTTTGAAAACAGAAGTAAGAAATGCTTTTAGTGACTTTTCTAAAATACTGTGCTGAGATGTACCTATTTAAAACAGCAAATACACCAGATACGAGCACATTTGTTATGGTATAGGGGATTTGTGAACCACTTTGAAATTTTTAGAGCCTTTGGGTATGCCAAGGCTTAGGGCTGGGTGGCGTAGTAGAGGAATGACAGGCACTTTATTAATTCCTCTCATTTCCCAGAGGTGAAGTGAAAGGGAAAAAGGGAGAGAGATTTATGGATTGGAAAAGACAATGAAATAGTCTTTAATGAAAATAATAACAATAAAATTAAATATATACAAATATATACACAAAACCAGTATTGAGCCAAGCTCCCCTGATGACAATCATGTCATTGTAACCACTGATGCTGTGGACAGGCACTAGGGAAATCCCAGACTAGACTCAGTTACAGATGGGAAATGGATTCAGGAGCTGGATGCTGGAACTGAATTATGGAACTCATGGATTAGGCTTGAAGGCAGAATAAATAAGAGTCCTGCTCAGACACTGGCCATTGAAGAAGAGAGCTTAACCTTTCTGGTCCCCCAGGTTTAAAGTCACCTGTCATGTCTGCTCTTCCCCGTAAGTATGACATTTTACTTGCTGCATCTGAAATATTGCACACAATATTTAGCAGTGATCCTGGTTTCTATAGGAGTGAGTATAAGCAAGAGCCTTTCTGCACACCAGTCCTTGGTAGAAGCTGTAAACATCAAGCATTATTGCTTCTAGAGGCAGACGCTGTCTGCAAAAAGAGGCCCTTAATTTTGGCAAGTGCAGTCACTTAGAAGAGACTTAGCTGGAAAGTAAAATCACTGAACAGAATTAGTTCTAACTCAAATCAGGACAGGGTGTGTTAGTAAATCTCAGGGTATAGTTTTGCTATAGTGAGTTGATGTAGGCAGAATGTGCATAAACAAACACAGAATCTGCAAGTTTTATAAAAAGCCATTGAGTAGCCATGAACACAGAACCAGTGTAACTTTCATTAGTCTTCTCCAATGGTTCTTAGGAAGAATACAAAGACTCTTCTCAGTTTGGGATCAGATACTGAATCATTTAAAAAGGAGCTGAACAGGTTTATAGTTCCTGAGTTAAGAGCATTGTTAAAATGCAAAATGAAGGTTTTCACTCTGCAATTAGCTATCTTTCTTTCAAAGTAATGAGGCATTCTTGCCTCAATTCTGATTAAAACTGTTCTTTATGAACTAAACAAAAAATATGGCCAAAAAACCAAAAAATATGGCCAAAAATGCCACAAAACCCAAATAAAACATGAGCAGTGTATTTCTTTTCAAATTTTGCTCTAGAAGCACTGTCTCAAAATATAAAAGGTATTTTCCTTCTTAGAACCTGGAATTATTAAATTGCAAGCTGCAGATTAATCTCAGCCCTACTTAAATCTCAAACTCCCAGCATACTGGTGAAAGTTCATAGATGTACAAAACCCAGTTCCTCTGACAATTCATACAGAGTATCAATTCCAGCTAGCTGTGGTCAGTGATAATTTTTGTCGTATTAAATCAGTGACATAAAATTTATTCCCCAAACTTTTACTTTTGAGGAATCACTACTGTTGTATTTTTATGACTCGTGAAACAGCAAACAGATGTGCCAAATGAGAAGTGCTGTACTGCACTTCTTGTCAGCCAGTGCTGAGCAATCCTCCCTGCCCCACTGAGGGGCTGCATATACCTGGGGCATTTCCAGCATAATTACATGAAGATTCACATGCTCTGAGGAATAATTGGTGGAAAAGAGTTTGAACTATGTTCAGAAAATGATGTTACAGAAAGAGATTCACGGATTTCAAACACTGGAACAGAGTCCCCAGGAACGTGGTTGAATCACCATCCCTGGAGGCATTTAAAAGATGCATAGACGTGGTGGTAAGGGACATGGTTTAGCAACAGACTTGGTAGAATTAGATAATGGTTGGACTTGATCTTAAAGCTCTTTTCCAACTGAAACGACTCTATGATTCTGTCTTTAATTCTAAACCTTCTGATACACAAGCCACCTCAAAGTGGTTCAGGTGCACAGACAGCTCTCAGCTGCACTTCTGCCTGGTTTGGAAGCTACATTTGCCCTGTAGCAGCTGCCACATCTGTCTGTAGGTTGATGTGGCACTGAGACAAGGTGAGGCAGTGTGAGATGGAATGCAGCATGAGCAACCTTGATAGACCCCTGCATTTCATGGTTTTTTTTCTCTTTAAAAAGAATAGTAGTTGGTAATATTACAGAGTCACAGAAACACAGAATAGGCAGCCTGTTCCAGTGGTCTGTCATCCTCAAGAGAAAGAAGGATGGAACTTCCTGTGTTCCAGTTCGTGTGCTCTGTCCCTTGTCTACCACTTGAAAAGTGTCTGGCCCCGTCCTCAAGACACTAGTCCTTCAGTTACTGGCAAGCTCCGCTCTTGTTCTTCTCCAGGTGAAATAGCCCCAGCTCTCTCAGCCTATCCTTGCAAGTGATGCTCTAGTCCACTCGCTGGAGGACTCTCTCTGGTAGCTGCCTATCTCTTTTGAACTAGGGAGCCCAGAATTGAACACAATGTTCCAGATGTCGCCTCACTAGGGCACAGTAGAAGGGAATGCGTAATTTCAAGAAGACAGTGCAAACCACTGGCATAGTGGGGTCTAGGGCACCATTCCTGCTCCTTGCCTGGGTACAGGGTAGACTTGAGGTCATTTGAAATGAAGGTGGGTGTTTGCAGAGGAAGTGCCCTGCACTTCTGCACTCCAGAAATTGATCAGTTCTCCATCAAAGGTGGTCACCTACCCTTTGTTACCCTAAATACAAAGAACAAAGATGCAGAATGATTCTTCTCACAGTCAGCAACATCAGCTCAGTTTTTTTCCCTGCAAAAAGGACCAGGCATTTTTTTTTCTGCAACATTTAACATAGAACTACTTGCAAAATTTAATGTGAAACACTTTTTGGTGGAAAAATGTCTTATGACTAAAGGGTTGTTTCCAATATTCCATCAGTTCCAGTGGAATTTAACCATCACTGAGAGAAAATGCTCTTCAGTAGAAATATTTGCAACTGGAAAGATGTTTCCAGGAAGGGCTTCAAGTGAAACTCTTCATTATCTCTGAGCAACTGAGTGAGGTAAGTGCTCATCATGGAAACAGTGGTTTTCTGTATCTGTGTAATTTTTCTGGGATGCTGTAACACAGCTGCTCATATAATTACTTAATGAATTTTCACTTCTAAGGTTATCCACTAAATCCAGTTTAGGGCATCACCAGCAGAAAGCTGCTGCAAGATAATGGTCATTTAGTGGCCTCTGCTAACAAAAATGTAATGGAACAACAAGAAAAATACAGGGGAAAACAGAATAAAACTAACATTTCAGCCACTGAAAATATTGTTTGTAAATCCTGTTGGGCATACTAAACTCTTGTGGGCTTGAGTAACTCTCATTTGTACACGATACCTCTTCTGTAAATCTGCAGAAGTCTTCAGATGCACACCAGCCACTGCTTGCCACATCTGTCCTTCTGCACGGATACTCATGCTCTTCCTTACACATGCATGTAAAAGGGGTTGAGCTGGGTCAGACCAAAGGTTTATCTAGCAGAACTCTCCTGTTTCTAGTAAAGGTCAATGGATATACAGGAGAACACAGGGCACAGCACAACACTCATCGCCTTCCCTGCTTCCAGACAATAAGCCAAAGAAGTTTAAAGACAGCATTGCAGCATGAAAGTGTGTTTTAGCTCCTTAGTTTGACTAAGCCCTTTCTGAAACATTTATACTTCTGCTGTCTGTAATATCCAGTAACCTTGAGTTGTACTTGTCCATTATGTGTTGGGTGGAACAATCATCACTTCAGTTTGTTTTAAACTGGCTATCTAAACACATCTCTGCCTCCCAGACTGCAAGCTATGGTGCATATTATATCACCTTTTTGATTAGCATCGCTGTCCTTAAAATCAGGAGTATTTTGTGTTTATCATTTTTTACTTGGATTAATCAAAATGGTGTTTTCATGTATTTATTTTGCATTATCACTCAACAGAGAAAGCTTAGTGTTGGACACTAAAATACATGAAGTAGACTGGGCTGGTGATCACTATTTGTACTCATTTCTGCTATTCACATGAGCACTCAGAAGAGTTACATGTTTTTTTCTCAATTATCCTCCAAATACAATTACGTAAACATTCAGCAGAGACTAATCCATGATGGTTGTATGAACTGCATGACACTAGTATGTGTCAAGGACGTTTGTAACTTGTTTTCTAAACCAAAGATTACCATGTAACTCCAACATTCTCACAGATGCAAAGACAATGAAAATTTCAGTTGGCCTTTTCTTGTGGAAGATTACAAACCAAGGTCCTACACATTACCAAGACTGACTTTGTAATAACCACAACAGTCTTAATAAGAATTACTCCTTGTTTTACATTAGAGAGCAAGAAAATCAGCATGGGCCCATTAGTTTTTCTGTCTTTGGCAGAGCCCAGGACAGAACAGCTGGATGCTGCTGCTTCTCTGCCAAGAGCTGGAATATAATGATGTGCATCTTCCCTGGCCTCGAGGATTCCCCTCTGTCCCTCTCTAGAGAAAAGAAAGCCATTGCTGAGTGCCCGAAAAATTCTAGGCAACCTGCTCCAAGACACAGTGAGAAGTTGCATCCTACTGCTCCTCTTTGTAATGTCCATGCTGTTTTTTTCTGCAGGCATTATTTTAGGAACTACTTTCAGTCTCACCAGCATGGGAGGATGCTTATGAGGGAGACTTTTACCTTTTCCGCAAAGAACACTTCAGCCTAGCATGGCAAGTACAGCTACCCTGAGAAACACAAAAGCCTGACAGACACCTGACAAAGGGCTGAGGCTTTCTCAGAGCTAGTGAAGACTGGCTTGGAACCTCACAGTCATTAATTGGTGCTTCTGGGCCCAAAAACTTCCATCCTGCTTTGGTGTGGTTCTGTGGGTTCAGCCCTCAAATTTATTGGAAATCACCATAGCAAACCCTCTTAGGGTATAAACGGAGTCCTGTTATGGAGACGTTCTGAGTTAGTCTCCAGGCAGCAGTGGCCTGGCCGTTGGATCCTCTCCCTTTATAATGGGACAGCATCTAAGAAGTTCTCACCCCCACTTCAGTGAGTGTATAATTTGGGTACCTTTGAGTGAAAGGCTTCCCCTTTATGAGTGAGGGCACAATTTGGTTCATCTTTCTAGACAGAATATTCCTCGAAGCTTGAAGGTTAAAGCTTAACTGGTTGTTCAGTTGGATATTCCCAACTGATATGCAAATTTGTGATTTAATTGTATTGGAAGGAATGCCAAGTAATTCTGGCTACAACAAATCCACATTTTCTGATGCTGTTGCTGTCTGTTTTGTGGGTGCCTCTGTGACACCTAGTTATTACTATTACCTACATAATTGCTTTGGAGGATTCTGTTATTTAGCCAGGTTTCTGAAGTGTTAATTGTATATGTGATATTAGTGCTAAATGCACTGATTTGTTTTCTGCATTTGCTGAGATGGTGACTCACTGAGTTCACTAAACCTCTACATGCTTAACTACAAAATATGGAGGCTGAGGTTATGGATTTTAAAGAAGTATTCAACAGCCAGCTTCCTCCACTGCCCACACAAAAGCATACTAATAATCACTCAGAATTAAACCTGGGCAAAATTCATGTGGAGGCCCTATATTGACCTCTAGAAAGTACAATCTCATATCACAGAAATTCAACCTTCATTGCATTTAAAATAACAATCCACACAGCCACTTGCAAGACTTTATGTGGACTTTGCTCACACAAATATTTATGCCTTACCCTTGTGCAAATGTAAAAGCAAGGTCAGCATATCTTGTGGAAATTCAATCTTCCATGACACTTGTAGTGAGTATGGGAATAAGAGAATGTTTGTACTAGAGTAATGCCGGTGGAGGGGATGCTGTCCTGCCTGCAGGCTCAGCTCTCCCTGGCTGACCTCAAACATTGTCTCCATCACCAGTCATCTGAAGACTGGCAGAGCCAGTGTGATGCATGTAAATGCTCACCCACTTTGTGGTAGACCTTGAAGGGACTGAGTTGGTCTAGGAATGGCTGAGTTGGTCTAGGAAGGGCCTGGCAGTTGACTGTGTCCATATGCTGCCAAAACTCCACATCCAGCATCATAGTGGTGTGGCATAGGCAGCCCCTAAGTCGCCATGAATAATCCTGCCTTTTGGCTAACCTTTTGGGCTACTCTAAGTCCCTCTGAGCTCTGCTACACAGGAGGATGTGGTCAAAGACATCTGATTTCATGGTGTTGGAGCCTGGCACTATCAGTGCAGATAAAATAAACATACCTGCCAAAAATATTTACTTGGCCCTGAAACCTTATTCTGGGACAAGCTCTTATGACGGATGATTTCTTTCATTAAAAGAAAATGAGCCCATTTTGTCCTTTGCTTGTAAATGTAATGAAATTTGCAAATACAAAGGTGGAGGGAGAAAAAGGCTACTATTCAGGTGCTGAATCAGTGAAGGAAAAGGCTTTCTGTGGCAGATGGAAGCACTGTTGGGACAGAATGGGCTGGGAGAGACACCGTAGAGGGTATGGCCAAGAGTCCCACAGTCCAGCCCAGGACTGCTGGAAGGACACAGGCAGCCCAAGACAAGCTTTTAAGAAGGATGGCAAATAGGATCCCTGCCTGCACAAGGAAAGTAGTACCAGGGCTCAACCTGCATGAGAAAAACTACTGAGTTGTCCTGGCCACCCTTTCTCTCCAGCAGATTTTGAGAAGTTCCAGGACCTACACAGTAGTGATGTGTCAGTGGGGAGCTGAGGCTCAGGAAAGATTGTGGTTAGCCACAAGTTATTTTAAGCTGAATCACACTCCCACTCTGGTTGTGCTACTACCTTTGTGGGCTGATAATGATTAATTTCTTGAAGTAAAGGAAACAAAGGCTATTCACTATGCCAATTGCTGTAACCCTGACTACCTGCAAGGTTTCTAAAAAGCAAAAGCATGCATCTGATCTCTGAAAACTCACAAGGCATCTTTACGCACAGGACTCAGACAACTCAGGTGGAAAAGCAAGGGGCAGGATTTTCAGATCCAGATCTCATCTAGAATAGAGCTGTGCATCAACGAGGTGTGATTGAATAACAGACTGAAAAAAACCCCAACAAAACACACCACAATTACCAGGCTTGGGAAAACACAGGCATTTCATTCCATTTCCTTGCCTGTATGCCATCAGACTAAATTGTATTTGTCTGAAAAACAGATAGATGTCAGTAAATCAATGGAGACTAGTAAGACATGCCCTAGAAAGAGGCATTTGGCAGAAATAAAGTGGATGTTACCATGACTGCTTAGGACTTACAGTCAATAGTGACATTCTTATGTCAGTTTTTTTAAAAAATAGCCCTCTATTTGTGGCATAAACCAGCATATTAATATCCAGAAGCAGGCTGTGCATATATTAACTTTCTCCAGTACTAATAAGCTCTGCAAAAATATGTTCTTGGAATAACTTTCTACCACAATTGGTTAAAAAAATAACACCCCGCCTACCCAGCAGTTTTTCAAATTATGCAAACTGCTTTAAAAGAATCATAGACAGGTTTGTTTCGGACTGTTAAAGAGCTACCCAGGAGAAGGATGACATGAAAGAGGAAAGCAAAGGCCAGCTGAAGCTGTTGCAGGAGTTAGTTACGGAGTACAGTGCAGCTGAAGTCTGAGAGCAGAGTAACAGTGTAAGGGTATTCTTGCTGTTGCTGATTTTTTGTTTGCCATGGCTGGAGCACAATTGTTTTCTGAGTTGAAACACCAGCACTGAGGGATAATATGTGGTGGTGGGTGGATGTTAGCTTCCACAGAAGCATGCTGGATTAGAGTGGGACAGATCTTCTATTGCCCTGAGAGGGGCAAAGGAATGACACTCACACAAATGGACAGGATACTGATGGAAAGTTTAAATGGAAAAGTAATTGATATTTTACAGAAACTGCAAAGCGTAGTGGCAGAGATATTCCAAAGTGTAGAGTCCCTTATACCACACCCCAAAAGCCCCCAACATTTCCCTTTTCCCCACCTGAGGGTGCACCCAAAACCCCCAGGGCTCTTTCTTCCTCCCCTGCCACTGCCAGGCTAGTCTCAGGCTGGCCACATCTGTGACTGCCCCCCACTTCTTATCTTGGCATTAGGACTAAACAGGCCTAAATATGGCCTGAGATATTCCTCCACCATTACCTGATAGGGAAGTATCTCCCATGGGAGCAAAGAGGGAAGAAAGAGAAAGTGAATGACTTTGCAGACGCATTTATAGGGTGCAGGATTTATGGGTAGAAATACATTATTTCCTGTGTCCACTGGACATGTATACACTGGACATGTGACCAGGAGGCACCTAGCTCAAATTGCCACATTCCACCCCTTGTTTCATACCATAATTCCTTCACCGAACCTGTCATCAAATTAGAAGCAATCTTTAGATGATACATATATATATAGCAAAACCCAAATAGATCAGTCTTCACCTGGGCATCCTTCTGAACAATCTCTCACTCATGCTTAGGTAGCAGCTCTTTCCAGTTCTTTCCCTCATCTGATGGAACCTCCCCAGCAATGCAGAGTCCGTTCTTCTGCACTGTGAGCTCTTCACGGTTCCAGTGGATGTCCTGGTCATCTGGAAAAAGCCTCATAACTTCTCAACAAGATCTCTATCTCCATCTGCATCTGTTCAAGCAGCATGTTTCCACCCCCTTCAGGCAATTGAGCCAGAACAATTAAGTTCATCAACTCATAGAATCATAGAATCAGTCAGGTTTGGAAGGGACCACAAGGATCATCTAGTTCCAACCCCCCTGCCATGGGCAGGAACACCTCACACTAGATCAGGCTGGCCAGAGCCTCATCCAGCCTGGCCTTAAACACCTCCAGGGATGGGGCCTCAACCACCTCCCTGGACAACCCATTCCAGGCTCTCACCACTCTCATGGTGAAGAACTTCTTCCTCATGTCCAGTGTGAATCTCCCCACTTCCAGCTTTATTCCATTCCCCCTAGTCCTATCACTACCTGATATCCTGGAGGCCCTTGCAGGGGACACTGAAGTAAAGAAGTCATTGAGAACCTCAGCCTTTTCTAGGTCACTTGTGACCATTTCACCTGTTTCCCTTCTGAGGGTGCCCACACCTTCCCTATTCTTCCTTTTACCATTAATATACCTGTAGAAATTCTTAGTGTTCCCTTTAACCTCCCTGGCTAGATTCAATTCAAACTGTGCTTTGGCTTTCCTAACCAGGTCTCTTGCTGCTCGGGCAGCTTCCTTATATACCCCCATTCCAGCTGTCCTTTCCTCCACTCCTTGTAGAGCTTCCTTTTAATTGATAGTGTGTCCAGCAGCTCCTTGCTCATCCAGGCAGGCCTCCTAGCATTCTTCCCTGCTTTTCTCTTTGTTGGTACACATTGCTCCTGGACACAGAGGAGGTGGTCCTTGAATACTGACCAGCTGTCCTGGGCCCCTCTTCCCTCTAGGACTTTGTCCCACGACACTTTGGCCAGCAGATCCCTGAAGTGATCAAAGTCTGCACGCCTGAAGTCTAGGGTCGTAAGCTTAGAATATGTCCTCCTGGCTGCCCTGAGGATCTTAAATTCAACTGCTTCATGGTCACTGCAGCCAAGGCTGTCTCTGAGCCTCACATTGGTTACCAGCCCTTCCCTGTTGGTGAGAACAAGGTCCAGCATAGCACCTTTTCTTGTTGGTTCCTCTACCATTTGGAGGAGGAAGTTGTCATCTATACAATCCAGGAACATCCTGGACAGCTGGTGCCTTGCTGTGTTGTCCCTCCAGCAGATGTCAGGGTGGTTGAAATCACCCATGAGGACAGGGCTTGTGCTTTGGAAGCTGCTTCTATTTGCCTGTGGAGGGCCTCATCTGCTTGGCTCTGCTGGTCAGGTGGCCTGTAGCAGACCCCTACAGTAACATCTCCTTCCTCTGTCTTGCCTTTAATTTTAACCCATACACTCTCAACCAGCTCTTCATCCTTCCCCAGGGTGGAGCTCCACTGATTCCAGCTGGTCACTGACATAGAGGGCAACACCTCCTCCTCTCCTTCCCTGCCTATCCTTCCTAGAGAGCTTGTACCCATCTATCCCTACATTCCAGTCATGGAAATCATCCCACCAGGTTACAGTAATAACCACTATGTCATGGCATCCCAGCAGCACAGTGGCCCTTAATTCATTCTGTTTGTTGCCCAAGCTGTGTGCATTTGCCTAGAGGCACTTCAGCTTGGCTGGCCCTGTCCTCCTCTTGTGCCAGCTCCCCTTGATTTCCTCAGAGTGTCCTGGTGCATCATTCGTGGCTTGCCTCAGGGCAGCAAGTTGAGAGCCCTCACTAGCTCTCCATCCCTCTGCCTCTGGTGAGCTGCCCCACTGTTTGTCACTGGCCAGCAGGAGACTATTAACCCTTTCCCCCTTCAAATCTAGTTTAAAGCCCTGTCAATGAGCCCTGCTAATTTCTGCCCCAGGATCCTTTTCCCCCTCTGGGACAAGTGCATCCCATTAGTTGTTTGCAGCTCTGGTGCCTTGTAAATGGAGCTGTGATTGTAGAACCCAAAGCCCTGTCAATGACACCAGCCCTTGAGCCATGAATTGACCTCTTGGCTCTTCATAAAGGTTCCCTCGTCCATTGCTGACGTTAGAGGGATATAGAACACAACTTGAGCTCCTGATCCCTTTAGCAGTTGCCCTAAGGTCCTGAAGTCCCTTTTAATTGATTGTGAGTCTCTCATCTTTGCATTGTCACTACCCACCTGAAAGACCAGAAGTGGGTAGTAGTCTGAAGGACTCACAAGGTTGGGAGCTTTACCTACAAAGTCCCTTACCTGGGCACCAGGGAGGCAGCAGACCTCTCTATGAAATGGGTTTGGTCTGCATATTGGGCCCTCTGCTCCCTTCAGTAGGGAGTCTCCTATAACAATGACCCTTTGAGGTTTCTTTTCAGGATTAGTTTTGATGGCTGGACTGTGGCAACTTGTCATTGGTGCAGCTTCTGACCTTCTTGAGTCCTCATCTTCACCAACGACCTGTTCCTCCTGCAGAGCCTCATACCTATTCTGTAAGTGCACTGTAGGCTCCATTTGCATTTCTTCCATCTGCAGAGACCTGTTCCCATTGGTCCTGCTCATGTGGATTACTGCATGGAGGCTGAGAGGCTTGCTGATGGGAGGGTATCAAACTCCCTGCTCCACTAAGAGTTACGCCCTGTTCTGATTTTGTAGAGGTTGGATTATGGAAATAGTCAATTTCCCTTTCGCAGTCTCTTATAGTTCTTAGCCTTTCCACCTCTTCTTTTAGTTCGGCCACCATGTTCATCAGATTCCTGATCTGTTCACACCTAACACAGGTGTTGTCCCTGCCATCCTCCATATCAAGTGCCAGGCTCCAGCACTCACTGCAGCCACCTGCCTGAACACCTGCATGCTTGTGTGTGGTCTCTGTTTGCGTGCCCACTGTTTTTCTATTAGCCTTTGTTCGAATAGTAACCATCTTTCAGTAACCACTCTCTCCACCTTGCCTTTTTCTTTTTTTTTTTTTTTCTCCACTCCAGTGAGAAGGCTGAGCTGAGCTGGTGACCACTGCCTCCTCTCCTTGCAGCCTTTCCTTCCACCCCTCCAGGAGACAGCACGCTGGAACTTCATTCTGGTGCTTCTGAGTGTAATTACCAGAGCCCTCCGCTAAACAGACAGAGTCTCCTCGGGACATTCTGGGTAGCACTACCCCTCAAAACTTCCCAACCTGCAAGGACCTTTTCAAGCCCAATGCTGACCACTTCCAGCTGCAGCCCCAGCCTACACAGACATTTTCAAGCCCAGTGCTGACTGATTACAGATGTGGGTCCAACCTACACGGGCCTTCTCAAGCACAATGCTGAGCACTTCCAGCTGTGGTCCCACCACGCACATGCACACCATGTGCAGATGAATCCACCAAGAAGAGAGGTGGAGTCAGATGCTAGGTGCCATTTTTGGAACGTGTCCAAAAATCAGGAGACGGGTAACAACCGCTGCTGCCTGATATACAGGAATGACAGAAGCTGCCATCACCTCTGCCACCACAATACAGACCAAAGCCACTGCCACCACTTGGGCTATGGGAATGGCTTTTCCAGCCAAAGACACCACTCACTCCCTGGGCTGTGGGAGCGGCTTTTCCAGATAAAGCCACTGCTCACCCCTTGGGTTCTGGGAGTAGCTTTTCCAGCTAAAGCTACTGCTCGCCTTTCTGCTGTGGCTGTCCCCCACTGCCGTGGGACAAGCTGACTCTGGTCCGCCTACAACTGCTGCGTTCCCTGACTGGAAGAAGGAACTGCCCATTGTGAGTGAAGATGAGGTTCGTGAACATCTGAAGAACCTGAAAGTGTTCAAGTCCATGGCACACAATAAGATACACCCACGGGTGCTGAAGGAACTGGCCGATGAGGTTGCTAAACTGCTCTCTATTATATTGCAAAAGTCATGGCAGTCCGGGGAGGTCCCCAGTGACTGGAAAAGGGGAAATATAAACCCCATTTTCAAAAAGGGAAACAAGGATGATCCAGTGAACTATAGGCCAGTCAGTCTCACCTCTGTGCCCCATAAGATCATGGAGCAGATCCTTCTGGAGTCAATGCTGAGACAGAAAAATAGTGAAGAGGTGACTGGGTACAATCAGCACGACTTCACCAAGGGAAATCTTGCCTGACAAACCTGGTGCCCTTCTGTGACAAGGTCACAACATTAATAGATGAAGGCTGAGCAACTGATGTCATTTACCTGGACCTGAGCAAAGCCTTCGACATTGTCCCACACCACATCCTGGTCTCCAAGCTGGTACAGTCTGGGTTTGATGGAGGGACCATTCCGTGGATAGAGAACTGGCTTGATGGCCACACTCAAAGAGTGGTTGTCAATGGGTCCATGTCCTGCAAGTGGAGGCCAGTGACAAGTGGAGTCCCTCAGGGATCAGTACTGGGACCAGTCTTGTTTAACATCTTTGTCTGTGACATGGACAGTGGCATGGAGTGCACCCTCAGCAAGTTTGCTGATGACACCAAGATGTGTGGTGCAGCAGACACGCTGGAGGGAAGGGATGGCATCCAGAGGGACTTTGACAGGCTGGAGAGGTGGGCCCATGACAACCTCATGAGATTCTACAAGAACAAATGCAAGGTCCTACGTCTGGGTTGGGGCAATCCCAAGCACCAATACAGGCTGGGCAGTGACTGGCTTGAGAGCAGCCCTGAAGAAAGGGACTTGGTGGTGCTGGTGGATGAGAAGCTCAACATGAGCCAGCAGTGTGCACTTGCAGCCTGGAAAGCCAATCACATCCTGGGCTGCATCAAGAATAGCACAGGCTGAGAGGGATCTGGGGGTACTGATTGACATGAGCCAGCAGTGTGCCCAGGAGGCCAAGAAGGACAATGGCATCCTGGCCTGCATAAGAAATAGTGTGTCCAGCAGGAGCAGGGAAGTCATTCTGCCCCTGTAGTTAGGCCACACCTTGAGTACTGTGTCCACTTCTGGGCCCCTCAATTTAAGAAGGACATTGAGATACTTGAACATGTCCAGAAAAGGGCAACAAGCCTGGTGAGAAGTCTCAAGTACAAGCCCTATGAGAAGAGGTTGAGGGAGCTGGGGTTGTTTAGCCTGGAGAAGAGGCTCAGGGGAGATCTCATTGCCCTTATAACTACCTGAAAGGAGGTTGTAGACAGGTGGAGGTTGGTCTCTACTCCCAGGCAACCAGTGACAGAACAAGAGGAGACAGTCTTGAGCTGTGCCAGGGGAAGTTTAGGCTTGAGGTGAGGAGAAAGGTCTTCACAGAAAGAGTGATTGGCCAGTGGAATGGGCTGCCCAGGGAGGTGGTGGAGTCACTGGAGGAGTTGAAAAAAAGAATGGATGTGGCACTTGGAGCCATGGTTTAGTTGTCATGAGGTGTTAGGTAATAGGTTGGACTTGATGATCTCTGAGGTCTTTTCCAACATGGTTGATTCTGTGTGATTCTGTGAAAATTTTCTAGGCACAGCCTAAAACTACCACAGGTCCCTGCCAGGCAGCAAGGTGAAAAGGAAGGAGAGCTTGTGGGACCTTCCCTGTCCCCTTAAGTAGAGGATGGGTGGGAAAAGGGAGGGAAGAACATGACCCGGGGATCCCACCTGGGGTCCTACATCTACCCTAGGGTCTGCCTGCCCCCCTGTTAATCCTTAAACCACAAAGAAGCACAGTCAGAAAAAACTTTGTCCTAATAAATACAGGTTTTTATGTACAGGTCTGAACTGTAGTAGCCTTCACATTCAGAAAAAGCTCTGGTTAGAGCAACTGGGCTGATTGCTACCACTTCTGACAACATTTGTGAAAGACAACTGCAAACTTAAATTGTACTAGCGATCTAGCTGTGGTAATCGTGGCGGTGTTTATACTCTTACTTCTGTGAAGGATTTCACAGAATCGCAGAATGTTAGAGGTTGGAAGGGACCTCCAGAGATCGAGTCCAACCGCCCTGCCAAAAGTAGGATCACCTAGGGGAGTCCACACAGGATTGCATCTAGGTAGGTTTTGAAAGTTACTGGAGAGGGAGACTCCACAATCTCTGGGCAGCCTGTTCCAGTGCTCCATCATCCTCACTGTAAAGAAGTTTCTTCTCATGTTGAGGTGAAACCTTCTATGTTCAAGTTTGTATCCATTGTTTCTTGTCTTATTACTGTGCACCACTGGAAAGAGATTTCAATATTAGCATGCATAATACTAGAAAATAAGCATGTAAGGACAGCTAAAACAAATGGTAAAATACATTATTTGTGGGAGGAAAGCTTGTTACTCAGATATTCCCTGTAGTAATATTTATCTCAGGTTATGAGGACATAAACAGTGGGGCTGATCTAGCAGTTAACTACCTGCTGTGCAATTTGTATTTTGGTGGTGTTGCAACTGTTATTATTAGGTGTCTGTGGATTGCCATTATAGGACCAAGCAAACTTCAGAACCTCCAACATGCTTTTATTTATGTTCAGTGACAAGGCAATCCACTAGCAAAAAAAAAAGGAAATTAAAGAAAAAAAAAAAACAACAAACCAATTATTAACCAAATATATCAGTCAAACTTACGTTCACAGTCTTGGTTGGTTTTGTCTCTGAGGCTAGGATGGCCAGGTTCAAGACTTCTTCAATGAAAGAAAAGAGAGAATGAGTTGGTCTATGTGGCTGCCCACCAGCCTACCCCTTAAAATCTGCACTGTATTCACAACACACATGGGGGAAAAGGGTATAAGTTGTCATCTTCTTTATCCCTGCTGAAGCCCAAAGGCTCATTGGGCCCCCAAAACAACACTGACCTTTCCACCCTTGCTTCTTCCATCTCTATAACATTCAATTTACATGGACCAACAATGAAGGAAGTACAATTTATTGTATTCCTATTACTTAGAGCAGCAAAATACAGTTTTTGTCAACAGTACAGATGGTGCCTGTAACTGTGCAAGCTGTACCATTCCTTCAGGAAAAGATCTTCTAGCTATCACCCTTCTTCTATTTCTCATCCTCCATCAAAATGTGGTAACATAGCACTTCATCCACCTCTGGTGGCAATCCAGGCACAGCCCTATGGAGGTGAACTGCTTCTGTTTTAAAATAACAGCAAGAGGCAGTCTCAGTTTCCATTTTGCTGTCACAGTTCAGTAGATACTAAAATGCAAACTCTCCCCTTGGCTGAGACACAGTCTCAGGAGAAATGTCTTCATAGAAAGAGTATTTGGCCAGTGGAATGGGCTGCCCAAGGAGGTGGTGGAGTCACTGTCCCTGGAGGGGCACTTGGAGCCATGGTTTAGTTGTCATGAGGTATTACGTATGAAGTAATAGGTTGTACTTGATGATCTCTGAGGATTTTTCCACCCTGGGTGATTCTGTGATTCTCCCCCTCTACTCCACTCTGGAGTACTGTGTCCAATTCTGGAGCCCCTATTACAGGAAGGATCTGGACGTCCTGGAGTGTGTCCAGAGAAGGACCATGAGGATGATCAGAGGGCTGGAGCACCTCTCCTACGAGGACAGACTGAGAAAGTTGGGACTATTCAGTCTGGAGAAGAGAAGGCTCTGAGGAGACCTTATTGTGGCCAGTATCTTAAGGGGGCCTACAAGAAAGCTGGTGAGAGACTTTTTAGGGTGTCAGGTAATGATAGCACTAAGAGGAATGGAAAAAGAAGAGAAATGGGTAGATTCAAACTGGATGTTTGAAAGAAGTTCTTCACCATGAGGATGGTGAGACACTGGCACAGGCTTCCCAGGGAGGTGGGGGAAGGCCCATCCCTGGAGGCTTTTAAGGCCAAGCTGGATGTGGCTCTGGGCAACCTGATGTAGGTGAGGTGGTCCTGCCTATGACAGGAGAGTTGGAACCAGATGGTCCTTGATGTCCCTTCCAACCCTAACAATTCTATGATTCTATAATTCTATGATTCCCCCACTCAGCACTGCTCACCATGCCGCATGGAACAAAGGGAGGGCAGGCACCCTTTTCTTAAGCTTTCCCCCATTGCCACTGGCTACAGACTTGCCACCGTTGCTCTGAAATGGCAGAAGGGATTCCATGCCACGGCTACACACCCAGCTGTCCCCTCAGAATCCATAAAATGCCCACACAGTCACAGTCGCCCTGGCAAAACCTTGACCCTGACCACCAAAACCAACGATGCCCAGACTTCCATTTTAACTTTTCCATTTCTGCACTTCTCCAATCCAGTTGCAGACCTCCCTGCAGTAACCATCCTCTGCTACCAAAAAAATCTGTCCTGGTTTAGAGCAGAACAGATCCTCTATTGCCCTGAGAGGGGCAACAGAATGACACTCACACAAATAGATTGGATACTGATGGAAAGTTTAAATGGAAAAGTAATTGATATTTTACAGAAACTGCAAAAGCATAGAGGCAGAGATATTTCAAAGAGTACAGAGTCCCTTACACCACACCCCAAAAACCCCCAACCCTTCTCTCCACCTGAGGGTGCACCCAAAACCCCCAGGGCTCTTTCTTGCCCCCTTGCCACTGCCAGGCTAGTCTCAGGCTGGCCACATCTGTGACTGCCCCCACTTCTTATCTTGGCATTAGGACTAAACAGGCCTAAATATGGCCTGAGATATTCCTCCACCATTACCTGATAAGGAAGCATGTCCCATGGGAGCAGACAGGAAAGAGAAAGTGAATGACTTTGCAGATGCATTTATAGGGTGCAGGATTTATGGGTAGAAATACATTATTTCCTATATCCACTGGACATGTGGACACTGGACATGTGACCAGGAGGCACCTAGCCTAAACTGCCACACTGGAGTACATAGATATTTTGGGGCAGTATTTGCTATAAGATAAAAATAGGAATCGTTACCTCTGAACTTCATCTTTTTTTGGCCACCAGCACAACACGATGGAGGTGTGGTTTGGTCAGTGCCTTCTCATGCCCCAGCCGAAGGACTTGATGCGCCTCTCTTGGCCCTTCCCACCCTCAGGGAGGCGGAGAATCTGTTGCCACCCAGAAGTTTGGGGAAGCAGGTATAAGAAAGAGGCACACTTGATGATGCAAGAAGAGGTGGGTTTGGAACCTGGCACTACCATTGCTGCTATACACAGCCAAGAGTTAAGTTTAGGACATTGCTGATATGTTCCTCTTCCTGAAAGATGGATCAGATATGCACTTAAGGCATCCCCAGATGTTGTACCTCTGTTCTGGCAGTGTAACTAATCCTAGCTCTCTGATTTGTGGCATTGCTCTTTAAAATGTGATGTTTTTTAAAACTTTGATTGCTTGGACAAAATCCCGTCAGGGAACAATTGCATATGTTAAAGTGCAGGGGATGAAAAAATAGGGCTGTAGAAGAGTCAAGCTGCTCGCAGCTGGCAACATGGCTCAGATGGAGTCAGGACTACAGGGCTTCCTGCTGTGCATTGAGGACAGCAACCATTAACCACAACTGAACCACAAAGAGGAAGATGGTTGTAAAAGTCCTAATGTTATTATTCGCTCATATAACCTTTGATCTTCAGCAATTATTTGCAGATAAGTGTTAAATGCCTCTATTTACTAAAGGCTGGTCAGCTCTGAGAAAGGACTCTGTCCTGACCTCTGATTCTTCCTCACCAGATGACAAACTTAAAAACAGTAACCTCTGCTTATGTGAAATACCAAGTAAATTAACATGTACCTTGAAGCCATTTCCCAGCATAATATGATTTCCAGACTCTCGCTTAGAAAATCTTGCCAAGGAGTCTGTTGACTATTCTCAGTCTTGGTCCTTTATTTATTGCCAGGTGATTGTCTGTAAGAGACTAAATTACTAGTATCAGCAAAAATATCCCATTAAATCAAATACAAACCTATTTCTGCAACCTGAAGGTTGAGGGCTAGCAAACCTTGAAGCCATGATGGCAAATGTCAACCTCTGCATCACTGCTAAATGCTTGAAGCTACCAAGGTGCCACTTTGTCTTGGCACGAAGACTGAAACTGCAATTGTTTAGCAGCCTGTAGAAACCTGTGTGTACTGGTCCAAACTCTCATGCCTGTACCTGCCTCCTCCTTGCACTAAATTCACTACTTAGTGAAATTTCCTTGAGGTGCTGTGGTGACTGAACAAACAGAAAAATATCGAAGTCTTTGGTCCTACAAGGTCAGCCAGAAGGTGAACTTCTAATACAAATACACAAATCCATATGGATACTATCCATAAATTGAGTCCAGTATAGCAGTTGAAGAAACCACCTCACTCTGAAGACTGTAACCAGACTGAAACAGATCAAGATTTTTCCAGGATCATAAACCTACTTTCCCCTCATTAAACCTATGGTACTTAAAATACAACTAAAGGAAATCTTCTTTAGCCTAAGCCTATTTAAACCTAGTCTGACCTGGCCTCCCAGAAGCATTATAAAAATCAAATGGGTCTGTTTCACAAGCTCCCTTGAGAACTCATGGAATAGTTATCATGTGCCCAACTTTTCACTGACTTGCTAAAGCAAACTTCCATTAAATCTACAGTAAAAATCCTGCTGCAAAAGAAAATTCTGGGGTGGGTGAGTTTTAACCAAATAAATATAAAGATAAGACAAACAGGAGTCAGGAACAGCAGATTAAATTGCTTTTCCTCAGATCTGTGCTGCAATCTCAGTGATGATTCATAGTGGAACTTCATCTTATCTTGCTATATTCCCAAATCATCAGTCAGGCAAAAATATTAGAAAGGGGCATTCCAGAGATGAAAGATCTGAGCTGTAGGAGCACCTCTTCACATATGTGTTTGCTGCCATGCAGTAGCTGGGCAAACACCTTGTGCTTTTAACACCTCTCTCACATGAGAGCACAGCAACAAGCAAATAAACAGTACCACTAAAATGCTTTCAGAAAACAAAAAGTATTAACTACATGTAAAGATCATTGTCAATGAAATCTGGAAATAAACCAATAAACAGAAGTCCAAATACACATGTCTAACTATGCACAGCTAACATTTAATGACACCTTTTAGACAAGGTATTTTCAGACATTGGACAAAGCAACTGAGAAACCATTGGCTGCATTGAGAAAATAAAACTGAAAGAAAGGTTCTACTGTGAGCAGGGCCCCGCAGTGAATCATTCTGTTTACCCTTCAGGTTATGTTGCCTCCATTTACGCTAATTTAATTATTGTATCATCAGGAGCTACAGGAAGAATCTAGAAACACATAAACCAGGAAGAACAGCTTAAAAGTGACTTACCATTGACAGTGCTCACAGCCCTACCAACCCAACCTCCTAAATCTAACTAACCTCCCCAACAGAGCATTATTAAATTGTTTCTCATGGTGAGGCTGGCTGGCTGTAGCTAAGAAGGAGAGTAAAGCCAGTTCAGATGCAGCCACATTTTAAAAGTAGCTTAGCAAGTGAAGTGGTGGGCAGCTAAGGTGTCTTGAGTCCAATGAGGTAAGTACATTTGGCTGCTATGCAGTCAGTGACTAAAATATTCCCTGGATTTAAACATTTTTCATGAGCAATGTAGCCTTGGTGTTCATTTTGCAAACATGGTGCTGGTCTATTATTAGGGACGGTCATCTTACATTGGCACTTGGGCTGGTTTTATCTAGAGATATTCACTTTATAAAACAGCATATATTATGTTTCAAACATCAGGCTTGTGTTTGGTTGAGTCCTTTGAGATATAGAATGTTAACTGGAAGAACAATGAAAAAGATAAAGGCACTTTACATTTTACACATAACCTTTCTTGATACACACACTGCTCCTCATATGTATTTTAAAATATAATATACGCACAATGATTAAAAAAGCAAAACCACAAAGTAAGAACTTTCCACAGTCTCAGTAATGTAATGGAGAAACGTTGTCACCAGTGTATGGATTAAAAGTAGCATCATGCTGCAATGGTAGTCATTTAGCATTAGATGCATCCCAAAAGGAACACAGAAGGGGGCTCTGAAAATGCCTTTGCTTGGCACAGGACATGGGTAACCTCACTGCGAAAAACCAGCAGAGTGAGGTACTCCAACCTACAACTCTCTCAGGCACCCATTGTGGTAGTTTTAGGCTATGCCTTTAAATTTTTTTCACAGATCTTGAACAGAAAGTAGTAAAATGTAAATAAACCACTATTGGGTGTAAAAAGGAAAATAAAGATAATTCTAAACAATCCCATTGGAGAGATATCTACCATAAGATTTAGTTCCCAAAACAATCTCTCTCTTTTCTCACTTCCTTGGGCTGGGAGATACTAACTTCATGCTTCTGCTGGCTTCTGCTTGACCTTGGCTACATTGTTTTGACTAGTATTACCTTCTCTGCTTCTGTCTCTTGTCCCTTGTGTACAGGAGGGCAGGGGAGGAGGCAGGGAAGGGAGAAGGTGTTGCAGCTCTCCTGGTATTTGGCCAGGGGGGTTCTTGTGCTGTTTATTAATTGTAAATATCTGTAAATGTTGTAAATACTCTATATTTTGTACATATTCATTGCATTCCCTTGTAGGTTGTAGTTTTGCTTGTAAATACAGCTTTCATTGCTTCCAGCGGAGCTAGTCTAGCAAGTTTAACGTTGGGGGGAGGGGGGAGGTTTCAACCCACCACATTACAAAATTTATTGGCTCCTAATCAACGTGGGGTAGTTGCTTGATCGATTAATTCCTATTCAGATCAAGGAAGCCAAAATGAAGCTGGTCTGGGGTTTGTGGCATTTGATATATTCTATTTTCACTGTGGTGCTGTATAAATGGCTTGTTTCTGCACTGATTGATCAAGTTGGCAGGCAAATAGTACATAAGCTGTTTCTTTGATTGAAATACAAGTTAAAGAGGTTTAGTGATTCCTGCCCTGGATTTGTTGGTTTGGGGGGATACAGCAATACAACTGTAAGTGTCTCTCCTGAGTTTTTTGAATTTAGTGTTCCTGTAACTGAGAGTTATCTTGGTGGTTTGAATCTTAAGATGGTCCATTCACTATGCCTAAATTTGCTATTCATGTTGGTAATAATAGGTCTGTTAATAGCATCGTACCGAGAGAAACGTGCAGCTGGCTGGTCTGTATCTAAGCGTAGAATAAGTCATAAGAGATCTGTGTCTAATGCAGGTAATTCTAGTAGTGAGAAAGCTACAGAGGCAGGAGAAGCTGCAGCAACAGGCAGTAGCAGGCAAGCAGGAGTTAATGGGAAAGCTGCTTTGAATCACAGAGAACTCTGTGGCAGAGCTGGCACTGGGCCAGTAGGGGGGTGGCTGCTAGCCCCTGTGCAAGCGGCAGCAGCTGTGCTGGTAAAAGCGGCAGTCCCGGCAGTTTCACCTGTAGCCCTTGCACAAGCAGCATCGGCACCAGTGGTGGCAGACCCTGTGTCAGCGCCCACGCCAGCGCCCGTAAAGGCAGTAGCGACAGTGACTGCTTCACAGGTGGCAGCCATTACCGAGGCAGAGAGATTTCCGCCCACTGCGGCTAGAACAGAAGTGAGTTGAGCAGCGACAGCAGGGTCCCAAAGAACGCCCAGTGACGCGGTACCTGTGCAAGCCTCTTCTGCTGGTCCTGCTGTGAACTTACAAGCAGCACCAGTAAAATTGGTTGCTGTTCTGGACAAAAAGTCTAAAGAAAAGGATCCTTCTGATGAGGGAGAAAAAGTCTGTCTTAAAGATATATCTAACTTACTGAAGCCACCAATGGATGATGGAGATGCAGGACAGGATATGAGTCCTAGTAAAGCACAAACTAAAGGAGGTGCTTCTGAACTTGAGAAAATCATGGACAAGATTTTAACAGGGAGTCCTAGGGGACCACAGGATGATGATGATGACATTCAGTCAGCTAATGTACCCAGGCAGGAAATCAGGCATGTAAGAAAAGATTACCTTAGAGGAGACACTGAGCCAACATTGAGCTGTTTAGGAAGATGCTATGACACAGGAGCTCCTGCTTTAGTGGTAGGTGACAACTCAGCAGCTCAGCTCAGTTGAGAACTCTCTCAAAAGATAGCAGAATAGATAAGCATTTAAGCAGTTGCCTTGGTAAAGTTTCTCTGTTTCTTCAATGCCTCCTATGGGCTGTCTTAATGACATACCCATCTAGAGATGACCTACCACAGAATCCTCAGAAATGGAATATGATAGATGAGTGAATCAAGTTTTTGAGATAGTTTGCTGTGAGAGATGTATGGAAATCACAATATGCTGAATCCTGATGAAATTCCTGTGGGAACAGGTCTTGCTAAAAAGCTCATTAAGCTTGCTCCTTCTAATTATGCTGCTATTCTGGCAAGCAGAATTGCGGCAAGAAATTATGGTGGAGTGCCTCTTACCATTGTCTATTTTACTGACCAAATGAGGCAATTGGAAGATAGTTTCACATGTGTCTCTTTGGTCTCAGTCATTGAAACTCTGTCTGGAGAGATAAAGAATTACATGAAAGAGCTGAAGGAGGAACTTAAAACCCCCATATCCAAATTGGTGAAGGGGATGACCTCAATTCTTCCTTTTCCAAATGGATACAAGTTTCAGCTGTTAGAAACAGACATCCTACCCATTTCAGACTAGGCCAGAGGGAGGAAAAGGATAATGGAGATTACAGAATCTATTGGGATGCACACATTCAGTGGCCTGGCACTTCAAAATCTCAGAGGTACAGGGCCTTGGTTGACACAGAAGCTCAGTGCACCATAATACCATCAAATTACCAAGAATCAGAGCCTATAACTATTTTGGGAGTCACTGGTGGATCTCAAGAGTTGATTAAGTTGCAAGGTTGACATAAGTTGAAGTGAGAAAGAAGGGAAGAAACACACTAATGTAACAGGAGCAGGTGCACCTTGTATTTTGGGAATTGACCTTTTAAGAGAAGAGCGTTTCAAAGACCCTAAGGGTTACAAGTGGGCTTTTTGAATAGCAACTGTGGAAACTGATGGAGGAAAGTGGAGGTTGTCTATTAGACCTGAACTTTCAGATGAATCTGCAGTTGTGGGACAACATGAGAGAGAGGCTGTGAAGTTGCCCGTTGCTTCTCAAACTGTGCATCACAGACAATACAGAACCAACCGTGACTCTTTGGTGCCTATTTACAACTTGATTCATCAATTGGAAGGTCAGAATATCATCAGCAAAACTCATTCACCTTTCAAAGGAGAGTGGCGTCTGACAGTTGATTTCTGTGCCTTGAATGAGGTAACCCCTCCCATGAGTGTGGCTATATCAGACATGCTGGAACTCCAATATGAGCTGGAATCCGAGGAGGCCAAATGGTATGCTACCATAGACATTGCTAATGCTTTCTTATCTATTCCCACAGCAGAGGAATGCAGGCCTCAGTTTGCCTTTACCTGGAGGGGCATACAGTACACGTTCAATCACAGTATCACAGTACATCAGAGGTTGGAAGGGACCTCAAGAGATCATCAGGTCCAAACCCCCTGCCACAGCAGGATCACCTAGGATAGTCTGCACAGCAATGCATGCAGGCAGGTTTTGAAAGTCTCCAGAGAATGAGACTCCACAACCCCCCTGGGGAGCCTGTTCCAGTGCTCCAATACCCTCACTGTAAAGAAGTTTCTCCTCATCTTGAAGTGAAATCTTCTATGTTCTCGTTTGAACCCATTGTTCCTTATCACTGTGAACCACCGAAAAGAGCCTGGCCCCCTCCACTTGACACCCACCTCTCACATATTTAAACACATTGATGAGATCCCCTCTCAGTCTTCTCTTCTCAGGACTAAACAGCCATGGGGCTCTCAGTCTCTCTTCACAGGGGAGATGCTCAAGTCCCCTAATCATCCTCGTGGTTCTCTGTTGCATTCTCTCCAGCAGGTCTCTGTCTTGAACTGGGAAGCCCAAAACTAGACACAGTATTCCAGGTGTGGCCTCACCAGGGCAGAGCAGAGAGATAGAAGAACTTCCCTAGACCTACTGGACACACCTTTCATGATACATCCCAGGATCCCATTGGCTCTCTTGGCCACAAGAGCACATTGTTGTTCCATGGAGAACTTGCTGTCCACCAGCACTCCAACTCTGTGAAGCTGCTTTTCAGCAGGGCAGCCCCTCACCTGTACTGGTGCCTCTTGTTATTTCTCCTCAGACACAGGACCCTGTACTTGTCCTTATTAAACTTCATGAGGTTTGCCTGCACCCAGCTCTCCAGCCTGTCCAGGTCACACTGGATGGCTGCACAGCCTGATGGGGTGTCAGCCAACCCCCCCAGTTTTGTATCATCAGCGAACTTGCTGAGAGTACTCTCAATGCCCTCATCCAGGTTGTTGATAAAGATATTGAACAAATCTGGGCCCAGTACAGATCCCTGGGGGATACCACTTGCCACAGGCCTCCAAGTTGACTCTGTGCCACTGATGATGACCCTCTGAACTGTGTTGTGGAGCCAGTTTGCAATCCATCTCACTGACTAACCATCTACGCCACATCTCCTGAGCTTTTCTATGAGGATGTTATGGGAAACTGTATCAAAAGCTTTCCTGAAGTCAAGATATATGACATCCACTGCTCTACCCTCATCTACCCACTTGGTCATAACTTCATATAAGGTTATCAGATTAGTTAGACAAGATTTCCCCTTGGTAAATCTATGTTGGCTTCTCCTGATAACCCTCTTGTCTTCCCTGTGGTTAGAGATGACCTCCAGGATGAGCTGCTCCATCATCTTTTCAGGGATGGAGGTGAGGCTGACTGGTCTGTAGCTGCCTGGGTCCTCCTTCTTGCCTTTTTTGAAGACTGGAGGGACATTTGCTTTCTTCCAGTCATCAGGCACGTCTCCTGTTCTCCAGGACTTTCAAAGATGATGGAGAAAGTTTCAGCAACCATATCAGCCAGCTCTCTCAGTACTCGTGGATGCATCCCATCAGGGCCCACGGATTTGTGTGTCTTGAGAAGATATAAAAGATCGCTAACCCTGTCCTGACTGACCAGCAGAATGTCCACATCTCTCCAGGTCTGCCCTGCTTGCTTCTAGAGACTGAGGTTCCTGAGGGCTGGTCTTAGGAGTGAAAACTGAGGCAAAGAAGGCATTCAGCAACTCTGCCATCTCTGCATCATCAGTTACTGCATCTCCCATCTCATTCAGCAGCAGGCCTACCTTTTGCCTGCTCTTTCTTTTATCATTGATATATTTGAAAACACTCTTCTTGTTCTTTTTCACCCCTCTGGTGAGACTCAGTTCCAGGAGGGCCTTGGCTTTCCTTGTTGCATCTCTACATTCTCTGGCTATATCTCTATAATCTTCCCAATTGACCAGTCCTTTTGTCCACATGTTGTAAACCTCCTTTTTGGTTTTGAGTTTTACTAAGAGTTCCTTGCTTATCCATGCAGGCCTTCTGCTTGCCTTACTTGACTTTTTTTTCAAGAGAATACATTTTTCTTGAGCTTGGAGGAGGTAATGTTTGAATATCAATCAGCTCTCTTGGGCCCCCCTTCCTTCCAGAGCCCTAATCCACTGGATATTTCCAAGTAGAGTCTTGAAGAGGGGAAAGTTGGCCCTTTTAAAGTCCAGGGCTGAAATTTTACTTATCACACTGCTTCTTCGTCTGTTGATATTAAACTCTAACATGTCATGGTTACTGCAACCAAGACGCAACCATCCTTTGCTCCAAGGCTGGATTCACAGTTGAACCATCTGTCATGCAGTGATCCATGATGCTTTGGAGAAAGGTGGAGCTCCAGAACACATTCAGTTCATCGATGACATAATCATCTGGGGTAAAACTGCTGAAGAAGTCTTTGATAAAGGTGAAAAAATAGTTGACATTCTCTTTAATGCCAGTTTCGCTATTAAGAGAGCCAAGGCGAAAGGACCTGCCAGAGAAATCCAGTTTCTGGGAATGCGGTGGCAAGATGGCTGCCGTCAATTCTAATGGATGTGATAAACAAGGTCTCTGCCATGGCAAATCCCAACAACAAGGAGGAAACTCTACGTTTCTTAGGTACAGTCAGATTTTGGAGACTGCACATTCCTGGATACAGTCAGGTTGTGAAACCTCTCTATGATGTGACTTGAAAGAGAAACAGTTTCCAGTGGGGTCCTGAGCAACAAGCAGCCTTTGACCAGATAAAGCGAGAAGTGATCCAAGTGTTGGGTCTGGGGCCTGTCCGAACTGGTCCAGACATTAAGAACATTCTTTACACAGCCACAAGTGACAATGGTCCAACCTGGTGCTTATGGCAAAAGAGATCCAGGTGAGACACGCGGATGTCCCCTTGGTTTCTGGAGTTGTGGCTATAAAGGCTGAGAGGTAAATTATACTCTAACAGAGAAAGAGATAGTAGCTGCCTATGAAGGAACAAAAGCTGCTTCTGAAGTAATTGAAACTTAGTCACAACTTCTTCTAGCTCCTACATTACCACTTTTGAATTGGATGTTCAACGTTAAAAGTTCTTACCACATCATGCAACAGGTGCCACATGGTCTAAGTGGATAGTTCTGATAATATGGAGAGCTTGAATAGGAAATCTTGAAAGACCTGGTCTGGTGGAAGTGATCACAAATTGGCCAGAAGGCACTGACTGCACAAAACCTCCAGAGGAGAGAGTAACTCATGCTGAGGAAGCTCCTCCTTACAGTGATCTTTCTGATGATGAAAAGAAATACGCTTTGTTCACAGATGGTTCTTCTTGTCTTGTTGGAAACAAACAGAGATGGAAGTCTGCAGTGTGGAGTCCAACACGCAGAGTTGCAGAGGCAAAAGATGGAGAAGGTGAATCCAATCAGTTTGCAGAGGTAAAAGCTGTCCAGCTAGCTCTTGACGTAGCTGAACGTGAGAAATGGCCAATGCTTTATTGCTACACCGATTCATGCATGGTAGCCAACGCTTTGTGGGGTAGGCTAAAGGACTGGAAAAAGAACGGATGGCAGAGAAAAGGAAAGCCTATTTGGGCAGCTGATCTGTGACAAAGTCATTGCTGCTCGCATTGGGAAAATTCCAGTGAAACTGAGACACATTGGTGCTCACATACCTAAGAGTAAAGCTACTGAGGAGCACCAACAGAACCATCAGGCACATTTAACTGCAAAAGTTTCTCAAGTAGATATAAACTCTGATCTTGATTGGAAGCACCGAGGTGAGCTGTTTTTAGCTTGGTGGACTCACAATACCTCAGGACATCAAGGTAGAGATGTAACTTACCAGTGGGCTCGTGACAGATCAGTTGACATTTCCATGGATGCTATCATGCGAGTCATACATGACTGTGACATTTGTCCTGCTATTAAGCAGGCAGAGCAAATCAAACTCTTGTGGTATGGGGACTGATGGTCCAAGTACAAGTATGGTGAGGTGTGGCAGATTGATTACATCACTCTACCTCATTCTCCATCTGGTAAGCAGTATGTGCTGACTAAGATATAGGCAAGCACTGGATGGCTGGAAACTTATCTGGTTCCTCATGCAACTGCATGTAACACCATTCTTGGTCTGGAAAGACAAATCCTGTGGAGACACATTATTCCAGAGAGATCTGAATCAGACAATGGAACTCATTTGAAGAACAATCTTGTAAAAACTGGGCCAAAGAGCACAGCATTGAGTGGATATTCCACACTCCCTACTATGCACTAGCTGCAGAAAAGATTGAACATTACAATGGTTTGCTGAAAACCACTCTCAAAGCCTTGGGGGGGTTGGATCTTTGCAAAACTGGGAAAAACATCTAGCACAAGCAACCTGGTTGGTGAATAGTAGAGGTTCTGTAAATCGAGCTGGACCTGCTCTATCAGATTTGTTATGAAAGGTAGAAAGTGATAAGTTCCTGTTATCAGAGGAAAGAATCTGTTAGGCAAAAGTGGTAGCCTCTCCTTCAGAAGAGGTTAAACCTGCCCGAGGGGCAGTTTCTCCTGAAGGTCCTGGTCACACTTGCGGGGCAATGCAAGAGAATGGTGAAATTCAGTGCATCCGCAAAGAAATCTAACTTTAGCTGCGAGAGTTTAAATTCAGAGTATAGTTGAGACATAACATCATGCCCAAAGGAAGAATCCACGAGGAATCTACGGTGCACGAACCCTGAGAGCTCTAAGTCACCTGAGAGTCCCTGTTCGTTTTCTTCGTCTCATCTGCGAAGAGAAACTGCTTTTCTTATTTTCTGTTCTTTGAACTTTTAAATCATCTATGTCTGAGATAGCTGGAATGGAAGATAATCTGAAAATATGGATTATGAACTTTATGCTTCTCATTACTGTAGATACTGTTTTAGGTTAGATGGATAGTATTAGCAACCAATGGAATTGTTTAGAAGGGGTGGATTGTGGTAGATTTAGGTTGTGCCTTTAAAATTTTTTCACAGATCTTGAACAGAAAGTAGTAAAATGTAAATAAACCACTATTGGGTGTAAAAAGGAAAATAAAGATAATTCTAAACAATCCCATTGGAGAGATATCTACCATAAGATTTAGTTCCCAAAACAATCTCTCTCTTCTCACTTCCTTGGGCTGGGAGATACTAACTTCATGCTTCTGCTGGCTTCTGATTGACCTTGGCTGCATTTTGACTGGTATTAACTTCTCTGCTTCTATCTCTTGTCCCTTGTGTACAGAGGGGTAGAGGAGAAGGCAGGGAAGGGAGGTGTTGCAGCTCCGCTGGTCTTTGGCCAGGGGTGTCCTTGAGCTGTTAATTGTAAATATCTGTAAATACTGTATATCTTGTACATATTCATTGCATTCCATTGTAGGTTGTAGTTTTGCTTGTAAATACAGCTTTCATTTGCTTCCAACAGAGCTGGTCTGGCAAATTTAATGTTTGGGAGAGGGAATTTTCAACCCACTACACCCATGCAGCCAGTTAAGTGCAAGACTTAGCCTGCTTTGGGTCAGGATGAATTACACAGTGTAGTCTATCCTGCAAGCTTGTACTCTGGTGCAAGAGTAGATATCATTATCCTATTTAATTTTCTCTTCATAAGCCTCAGTTTGTGATAACCAGGCTTATGGCTACTCAGAAATATATCCTGCAAGATGGTTGTACTTACAGGGAGAAGAAAAGGTAGGACTACAAAGATATTTTGTAAAGATACAGGTATCTTAGTCATGGGGCTTGATCAAAAGTAGTATTTTCACATGAGAAAACCAACTTCCAGCATTGCTACAATAGCCACAAGCTTATAGGAAATACACACTGAAATAAAATTTTGCATTAAAAAACCCCAAACAACTAAATCTGTCAGCTACATCTTACCCTGCAGTACAAAAGGCAATAGTGAAACACAACCTCTTCGGGCAGTTTGTTATATATTAATTCCCATGACATCCAGGTATTCCCAGGTGTGCTGCTGGAGCCCTTTGTCTCTCCTGAATTAGGGGACATTCCACCAAATTTTGTGGATGTTTTAATTATGAAAGAGACCATGCAAGTCAGGAACAGGTAGTTTGTAAGAAAATGCATTTTCATTGTTTTGATGGATGAGAAACTATTAAAAAAATAATCACACATTGTACAGACAGCAAAGTTAATTCACTTACTGAATCACTGCTACTCAGCACACCTAGATACCTGAAACAAACCAGTTTCCATATTTGCTGCACATTTCTTCCTTCAAGCATACACATCAGGTGGTATTTTAAAGCTGCTTAGGAACACTGAACCTCTGACATGCATTTTGACTCATTACAGACACCAGACATGAGTCAAATCCTTTTTAAGTATCCTTTGAGTGACAAACTGAGACATGACAAATCCATGTGTCTAAGGCATGGCCATTCCCTTATGAATAAACACATGACAGAGTAGCTGATTATCAGAAGCACATTTTTAAATGAAGACAGTACCAGGGCATCTTGGCATCGTTATGCACCACAACCAAGTCATCTGGCAGCTTAGCAGCCTTACAGCAACAGGTGGAAACGCCACAAGAAGCTTGTCCTTTTACTCCAAATATCAAGTTTAACAGTAACAGCTGTCAGCAAGATTGTACAGAATCCTGTGGAATGCAGTATTAAAAAGCCATAGCACTAGCTAGGCAAATCATAGATTGAAGATTACTATACAGTTTTTAGTAACCTTGCTTTCATTTACTCAGTTGTTTACATGCACTTTTGCGTTCCCCAACTAGAAAAAAAAAGACTCTATCACCTGATAAATTTGTTCAGGACAAAGGAAGACTCTTCCCAGAAGAGTGTGTTTATGTACCTGTTAAGAACATCTCAGTCTGACAGCCAGGCATTAAATGAAGATCAGTACCATGTGAAGCGATCCTATTTCTTTCCTGGAAGATGGGGTTACTATTTGTAGCTATTTGTCACTTTAAACTGAAAGAGCAAATGACAGCAGCTTTATGAATTGCTTGCATTTAGATATTATAGAAGACAAACTCTTTTCCTCAAAGCATTTTCGTACCACTGTATTAAAACTGATTGTGACTAGCAGTGCCATGGGTGTTATAGACTTTTACTTTAGGTATATGCCAGTTTCCAAATTGAGCAGCAGGACATGCAACCTGAAAGACTTTGCACCTATTTTCTTAATCTTTGTCAAGAAAGATTAACTCTGGTGTTTGCACCTAAGTTTAAATACCCCCCCTCCTCTTACCCACTTTGTCAGTACTTGCTCTTTTTCAACAACTTTTTGCTCCTTTGTTTAGTAAGCCTCAGCAGGATTAGAGCTCCTGAATTAAGACAGACACTAAAATTACTAAAAGAAAAAATTCAAGGACCTCGCAGACATTTAAGTACCCCACTTGTGGGAAATTTACCTGTAATACAGTTCTTAATTTTCCAGGACAATAAGGGATCTTCCATTCTTTGCTTTCCTGCACACATCTATTGAGATTAGTTATTTCAACTTGTCTTCCCAATTACAGCCTTTGTTCAGACGAAAAAGTGGACACCAAGATTGTCATAACCATTAACTACCATCATTAGTACTATTACCAGTCCTAAAACACTCAAGCTAGCTAAGTATCAGAACCAGACACTCTCCTTAAATACCCAGTTACAGGGCATTCTGAGGTTCAAAAGAAAAAAACAAAAAGATAAAATAATTTTATGCTGTAGTGGAGTAGCTGATTTTCCTTTAATACAAAAGGCAGGAAAAAAAGTGGTAATTGTAGTGCTTTCAAGCTGTTTCATTACTAAATACTGTGTCCAGTTCTGGGCCCCTCAGTTTAGAAAAGATGTTGAATTGCTGGAGCATGTCCAGAGAAGGGCAACGAGGCTGGTGAGAGGCCTTGAGCACAAGCCCTATGAGGAGAGGCTGAGGGAGCTGGGACTGTTTAGCCTGGAGAAAGCTCAGGGGTGACCTCATTGCTGTCTGCAACTACCTGAAGGGAGGTTGTAGCCAGGAGGGGGTTGGTCTCTTCTCCCAGGCAACCAGCACCAGAACAAGAGGACACAGTCTCAAGCTGCACCAGGGGAGGTTTAGGCTGGAGGTGAGGAGAAAGTTCTTCACAGAGAGTGGTTGGCCATTGGAATGTGCTGCCCAGGGAGGTGGTGGAGTCACCATCCCTGGAGGTGTTCAAGAGGGGATTGGACGTGGCACTTGGTGCCATGGTTTAGATAGTCATGAGGTTTAGGGTGACAGATTGGACTCGATCTTTGAGGTCTCTTAAAGCCTTCTTGATTCTATGATACAGTAATTCTATGATACAGTAAATCATAAAAATCATCCTGGAAAATTAAGTCCCAGAGCATTCCCATGTTCTTCTACTAGAGGTATATAGCAAGCAAAAGAAAATTGCTAATGCTTTCCTTTTACTCCCTTTAAGCATACTGTCTGCTGGCATTTTTGTTGGGTCAGCAAATAGTTACCTGTATTCCAGATGCTTGTGGAAATTCTTTAAAATGAGATGGTATATCCAGATACAGAAATAGGCAGGCTTTACACATGAAGGTGGTATCTATAGGAACTTAGTACTTAAGCTTGCACCTCGATCCCTATAAGGTCACCTTATGATGACACCAGTAACTAAACCAAATGAACTGTTGCAAAAGGAAGCATCTCCTTCTGTACATGATTTTTATTATTTACATAATACAATATAGCATAGATGCTGGGTAGCATGATTATGTGCAATACATAAATATCAACTATCTGTACATGTGTTTATCTAATAACTCAGAACAAAGTTAGAAGCAAAAACCTGATGCTTTTAATAGTGAAATCAAAACTAAGACTGAACACCGCCATGAAAAACAGAAGTTCAGAATTAGCGCCTTGTGTACGTACATAACTATTTACAGATGAGAACAGGCACAACACAACACTAGTCTAAACTGTACTTGTTTATATAAAAAAACCACAAGTTTCATACATCACAAAAACCCCTTCCATTATAACACAGAAGTGATATTACCAGACAAGCATCAGTGAAGTATACTGCCTTTTCTAGAGTTGTTATTGTACAATGCTGTAGATAATGCAGCCCATGCAATACACCCAAGAACACTACAGTCCTACACCCAAGTACAGTTAAAAATGATAAAGCAGCCCTCCAAGAATGTTTCCAGCTACCACTTAAGTCTACAGCAGCCATGTTGGGTATGGTTTCTCATGCAGAATGGTGCAACTCTTATATTTAAAACTAGAAAAAAAATGAATTCCTAGTATTTTTTTGAACTCAGAACACACAGAATGTAAGCACATAAATTATAAACTGCTCTAGTATTTCAGCAACTTGATCAGACACATGTTGCTTGTTAAGAGTTGCTGCGGTATGTCTAAAAATATATTTTTTTTTTGGTGGTAAACAAATCTTACAGTATTGTGCTACAGAACATTTTTAGCTATGCAAGGAAAAGCACATGACTCTGTTGCAGGCCAGTTAAGTTCCTAGGAGGACATTTCCTTTGGGAACCTATTCTCACGATTTTAAAAGTTAATGTAAGCTTTCCCAAAACAGATTTCTTCTCACATGTATCTGATTTTTTCAATTTCTCAGTACAATTGCTAAGTTAGTCTCTTAAACATGGCACCGTCATCTTACTGGGATGATGGACTCCTCTACATAGCTTACATTGTGGTGAAAAACAATGGAGCGTGGAAACAAATATTAGAATGAGATTTTAAATTATAGAAGTAGACCGCCAACCTTTGTGATGTATCATTCTCCAAAACAGGCACATAACACTAGCCGAAAATTATATATCTCAAACATCTCAAAAGGCAGATCTGCTGCAAACATGCAGATAGCATACATCTGTTTGGCACACATGAAATAGAGTCTGTCCTTTGTACATGTGTATTCCTGTGCACATTTCCAATCATCCAATTATATTCTGGGGAGGGCATACTATTTTCAAGGGCTGTATCTATCCAATTTTGCCGGTAACAAACACCCAAACATTCTGAAATTTCATTAGAACAGACAGGACTAAAAGTAAAACTTGAGGAGCAAAGGAAAATGGCCATGCACCTGCTCTTTTGTGTTTTCCTATGATATATTCAAGACAAAAGTCAGTCAGTCTTTTCATGAGCAGATTAATTTATATTCTCTGGATTTTTTCAGCCACCACAACTGGATTCTCTTTTCTGATTTTTGCTGCAGCTTCTGCTTTGTAATCATATGGACAATTATGCTTGTCAGAATAACGGTGAAGTCCACAAAATAAGTTTCCACATCGACAGTCAAATCCTGTACATATGAAAAAAACACAACATTACTGGGAAGCTTTGCATTTAATTAAGTCATAAATCTAAGGGTTTGCACATGGAAATGGGCTATGTTCATCCCATTTGACATACGGAGTAAGAAAAATGGACAGCTGTACTAAGTTGTTTGGCTTCTGAATAAGCAAGTAAGTTTGAACTTGATGAAATATCTGTATCATTAATCTACTGAGAGAAAACTAATCATTCAGATCTCTTCAAAATGGACAAATTATTCTCATACCTGTAAGGCCAACCTTCTTTCTGCACATGAAACATCTGTTCTTCTTTGGTTTGGGCAGTTCAGGAGCTCTCTCTTCACTCTGCGAAGTACCAGGCTGAGAAACTGATGGACTTGGTTGAGTAACAACTGTTAATGCAAGCAAAGAAAATAAAGGTTAAAGTTCCCTTTTCTTGACTTTACTTGATATTCAGTAGTATACACGTATTTAGGGTCTTATTAGAGAGAATCCTTAACGTTTGTTGCCTGAAGGCCTACGTAACTACCTATGACATGTAAATTAGGAATAAAGATTTTTAGGTACTTTAGACGGATTTTCCTCACAGTTCCATCAGATAGAAAATTAAGTATTTCTTAACCTACAGCAATATGTACAGGTGTTAAGGGCTTGGAACACTCTGAAGTTTCATGTACACATTCAATATGTATAAAAAAACATATGATCAAGTAACATTTAAATTTAAAACAATATTGTCACTGCTGAACAGATGATATACCTGTAGAGAATATATAGGAACATATTAAAAAAACAAATGAAATTTAGTACTATGTCACTATTGTAATAACACTGGTGTTATTCTGCTGCTGTACTTGAAGTGAGATGCCTAAATGGTTCACCCAGTCAGCAGCCACCAAGTCACCAACTCTGTGACAGATCCAGAGAGCACAGCTACAAAAACACAGTTCAGGACAGCCTTCATATTTTTGACAGTTTTAGTAATTTAAAGAACAAAGTAAGGATTCACATTACTGTACTTTTTTTTTTACTGTATTCTGCCTTACTGTTCAAGTAGGTATAGTCAAAATGAGACATTTTTCAACTGCATGAACATTTTTAGACAATCCTGAGACACTTAAGTTCTGAAGGAAAATAATTTCACTTCTGTGAGCTTCTGTAAATCTGTTCCTTTTGTTTTAAATTTTTTTTCAATTGACCAAACATTTTTTAAAAAAAATCTCCTTATATCTAAACTGGAACAATGAAAATTTGAGAGGTGTACACAACTTTAACACCTGCTCAGTGTAAAGTTTTTCTAAACACTCCTAGCTGCATGATAACATCTATTCTAAAATAGAACAAACTCTGTAACACGTTCCAGAATAAATGGTGTATACAAGCTTTAAGGCACACAAATAGGATTTGTTAGCTGAGATTCTTCCAGGTCAGGAAGTGTTGTATCCCGTAAGAAGTGGAGTTCATTTTTTTCAGAAAAGGAGAAACGGATGACTGTTTTTCTATCTTAACTTTTCGTAATTTAAAAAAAATTGTATTACCATCCTCACAGGTATTCTAAAAGATACAGCTATTACCACTAATACCTAGAAAGCCTGATAAGTCATTGTAAAATGACATCTCCCACTTAGGATTTCATAATCTAAGCAAGATTTAAAAGTGACTAGCCTTCATGAAGTAACAAGAACTTTTCAGTACTCATCACCAAAAGGATTTCATATAGTAAAACAGTTCCTTATACATTACAGCAACAGTCCTAATGAACTGCTATGGCCATTTACCACCTTTTTTTTTTTCTGACACTTTTCATAGGTTTTTTTAGAAAAAGGTTTCGGAAGTGCTATTTTGCCAGGTCTGAGGGAGAACTATTACAGCACTAGCATTACAATCACTACTGCTATTTCTGCTTTTTGTTGCTTTGCTGGCTGCTGCTTCTAGTGTGCTTTTATTAAGTTGTCGTTTTGGTCTGGTTTTCTCTTTTTTTTAATTAAAAAATTTGTCTTAATTATGATTTTCTAGGTGAACAGATATGATCCTCTAAACTTATCTTTAGATCCCAAGGAAAGCAATGTTCGGTATCACTTAAGCAATTTGAGAACCTGTGATTGAAAAATTAGGTTAAAAAAGACCAGTGAAACCAAACAGGTTAAGTCTGTTGGGTTCTATACACAGCCATTAGCTGTGGCCTTGTATAAACTGAACAAACATCTCCCAAAAAGCCATGTAAAACTCATTTTAGATTTGTTATATTGCTTACAAGTGAAATGCTAATTGTAAGCCATGGCAGATAAAAAGAGGAATCAGAAATGCTCATACACTTTGCAGTGCAGCATACAGCTAACCAGTGGTGCACTTCATCTGCATCTGATCCAACTTACAAATATGAGCTCTGGGAGCATGCACAATGTTTCAACCAGATGCAAAAGAAAATGGAGCAGGATCAAATCAATGGTGATCTAAAACTCACAACATAACTAAGAGAACATGAAATCAAAAAAGAATCAACCTTTATCACTGCCTAACATGATGTCCTGGTTTGGGGCCAGACAGATCGTCTATTGCTCCGAAAGGGCCAAAAGAATGACATTCACAAGAGTGATAGGAAATTTATATGGAAAAGCAATTGGTGAAACTACAAAAACTGCAAGCACAGTGGCAGAGTCCCTTACATAACACCGAAAGGCCTCCCAACTCTTCCCTTCTCCCCACCTGAGGGTATATACCCAAACCCTCCAGGGCTCTTTCTACCACCCACTCCCGCCCCCAGCTAGGCTAGTCTCAGGCTGGCCAGGTCTTAGACTACTCCCTGCCTAAACCTCCCCTGGCACAGCTTGAGATTGTGTCCTCTTGTTCTGGTGCTGGTTACCTGGGAGAAGAGACCAAACCCCTCCTGGCTACAACCTCCCTTCAGATAGTTGTAGACAGCAATAAGGTCTCCCCTGAGCCTCCTCTTCTCCAGGCTAAACTTGCAGAAGTTTTCCTTATATAAGCCAATATGGCTGCTGCAACAGAGCAAGCCTGCTGTAGGTGTTTTCCCACAGAAATTTCACAATGGAAATGAATAAATCCAATGCTTCAGTGGAACAAAACAATGATGAAAACAAAGCAATATTACTTTTTAACCCTCCCCCTATCACAAGCAACCAGAAAATGCTGCCAAGGTAATACCAAGTTTTTAGAAGCTTCTCTGATTAAACATAATTAAACAGAGTTTAAGATCACTAGAGGCAATGGATTTAACAAAAATCAAGAAGGGTAGATTTAGACTAGGCATTGGGAAGAAATTCTTTATAGTAAGGGTGGCAAGACACTAGAAAAGCTTCCCCAGGGAGGTCATAGATGCCCCCTCCCTGGAGGTGTTCAAGGCCAGGCTGGATGAGGCCTTGAGCAACCTGGTCGAGTGGAATGTGTCCCTGCCCACAGTGGGGCTGGGGCTGTTGGAACTATATGATCTTTGAAGTACATTCCAACCCAAACCATTCTATGAACCCATGAATCAATGGCTTAAACTCTGTGACTTTTCAAGTACTAGTAAGTGGCAAGTATACTAGTGGAATAAAGTCTTGAAAGCTAAAAAATTAAAAATTTTACTTAAACGTTCTGACTTGAGGAAGTTAACCTCCAATTGCCACCATGGAAGAACCAAAAAAAATTAAAACAAGACAGAAAATAGGTAAAGTTGAATGTTACCAGAAAGACACAAGACTGCATTTCTGCAGTACCAGAGGAAAAAGCTATACTAGAGATTGTATTAATATGCAATATAAGGATTGCACAATGGACTTGTATATAAAATTTTATGTCTGAAAAGATGGACAGTATTTTAATGCTTTATGAGGGTTCATTAGTGCAAATACTTCAGGAACTAAAATTACTATGTCAGTCCAGGTGTTCATGATGAAAGGATGCAGAATAAACATGCATCATATTTAATTTGATGCCAATGAAAGAATAAAAATATTCTGCAGTATGCAATTCATCTCCCATACACTCAACTCTAACAGGTATATTGACTATCTTTACTGCTACATCAAACAATGTAGTTTCCGTATCACACAAATACGGTTTAATTTGGTCACCATAAAGACCTAATGTCTACAGCATACCACTGTTAATACAAGAGAATAATAGCATCCTATCACCTACAAGCACATGACCAACAGCTGGGTCCCCAGTTGTATTTTCCAAGGTGAACAGCTTCAGGACTTAGAGGCTACTGGATACATTTCAGCAGTTTCAGCCAGGGGCATCTACTGAAGCTACAGTGTACACAGGAAACATGAAGACAATCCGATCATCATGTAGTTACCATCTTGAGTCTACTCTGTTTCGTAAGTTAACTGTTTACTTGGCATTTTACTTACAGTTTTACCTGCATTACACTACACATCACAGATAAAGCACATTGTTTCTATCTACAATATAAGCAAGAGTAACCCATAAGAGTGACTCAATCTAAATGCAGTACAGCTTTAAAATAACTCTAGTCATATTGGCTTGGTAGAAAGCAAAGAGACAAGAAAGCCAACCACCACTGCCTGTTGTCTTCTAAAGCTGATTCATTCAGGAACAGAAAGGTTAAATAAAACATGGATAAATTATACCATAGGTTAACATTGAAGTATTTTTTCAATATTTAATTTACACAGGAACAACATCGATTTCTGCTTCACATTCTTTACAAGCAGTGCTACTCAGCAGCTGTGATTTCACAAAAAGAAAACTAATCACACTGCTGCCTAAAACACAACTACTACTGGATTAAAAAAATCCACCCTACCAAAACAACAAGAACAAAATACAGCAACAATAAAACAAACAAAAAGCCCAATACATACAAATCCAAGCCTCTGATATACACACCAATAATAATGACATCAAGAAACACTCACAGACCTGACTGGAGGCTTATCATTCAGCAAGGTAATGACCTACAGCTGATAGCGTCAAACTGTGCTTACAACTACACTTGTTTTCATTAGCAACTTCATGACTGCGACACCAACATAGAGCATTACACCTCATAGAAAGTATTAGCTTTGTTGTTAAGAGGCAATGTGAATTATTTACCATTATTTCAATTTATCCTTGAGCGGAGAAACCAATGTATATTAGAAGCTGCTGGAAAAGAAGAAAAATGCAACTAGTCCAGACGCAACAGGGATTTTTAAGGTCTAGGCCAGCTTCTCTTGCCTGCAAGATAGATCAATGTACCACTGAATATAGACACTGTCTATATTCATATTTACGTGCCAAACAAATTCTAAGAACAGCATACAAGGACCCTATCCTGTGCTGTCATAGCTCCTCTCAGACTGTATGTACTTAAGAGAACTCAGGTGTTACAGCAGCTGAGGCTGGCTGACAACTTTGAAAGCATGTACTCAGCAGCAGCTTTGTCCCACACATTTTTTCCAGACATATTTAAGTTATCTGGTAGTTTTTCAAGTGATCACTACACAGCCTTGTGACAGCTTTTATGTTTCAACCCACAAGATTATTTACAACAATACATAGGTATCTTGAGTTGCTTTTGGATTTTTCCCCCATTTGGATCAATTGCATGCTGTGTGACACTACCTATCATACAACTGACCCAAAGCACCTGAAAAGCAGGGCATATGTTAACAATTAAAGGCTGTCCTTTACACCTGGCAAAATTACAAATTCTTACTGGCAGTTCTAGCAAGAGTAGTCACCTATTAGTTCACCACTCTACCATTTATGTATTCCTCTTTTCTGCTTGCTGCATTTCAGATAGGAATTCCTAACAAGGGAATATGGGTTTACAAACATGGCAAAGTAATTTTTGTCAGTTACATATAAGAAGCCTCTTCAGATGACATTAATTACAGAAAGGTAGTACTTGCAAAGTCCTCTCAGTGTACATATGAAAAATCCAATATATTCATGGCACAGAATATTGACTCGCATGACTTACTGCAAATGCTAATAATTAATTTCCTATCAGGTGTTTGAATAGTCTTTGCTGGCAAAGACGTATCTAGATTTTAAAAAAATCACTTTTATACACTGCTTAGCAGCATCTGCTGCAATTTGCACCTCACTAACTTGAAAAGTGAAAATATGGATTTTATCTTTGGCTTCAGTGAACCTACTTCCTACTAAATATCAGCTTTTAGTATTTTAAGACTGCTTCATAACTGTGACATTAATTTTTTAAAAAGTGTGGATATATGTAAGGACTGAACAAATATGCTACGATTTGAACTGATATGAATTCACTCACTCTCTGGTTGTACCTAAGAAAACTGCTCCTCTCTGCTTCCGTCCAAGAAAGAATACACTTCAAAATTTAACCATTACAGCTACAACTTTCCAGTACAAGAATAAAACTTTTAAATGGATGATTCACATCCAGCAATTAAGGCCACAAGTATCCCACACCCAAAGAACAATGCCTTGGTTGTATCTCCTGGTTATTCAATTAGTTCAAGAACACTAAAGAGCTTTTGTGTCTTCAAACCACACGTTCCTTTCCCCCACAGCCTCACTCCTCTGTAGAATGGAATTTATTAATACCATTCTCCAAATGTGACAAGTCATTTTGACTGCTGAGTCAGAAGGAAATTTATTGCTAGGTAATATATAGAAAACAAATATATTTGGCTTCAATACCAAACACCTTGCCCAAACGGAAGTTTAGATTGCCTTGCTTTTAAAAACGAAAGTTTGGGAGTCAAAACTACCTCAAAGGTGTCAATGTTTTTACTAACATTGAAAACGCATCTTAAGCCCTTCTTGACACTAATCCTTTCAGTTGATTGAGAAGACTACTCAAAGCATCCTTAATGATCATCACAACAGTTCCTCAAGACCATCAACACAACAAGAGATGTCTACTTAGAAAGTAAACATTCAGCTTCCCTTAAGTCAACAGTCGTACCCAGTGTTACTCTGCAAACATACCTGGCTCAGTCTCTGTTTTCGGTGTTACTTTTTCCTCTCTTGAAATGCTCATCTCTGTCATTTGCTGTGTTACAGGCAAAGAGGCAACAGGCACGCTTCTGTTTAAGAGTACAGCAAAATATGTAATTTACATTAGTTTAGCATAATAAAAGCTCAAGCTGTCCCGACCCATTACTAATAGACCAGTTCGGTTACTACCAAAACATACTCTTAATGCTCCTACTATCCTCTGCTTTTACTTTTACTTCCCCTAGAAGAAAATAAGTAACCTTCTAGCAAGTAGTTCTTCAGATAAATCAAAATCACCCTTTTTAAAGACAGCAGTCTAACACCAAGTATTTTAATCACTTCTCATTTACATAGATTCATAAAGCAAAGTTAAGCAGACTTTCCCTTTATGTGCTACAGAAACTCACTTCAATAGGGCAGGACTGCTGCAGACCTGACCTCAAAGCAGTAACATCTTACCTTGATTTTTCAGATGTGCTGCCAGCAGCACCTTCACAGTTGTTTAAGCTAGTGTCTGCTCTCTGTACAGATGCAGAGTCTGAGGTAGGACTGTTTGAACCATTGTTTGTTCCTAGGTAACAAGAATTGGACAAATTAGTTATGAACAAATTGTAAAATATGTTAAACAAATACATACACATACATGTTAACCATGTTATAAACTATATGCACTGTATGTCTTGCATACAATCTTCACTGCTGCTGCATATTACTTGTTAAAGTCAATCTATACCATTAATCAAAATACAGAGATTGTATCAGACTACACCAACAGAGGAGGCTAAGTGGGAAAGCAAGTTACAGCCAAATGCCAAGCAGGCCATCACATTACAAAGAAATATATTTTATCTTTACTGTGATTTAAAACAGTATTCTCTTTGGTATTCTCTCATTTTAGTATAGAGCTTTCAGAAGTTCTCTTGAAAAACCTCCTGGGATTCCCTACAAGTAATCTATGCTTTGTTTTTTAGAAGAAAGTAAAAGAGACCCTTACCCATTGGGCTGATTCTACCACTATTCTGCTGTCGCTGAAGATGTTCTTTGTAACAAACAGAACACATCCCATTTGTCCTAGGATTTCCATAAAATCCACATCCTGTACTACACAGCATGGGCCCTGGGGTCTGGTTTGTCTCCTGAGTCATCTCGATGCTGCAAATAAAATCAAGAACTGCATTAGAAGCTGGCATGTCACCAAAATCAATTAAAGTGTTATAGAATTAAAGTATGCCTGCTCACCCTGCCCCCTAAAAGTAGTATCAGCATTCTTAAATAGGACTATATGGATGTTAATATACCATTCAGTACTGCAATTCTGTTGCTAAGCAACATCATTACGAATATGAACAAGAAAAAAGTTTCATCATACCAATATTGAGAAATAAAGTACTTGTTAAGCATTGTGCTGCACATGCAGGTTACGACCAAATTTAATTTGACAGCCAGAACATCCCTTTATTACCAGGCCCTGAGCATGAACAGGGATATAAAGAACAAGCAAGACCAAGTTAACATCTATTAAACAGTTCTGGCAGATAATATAGCTTATTTTCCTCCAAAATTCTAGCAGACCCTCCCCATTTTTTCAGTAATGTTGATTTTGCATAATTTTGATGCTAATTCCACTATTAGCAGTTCCTACTCTCACAATACAATAAAAATCCCTGAAGAATTGGCAGCAACCATCTGAGGTCTACATTCCCATCTTTAGAAGGAGTTTCCAAAACACTGCTTAAATTGTGTATGAAACCAAATACCAAGTACTAACTGCAACAACATGTTTACAACAGGCCCTTCAGAGAATCTAAAGAGCATTTCTGAATTTAGTTTAGAATGTCTTCTAACAGAACAATTTTAACCGTTGAATATGCTGTATTATGCATCCTACAGACTAAAAAAAAACCCAACAACAAATCAATCCTTGTCTTAATAAAGTTCTAGCAAGACTTCTGCACCTCCTAAAGGCAGACAATGTCAACTCTCCACTAAGAACTACAGAAATTAACAATAAAAATACATTACCCTCACTACTGGTTAACCCGTGCAAAGCAAGGTTGGTAGAAAAACTGAACAGCAACCAAACCCTTGATTCCCAATCACCATAAACCTGGAACAGAGTATCAAGCAACATGCTACAAATTGAGGAGACAAGAATATTGCACTTACTAGAAGCACTGAGTAACCAAGCAAAATTTATCTGCTTGTCTGCCAGGATCTTATTTTCCAACTATAAATAATTACATTATGCCTTTATAAAACATCCTACATATGAAAAAAATCCTTTGAGGACTATAAAACAGTTTCACTTTTATTCTGATGTAGTTTTACAGCCATACACACACCAAGTAAAGGGAGCCATAAGAAACCATGACCCACCCAGAGAGATCTAAGAGAAAAATTTGTCTGTAGTGTAGTTCATTTCTGTGTAATACAAATAAAGCTTGTACTTTTGCCTTTTCATTAAGCTGGTGAGTTTAAAGTGCTATCAAACACACCACCACCACGCACCTCAGCTGCCTCGCTCCCCTTCCAAACTGACATGCTGCAAACACCTTTCACAGCTTCCTAAATCTAGCTATCGATAATAATGGCAGCAGTAACCTACAGCCACATAAACCAAATACTGCAGCCTCTTTGTCAGCGCATTCTTGCAATACCTGAAACCCACGCTCCTAATGGAAAAGCCAAGCCGTTCTTATCCACCGCTCAGGAAGTTGTGCTTTTCCAGCCTCTGGAAGGTGTCTCAGGTGACACCTTTGTTTCTGCTAAAAGCACCTATCACTTGTGAGAAACCAGCTGCTGCGCAATCACCCTGTCTGACCCTGCTGCTGCAGCTCTACGGCTGAGCGCACCATCGGGCACCTAAAGCCTCCCGCAGCGGCTTGCCCCCGTTTTCCCGGAGGCACAGCCCCACGGCCTGCCCGTCGCGTCACGTGGGTAAGGGCCTGCGTTTCCGCCTGTCAGACAGCGGCGACATGACGGGCCCCCGGGGCTGGGGAGCTCCGCCGCCCCGCTGAAATCAGCCCCTATTTATATCTCCCGCAAAACCCCGGATCCTGCGTGACCCACCGAGCCCCGCCGCCCGAGCAGGCGGTGAAATCCGATTATCCTTTTCTTCCAGGAGGAACCGGGGAATGCAGAAGCTGAAATTCCGTCCAGAAAATGCAGCATCACCAGTCCGTCATCTCCAACTGCCATTTTCACCGTCAGCGCGCAGCCCGGACGGAGGGGTGTGATCAGATCCTGGCAGGAGGCCACTGTTTCACAAACGCACTCCACAACTTGGAGGTGGGCAATTAAACTCGACTACCCCTCTTTGGGGAGGAGGAAAAAAAAAAAAAAAATAAAAATGATAAAGATCTCGTCGACCGGAGCAGGTCTTCACCGGAGGATGCTCCTGCTTAGCTCTGCGACCTCACGATACGAAACGGAGTCCTTTTATTCAGCGAGTTAACTCCAACAGCAATTCAGTCCGCTCACCCTGACCGTTACTTGCACCGAAACTTGGGAGTGGCCTCGCACCTAAGCCAGGCCTTCCTGGGAGCGGCGAGCACCGTCCGGCTCCCTTCTACAGGCCCCACCGCTACCACCGGGCGATCCCACATTCCAGCGTAACAATTGAAATAAAGACCACAGACCGCACCGCCATCAACTATATAGCCTGGGCACTGCGTCAGCGATAGGCTTTACTGACCGAAATACCTCTTGAACTCAACACCCTCCTCTCGGAGAGGGTCCACACTTAAACAAGAGAAACACAGAAACAAAAAGGGGCGGGGGAAGTCCACCGAGGCTGTTCGGAGCGCTAGCCCCCATACGGCCGTGTTCTGTGGAAGTTGGGCGGAGAACGATATCGAGAAAACGAACTCGTAACAGCCGCTTTCCAAGGAGGGTGAAGCCCAGCTGGAGCAGACAGACAAAAGCGGAGCCGCTGCCAAACGCCCGCAGCGTGGTACGCCTTAACTGCACCCCCCGCCTTCTCCCCGCGGACACCGGAACACAAAAGACTCGGAGGCTGACGGGATGAGAAACAACGAAGGCGGGGCAGGCTGTCGGGGCCCCGGCCGGGCCACTCCTCGCAAACCCCTGAGTCACGCTCGGCCCTGCCACGGGCACGCGCTGCTGACGGCAGCCAAGGAAACGCTGTCTCGCAGCCGGCGCAGTCCGGGTCGTCCTCGATCCGCGGCTTTCCCTGGCGCTAAGGGCTGGGCAGGAGAAGGCCACCGGGAGAGGTGGAGGGCGGCAGGGCAGGCCGAAGGGAGGCCTGCGCACACTCCACCATCATAAGGGCCGTAGGAAGCCGAGTCAAGCCTCAGCTAGCCTCAGCCTGCTGCCTTCCACCTTACCTGTTCCTGGCGGGGGTCAGAAGCCCCGCGACGGGTGTCGGAGAAGGCGCCGCGGGCGGCTCCGGGGGGCTGCTGGGCGAACGGAGGGTGAGGGTGCGCGAGGCGCGGTGCTGGCCACACCGCCGCCGCTGCCTCGCTCCTTTGTTCCCGCAGCAGCGGCGGCCGTGTTGGCGGCGGCGGCGCGAGGAGAGACACGCCGTACACGGTGGGCGGGCAGCGGAAAGGCGCAGAAGGGAAGAAGGCGGGGAGGGGGAAGAAGACGAGGGGGAGGAGGGAACCGTGCCCGCCCTCCGGCTCCGGCTCCGCCTCCTCCCAGCTGCCGCGCGTTTCCGGCGCATGCGCGCTGCTGGTCAGGGGAGGAGAATTGTTCCGGGAGGCTGGGAAGAGGCGAGCACGGGGCGGGGCGCCAGCGCTGACAGCGCTGCCCGTTTGCCGCCGCTGCCGGCGGGGCGGGGCTGGTTGCCGCTTTTGATGGCGTCACAAGACTAGGCTGAGCCCGGGGAGAGGCGTCGTGGGCAGCGCGGCCATCCCGCCCAGCGCCGGGGTGTGGCCGTATCCACGTTGGGTTGCCGCGTGGCAGGTGGGTTTCCCATGGGCGGAGCCGATTGATGGGAGCCGTGGTAGTTCCTCAGCGTCGGTACATTCCGACGTTTAGGACAGGGCGATTAGGTCCGTCTCTGAACGTGCCTTTAATTAGTGCCTTAGCTGGATACCTTGATTCTTGTCTACTTAAAATTTCTTGTGTGTAAAGCAGTGCTGAATATTTGGCAAATATAGGACAGCGTTTTAGGGGCTGTCAGACCCCATGAGTGAACTGTGGTGACAAAGCAGCGTAGAAGGCAGAGATAAATGCCTGTTGGTGATGGCTTCTTTCTGCTAGATGATGGCACACAGAAGTTGGTCCTGCTTGTTGTGAGCTGTGCTGATTTAAAATTCTTGATTCTTACTGGTTGTAAAACATATTCTGATAAGGATGAAATAACTGGCAACATGCAAAGGTGTCAGCTTGAAACGTGTTTCGGGTCATTGTGTTAAATTGCCACCCATATCCAACAGAACCCTTCCTCCTTGTGCCTTGGCATGCTTGAAGGTTTGCTGTGTTTCTGATATGCCCAAGTATCTTCTAATTGAATGCTGATGTCTTGAGGGCTTGCTGCTATCAATTGGCTGTCACCATGTGGAAGCACAGGGAGGACTGGAAGATCGTATTTGTAAATTTATGGATAACTGAACCTCAAGGTCAAATACTTTGATACTTGTACATGCCCAAACTTTATTTTGAAGATATTAATGGTATAATAAATAGATTTCATGTGTTGATGAAGCTGTTGTATTCAGAGGATCACAACATCACAGAACAGCAGGTTGAAAAGGACCCCAGGGATCATCTCGTCCAACTTTTCTAGGTGATATGGTTGAAATGAGATGGCCCAGCACCCTGTTAAGCTGAGTCTTAAAACTGACCAATGTAGGGGCATTCCACTACTTCTCTTGGGAGATTATTCTATTGTCTAACTATTCTCGTGGTGAAAAGTTTTCTTTGGGGTTCCCATTGGAATTTCTCCAGGAGTAACTTGTACCTGTTAACCCTTTTCTTTTCCATAGGGCTCCTCATAAAAAGAGAGTCTGCATCCTCCTGGTAGCCACCCTTTATGTACTGGTACACCGTAATAAAGTCTACCCTAAGCCTTCTTGTCTCAAGGCCAAACAAATTCAGTTCTTTCAGCCTTATATGGCAGGTCTTGCAGTCCTTTCATCATCCTCGTGGCCCTTCTCTGGACACTTTCCAGCCTGTCCGCACCTTTTTTGTACAGCAGGGACCAAAACTGCGTGCAGTACTCCATGTGTGGCCTGACAAGCACTGAGTAGAGTGGCACAATGACTTCTTTATCTATATTGGTAATGCCTTTGTTGATGCAACCTAGCACCCCATTGGCTTTTTTTACTGCTGCGGCACACTGTTCACTCAGGCTGAGTTATCCACTAAGACCCCCAGGTCCCCTTCCACAGGTCTGCTCTCCAGCCAGGTGGATCTCAGTCTGAACTGTACTGTGCATTATTTATTCCCAGGTGCAAGACCCTACATTTATCCCTGTTGAATTTCATAAGGTTCTTGCTAGCCCACTCATTGAGCCTATCCAGGTCTTCCTGGATGGTTGCTCTCCCATTTGGGGTGTCGACCTCAACATTCATTTTGGTGTTATCTGCAAACTTCACTAGCGTGCTAGATCCCAATATCCAGATCACTTACGAAAATATTAATCAGTATTGATCCCTGGGGAACCCAGGCTGGCTGCCAGTTTGAGAAAGAACTATTTACTACCACCTTCTGGGTATGGCCTGTCAGACAGTTCTCTATCCACTGCACAGCCACTTATCTAGGCCATAACGTGTCAGTTTCTCTAGGAGGAGATTGTGGGGAACTGTGTCGAAAGCCTCAGAGAAGTCCAGGTAGACAATGTCAACTTCTCACCCTGCATCGACTGAGCAAGTTACTTGTCATAGAAGGTGATCAGGTTTGTCAAGTACAATTTTCCATTTGTGGCTCTTCCCAGTTACATGCTTCAGCTGACTTATGGCAGTCCCCAGAAGGATTTGTTCCCTAATTTTCCCAGGGACAGAAGTGAGGCTAATGGATTCATTAGGAGAGTCCTTCTTACACTACCTTGGAATTCTTCTTACAGATGGGGATATTAGCCTTCATCCAGTCTTCAGGGATGTCTCCTGATCTCTGTGACTTCTCTTAAACTATGGAGAGGTGCCTGGCAATAACATTGGCCAGCACTCTTAGCACCCTCGGGCCCAACAACATGTACGAATCAAGCTCTTGTAATGGTTGACACACCAACTCTCCCTTCACTGTGTCTGTACAACCTGCATTGTTGATCCCATGGCCTGGGACCCAACAGCATTGGTAAAGACAGAGGTGAAGAAGGTGTTAAGGACCTGTGCCTTTTCAGTGGTGTTGGTGACTAGTTCACCTCTCCTGTTTAATAGTGGGCCTATAGCCTCTTTATGTTTTTGCTTGTTGTTAATGTATCCTGAAGTTTTTGACATTGGTCAATTCCAGTCCAAACTTAGTGTTTGCTTTCCTGACTGCATCTCTGCATACCTTGGTAATGCCCTTGTAATCTTCGGTATGTAATCTTCCACTTTTCCATCTCTGGTACATTTCCCATTTGTTCTGAGCAGACCCAGAAGCTCAGAGTTAAGCCAAGGGGGTCTCTTGTTCTACCTTCTTCCCTTGCCGGTAGAGGGGAAGAACTGATTTTGTGTTTCCAGGAGAGTGCTCTTGAAGAACTCCCAGCACTTGCTAGCTCCTTTATCTGTGGAAGCTTCCCGCAGGATCCTTTCCATCTGAGCTATGAGGCACTGAAGTTTGCTCTTCTAAAATCTAAACCCTTTGTTTTGGAGCTAACTTTTAGCATCCTCGGCAGTATCCCAAACTCCACAATATTGTGATTGTTGCAGCCTACGCTGTAACTAACATTTGTATGAGGAAGGTTGTTGGATGCCAGGTGAACAGCTATGTTCTTCCAGCAAATGTCTGGGTAGTTGAAGTTTTGCATAAGAACCAGATTTTGCTGACCTGAAGCTTGCTTAAGTGACTTATGAATTGCCTCATTGGTCATGTCACTGTCATAGATGTTATAGTTATTAATAATTATGTCTGAGATGGAAATTATTAAAAAATAATTATTTATTGAATTTGGAAAAAAAATCCCACCCTGAACTCTATACAAATTCAGAAGTTTATTTACAGATTCTGAATATTCACTAAGGTGACATTTGCCTTCCTCCAGTCCCCAGGTACCTCTCTTGTCTGCCATGATGTACAAAGGTGGTGGAGAGTGGTCTGGTAATGACTTCTTCCAGCTCCCTCAGCACCTGTGGATTTATGGATGTCCAGATTACTTAACTGTTCCCTAACCCAGTCTTCATCAACCCAGTCTGCATCAAACAAGAAAATCTCCTCCTTTGTCATGCCTTCCTCTGGGGTCTCAGGGCTCTGGGGCTCCTCAAGTCAGTCTCCAGCAGTATAGATGGAGACAGAGAAGGCATTTAGTAAGTCCCCCTTCTTTGTATCCTCTGTCACCAAGGCACCCACCTCATTCAGCAGTAGGTCTACATTGCCTCGTGTTAATTTTTCCTGCAATGTATTTGAAGAAGCCCTTTCTGTTGTCCTTGACCTCCCTTGCAAGGTTGAGTTCCAACAAGGCCTTAGCTTTCCTAGTTTCCTCTCTGCATCCTCTGACAACAGTCTTATACTCCCCCCAAGTGGCCAGCCCCTCCTTCCATGATCTGTAGACTTCCTTCTTCCACTTGAGTTTGCCCAGCAGTTCCCTGTTTATCATGTGGGGCTCCTGGCTCCCTTTCTCAATTTCCTTCTTGTTGGAATGCTCTGATCTTGAGCTTGGAAGTAGTCCTTGAACATTAACCAACTGTCTTGGGCCCCTTTACCTTCTAGTACCCTGTCTCATGAGATTTCCCCTAGCAATTGCTTGAAAAGGACAAAGTTGGCCCTGTTGAAGGCATGACAAAGGAGGAGATTTTCTTGTTTGATGCAGACTGGGTTGATGAAGACTGGGTTAGGGAACAGTTAAGTAATCTGGACATCCATAAATCCATGGGTCCTGATGGGATGCACCTGCGGGTGCTGAGGGAGCTGGCGAAGGCTGTTGCCAGACCACTCTCCACTGTTTTTGTACATCATGGCAGACAGGAGAGGTGCCTGGGGACTGGAGAAAAGCAAACATCTCTGCTTGAAAGAGTCCAGTGCAGAGCTACAAAAATTATTAAGGGATTTGAACATCTTTCTTACGAGGAGAGACTGAGGGAACTGGGTCTCTTTAGCTTGAAGGAGACTAAGGAGTGACCTCATTAATGTGTATAAATATGATAAGGGTTAGTGCCAGGAGGATGGAGTTAGGCTCTTCTCAGTGATGCCCAATGACAGGACAAGGGTCAATGGGTAGAAATTGAGGCATAGGAAGTTCCATGGAAACAGGAGGAAAAATATTTTCACTGTGAGGGTGACAGAACACTGGAACAGGCTGCCCAGTGGGGGTTGTGGAGTTGTCTCCTCTGCAAATATTAAAAACCTGCCTGGATGCATTCGAGTGTAATCTGGTATAGGTGATCCTGCTCTGGCAGGAGGGTTGGACAAGATCATCTTTTGAGGTCCCTTCCAGCCCCTAACATTCTGTGATTCTGTGAAGCAGTGGTTTTAGTCCTGAGGAGGGTACCCACTACTTCGGTTGAGACAAACTAGCTGCTGTCAATGATTCTGTGCCCTCCTCTCACTTCCTGCCTGTGTGAACGGCCTTGCAAACTGCAACGGGTGACACCCACCAGTGAGGCTCCCTTGTCCTGTTGGCAGAGCTGCAGCTGCTCCCCGCTCACTCTGCTGCTGAGCACTGCCTGTGTGTGCTGCTCTCAAGAATGTGCTGTTGTTAAACGTCCTGCAGCTGCTCCAGTAATGCCCCCAGCCGTAGCAGCCTCTCAGAGGAAGCTGCCAGCTTCTGTTGCTTCTTTCTACTCCTTGTTTGGGGTGGCTCTGTGAACACCCCATTTGCCTCAAACTATCACACAGCTGCAGCACTTACCCTTGCTGCTGCCTTGTTGTTCACTGGCACTGACCTAGGTGGGTGAGAGAGAAAGAAATGTTGCATTGCTTTAAAGAGAGGGAATTAGTAGGTCATGCATGTCTGATTACTATGGGAAATGAGAGATATCAAAGGAAAAAGAATAAAGGTGGTTATTTTTTTCCTGCTTGCTCTGAGAGAAACACAGGACACCTCATTGCTTAAAAACACTCGTAGTAGGTGTAGGACAATGCTTCTTTGTCATAGTAAGATAAAGGCAATAATTGTTTTTAAGGCAATGTTCCTTGGTAGTGGAAAACATGGAGTGTATGTTTTTCTTAAAGGTAGGACATCTTCAGCTGTAAACTTCAAAGTTGCTTTAGATAAGTCTTCTGAGTAACTTCTTAAACACAGTTTTTGCCAAGTCTTAGTGATATTCTAAGGCAACAGTATATTGGGACATATATTTGTGGGCCTCTAAAACACTTAAGCCACTTAGTGCCATGGTTTAGTTGGTTGGATGGTGTTGGGTGATAGGTTGGACGTGATGATCTTGCAGGTCTTTTCCACCTGGTTAATTCTGTGATTAATCTGAAGAAAACAGAATTGTAATGTGTGGCTTTATGGGAAGTACACCACAGAATTACAGGATCACAGGATCTTTGTGTTTGGAAAGGACCTCTGGAGATCATCGAGTCCGACCCCTCTGCCAGAGCAGAACCACATGGAATCTTGTGCAGGTCACACAGGAAGGCATCCAGATGGGTCTTGAAAGTCTCCAGAGAAGGAGACGCCACAACTTCTCTGGTGAGCCTGTACCAGTGCTCTGTGACCCTTACAGTAAAGAAGTTCTTCCTCATGTTGAGGTGGAACTTCCTGTGCTGTAGTTTACATCCATTGCCCCTTGTTCTATCACAGGGCACAAGTGAGAAGAGGCTTTCCCTTCCTCCTTGACACCCAGCCCTCATATATTTATAAACATTTATTAAATCCCCTCTCAGTCTTCTCTCTTCCAGACTAAAAATCCCCAGGTCTCTCAGCCTTTCCTCATAAGGCAGTGCTCCATTCCTTTAATCATCCTGGCAGCCCTCTGTTGGACTCTCTCAAGTAGATCCCTGTCTCTCTTGAACTGGGGAGCTCAGAACTGGATGCAGTATTCCAGGTGAGGTCTCACTAGGGCAGAGTAGAGGGGGAGGAGAACCGCCCTCAATCTGCTAGACACACTCTTCTTAATACACCCCAGGATACCATTGGCCTTCTTGGCCACAAGGACACGTTGCTGTCCCATGGATAATTTGTTGTCCATCAGGACTCCCAGGTCCTTCTCCATGAGGCTCCTCTCCAGCAGATCCCAGTCTGTACTGGTGCAATTATTCCTTCGCAGATGCAGGACTCTGCATTTATCCTTGTTGAACCTCATTAGGTTCCTCTCTGCCCAGCTCTCCAGTCTGTCCAGGTCTTGCTGAATGGCTGCACAACCTTCAAGTGTATCAGCCAAGCCTCCCAGTTTGGTATCATCAGCAAACTTGCTGAGCAGACACTTTGTCACTTTGTCCTGTCATCAATGTAATTCATAAAGATGTTGAACAGGACCAGACCCAGCACTGATTCCTGGGGGACTCCAGTAGTTACAGCTCTCCATCTGGACTTGGCACCATTGACCACCACTCTTTGGACTCTATTGTGTAACCAGTTCCTAATCTATCTCACTGTCTGTTCTTATATCCCACACTTCCTGAGCTTACTCGCAAGGATATTATGGGAGACAGTGTCAAAAGCCTTCCTAAGGTCAAGGTAGACTACATCCACTGGTCTCCCTGCATGTACCCATTCAGTTACATCATCACAGAAGGCTATCAGATTAGTCAAGCATCATTTCTCCTTGGTAAATCCATGCTGACTGCTCCTGATTACTTTATTCTCTTCCATGTGCCTAGAGATGACCTCCAGAATGAGCCACTCCATCATTTTTCCAGGGGTGGATGTGAGGCTCACTGCTCTATAGTTTTATGGAAGCTCTTTCTTGCCCTTTTTGAAGATTGGAATGACACTGGCATTTCTCCAGTCCTCAGGCACCTCTGCTGTTTGCCAGGATTTTGCAGAAATGATGGGAGAGTGGTAGAGCGACAGCATCAGCCATCTCTCTCAACACTCTTGGACGCATCTCAATTTGTGTAACTGATCCTTAACCCAGTGTTCACTGATAAGTTCAGAGTCTTCCCTCCTCCAGGCTTTCTCTTGTTCAGGGACTGGCATTCACAGGGGCTGGTCTTAGGAGTAAAGACTGAAGCAAAGAGGTAGTCAACAACTCTGCCTTCTCTGCATCTTCAGTTATCAGGGCTGCCACCTTGTTCAGCAGTGGGCCCACACTTTCCCTATTTTTCTTTTTCCTATTGATATATTTGAAGAAGACCTTCTTGTTTTCTTTTATTTCCTTTTCCAGGTTTAGTTCTAAGAGGGCTTTGGCCTTGTTGCCTTCCTTACATGCCCTAACAACTTCTCTATAGTTCTCCCAAGTGACAAGTCCCTTTTTCCATGAACTGTAAGTTTCTTTCTTCTGTGAGATTTCCTTCAGAAACTCCTTGCTCAGCCATGCATGTCTCATAGCACATCTACCTGCTTTTTTTACTCAAGGGAAGACACCCATCTTGAGCTTGGAAGAGGTGGAATTTAAAAATTGACCAACTTTCTTGGGCTCCTTTACCCTCTAGAGTCTTTGCCCATGGGATTCTTGTAAGTATATCTCTGAAGAGTACAAAGTGAGCCACATGGAAGTCTAGAGTTGTAGTCCTACTTATTACCCTGCTTCTACCCTGTATAATACTAAACTCCACCATGTCATGATCACTGTCACCAAGGCTATTCACAACCTTAATGTCCCCAAACAATCTGTCTCTATTAGTTAATACAAGGTCCAGCAGTGCACCTCTCATTATTGTTTCCTCCACTATCTGCATTAAGAAGTTACCATTGATACACTGCAAGAGCCTTTTGGACTCAATCATTAGACCTTTTCTGCCAGATATTTCTTCTAGATCATGTGCCTTATATGTCTTTTTCCTTATTTGTCAGAGAGTATATAAGTGAATAACTTAATGAGACAGGAATTAGAAAAATATAGTTATCTTTATTTTTCCTGAAAGCCCCACCCCAAAACTATGCACAAACTAGTTAAATTTTATTTACAGGTTCTATTTGGCCAGCAATTCCATGAGGACGCTTATGGGCAATTTTGGTTCAATTTAGCAAATTCAGAAAACGGAAGAGGCTAAGCCACAAAATAGCTGTACCCTGCTTACAAAATCAGAGGCAAGCCAGGACCCTAGGGAAAAGCCAGGAGTTCCGGATTTTACTCATGAGGGCGGAGTAGGGATATGGAGATGGTCCATGGATTTCTTCTTAGCAGCAGTCTCTGGAACTGCAAGTTTATAATCCAATTTGTGGATCACAAAACATAAATCCAAAGAGAATGGGACCTGCCAAAGTTAAAGTGTCTCCAGACACAGCTCCCACGAGGCAAATCTCGTGGAGCAGTGCTGCCTTAGCAGCGCAAGAGAAACCATACTGCTGACGTGTTTCCAGTGAAGAGTCACCGTTTACAGCAGAGGCAGGGCTGCTCCAGTGGAGGAGGGAGCAGGAACCAGGGGTACGCAGATCTGGGGACAAGCCAGGTCTGGGTGCTGCAGGCAAATCTCTCCAATTTCGAATCAAACACTGCAAATTGAATGAATCCCAAAACGAGCCTGAGACCACTTTCTGGTCACTCTATTTAAGACCTTCACTAGACAATATGTCCAGTGCCAATATATATACTGGGCGCAAAGAACCCGGCCAATCACAATTCCAGATCCCAGTGCAGGCTTTCCCACAAGTGAATACGCGTGCAGCACTGTAGGTCCGAGGGGAGGAAAGGGCCTTTTTACCTTTCCCCGCTCAAGCCCTCAAGGGAAGGGGAAAGGAATTTCGTGCCTTTTTCTTCCCCCATTCAATGGAGCACCCTACGAGGGAGAGGTCTCCTGATACTGAAAAGGTTCCAGTAAATGGAGTTGCACAGTGCTGCAGCATGTGAAACTCTGCAGAAGCATAGGACACCATGCTTCAGAAGGCTTCTTGGGCTGGTGTTTGGAATGCCCCTGCTATCTGCAGTGTTTGGACTTCTAGTTCCTACTTGGTGATGTTAAATAATTTCAGCTGGAAAAAGAAGTTGAGATGCGTATCATTTCCTCCTTGCGGATTGTACGGCCAGAACCAAAATTGAGGATGACAGTAAATCTTGTAAAAATTCAAGTTGTTCTTGGATAGCCCTGAATAATAATTTCTACCTCTTTTACAATCATGGGGCAGGGGATGAAGACAGAACGGTTTCAGATGAAAGCCATTAACTTCTCTGGCTTTTTTAGAGGTAAATCTCAAAGACTAGAGTGGTTGTTCAAGAGGTGTAGCAACAAAGTTTGTCTCCCCCAGAGGAATGGGAAATAAGCAGAATTCTCACTAAAGTCTTTTGCCTACGTGCTCATCTCAGGATTATTAACTTCCACATATAAGCTGTTGTGCTGGTTTGGCCCTGGTGGCCAAATGTCCACCAAAGCTACTCTCTCACTACCCTTCTTAGATGGACAGAGGAGAGGGGAAAATACAACAAAAGGCCTGCAATCATCCTCATTATAAGTCCATAAGTAGAGCAGAAACATACACCTTCCACTATCTTACAGCTATTGTTCCTGGCAGACTTTTTTATGGTGTGGAGTTCTTGTTTTGCCAAAATGTCTTCCTGACATGACTACTTGATTTCCTGAGTGTTGAGGTGGGCTGCTATTATGCTTGAGGATACTTTTCTCAGAGGCTAACCAATTTTACTGAGATCTCTTTTCCTTCAGCTAGGCTGTCTGTGTTGATCCCAGACAATGCTTCTCAGTTTCCTTTCCTCATTGTGCTAAAGGCACCTCAGTCTTGTCCAGACTAATTATAAATCTTCAAAATGTTATGTTTTTTTTTTAACAATGTGTTAGTTCATGGGCTTCTCCAGTTCACTAGAACAGATGCTTGGGGAGGTGGTGGAGACCCCATCCCTGGAGACATTCAGTAGCTGGCTTGGCTACTAGTTGAGTTTCTCTAATTATTGCATTATTTTAAATAAAAATTAGATACTCAGAACATAATCCATAGTTTGATAAGCCTGTACTTCTCCCTGGCAAACTATATATGACCACAGCATATTTCTGCATCCAGCTGTTTTCTGCAACACCGCAAGGAAGAAGCCTAGATGTTTGTGTCATCCAAAAAGCTGCAGTTGTTTAAGTTACTTTGATCATCTAAACCAATGATCTCCAAAGTTGGGTGCATGAAATCATCCATTGGGGTGCAGGAAGAAAATAATAGAACTTCAATAACTTATGAATAAATATATGTATACTGGGAGCTTACAGAATCACAGAATGTTAGGGGCTGGAAGGGACCTGGAAAGATCATCTAGTCCAACCCCACTGCCAGAGCAGGATCACCTATACCAGATCACACTGGAATGCCTCCAGGCAGGTTTTGAATATCTCCATAGAGACAGACTCCACAACCCCCTGGGCAGCCTGTTCTAGTGGTCTGTCACCCTCACAGTGAAAATTTTTTTTCTCATGTTTCCATGGAACTTCCTATGCCTTGGCTTCCACCCATTGCCCCTTGTCCTGTCATTGGGCATAACTGAGAAGACCCTGGCTCCATCGACTGGGCACTCACCCTTTATATATTTATAAACATTAATGAGGTCAAACCCTTTTTACTAATAGGGATGCATGATCAAAATTATGCCTGTCAATCACATCCCCCAAACTTAGTCACTTTAAGAAAAGAATTTCACATCTTTCACAGAGCTAGCACTGTGTTGCCAATTTGGAAGCACCTCAGATCTCGTATGTATTTAGTAGTTTGAAAAAATACATTGATTCTTTCATAAAGTAATTACTAAATCTTTTTAGCCAAGACTTAAAATACATCGTAAACATTCATGTTGTTTTAAGCATTGATGGTTCAGCTTTACATGCATCAAATTGGAGACCTTCCTCTGCCTCCTGAATCTTATTCTGGAATCTTTTCCTGCCAGTCCATGGGGACAGGATATGCACTGAAATATGAGTGTACAGAATGAGTTGGGGATATGCTGTTAGTGTCTCTGTCTGTCTTAAATTTGTTGTATAGACTATATCCTGCATTTGTGAACTCATTTATTTTTTGCATTTCAAAAGTATGCAATTTGTAGAATATACTAGGCATAGAGATAGATGAGCATTTTTGTAAAAAATGATGCTTTCCAAGTGATTCATCAGAAGCTGTTGCCTGCTAAAAAAATAAAGTTTGCATGTTTTCACTAACAACATCACCAGCCATGTGTCCTGTAATGGATATATTCATTGTTCTTGAACATATTCAGCTGAAATCTGAACATGTTCAACTGAAATCTTTGTTGCTGGTAAATGAATTTTACAGCTTTTTTTTATATTAAATATAAATAATAAATAGATTCCAAGATCTTCAAAATTTTTTTCTGCTATTGATCTGTGTAATGCCCTTGAGATCTCTTTACTTTTCCCTTGTTTCTTCATATCTTGCATCACGTTCTTTCATGTTCTTTCTTTCAAGACAGCTGCCTACAAGTTCTTTGAAAAAAAACTGCTTAAATATGTACATAAATGCAAAAAAAAAAAAATCAAGGCTATTATGTTGTATCAGAAATATATATGGGACATAAATCAAATTCTCAGTTAATTTTGTGGTGTCTTAGGTTTGGGTTTTGGTGATTTTTTTATTTTGTTTGTTTTTGAAAACAGACTTCATTTCATCTGGGTCAAAAAGTCACATGTGTAAATACACAAATCTTAAAAACTTATTTCCAGTTTTTCTGGGATCCCTTTCTGGTCTTATTACAACAGGGGGGATTTGGAATTGCAGAATGATAACTGGTAAGAACTACTTAAGAAACACTAACATTTGAAACGTAGAAAATCTCTACAGGATTTTTTTGTTGTTGTTGTTGAATTCCACTCAAACATACAAATTCCAGCAACTTTTAGGTACCCTTACTGTACTAGGGTGAGAGCAGAATTATGGCAATGCTGAGAACTGTTAAAGATGTCATTCTGAAGGGTTAGCAAGTTATACCAAAGCATCTACTATCTGATGGGGGATTTTGGTGGTTTTTTGTTTTGTTTTGGTGGGTTATCTTTGTGGTGGTTTTTGTTTGTTGTTTTATTGTTTGTTTGTTGTTGTTCTGTTTTAAATGAGATAGGAGAACTGACTGCTTGCTTTATTCAGCCATGAATCTTCTTCAATTATTTGCCTGAGGCAATGGCCTCAGGAGTTGTGGTCTAGATCCACTGCTTTTGATATTTTTTCTAGATTTTTTTCCTCTTACATTTTAAATAGAAGCTATTCAGACTGCATTTCTGCCCAATCTATTGTCTTATTTAATCTGAGAATTAAACATTGTCTGGATTTTCCTTGTCAGATATTTTGTAGCTTTGGACATCTCCTAGGCAAAGATCAAACTGTACTTGTGGTATGATCATGCATCCTGGTACAGAAAGCCTGAAACATGACCAGGTCTCAGTCCTGGAGAGTCAACAATTATGTTTTCATTTTTCATAGAGAATGAAATATTTACATGTGGACATTGTGGTGTAGTGTTGATGAGCTAAGAAGGCTGCGGGAGGCAGAGAAGCTGTGTTACAAAATAAGGTGGATGTGCAACACCTGTTTGTTCAGTACAGCAAAGTAATGTCCTGGTCTGATGTGTCGGTGTGAGCTGAAATTCCCCCCCCCACCGACAATAACCAGGCTAGCTCAGTCTGGAAGCAAATGAAAAGCTGTATTTACAAGCAAAGTCTAAAATCTACAATGAAATGCAATGAATATGTACAAATATATAAAATTCACAACATTCACAAATATATACAATCAACAGAAAAAGCACAATCGATCTCCCTTTGCTTCCCCCCAAGGGGACCCTCCCAAAGGGGCCTCCCTCTCCCAGGAGCTTCCCCCCCAGACCCCCCTGGACAGAGAAGCAGAGTTTAGTTAGAGCAGAAAGTTGTTAACTTAGCTGCCAAGGTCAGTGTGTTATCTTCAGCCAGAAGAGAAGAAGAAACAGCAGCCAGACAGCCCAGCAACTGCCCCCACTGCCGAACGCAGAATGTGCAGAGTGCCTACTTTGTTTTGGGTAATAGTTCTTAAACATTTCTATCTATCCAATGGAAGTGTTTAGAACAATCGTTATTTTGCTTTCTTACACCCAATAGTGACTTATTTACATTCTTTCACTTTCTCTGTTTTGAACTTTGCAAGGAAAAATTAAAAAGACAGTTTCAAACCATCACAGTCCACCCCTTCTAAACAATTCCATTGGCTGCTACTATCATTTATCTAATCTATAATAATATCTACAACAATAGGTGAATAAAGACCATAGTCCATTCCGGCTATCTCAGATGTAGATGATTCAAAAGAGTCAAATCACAGGAAAAACAGCAAACAGCTTGTTTCCTCGCAGATGGAGCGAAGAAAGGAACAGGGACTCTCAGGTGACTCAGGGCTCTCAGGGTTCGTGCACCGTAGATCTCATGGACTCTCCTCTTGGGCGCGATGCTGTATCTGCGCAACACTCTGAATTTAACCTCTCTCAGCCAAAGTTAGATTTCTTTGTGGAATACACTGAAATTCACCATTTTCTTGCATCACCCAATAGGTGTGACCAGGACCTTCAGCAGAAACCACCCCTCGGACAGGTTTGGCCTCTCCTGAAGGAGAAAATACCCAAACAGTTTTGCCTAACAGATTCTTTTCTCTGATAACAGGAACTCTATCACCTTCTTCCTTTCGCAACAAATCTGATTGGGCAGGTCCAGCTCGATTCACTGAACCTCTACTATTCACCAACCAGGTTGCTTGTGCTAAATGTTTCTCCCAGTTTTTCAAAGATCCACCCCCCATGGCTTTGAGAGTGGTTTTCAGCAAACCGTTGTAGCGTTCGATCTTCCCTGCAGCTGGTGCATAGTAGGGAATGTGGAATATCCACTCGATGCCGTGCTCTTTGGCCCAGTTTTTTACAAGATTGTTCTTGAAGTGAGTTCCGTTGTCTGACTCAATCCTCTCTGGAGTTCCGTGTCTCCACAGGATTTGTCTCTCCAGACCAAGAATGGTGTTACGTGCAGTTGCATGAGAAACTGGATAAGTTTCCAGCCATCCAGTACTTGCCTCTACCATAGTCAGCACATACTGCTTACCAGATGGAGAACGAGGTAGAGTGATGTAGTCAATCTGCCAGGCTTCACCATACTTGTACTTGGACCATCGGTCACCGTACCACAAGGGCTTGATCCGCTTTGCCTGCTTAATAGCAGCACAAATGTCACAGTCATGGATGACTTGTGTGATAGCATCCATGGAAATGTCAATGGATCTGTCACGAGCCCATCGGTAGGTTGCATCTCTGCCTTGATGTCCTGACGAGTCATGGGCCCACCGAGCTAAGAACAGCTCACCTCGGTGTTTCCAGTCAAGATCAGGATCAGGATCAGAGTTTGTGTCCACCTGGGAAACTCTTGCAGCTAGATCTGCCTGATGGTTGTGTTGTTGTTCCTCAGTAGCTTTGCTCTTAGGAATGTGAGCATCGATGTGTCTCACTTTCACTGGGATTCTGTAGATGCGAGCAGCAATGTCTTGCCACAGATCTGCAGCCCAGATTGGCTTTCCTTTCCTCTGCCAGCCATTCTTCTTCCAGTCTTTCAGCCAACCCCACAAGGCATTGGCTACCATCCACGAGTCGGTGTAGAGATAAAGCTTTGGCCATCTCTCACGTTCAGCTATGTTAAGAGCTAGCTGGACAGCTTTTACCTCTGCAAATTGACTGGATTCTCCTTCTCCATCTCTCGCTTCTGCAACTCTGCGCGTTGGACTCCACACTGCAGATTTCCACCTCCGCTTGTTCCCAACAAGACGACAGGAACCGTCTGTGAACAAAGCATATCTCTTTTCATCATCAGACAGATCACTGTAAGGAGGAGCTTCCTCAGCACGAGTTACTCTCTCCTCTGGAGGTTTAGCACAGCTTGTGCCTTCTGGCCAGTTTGTGATCACCTCCACCAAACCAGGCCTTTCGAGATTTCCCATTCGAGCTCTCTGTGTTATCAGAGCCATCCACTTAGACCAGGTAGCATCTGTTGCATGATGTGGTGAAGAACCTTTGCCTTTGAACATCCAATTCAGAACTGGCAATCTAGGAGCTAGAAGAAGTTGTGACTCAGTTCCAATCACTTCAGAAGCAGCTTTCACTCCTTCATAAGCAGCTAAAATCTCTTTCTCTGTTGGAGTGTAGTTTGCCTCTGAGCCTCTGTAGCCACGACCCCAGAAACCAAGAGGACGTCCTCGTGTCTCCCCTGGAGCTCTTTGCCATAAGCACCAGGTTGGACCATTGTCACTCGCGGCCGTGTACAGAATGTTCTTAATGTCTGGACCAGTTCGGACAGGTCCCAGACCCATCGCTTGGACTACCTCTCGCTTGATCTGGTCAAAGGCTGCTTGTTGCTCAGGACCCCATTGGAAACTGTTTCTCTTTCGAGTCACATCATAGAGAGGTTTCACAATCTGACTGTATCCAGGAATGTGCAGTCTCCAAAATCCCACTATGCCTAGGAAGCGCAGGGTTTCTTTCTTGTTGATGGGATTTGCCATGGTGGAGACTCTGTTTATCACATCCATTGGGATGTGACGGCGACCATCTTGCCACCGCACTCCCAGAAACTGGATTTCTCTGGCAGGTCCTTTCACCTTGTCTCGCTTGATAGCAAAACCAGCTTGCAAGAGAATGTCAATGATTTTGTTACCTTTCTCGAAGACTTCTTCAGCAGTCTCACCCCAGACGATGATGTCATCGATGAACTGAATGTGTTCTGGAGCTCCACCTTTCTCCAAAGCATCATGGATCACTGCATGGCAGATGGTTGAACTGTGAATCCACCCCTGGGGCAAACGATTGAATGTGTACTGAATGCCTCTCCAGGTGAAAGCAAACTGAGGCCTGCATTCCTCTGCTATGGGAATAGAGAAGAAAGCATTAGCAATGTCTATGGTAGCATACCATTTGGCCTGCTTGGATTCCAGCTCATATTGGAGTTCCATCATGTCTGGTACTGCTGCACTCATGGGTGGAGTTACTTCATTCAAGGCACGGAAATCAACTGTCAGACGCCACTCTCCATTCTGCTTTCTCACAGGCCAGATTGGACTGTTGAAAGGTGAATGAGTTTTGCTGATGACCTTCTGACTCTCCAACTGACGAATCAAGTTTTGGATGGGCACCAAAGAGTCACGGTTGGTTCTGTATTGTCTGTGATGCACAGTTTGAGAAGCAACCGGCAGCTTTACATCCTCTATCTCATGTTGTCCCACAACTGCAGATTCATCTGAAAGCTCAGGTCTAATGGACAACTTCAATTTTCCTCCATCAGTTTCTACAGTTGCTATTCCAAAAGCCCATTTGTAACCCTTAGGGTCTTTAAAACGCCCTTCTCTCAGAAAGTCAATTCCCAAAATACAAGGTGCATTAGGACCTGTTACAATAGTATGTTTCTTCCACTGCTTGCCAGTTAAACTTATATCAACCTCTATCTTAAACAACTCTTGAGATCCACCAGTGACTCCCTGAATAGTTATAGATTCTCCCCCTTGATAATTTGATGGTATTATGGTGCACTGAGCTCCTGTGTCAACCAAGGCCCTGTACTTCTGAAATTTTGAAGTGCCAGGCCACTGGATGTACACATCCCAATAGATTCTGTTATCTCCATTATCCCTTACCTCCCCCTGGCGGAAGGCAGGGCACCCCTAATGGTGGGGATTACCTCCACATGTACAGCCGGCACAATGTCCAGCACCAGAATTAGGATCACTGTTGGAGCTATCAGAGTTGTTCTGGGAAACTGAGGAAGCGACAGCTACCCTTCTGGTATTGCTACCTCGGGATCTGCCCCTCTGCAGCTCCCGTAACCTCTTGAAAAGATCAGAAGTTGGTTGACCATCCCATCTGTTCATGTTCTCACCAAACTGATCACGCAGAGTTATCCAGATACTGCCACGTGATTGCCTCTGCTGTCTGTTTTGGTTTGACCTATTCTGGAATGGCCTTCTTGGAGCACGTCTGTTCCTAACAGCTGAAACTTGTATCCATCTGGAGGAAGAGGAATTAGAATCATCCCCCTTCATCAAGTTGGATATGGAGGTTTTAAGTTCCTCCTTCAGCTCTTTCATGCAATTCTCCATCTTTCCAGACAGAGTTTCAATGGCTGAAACCAAAGAAGTACGTGCAAGACTATCCTCCAACTGCCTCATTTGGTCAGTGAAATGGCCAACAGTAGGAGGTGCTCCACCATAATTTCTTGCCACAATCCTGCTTGCCAGAATAGTAGCATAATTAGGAGGAGCAAGCTTAATGAGCTTTTTGGCAAGGCCTGTTCCAACAGGAATTTCATCAGGATTCAGAGTCTTATGATCTCCATACATTACTTCTCTCACAGCAAACTCTCTCAGACGCTTGATTCCCTCAGCTATTGTGGTCCAAGGCTTAGGGTTCCATGGTAAATCATCTCTGCTGGGGTACCTCAGCGAGACTGCCAGTAGGAGGCGTGCCCACAGAGAAACTTTACCAATGCACTTGCCTAGGTGCCTGTCTATGCCTGTATCCTTTGAGAGCATCCCCAACTGGGAGGCCGACTTGTCACCTACCACCAATGCTGGGGCTCCCATGTCAAAACACCTGGCTAGCCAAGACAGGACTGGCTCATTATCTCCTCTGATGTAATTCTTCCTCACATGTCTAATTTCCTGTCTGGGTGCATTAGCTGACTGTATGTCATCCTCATCATCATCATCATCATCCTCCTGAGGTTGCTGTCCCCATAATCCTATTTTAATCCTCCGTTGAATTTCTTTGAGTTCAGAGGCACTACCAGCAGTTGCTAATCTACCAGGGTCTACATCCTGACCTACATCTCCATCATCCATGTGGGGTCTCAAGAGGTCTACCAGAGTTTTAAGGCTAACCCTCTCTTCCTCATCAGAAGGATCTTTTTTGAGAGAGGGACCCTGAGTAGAAGGACCCTCATCTCCATCTGCACCATCTCCTGCAGCATCTGCATCTCCTCCTGCAGCTCCTTTACGCTTTCTGGTTACAGTGGCCACCAAATTTACTGGCTTGGTTTTCACATTCACAGCAGAGTTGGAAGAGCAAGTAGCCTTATGTCTTTCTTGACACAGTGCTATCAGTAGCCATATGATTATTCCAAGAAGCAACAAAATTAAGATTAAGGCTAGTACAAGATATCTAGGGTACCACTGGTTACAAAGACCCTCTGTAGTTGTAAGAGGAGTAACAAACTCATATGTGTCTGCTAGCAGATCCATAGTTGAGTTACCATAGCTTCTTAGCCCAATAAGACCATAACAGAATTCACCAACATTCAGTAACTTGTTCTTAACCCAAAGAAATGATTTATATGCCACATATCTCACAATCTTGTCTATCATGCAGGAAACAGCCCATCTGTAAACAATCACACTGATAATAGATGAAATAAAATTACTCAAAATCCAAAACAGCTTCATTTTGCTTCCTAATCTGAGCAGAAACAAATCACAAGCAATCGAGCCCCACGTTGGGCGCCAAAAATAAAAAGTGTGTCGGTGTGAGCTGAAATTCCCCCCCCCCACCGACAATAACCAGGCTAGCTCAGTCTGGAAGCAAATGAAAAGCTGTATTTACAAGCAAAGTCTAAAATCTACAATGAAATGCAATGAATATGTACAAATATATAAAATTCACAACATTCACAAATATATACAATCAACAGAAAAAGCACAATCGATCTCCCTTTGCTTCCCCCCAAGGGGACCCTCCCAAAGGGGCCTCCCTCTCCCAGGAGCTTCCCCCCCAGACCCCCCTGGACAGAGAAGCAGAGTTTAGTTAGAGCAGAAAGTTGTTAACTTAGCTGCCAAGGTCAGTGTGTTATCTTCAGCCAGAAGAGAAGAAGAAACAGCAGCCAGACAGCCCAGCAACTGCCCCCACTGCCGAACGCAGAATGTGCAGAGTGCCTACTTTGTTTTGGGTAATAGTTCTTAAACATTTCTATCTATCCAATGGAAGTGTTTAGAACAATCGTTATTTTGCTTTCTTACACCCAATAGTGACTTATTTACATTCTTTCACTTTCTCTGTTTTGAACTTTGCAAGGAAAAATTAAAAAGACAGTTTCAAACCATCACATCTGAGTAATGTGTTTGTAGGGGGCCAGATTCTTTGTGTCTGTGTCTCTACTTGTGGACAGTTATCTGTATTTGATGTAAACTAATCCTTTTTGACCAACACTGGGACATACCTGATATGAAAGATAATTTCTTCAGGGCACAGCAATTTACTCAGATTCCTGTGTGACATAAAAAGATTCCTGCAATACAGGAAAGAGTTCATTTGGGGCAGATGATCTTGCTCTCTCTTCAAAGTGGGATTCTTTTGAACTAATTTGGATATATATCTTATAATTTGCTTACTACAGAGATGTAAACTTCGGCAAGATACCAAATGGTAATGGTCTATGAATGCCCTCATTCAGTTTATGAAAAAAAAAAAACCACACAAACTACACAACTTTAACACTCTCCTCATAGGAGTTTTTGAGAGAATACTGGGTTTGTTTTCTCTAATGCTAGGAAGTGCTCAGGGATAATTCATCAGTCTGCTCAGAAAATAACTTCTAATCTTCATTCTCTATACTCCAACAGCATCATGTGATGGTCTGTGGGAACCCCATGAGTACCAAGCATTGGATCAAAACTAACCTATAGTGGATTTTCTCAGAGAATGAAAACCCTGAATGTGAATTGTGGAATCTTAAAATAAATTTATCCTTTTAAGGTGCTTAAAAGAGCACACAAAAGAGCCCCAGGAATTCTTATGCTTTGGAACTAAGACTGGATCAATGAAATGGAAAGGAAAAAGGCTTTACATCTGCTGCCATATGGAGACTTGTGCAGTACTAGCAAAGTTGTAATAAATGGGGCTCGAGGGTGTTTGCTATATAGAAGCCAGATTTATGCTATGACTAAAATGGAGCATTTAAAGGGATGGAGTTTTAAAGGCATAACTGAAAACTTGTATATCAGAATGTAAAGGTTCCCCAGTAACAGGAATAAGACGAAGTATACTCAGTTTGGTCTTTGGAAATTTGCTTCCTGCTTAAGTTTTCAACAGTGCTTAATTAAATAATAGGAATTATGCTAACTTTTCACTGAGAGTATAAGATAACCTTTTGTGGGATAAACTACTGATAGATCCCAATTCTAAGTGTTATTTTATAGCATGGTATTGGGTTTGGATGAGCTAGAGTTAATTCTCCTCAGGGCATCTTTCTAGTGCTGTGTTTTGCAGTGCTGTAGCTGGGTGCTGATAACACACCAGTGTTTTGGGTACTGCTGAATGAGCACGCAGGCTGTGCTTTTGCAACATTTCCCTGCCCCAAGAGTATGCTGAGGGGTGGGCAAGATCTTGGGAGTGGACACATCCAGGCCAGCTGACCCAAACTGGCCAAAGGAGTATGTGACACCAGCTCAGGTATAAGAACTAAGTGAAAGAAGGAAGTGTGGAGATATTCATCCATGGCATCTGTCCATGTGACATCAGCTCAGGTATAAGAACTAAGTGAAAGAAGAAAGTGTGGAGATATTCATCCATGGCATCTGTCCTTCAGAGCACCCATTGCATGTAGAACCCTTTTTCCCAGGACCAAAGACTGTCTGCAAATGGGAAGCAGAGAATAACATCTCTCTTTGCTTTTGCTTCCACACACAGCCTTTGCTCTTTGCTGTGCTTAGCATTACTAAATTGCTTCTACCTTACTACTGGCTTTTGTAATATTTTCCCCTCTCCACTGTCCATCTAAGAAGGAGAGTAATAGCGTGGCTTTGATGGGCATTGGCCCCCAGCCAGGGCCAAACCACCACAAATATTACTTACATTGCATATTATGTATAATTCATAGTTTTATTTGGATCTCAGAGCTAGAGATAGATACATAGCAATCCATGTAATTTTTAGATTGAAGAAAATAGTAATTCTTACAAAAACTAAACTATTAGGTACAGTTTGACTTCAAAGGAAAAGAAATAGTTTAAAAGCAATATTTCTGCACTCTCAAATTAAACTAAATAAACAGTAAAAACTATTCAGACATTTTAGATGGACATACAGTAAAATAGAAACTGTACATATTTTAAGATAATTAGTAGGATGCGGGTTGATTTTTCCCTTCTCTTTCTTTTTTATGTCTTTGCACTGAGAAGAGACAACTTCAGTATTTGAAACATAAAAGCAGTTTGTTTGAGCTTTGTTTCAATTCTCAGGTATCTAAAAGTGATGTCCACAAATACATGCATGTAAATCTGGATGAAAAGTGATCAGTACACACAATAATTTTTCTCTGCAAATCTAGTGGGGGGGTGGGAGGTGGGGGTGGTGGTAGTGGTGTTGTGTTAAAAAACATAAACCCCAAATATATTGTATCACAGTAAGAACCAACTGAAAATTTGGTCTATGTAATGTAAAGGATATCACTTCCAGAAATCACTAGGGAAACTGAAAGTATGCATGCACCCCTTTTCACTAAAATCACAGAATCACAGGGTTGAAAAATCCCAGAATGGTAAGGGTGGGAGGGGACCTCAGGAGGTCATCTAGCCCAAACTCCCTACTAAACCAGGTATGCCTAGATCAGGTTGCACAGGAATATGTCCAAGCGGGTTTTGAAGGTTTCCAGAGAAGAGACTCTGCATCCTTTCTGGGCAGCTTGTTGCAATGCTTTGTCATCCACAAGAGAAAGAAGTTTTTTCTTAAGTTCAAGTGAAACCTCCTGTCTTCCTGTTTGTTCCTACTGCTCCACTGAGAAGAGCCCAGCTCCGTTCTCACGACCTTGACCTTTTAGATATTTATAGGCATTTGTAATATCATCACTGTTTTCTCCAGGCTTAAGAGCCCCAGGTCTCTCAGTCTGTCATCATGAGAGAGATGCTCCACTCCCCTAATCATGTTTGTGGCCCTCCATTGGACTCCCTCTGCTAGTTCCCTGTCCCTCTTGAACCGGGGAGCCTAGAACTGGACACAATACTCCAGATGTGGCCTCACCAGGGCAGAGTAGATGGGGAGGAGAACCTCCCTTCATTTGCTGGCCACACTTTTCTTAATTCACCCCAGAACATCACTGCTCTTGAGACAAGAGTGCATTGCTGGCTCATGGTTAACTTGTTGTCCATTAGGACTGCCAGGTCCTTCTCTGCAGAGCTGCTTTCCAGCAGGTCAGCCTTTAACCTCTACTGATGCAGGGGATTAATCTTTCTGGGGCACTGGCCTCTACACTTGGCCTTTTTGAACTTAATGAGGTTTGCCTCTGCCAAACTCTCCAGCAGTATCTACTGCTCTCCCCTCATTTGCCCTGCTGGTTACACCATCATAGAAGACTGTCAGGTTTGTTGAGCGTGATTTCCCTTTTGTGAATTCATGCTGGCTATTCCCCGCAATCTTGTTTTCCTTCATGTGCTTAGAGTTGACTTCCAGAATGAGACTTTACATCACTTTTCCAGGGGTGGAGATGAGGCTGACTGGCCTGTAGTTTCCTGCCCTTTTTGAAGACTGAAGAGATACTTGCTTTCTTCCATTCCTCAGGCACCTCTACTGTTCTCCATGACTTTTTGAAAATGAGGGAGGATGGCTTAGCAATAAACTTAGCTAGCTCCTCCAACACTTGTGACTGCATCCATTGGGGATTATGGATTTTTGGGTGTCCAGCTTTCTAGGTGACCTCTAACCCAGTCCTTGACTAAGTGAGAGTCTTCCTTCCTCCAGACTTTCTCTCTTACCTCCAGGGACTGGGATTCCTGAGGGCTGACCTTAGCAGTAGAAACTGAACCAAAGAAGGTATTCAGTTTTCATGGCAGATTTGTAATTGTATTAGTTTGGGTTAAATTAACAACATGGGAATTATAAAAGATAGTTATTTTTATTTTCCCAAAACCCCACCCCAAAACTATGTACAAAACTGATAGAATTATTTACAGGTTCTATTCGGTTGTGAATTCTTCCAGGATGCTTAATGGCAATTTTGACACAATTTAGAGAGTTCAGAGACTGGAAAAAGCTCTGACACAAATAGCTTCACCCACTTATAAACCAAATGCCAACCAATAACCCTGAGGAAGATATGAGCAGGCCAGGGTTTACTCATGAGGATTAGAGTAGGAATTTGGAGATAGTCCCTAGCTCGCTCTCTCTGCTGACAGGCTCCAGAAACTGTCGGTTTGTAATCCAATTCGAGGCTCAGGCTTTATCCCAGGGCTCTGGACCAGACACTCGAAGCAAGGCAGGACACTCGAGATGACAAAGCTTGAAGTGAGGCGAGGCTTCAGCAGATGTGGGCAAGGCTTAAGCAAGACAGATTGGAGTGAGGCGGATCTGAGCAAGGCCCCCAGGCTACCTACCCACGTGTATATATACAAAATGCCAGAGGTCACTTGGTCCGATGGGGCACTGAAGCTAACATGTAGCTGCCCACTGGAAAACATTCTGCCAGGCTATGACCATAAAAGGCAGAGGCCAGGACCTCGTATCTGGGGGAGCTTACGTACTCTGACCCCAGACGGGCATCTTGCTTACCAGACAGGCGAGGTCCTGTCCCCTTTGTTCCTTTTCCCACGTTGCCCTGTTATTGTGACAGGAAGGAGGGGAGAGAAAGGACCTGTCTAGACATCTTGAGGCCTGTTTGGATTTGTAGTGGGCCTTGTGTCATGGCCTCCCACCACAGTAATGGACTCCAATATGGTAATTGAAGACATTTTATTAATGCATCTGAGGGTCTTACATATGCCTAAAATAGCTGATATAACATATGGGCAAAGATACAAAATCTGCAGCTGTACTAGTTTAACAAATGCATTTTCTTTTCACTACTCAATATTGTTTCTACTTATCTGCAAGGTCAGGACAGTCTCGGGTAGCTAACTTAACATTCCAGAAAGCTTTCATCCCACAGTTTTGAACTTACAAGGACAACATTTCTTCTTTTACCTGCCTCTCTTAAAGAGGACTTAGATCCTGCTAGTTCAAATGCCCACATTCAGTAACTCTGCCTTCTATGTATCCTCTGTCATCCGAGCACCTCATTCAGCAGTTGGACACATTTAGCCTGGTGTTCCTTTTCCTGATGATGTACTTGAAGAAGCCCTTCTTGTTATTGTTTACATCTTTGGCCAGATTTAATTCTGAAAGGGTCTTAGTCTACCTTGTTGCATCCTTACATATTCTGGTAATGCTCCTGTATTCCTCCAAAGTGGCCAGTCCCTTTTTTCACATACTGTGAACTTCTTCCATTTGAAGTGTAATAGAAGTTTCTTGCTGATTGTCATGGTAGGGCCATGACATGGCCCAGTACAAAGCCAGACAGGCCTTAAGGTGTCTAGACATGGTCCCTCTCTCCCCCCTCTTCCTGCAGAAAGTAAGGGCAACGTGGGAAAAGGAACAAAGGGGACAGGACCCATGCATCTCTGGTAAACTAGTTATTTACCCGGGGTGAGAGCAGGTGTGCTGACCACTGCTCCCCCAGAAACAAGGCCTTTGTTTCTGCCTTTCATGATTATAGGCTGGCAGAACACCTTTCCATTGCGCAGCTGTATGTTGGCTGAAGGTGCCCTATTGGCCAAATGGATCTTGGGCAAGTTATATATATACAGGCTGACTTGTAGTCACCTCGCCTTCAAGCCTTGCTTTCAAACCTTGCTTAAACCTCGGTCAAGCCATGCTTGAGCCTTCTTGGACCTGTCTTGTTAGAAGAATCATAGAATCAGTCAGGGTTGGAAGGGACCACAAGGATCATCTAGTTCCAAGCCCCCTGCCATGGGCAGGGACACCTCACACTAGATCAGGCTGGCCAGAGCCTCATCCAGCCTGGCCTTAAACACCTCCAGGGATGGGGCCTCAACCACCTCCCTGGACAACCCATTCCAGGCTCTCACCACTCTCATGGTGAAGAACTTCTTCCTCACGTCCAGCCTGAATCTCCCCACTTCCAGCTTTATTCCATTCCCCCTAGTCCTATCACTACCTGATAGCCTAAAAAGTCCCTCCCCAGCTTTCTTGTAGGTCCCCTTCAGATACTGGAAGGACACAATAAGGTCACCTTGGAGCCTTCTCTTCTCCAGACTGAACAGCCCAAACTCCCTCAGTCTGTCCTCACAGAAGAGGTGCTCCAGCCCTCTGATCATCCTGGTGGCCCTTCTCTGGACACGTTCCAGCATGTCCATATCCCTCTTGTAATAGGGGCTCTAGAACTGGACGCAGTACTCCAGGTGGGGTCTCACCAGAGCAGAGTAGAGGGGGAGAATCACCTCCCTTGACCTGCTGGCCACAATTCTCCTGATGCAGCCCAGGATCTGGCTGGCTTTCTGGGCTGCAAGTTCACATTGACAGCTCATGTTGAGCTTCCCGTCCGCCAGCACCCCCAAGTCCCTCTTGTCAGGGCTGCTTTCCAGCCAGTCACTGCCCAGCCTGGATTTGTGCTTGGGATTGCCTCGACCCAGATGCAGGACCCTGCACTTGATGTTGTTGAACCTCATGAAGTTGGCTTGGGCCCACCTCTCCAGCCTGTCAAGGTCCCTCTGGATGCCATCCCTTCCCTCCAGCGTGTCTGCTGCATCACACAGCTTGGTGTCATCAGCAAACTTGCTGAGGGTGCATTCAATGCCACTGTCCATGTCACCAACAAAGATGTTGAACAAGACTGGTCCCAGTACTGATCCCTGAGGGACTCCACTTGTCTCTGGCCTCCACTGGGACATGGAGCCATTGACAGCCACTCTTTGGGTGTGGCCATCAAGCCAGTTCTTTATCTAGTGGTTCACCCATCAAACCAATGTTTCACCAGCTGCCTTGAGTTGCCCTGCCCTACCTTGAGCGCCTGGTCCAGAGCTTGAGATAGAGCCACGAGCCCATACACAGCAAGTCGGAGAAGCCATGAGCCCTAGAAGCCAGGTCAGCCTAGCCTACTTCCCCTTGCCACTAGAATCAGTTTACCCAGGAACCAAGCAAGTACCTACCGCAAGAAACGTTGTAAACAGCCTGCTGTCTGCTGAAGCCAGATCAGCCCTGGGACAGCCTGGCACCCTTCTTGCTGGCAGCCTGCTGTGCCAGCACCGTACGAGAACACCCCAAAACTTCATAGCTAACATAGCAGCAGCAGCATCCCCTGCTTTGGTAGAATCAGCTGTGAGTAATTAATTCATTGCCTTGTGGGCTCAAAGGTTCTTACTGAGTCTCACCCCTGCTGTGATTGAGTGCTATCTGCTGCTGGGGACCTTCTCTTTCCATATTATTTCCTCCCAGTTTGCATAGCATTGTTGTATTTTGCCCAAAGACTGTACATTCCTATTGTAAATACATATTCCAACTGTACAACTGTCCTATTTAACAAGTTTGGCAATTTTTCATATTAATAAAGGGTTACTACCATTTTTATTAATACCTGTTTGTCACATTGTTTATTAGTTAAGTGCAATTCCTTAACACTGATCCATGCAGATCTCTTGCCTGTCCTGTTTGATTTCTTACGTGGATCTTGAGCTTGGAGGAATGCTAACATGGTTCTGATATCTTGCTTATTATTCTGCATTTTTAAAATGCTCTGTGGCATGCAGAGGATGCAGTTACAGTGCTTCCATGTACTTTAGTGTATGCATGCATATGAAACGGCATGGTAGCACATAATGCAGTTTTCAAGTGTCCTGATAAACACTTCTCTATAATCACACATTTACTCACTAGTAAGAGTTTCATTAACTGATAACAACAAACTATTGGATTTGCAAGTACTCCAGAAAGCTAAAAACATCTCCATTGCATCCCATAGTATTTCTGCTGTGACTCACACAGAGGTTAAGACACTACTTCTCCAGAGAAGCTAACAATCTGGTGCATACCCAGACTGAGGTATCCTTTACCATTCACGTTGGCAGCCACCTGGGTTGAGGGCAGCACTGTGGGACCTGGGCGTCTTGGTGGACAAAAGGCTCAACGTGAGTGAAGAGTGTGCTGCAGTGGCAAAGAAAGACAACAGGATGCTGAGTTCCATTAATATCATAAGCAGGGATAAAGATGTCATTCTCCCACTCTACTCAGGGCTGGTCAGGCCGCACCGTGAGAACTGTGTACAGTTCTGGTCCCCACTATACAAGAGGGATGCAGAGAGGATGGAAATGGTCCAGAGAAGGGCCACAAGAATAATCAGAGGACTGGGAGACCTGTGATATGAAGGAAGGATGAGAGAACTGAGTTTGTTCAGCCTTGAGAAGAAAAGGCTTTGGGAAACCTCATAACCATGCACAAGTGCATAAAGGGTGGCTACCATGAGGAGGGAGAGTCCCTTTTTACAAAGAGTCATGTGGTAAAGACAGGGGGTAGTGGGTACAAGTTGCTGCTGGGGAGATTCAAACTAGATGCCAGGAAATTTTTTTTCAGCATTCGAACACTGGAATGAATTCCCAAGGGAGGTAGTCTATTCCCCTACATTAGACAGTTTCAAGGCCCAGCTTGACAGGGTGCTGGACCATCTCATTAAAACTATATTCTTATGCTGAAAGGGTAGACTAGATGACCTTTGAGGTCCCTTCCAACCTGATATTCTATGAATCTATGAATTTGGCATTGTTCTTCTAAGCCTTATCTTGAAGGTGATCTTTATGTGTCACCTCGAGATCCATCCAGCTGAAACTCCTAAAAGCTTTTGAGAATCTTGACTTACGTGGCTTTTAAGAGATATAACAATTCAAGAAAATCAAGACATGTACTGCTCTAATATTCACAGCTACTGGTTTCATATAGTGGCCAGATTAGGCTTCAACAAATGTATTATTTACATGCCAGTCCAGTGTTCTTACTGTGAGGCCACAGAATTTGTTTACTTAAGCTGTGATTTTTAAAACATTCATGAAGACTTTAATTCACAGGCCATTTGCTTCAAACTCTTTTAAGAAGTGTCCATCTGCTTGTTTTGGGAACTCTTTAAATTCTTTGTGAGTTATTGTACTTTAAATGACTAGTAAATGTAAACAAATGCCAGTAATTTTCATTAAGATATCATTTTTGTTTATTCATGCTTCATTTCCAGAAGTAGAATACATTTGGAAACAGTATGCAACTACTGCTGAGAATGCAAATTGAAACATAGTGTATATACAGAATTAGCAAATCTGAGAAAGCACTTCAAAGGCTCCAAATGCATAGAGAAAACTTCATGTTGCCTACTTTTTTTTTTCTCAGCACTAGGAGATTTCTTTGTCTTTGCATTCCTGACACCTTCCAGGTACCTGATAGCACCAGTTTCTAACTTATGTTTTTCTCTTTGTCAGTCTTACTACAAATAATGAAGAGAATTTGTTTATAAAAGAATAAAAATAGTGTTTACCTGCACTTGAATATAAGACAGCGATGATACAGAGGGAAAGCTGATGCAGCAGGGATGATTGTCTATCCAGGTGTTTACTTGTAAGACTGTCCTGCCATTTTGGTTTAACTGTCCTACGGTTTTAGGTAATGCTGTGTGCTTGTTTGCATTTTAATCTAAAGTAACAAAAAAGTCAGTGGTTGCAACATGGTTCTATAATGTTGATGATTAAAAGGCATAGCCATTTGCCTGCTCATCATCTCCTAGCTTAATTTCTTTCAGAAAGCCCTAACTGCTGGGGAGAAGATGCATTTCACTCCTGGGCTAAAGAGAGCCTGTAGTACTGAGATCAAAGTGGGAACTACACTGGACACTTCTAGAAAGCAGGGTAATACCTAAATAATGGATTTATGTACCTGATGTCAGTCAGACATGTTAACCTAAGACATTGGGTGAAGGACACATATTATGACAATGGGAGAATCAAAGAAGGACCCCCAGAGCCTTGGTGCCCTGCCATTTGTTTAATCCCTAGTACAATGTTCACTGCTTCATTGTGCTCCACCTTGTGAAAGAATAGCACTGTCTAGCCATGCTAGTTCACACAAATTCAGTTAAAGCTATTTCTAGATGTTGTAAAATCCTGAGAAGCAAATTTCCTGATGATTGATACTCTTCACGTCATCAGATTGTTATTTTTACTGTTCTGATTGGCAGAGATTGGACAGTTTACCTACTTTGCCACTGGATAAGTTTGATTGCTTGATCATCTGGAGTTTGAAAGCTGCTGAGGCAGAAAGAATCTCCTTCAAGATCTGATGTTCAACTGGTAAGTACTTAGGGAAATTTCCAGGCCTGTCCTGAGCGCTGCCAGTGATACCTCCTCAGGCACTTTTGTTTGGTTCACTTTGGCCCACCAGTGGTCTTGTATGCTCTTCCATCACAGGCCTGAAAATACCTAATGGGATTTTGTAAAGTAAGCATTCCAACCAAAAAAAAAAAAAAAATCCAAACCAACAACAACCTATGTCATAAAGATTTGCCCATATGGAAAAATACATAATTTCCCAGAACTCCAGGCATATATTAATTCTTTGGAATATAATTGTCTTTGCTTGCTTCTATTTGCAGTATATCTAAGCATCCTATATATACTGTTATATAGGTTCTCAATATCTGTGCTTAATTTAACTGTTTTATGCACTTTTGAATTTTTGTCACTGTCACTTCTGTTGGGTTCCCATTGTTGACAACCTTCCTACTATTTTCTACTTTTAGATTCACATTTTGTTTTTCACGTCTCATGATGTATGATAGAGGCAGATTTTAAAGCTGGATAACTACTGAGGGATTTACTGACTATTAGTCAGATTGCAATGAACTTTTGGGGCTTTAGATTCTCAGTCCTGTGGAAAGTGAGTGTTACAGGGTGCTCCAAACCCCTCTTCACCCACCTCCATCAGTGGAGGCTTGAATGAGGGAAGAGAAAGGTGTGAAAATGCCTTCTCCTCCCCACTGGGGCCCTGGGGAGAAAGTAAAATAGGCACCCATTCTTCCCTCCAGAAGCTGAAGTCCCTCACATGTATTGACCTGTGGGAGAAGCCTGCACTGGGATTTAGAACTGTGATTTGCTGGGTTCTTCATGCCCAGTATGTATTTGGCACTGGACGTTGTCTAGGAAAAATCTTAAATAGAGTGACCACAAAGCAGTCTGTGCTCTCATTTTGGCTCTCATTTTTGGGTCAGTTTTGGCACTCATTTTGGACTTGCTCTGCTCTTGCTCTGGATTCGTGGTGAAATTGGAGAAATCAGCACTCTGACCTGGCTTCTCCCCAGACCTGCCTACCCTGTGGCCCTGCTCCCTGCCTGCTGCTGGAACACGCTGCCTGCTGTAAAAGCTGTGGTGGTTCGCTGGAACATGCTGGCAGTCCGGCTTCTCAGACAGTGCTGCTACATGTGTTTGCCTCCTGGCAGCTGTGTCTAAGGACGCTTTGATGTCGGTGGGTCCCTTTTCCTTTGGATTTGTGATGCGATATCCACAAATTGGATTACAAACTTGCAGTTCTGGAGCCTGCCACTGAAGAGAGACCTAGAGACCATCTCCAAATTCCTGCTCTGTCCTTGTGAGTAAAATTGGCATTCTCAGCTTTTCCTAAGGTCCTGGCTAGCCTCTGATTTTATAAGTGGGGGAAAGCTATTTTGTGGCTTAGCCTTTTCCATTTTCTGAATTCTCTAAATTGTACTGAATTTGCCCATAAGCATCCTTGTAGAATTCGTGACCGAATAGAACCTCTAACTAAAGTTTAACTAGTTTGTACATAATTTTGGGGTGGGTTTTTTTGAAAAATAAAGACAGCTATACTTTTATAATTCCTGCCTTGTTAATTTAATCCTGATCAAAACAGTGAGGCCCTCACTTGTCTGTCCAATTCTCTGTCCACAAGGACAGAACATTCACAGTACCTTTTCACAAGACCTGTCTATCATCACTATTTCATTAGAAAGAAGGTCCTTTTGTGCAAGGTCCTTTTGTACACATTGAAGAAAACTTTCTTTTGAGTATGTTCCAATTAGACACACTCTTTTTACATTTTTTTTCCCTGAGAAGAGATCCAGTGTCCAGGTAGCTTTCTTAGGTGGTCAGTTTTCAGCTAGTAATTGAATGTCATCTTGTTAAACTGTTCTCTTCGTCTTTCCTGCTAGTCAAAGCTGTTTGTTGTAGGAGATGAATTATCTCACCAACATCTTTTCATTTCACTTGATTTATCACTTCAACATTTGAAAAGCACACTAGAACACAATTACACCTAAGAGTAGCTTTTTTCAAAAACATTTCTTTCCATTGCTTCAAAGAAACAGCTTTTGCAAGACAGATGCAATATACTTCTGAAAATAATTTTTGAAGAAAATGATTCCTACAGCTCATAAAATATGAAACAAAAATATAGGGTATAGAAGAGCTCCAGGAAGTCTGATTTCACAAGCAAAAAGTTGCATCTAAAGTATAAGAAATTATTTTAAATTACATTTGAGTCATCTGTTTTTAAGCTGATCACTTTATACTTGGGAATTTTTCACTGCTTCAGTCCACAGAAAGTGATAAAAGCAACTGGTTTGTATTTAAGTAGAGAGCCTGTTAATAATTTAGGTCATGGAGCAGGTCATCTTGAGTGCCATTATGCAGCATGTGCAGGACAACCAGATGATCAGGCCCAGTCAGCATGGGTTCATGAAGGGCAGACCCTGCTTAACGAACCTGATTTCCTTCTACAACAAGGTGACCCACTTAGTGGATGAAGGAAAGGCTGTGGGTGTTGTTTGTCTGGACTGTAGAAAAGCCTGTGCTCCCCACAGTGTCCTCCTGGAGAAACTGGCTGCTTTTGGCTTGGATGGGTGGATGATTCAGTGAAGACTAGTTGGATGGCTGGACCCAAAGAGTGGCAATGAATGGAGTTAAATCCAGTTGGTAGCCAGTCACAAGTGGTGTACCCCAGTGCTCAGTATTGGGGCCAGTTCTTTTTAATATGTGGACAAGGGAATTGAGTGCACCCTCAGGAAATTTGCAAATGACACTAAATTGGGTGGGAGTGTTCATCTCTTTGAAGGTAGGAGCGCTCTGCAAAGAGACCTGGATAGGCTGGATGGATGCACCAGGGTCAGTTGTATTAGGTTTAACAAAGCTAAGTGCCAGGTCCTGCAATCGAGTCACACCAAGTCCATGCAATGCTACAGGCTTACAGCATGGTGGCTGGAAAGTCACTGGGCAAAAAAAAGGACCTGGGAGTGTTGGTTGACAGCTGTCTGAACACGAGCCAGCAGTGTGCTCAGGTGGCCAAGAAGGCAAACAGCATCCTGGCCTGTATCAGGAATAGTGTGGCCAGCAGGAGCAGTGTACTCGGCACTGATGAGGATGCACCTCATAGACTGTGTTCAGTTTTGGGCCCCTCATTATAAGGAGGACATTGAGTTGTTGGAGCTTATCCAGAGAAGGTCAGCAAAGTTGGTGAAGGGTTTAGAGAAGGGTTGGTGAAGGGTCTTACAAGGGGCAGCTGAGGGAAGACCTCATTGCTCTCTACAGCTACCTGAAAGGATGTCGTAGTGACATGAAGGTCGGTCTCTTCTCTCTAGTATCAGGTGATAGGACGAGAAGAAATGGCTTGAAATTGTGCCAGTGGAGGTTTGGATTGAATATTAGGAAGAAAATTCTGTATGGAAGAAATGGTCAGTATTGGAACAGTTTGCACAAGGAGGTGGTAGAGTCACCATCCCTGAGAGTGTTCAAGAAATGTGTGGACATGGCACTTTGGGACATGGTTGTTGGCCATGGTTGTGGTAGGTCTGTGGATGGACTGAATGGCACTAGAGGTCTTTTCCAACCAAAATAACTCTATGATTCTATCTTAAGGCCTGGAGGTACAGCTGCTAATGCTGAGACCCTTTTTTTTGGCTGCTTCTTAGACAAATAGGGATTAGATAACTAGGGGGTAAATTTATGCTGCAGATGTGTCTTGATGATGTTACCTCAGTCTGACTTGTGTGCTACAGACCCTTCTGGTGCCAGCATGTTTACAATGACATCATGGATTCTTTCATCAGGGGAGAGGTTTTTATTGTACTAGTGCCAGAAGTACTTTGTTGGAACAAGAATGATTAAGCAGAATAATATTGCAGAAACAGTGCTTTTATTGTCTACACTTGAGGCTGTCTATCTCAGAACATTCTGAAGACTGTCTGAAGACTGTTAGTCCAAGTGCAGGAAGCATTACTGATAAAATGATAAAAGAATATAAAGTATTGAAACTGTAGTAATGAAAGGAAAATAGAAAATTCATATAAATTGTACATACAGATTTTCTTAGTGTAACTCTTGCTTGTAATTTCAGCCTCTCAGAGCAATTACCATGGAAAACAGCACTGGTGCAAACTTCTTGGTCATAATATCTCACCTTGCCCTTCCAACAGACACTCAAAAGTTCTGTGGCTCAGTCACTTCCCTTTGCACAACAAAATCAACCTAAGTGCTGTGTGGAGTAGCATTGGTTTCTTCTGTACTACATTCAGCTTACAGATGTCTGCCCCGTGGCAAAAAGACAGGAGAGACTGACCAGATCTTTCCTTGGATGCAGTTAAGCACTGCTGCCAGCCAAGGCACAAACAGGCAATTGCCCATGGCTCTTAAGGCCATGAGTGGGTAAGTTCAGGGCAGGCTTTTGGTCACTGCGTACTGGATATCTGTTTTACACTGCTGGCAAGACAGTATTACAGGAGCAGCAGGGAAGGTCCTGCCTGAGCAGCAGTGGTCTCTCAGAGGTGTTAAGCTCTATTAGCTGAGCTACACTGAGTGGAAAATAAATTATTTTTTTAGATTTCTGGTCTCGGCTTGCCTTTGATGAGTTTAGTGCATAGAAGATAGGGATGGGATACGTTAGGATAGGTTTCAGATACGATACCAATTGTATTTAGTTTGGTTTTTTTTTTAATTCAGTGACAACATGGGCTTTCTGTAACCAGGAAGCTCAGAGAAGCAGGCAGCCCCCAGGTGGGTTCCGGTTTCTCTTGAGAGGGAGGTGGGGAGAGGCATGGGCCAAGCCCCAACCACTGCAGGCTATTTAAATGCCCCCAAATCATATCTGAGGATCATTCGCTTAGAACAGCTGAGTGACCGCCATTACAACCAGTCAGTCCCAGCAGCAGCCCAGAAAATCAGCATTTTTTAAAATTTGGTGACAGCGTGGGCTTTCTGTAACCAGGGAGCTCAGAGAAGTAGGCAGCACCCTGCCTGCTTCCAGTTTCTCTTGCAAAAGAGGTGGGGACAGGCATGAGCTAAGCCCCAACCACCATAGGCTATTCAAATGCCCCAGGAACAAGGCCAGTCAAGGGTAAGTCATCTGGGTGTGTCCTGGCAACCTGCAAAGTCAGTTACTCATAGCTGAACCAGGGGCCTCCAAGGTAGTAGGAGACAGGAGGGTAGCTCCCATGAACTGCCTTGGGGGAACAGTAGGGTATCCCTCTAAGAAGGTGAGAGGGCCAGAGCACAGCTGAAGTGCCTCTACACCAATGCATGCAGCATGGTCAACAAACAGGAGGAGCTGGAAGCTGTCCTGCTTCAGGAAAGCTATGATACAGTGGCAGTTACGGAGACTTGGAGTGATTAATCCTATGACTGGAGTGTGGCTATCGATGGCTGCAAGCTGTTCAGAAGGAACAGGAGAGGAAGAAGGGATGGAGATGTTGCCCTCTATGTAAAGAAGTGAATAGAGTGCGAAGAGCTGACACTAAAGAACAGCCACGAGCAGGTTGAAAGTGCTTATGGGTAGGTATTAGAAATTGGGACAACAAAGGGAGCCTTGCAGTAGGAGTTTACTACAGGCTGCCCAATCAAGCAGAGCCTATTGATGAAGCCTTCTTACTCCAGCTCAAGGAGACATCATGATCACAGGTTCTCATCCTTCTGGGGGATTTTAACCATCCTGATGTTTGCTGGAAAAGCAGCACGCTGGCTGTAGAGAATCCCGGAGGCTCCTAGAGTGCCTAGATGAGAACTTAAGAAATTAACAGCCCTAGGGGATGTGTTATTGGACCTGTTGGTCACAAACACAACTGAAGTCATCAGGGATGTCAAAGTCAAAAGGAGCCTGGGCTGCAGTGATTATGTGATAGTGCAGTTCTCTGTCCTAATGAGTATGAAGCCCATGAGGAGCATAGTTAGGACGCTAGCTTTTAGGAAAGGAAACTTCCAGCTCTTCAAGGAGTCAGTAAATAGGACCCCATGGGAGGGAAATGGCCCTCAGGGTCAAGGGAGCAGAACAGTGCTGGCAGATCTTTAAGGATGATCTTCCATAGAGCACAAAAGATTTCAATCCTCAGGTGTAACAAATTGGGCAAAGAAGGCAAGAGACCACCATGGCTGAGTCGTGACGTGCTGATCAAACTAAAGGGCAAGGTGGGACTGCACAGGAAATGGAAGGAGGGACAGGCATCCTGGGAAGAGTATAGGGACATTGCCTGGTTGTGTAGGGACAAGGGCAGGAAGGCCAAGGAGCAGCTGGAACTGAACTTGGCAAGGGATGTAAAGAAAAACAAGAAAGGCTTCTACAGGTATGTAAATCAGAAAAGAATGGTTAAAGAAAGGGTACTCCTCCTTGATAAGCAACAGTGGGGAACTTATATCAATGGATGAGGAGAAGGCCTTGGTCTTCATTGGCAACTCCTCTCCTCATGGCTCTCATGTTGATGGCCTACAAGATGGAGACCAGGGAGACAAAGTCCCTCCCACTGTACGAGAAGACAAGGTTCCTGATCATCTAAGGAACCTGAAAATATACAAGTCCATGGGACCCAAGAGTCCTGAGGGAATTAGCTGATGTAGTTGCCAAGTCACTCTCCATGATATTTGAAATGTCCTGGCAGTCAGGTGAAGTCCCTGGAGACTTGAAGAAAGGAAACATCACACTCACTTTTAAAAAGGGTGGAAAGGAGGACTCTGAGAACTATAGACCTGTCAGCTTCACCTCCATGCCTGGGAAGGTTATGGAGCAGATCCTTCTAGGTGGCATACTAAGGCACATGGAGGACAGGGAGGTAATTTAATACAGTCACAAATCCTGCCTTTCCATGATAGAGTGACTATGTCAGTAGATAAGGGATGACCTATTGTGATCTATCTGGACTTCTGCAAGGCCTTTGACACAGTCCCTCACAACATCCTACTCATCAAGTTGGAGAAACATGGATTGAGGGGTGGACTGTTCAGTGGATAAGGAATTGGCTGGATGGTTGCATCCAGAGGGTAGTGCTCAATGGCTTGAAGTCCAGATGGAGAACAGTGACAAGTGGTGTCCCTCAGGTGTCCATACTGGGACCTGTACTGCAAGTTTGCAGAAGACACCAAGATAAGTGGTGTTGTTAATACACCAGAGGGACAGGATGTCATCCAGAGGGACCTGGAAAAGCTGGAGAGGTGGGCCCAGGTGAAGCTCATGAGGTTCATCAAGAGCAAGTGCAGGGTTCTCACCTGGGCTGGAACAATCCTTGCTATCAATACAGACTAGGGCATGAGGTGATAGAAAGCAGCCCTGTGGAAAAGGACTTGGGGGTGCTGTTGGACAAGAAGCTGGACATGAGCAGGCAGTGTGTGCTTGCAGCCCAGAAGGCAAATCACATCCTGGGCTGCATCAAAAGAAGCATTGACAGCAGATCCAGAGAAGTCATTCTGCCACTTTACTCTGGTGAGACCTCACTTGGAGTGCTGTATCCAGGTCTGGAATCCTCAACATAGGAAGGGAAGGACATGGACCTGATGGAGTGGGTCCAGAGGAGGGCCATGAGACTGATCAAGGGGTTGGAGCACCTCTGCTATGAGGACAGGCTGATGGAACTGGGATTGTTCAGTCTGGGGAAGAGGAGGCTCTGGGGAGACCTAATAGCAGCCTTCCAGTACCTGAAGGGGGTCTCCCTGTGAAGGGGAAGGGCAGAGGCGAGGGGCAGTGACTTTAAAATGGAGGAGAACAGATTAGGATTGGATATTAGAAACAGGTTCTTTACCATGAGGGTAGTGGAACACTGGAACAGGTTGCCCAGGGAGGTGGTTGAGGCCCCTTCCCTGGAGATATTCAAGGTAATACACTGGGCAGCCTGGTCTAGTTGGGGATGTCCCTGCTGACTGCAGGGAGGTCAGACTAGATGACCTTTGGAGGTCCCTTCTGGCCTGGACCATTCTGTGATTCTATGATCTTCTCACAGTGATGCAGTGCTCCATAGTAGAGGGTCACAACAACCCTGCCACTTAATCCCCACATTCAGTGTATTTGCTTTCATTCATACTAGTATGAAGGCTCTCAGTCCGTAGCTGAAAAACTAAAACCCACATCAAGTGAAAATGTGGCTTTTGACTTACAAACCCAGTCTGGCACATCCACTGCCTCATTGATTTGTTTTACCACTCGCTTTATAAAGAGGGAGGCATCCCGTACTCAAGCCTATCAACAATTTTTGTGTTTCCCCTATTGCCTTGTTGCTGCTATTAAATAGCCAGGAATTACTGAGCACTTCTGGCCTGACTCCTGGCCAGACAGATGAATGTGAATGTACTGAGTCCCTTTCCAGATTGCAGCTGTTTTGTAGCAGTGCTACTGAGTGCTCTAGGAACAAAACCAGACAAAGAATTGGCTTAGCCACATGCTGCTGCCTTTCTCATTCATGTCTGGATTTGGGGAGGAGGGCAGTGGAAGGCTTACCACACTCCTGGCTCCTGTCTCCCCTTTGTGCAAGGACTCTGCTGATTTCAACTGTAAAATTAGTCATACTTGTTAGTGCTTGTGTCAAACCAGTGGGTGATTGACTTTGGTGAAGTTACAGTTGTGAGTTGTGCCTTTTGTTAAAGCAAATTTATTCATTGCTGGCTGGATACTGGCTAGAGACTGCAGAGGAAAGGTATGCTTAGACCACTGTGCAGCATTTGCTCTTGGGAGGCTCTGTACCTGATTCCAGTGTCTGGACACTCTGCTTGCTCCTTTTTCCCTAATCAAATTAATTCTCCCAATGCACACAGTGGATTTTTTATGACATATTGCTTGACTTCTCCTCCCTACCTTTCTCCTGCTGTTACATGTTTGAGGAGAGATACAACTCCTTATTCCTGTCACATCTGAAATGCCTTTTGGGAAAGTTTGTCATGCTCCTTCTTTTCCTGCTTTTAACTCTGAGTGTCATGCCACTATGGTCTGTCTAAGCATTTCTTCTTTCACTTGTGGAGTGTAAAAATGCTTTTGTCTGCTTTTTTGTGGTCAGAATAGTGCTAAATTACACCACAGTAACAGGGTATCAGAGTGTGTAGGTGGAGGAGATGGGAAGCCAATCTATTGCATCATAGTGCAAGGATGACAAAAGAGTCTTACGTGGTCCTGGTCACACCCTCTTAATTGAGTTATCTGGCAGCTCACAGAGACTGGTGACAGAAATAAATGTGTCAACCGTCTTTCCAGAAACCACAGTATTATTAACATGTGCATTGAACTAAGTCCCCAAAGGGTAGAATGATAGGATTAAACCAGATGCAAAGGTTTGCATACACCTTGGATGTGCAATGTATTTGCAAATATTCTCTGTCTACATGTCTGTAATTACTGTGAGTCAGTGTATGTCTGATATGCCAGATTCAATGCTGGAGTATCTAAACCCACAGATTTTAATGTATTGAGTTTCAAGTACAACCACAAAGAAGGAAATCCTTGTTTTCTGTGTATGGGGCTTTTAAAAATATTTGTGATTTTCAGTATATACTGTTGCTCATATTACTGATATGAAAAGCTTTGGTGAAGTGTTACAGTGTATTCTAACTCTGGGGTTCATGACACCATTAATTCACATATTGATTCATGTCTGATATATAAGATGAACTCTTACTGGTTGGGGGAATGGACAGGAGCTGTATGTTAGTGTTTATCACACGCTGAAGAATCTTAGCAACTGCTAATAATGATTTTGATTTTTCTGAAAATTATCTGTGCATGATTTTCATCGTTGTCCCTTGGCTTAGGAGCTCCAGTCTTTCACTAAAAATTTTTTCAGTTCCCAGGGACCCTGACACTAATTTTTTTTCTAACTGGGAAATTTGTATTTGAAAGCAATATAGATATGTCCTGCAGTTAATTCTAAAAAATTTTACCATTATTAAAACCACAAAAAATTTAGTCTTCTGTATAAACCTAGCACTTTAGAGGAGAAAGTTGTCACTCATTGCAGAATTTCGAAGTTTGATCTAACTTTTGAAAGTCTACTTTTATTTGAAGCTATTTTATACTGCAAGAAATCAAGATCATGAGATTAAAAGTTTATTCCGAAGAAGTCACATTGCATGCCTGAAACCACCCAGCTGTTACACAAACCTTTCCAAACCACTGACAAACACCAGAATACTGTTTAATAGTCAGGAATGCTGACCTTGTGAATTTTGGTCTTGTTTTAGAAGCTTTCAAAGTGTTTTAGGATGACTACTTTTTTCTTTCTTTGCTTATGAGTTGTAATACTGTCAGCTGGTTCTCTCTTTTCACTAAGTAACTTAAAAGGAAATATTACATCATTATGTAGTAGTAGGAGATACGCATTTTATGGTTTGACCAGTGACCAGGGTAGCAAATCCCAGAGATGGAAACAAGTTAAGCAAAACTTCCTGAAATTGGGAGTAGCAGGGATCAAAGAGCTGGAGATATGCCTGTTGATCTGTGTTCAGATGTGTGTCTGTGTGATGCGTGTCTTCTTTGTTTTAGCACACTCCCTTTGCTGAATTGCTGAGCCTTGTGCACACTCTGCAGAAAGGAGAGAAGATGCTGGTACATTTGTGATGACCTTCTGATGTGGTTCAGCAATAGTGGCTTCATGTACCAGCTCAGTGGAACTTTGCTAAATAAGGTAAGAACTTACAGGATACATTCTTGTACTGGAACTGTTGCATCTCCTAAGTACCACCAGCTAAACTAGATTTTCAAGCTGAGAAATTGGAGTTAAAACATGTGTCTTCTAGGAAGAAGGGTTTGTGTAATTTTATGAAATACAAAAGTGAGTGCTGACCAGTGTATCTTTTCATGGTCACTGTAACCATAACATTTTGCTTTACTTTAGGAAAAGGCAGACTTCATGGAACTTGAAACTTTGCAAACTAATGTTATGTTGCTACTTTTTCCCTGCAAAAATTATTTAGATTATGTTTAAAATCTGTGTTTTTCAAGTTTGTCTTTGAAATCAAGGTCTTTTTTAAAAAAAAAAAAAAAGCTTTCCATACATCTGTGAGCAAAGCTGACAGTGGATACATTGCAGTCCAGAGAAAGAAACAGGAACATTGTCAAACCTAGTATTTAAAAGTCAGGGTTGCTGGGGGAGCCCTAGTTCATCCCCTTGAGGTTACACATTATACTACCAGCTTTAATTACATCATTGCATACTTTTTTTCCTACTCAAAATTTTGCCTACAGTTATGCTGTTTATGAACATTTATGAGTCAGTGTTTGAGTTTGCATTGTTCTCTTTCCTCCAGCATCAAGCTTTTCTTGTGGTATATAGGAAGCTAGAAATGTGGGGGTGTAATTTCTTGGAATTTTTAAAATGGAACTCACCTCTTAAGCTGAAGAAGTCATCTTCTTATTGAGCTTTTGTGACCACCTCTCTAGGCCCATAATACTGGATTAGTTTCAGTTCATTCTTCCAGTGAATGCAGCCTTTGTTCTTGTAGCAGCTACTCGTCTGCTTTTCAAATGGATAGGAATTGCATTCATGCTTTCCCAGTTCCCTTTCAGTGGTCTCAAAGGGATGCTGTCTTGAGTCTCCCCTATGAGGAGGACTTTTCAGGAGCTGCTGAACTTCTCAGAGGACTCAGACCATGTAGTAATTAAGAAAGTATTTTTCTAATTAAAAGGATACGTTGGAGGAGAAAATAAATTAATATTTAAACAAGGCCCTTGAGACAGGCTGAGACAATGCTGTTAAAGAAGGGCAGGCATTTGAAAACACTCAGAGGAACAATGCAAACATATTTTAAAAATCAAAATCTCATAGAAAAATATTTCTGGGTTTGGGAGGATGGAATACAGATTTCAGCTCCATCAGCTGTAATTAAAACAGTAAGCTTCTGTTAGAATCCTGTTAAAAAAAATAAAATCCAGGAATCCTTATGCAAATCACTGGCCTCTTGCTGCACCACTTAAAGAAAGAAGAAAGTACCTGTGTCATGAATTCCACTTGGGACAAACTCTTTTACCAATCATGAGCTCCACTTATTTTATGAATTATTAGTCTTAAAAAGGGATAACCAGCAGCTTTGGGGAACCTCAGTGCTTGGCTTGGTGTCTGCTTTATAATTTTACCGGCATAGAATTATATTGGCTGGATACATTTTATAATGATGGCAACAGCACTAGAGCAGGTCTGGCAAGTCAAAGGAATGGGCCATGCTGTGGAAAGAAAAGGAGCATTGCCTAGCCTGATGCCTGCACTGCACTGCTGTAGTGCATCCAATTGGTGCATCACTCCATGTGCTGTGCAAAGAAGCTGCACCATCTTTCCGATATGTGCATGGGGGTGTAGAATTCTGGCTTCTCTTCCCAAACCCTTGCTTCAGCATGGCAGGATCCTGTGCCTGCATCAATTCATCTACAGTCCCCCCTTGAGGGATGTACCTGATCATCTTGCTGCAGCAACTTGCAGCATAGAGGTCTCATAGTGCACAAGGACAGACAGCATCAAACCATGAGTGCCTGCAGAGATCCTCCAGCACATACAAGTGGATGGTGAATTGATAAGGATCTAGCTCTTTGTATGTTGAAACCATGTAGGTAAGAGATGTGCTATGAAAAGAGTGTCCTTTTTAACCATTTTAACTTTAATAATATTTTCTTTTTTCTTTTTTTTTTTTGTTTTTAATGCATAGAATGTGTATGCATCTAGAAGAGAGAGACCAAGAGCAAAGATGTTCAGTGAAAGAGGTTTTATTTCCTTCTCTTTCTTGCCATGAAAGAGTTCATTGTTCTGCCTCCACATTTTGTTGCTGGTTTTGGAGAAAGGATAAAATTACTGCATGCAGGCAGAGAAGAACAGTATTAAACTAGGATGAACAGGGGGTTTCTTTACAACAGGAGCTGTCCAGATGAGAGATCAGTTGATTTGTGTTAGACAGATGTTATATTTTAATATTCCAGTAGTATCCATGCTGGCTCTGATGCTTTGTGGAACTGTTTGTACTTTGATTTAATCTGGAATTAAAGTTTTCAAACAGTAGAACTATATTAATCTAATTACAGTGCAATAGTGACACTGAAATAAATTTCTGTGTAAGCAGACTTAGGAAGAAGAGTACTCACACAAGGGTTTGTGCTGATACAGCTCTACCAAGATATTTATACCAATATTGTTTGACCCCTAAATTTCTCCATTTAGATAAAACACTTAGCACAAATGCCTAGCTCAGAGACACACACCAGTATATAAAAAGAGTGGGTGTTATCTGCAGTGGGGTTCTGGAGAATGGCTCAAATACCCATCCTTTTTCTCCCACAGATCTATCAGTTCCTCTGCTGAGCTTTAGTCATTAAAGATTCTAATCATGATCTGAGAGGCTCTTCATCAGTGACACTATATAGGTGTTTTATGATATGTTGTCTAATACAGTACATTTTTTCCTCAAAATACACGTCATTCAGTGAACAAAAACAAATTGGGAGACATCTGTAGCTCATTTTAGTCTATAGAGAGGACTTTTCAGTGATGTCTGTAAGTCAAGGACATTAATGACACAGACAATGTGTATTTGATGTAAACTGGTTAAAAATCTGTGGGTGGTGCTGCTGTAGGCTGCATAGTTACTATGACAGGCTGTGCAGATAGTACAATGCCTGATTTATGTGCAGAGTCGTGATTAATTTCAAGTAGGTTTCTAGTCTGCCTTCATATTCAACCTCCTTTTCTATTTGTCAGGAAAAATTTTGTAATAGAATTTGGTCTTCTTTAGCTCTTGACAAATAGTTTCAGTTGATTTCAATAATGCGCAACCAGGTCCTAGGAGCATGGACAGCACAACAAGGAAAGATTAACTTTCTGGATCAATATAGATTGTACTTAGGGACTTTTGTACATGTTGAATTTACTTATTAGTAGCTCAAGGTGCATTGATATGAAAAGATCTACATGTAGGCAGCATATTCCCCTAGATTAATGTAAATGCCAGTTGCTGTGCTTCTGTTTTCTTGTGATCGGCTTTGCTGTCACAAAATCTGAATGTTGAAGAGCAGAAAAAATACATTCAAAGTGCATCAAAGCTTTTTCTAGAATGCTGCTGCTAAATGCTGCATAACATCTACAAACAAAGGCTTGGCAGCCTATGTGAGCATGATGAAATGAAGGGTGGGGGCTTGAGTATGAAGGGGTTATATATGGAAGACAACCAAAAAGGCAGCAGGACAGGGAGGCAAAACTTGAGAACTGCTGAAGGAAAATTGCTATGATCAGAGAACTGGAAAGGCATTGCAGAAGCAAATCTTGTGGATAAATGAACTAACAAAACACGCTTCCTTGTTGCTTCTCCACTTCTTCCCCTTTGGTATGTAACATAAAGTCTGAGTGACTTTACATTAATCTGAAGTCCAATTAGCAGCAGGATCTGATAACCTTCTGTGTGAGGAGCAGCTACCCATAAGAACCTGTGAATCAGAAGCTTCCATGATATTAATTAGGAAAAAAAGAAAAGGCATTGCCAAGTTTATGTTAATAATATATTGTGAGTGATCACTTTAGGCAGCTGATGCTATTCCAGAGCATGCAAGCTCAGTGGTAAGTGTTATCAGATGTCCCACCCAGATGCAGAGACTGCTGAGTGGGCAAACTTGATGGAAGGGATGCTATTCTGACCTGAGGACACTACACGGGAGGCAGTGTAATGGAGGTTATGTTTACCTTGCAGAGCAAATGTCCTTTGGGGTGTACCTCTCAGATCCTGACTCTATGATCACCTCAATTAGTGGAGCTCTTAGCTCTGTGCTTTCATTCTGGCCTCTCTGACCTCATTTCCCTCATGGGGAAATCAGGACACAGGGGATGCAGTGGGCTGTATCACATTCTGACATGAAATTTCTGTACAGCTGAGTGTTCACCTAGGCTCCTGCAAAGGATCTAGGGCCCTACAATAAAACTAGCACATACAAACCCTGCTCCCCACTATCATATCTAAACCCAGCTAATAGATTATAGGCAAATAGTACTGATGCAGCTATGAAATATCCCTGTTGTTAAATGTGAGTCATATTTACTGAGGACTGGAGGAAAGCTAATGTCACTCCAGTCTTCAAAAAGGGCAAGAAGGAGGACCCAGATTACAGAGTAGTCAGCCTTGCCTCCATCCCTGGAAAGGTGATGGAACAACTCATTCTGGAAGATATCTCTATTCAGGTTGGAGGAAACAGTCAACATAGATTCACAAAGGGGAAATCATGCTTGACCAATCTGATGGCCTTCTATGATGGTGTGACAAGCTTGATAAACGAAGGGAGAGCAGTGGATGTTGCTTACCTCAACTTCAGCGATGCTTTCGGCTCTGTCTCCCATAAAATCCTCATAGGTAAGCTCAGGAAGTATGGGTTAAATGAGTGGACAGTGAGGTGGATTGCGAACTGTCTGAATGACAAAGTGCAAAAAGGTTGTAATCCACAGTGCAGGGTCTACTTGGTAGCCTATGGCTAGTGGTGTTCTCCAGGAGTCAATATTTGGTCAATTTTTCTTCGACATATTCATCAGTGACTTGGATGAAGGGACAGAGTGTACTCTCAGTAAGTTTGCTGATGTAACAAAACTGCAATGAGTAGCTGACACACCAGAAGGCTGTGCTGCCATTCAGCAAGAGTATGGACGGTCTGGAGAACTGGGCAGAGGGAAACCTTGTGAAGTTCAACACTAGCAAGTGTAGAGGGATGACCACATAACCAGTACAGGTTAAAGGTTGACCTGCTGGAAGGAGCTTTCTGTAGGATGTCTAAGTCCTAGTGGACAACAAGTTAACCTTAAGCCAGCAGTATGTTTTTATGGCCAAGGAGACCAAGGGTATCTCAGAGTGTATTGAGAGAATTGTGATCAGCAGGTCAAGGAAGGTTCTTCTCCACATCTACTCTGCCCTTGTGAGACCACTTCTGGAGTATTGTGTCCACTTCTGGGCTCCCCAGTTCAGGAGGGACAGGGAATTACTGGACAGAGTCCAATGGACAGCCATGAAGATGATTAGGGGACTGGAGCGGACTGTGAGACCTCTGGCTTTTTAGCCTGGAGAAGACTGAGAGAGGATGTTATAAATGCATAGAAATATCTGATGGGTGGAGATAATGTAGGTGGGGCTGAACTCATCTCAGTAGTGCCCAGTGATAGGGCAAGGGGCAGTGGGTACCAACTATAACACAGGAAATTCAGCCTAAATACAGGAAGTTCTGCCTAAACTTATGGAAAATTGCCTTTCTCTTGAGTCTGACAGAGCACTGGAACAGGGTGCCCAGAGAGGTCACAGAGTCTCCTTCTCTGGAGACCTTCAAAACCTGTCTGGACACGTTCCTGTGCAACCTTATCTAGGTGTACCTGTGTTAAGAGGGAGGTTGGACTAGATGATTCCCAGACATCCCTTCCAATGCTACCATTCTATCATTTTGTCATTCTGTGATGTGCATTTTCTTTGTTTTAGAAATATTTATCCTGAACATTAACAGTGTTTGATGTAATGAGCTGTCCTTTCTTTATACCATGAAAAGTAAGAGTGTGGAGGTAACAAGAGAGCAGATTAAAAAAGTGAATCAGGTTGAAGCTATATAGTGCAGTACTTTAAAGGAAATAGCAAATCAGAGGTGTATACAGTCAGTCTTCATGGACTTGGACACTGGGAAATGCTCAGCAAACTTAAGGGCTGAAGAGATACTCCTGCTGCTCTGCAAAGGATAAGTTCAAGGATTAATGCCACTGAGCAGTGAATTTTGCATTTCTGAAATTGTGAAATTTCTCTTTGACAGGTGTGGTGGGTTGAAAATTCTCCCCAATATTAAATTGCCAGACCAACCCAGCTGGAAGCAAATGAAGCTGCATTTACAAGCAAAACTATCTAGAATGAAATACAATGAATATGTACAAAATGTACAATATTTACAGGTATTTACAATTTATAAACATCACAAGAACCCCCCTGGCCAAAAAACAGGGGAGATAATAGCTTCCCACTCCCTCCCCCCTCCTTACCCCGCTGGGCACAAAGGGGCAAGAAAAAAGAACAGAGAGTTATTTTGTTAGGATACTCAACCAAAACAAAGAACACAGCCAAGGTCAAGCAGAAGCAAGTTAGTGTCTCTCAGAGTAAAGAAGCCAAAAGAGAGATTGTTTACCAAAGTAATTCTTAGGGTAGATATCTGTCCAATGGATTGTTTAGAACTTATATTTATTTTTCTTTTTACACCCAATAGTGATTTATTTAGATTTTACCACTTTCTGTTCAAGATCTGTGGAAATTTTTTAAAGGTACAGCCTAAAACTACCACAACAAGCATGAATGACTCTGCCTCCTACAAGGAACGTATCTTGAATTGTTATAACCTTTCAGCTAGTAATTCCTTATGTAATGGAAACAGTAGCACATATAAGCTGAGTTGCTTTGTGTCCTCTAGAGGTGAAGCTGGTGTTTCATAAACTACTTCAACCTCTGTGGCTCTCAGGAGAGCTCCAAGTGGCAACAAGGAACCTTGAATCCAAAAATTAAAGTTTCCAGAGACATCTCTTATCGTACAGTAGAAACTTTTCACTGTGTAAGCAGCTGCAGTTTAAAGAAGACAGAGATATTTTTTATTAAAATGTGATTTGATTTTCTCTTTTTGCCTATTAAATCAAATACTTCTGGCTAGAGAAAGTTTTTTTTTTCCTTCCCATTATTTTTAGAAAATACTATTATGTAGGGCATTTAAGAAGGTGTTCCACAGAGAGTAGCTAGTGTTCCTTTGAGCCAGTAGGCCAAAATTCTTAAGCAGATAACATAGCAAAGGTATGCTTATCACCTTCTTGTCAGTAAGTGTATCTCATACTCCTGTAACCTCAATAAGGCACCCTGCAGCTGCAGCAAAAGCATGAGCCCAGGAGAGCATGGGCCTTGGCTAGTAGTGGCACTACCCATGAACTGGGATAATTGACCCCATATGTTAGTTAAAGCCTCTTTTGCCAAATGAGTATCTCTGTGCCTGTGTAAGACATCCCTCATACTTTATGCCCAGCAATTCTTCCTTAGGAGGTAGAATCTCCTAGTGTACGCAGGCTGCCTGGAATAACAGTGTATGCTTCCTATACTGTTCTGGACAATATTGCAGCTGACACATCAGAATTGGTGTTTGAGGTTGATATTATCTAGGATCACAGTTTCTCAAAAACATTCTCTGTAGTTACCCTGCAGCTACTCTAGTGGCTGTTATATAAGCAAGTCTTCATCAGCTGTGGTAGCTGGAAGAAGAAAAGGAAGACTCAGAAGAAGATAGGAAAATACACAGTAGTGTTTGTGCATCCAAACAGTCAGGAACAATCTAGGGGAATACTGAGGGCAAGGAAGTAGCAATATCTGTATTTCAAGGAATGTGGCCACTTCACAACAGCTCTGCTTGTCAGACTGTCAGCACTGTATTGGTTAACAGCTGCAGGCAGCAGTGGAATATTACAGACTTGCAGGTGCTCCAGGTGCTAGCTGAGGGCCTCCTGTGTGTATTCCTGTTGCTGAAGTGCACAGTTTGTCTTCTGCATCCACAGGTTGCTCTTTTCCTTCTGACAATGCCTCTTTATCTCTCCCAGAACAACAATGTGATAAATTTAGGTATTCTGTATCATCCTTGCTGAAGCAGCTACGTAGACTACTTCTCTTTCCTTGGCCTCATGTTTGTTTTTTCTCTTGGGCAGCTTCAGATGAAACAGAGGAACCTGTGGTTGTGGCCATTAAAGTCACTGTCACAGCTGTTGACTAGCACAGTGCTTGGCTTGCAGCCAGCTTACAGTGGTCAGCATCACACCACATAAATCTACACACACCATCTGTGTAGCATGTCTGCCTGATTGTTAGCCTGAAGTGATATTTGCCTTTATGGTGGTTGCGACTGTCATTGGTGCTGGTTATTCAAGAGTCAGATCATGAGGTGGTAGGGATTCTTCCTGTGTGATCACAAGATAATACACAGCAGTTTTTAGTTGTTTCAGTGGCTTACATCCAACTGATTAAAAAAACAACACTGTCAATGGAAGTTGGCACTGTTAAAAGCAGGTGAAGCCATCAGGGAAGATCTTCCTTGTCTGAAAGCTTTTACTGTAAAATAAAAGCTATTAGGGTACTGCCACTGCATGCCTGATTATGTGGTGTGCTTAAAATGAAGTACATCATCTTCATGCATCCCAAAGATAGCAGACAAGCCCTAAATCTTTTTCTGTATTGGGTTGTTGTGTTGATATCATTATGTGATGGTTTTAAAACTGTCTTTTTAATTTTTCTTTACAAAGTTCAAGCAGAGAAGGTGAAGGAATGTGAATAAATCACTATTGGGTGTAAGAAAGCAAAATAATGATTATTCTAAACACTTCCATTGGAGAGGTAGAAATGTTTAAGAATCTCTACTCAAAACAAAGTTGGGGCAGTCTGAGTTGGGGACTCAGCTTTGCTCTGTCTGGCTACTTCTTCTTCTTTGCTGGCTGAAGATAACACACTGACCTTGACAAGCTAAGTCTAACAGCCTCTCTGCTTCTTGACTCTCTTCCTTCTGCCGGAGGGTCTCGAATGACTCCTTCTGGTTGGGGGGAGGCCCCTTGGGAGAAGCAAAGGGGGCTTGGTTGTGCTTTTCTGTTGATTGTACATATTTGTAAAGGTTGTCAATTGTGTACATTTGTACATATTCATTGCATTTCATCATAGAGTGTATGCTTGCTTGTAAATACAGTTTTCATTTGCTTCCAGACTGAGCTAACCTGGTTATTATTGGTGTGGGGGGATTTCAGCTGTCATACTGTTACAATTCATTATTTTGGCACCCAACGTGGGGCAATTGCTTGTATGATTTTTTTTTTTTTTTTTTGCTCAGATTAGGAAGCAAAATGAAGCTGTTTTGGATTATTTGGCAATTTATTTATTCTTGTCTGACTGTGGTAATCTATAAATGGGCCATTTCTGCCATGACAGATAATATTGTGAGATATGTGGCATATAAGCTGTTTCTTTGGGGTAAGAACAAGTTACTGAAAGTTTTTGAGTATTGCCCTGGTTTTACTGGACTAGGATGTTATGGTAACTCAACTACAAATCTGCCAGCAGAAGCATTTGAGTTTGCTATTCCTCTTGCAGAGGGTTATGTGAACCAATGGAACCCTAGATTGATTTTTATGCTAAGCTTGAATCTGTTGTTTGTTGTAATAATCATATGGCTACTGATAGCACTGTATTGAGAAAGACATGGGGCTATTTGCTCTAGCAGCTTGAGAACACGTAAAAGGAAACAGAAAAGTTCAGAGAAATTCAAAATTAGGTTCTGATTCTGATTACAGTGTCCAGGAGATCACAATTAAGTGGCCGGAAGAGAAGGCTTGTGAGAAAGCTGCCGATAGCCTTGGCTCCGAGCCAGCAGCAGCTGCAGGAACTCTGCCAGTAGCTCCAGGAATTTTGCCAGGATCTCAGATAACAGCCATGGCTATGCAGGCAGGTGCCATTAATGAGGCACAGTCTCTTCCTCCCTCTGCTGCCAATATGGAAGCAGCAGCAGCTGCAGGGTCTCAAAGAGTACCTGCTGACTCTGCTGCGAATGTGAAAGCTAAACCAGTGAATTTAGTTGCTATTGTCACCAGAAAGCGTAAAGGAGCCAGAGGAGGAGGTGCAGATGCTGCAGGAGAGGGTGCAGAAGGTACAGAAGGAGGTGAGGATCCTTCTGTTGGGGGTCCCTCTGTTAAGAAAGATCCTTCTGATGAGGAAGACAAGGTTAGGCCTTAAAAGTCTGGCAGACTTTTGAGTCTAACAGCCTCTCTGCTTCTTGACTCTCTGCCTTCTGCCACAGTGATTTGGGGTGATTCCTTCTGGTTGGGGGGGAGGCCCCTTGGGGGAAGCAAAGGGGGCTTTGGTTGTGCTTTTCTTTTGATTGTACATACCTGTAAATGTTGTGAATAGTGTATATTTGTATGTATTCATTGCATTTTATCATAGATTGTAGATTTGCTTGTAAATACAGCTTTCATTTGCTTCCAGACTGAGCTAGCCTGGTTATTGTCAGTGTGGGGGGATTTCAGCTCTCGCACTGTTACACATTAAGATAAGCGTGCAAAAGTGAGCTATGTTTATTTGTTGCAACTGCTTTTTAGAGTTGCTTTAGAGAGGTGCTGACCTGTTTAGTATGACCTCAAAGCTGGAATAGTGCTGGCCATGACACTAGAATTTAGTTTCTCTTTAGCAAATAAAATTACACAGGTGTTCAACAGTCTGGGAGTACTCCTGCCTTTTTGCACCAAGGCTCCATCTAGAAGCTGGTGGTGAAGTCTAAAGATATTTAATTACTGCAATATCTGGGAAAAAAATACCTAGAATTAGCTACAAATCCCAGATTAATTACGCAAACTAAAAGCTGTGTAGTATTCTGAGTTCTATTCCAAGTTATGGCCTAACTACAGGCTGGCAAATTTTGTATATTGCCATAAAATGCCACAGACCAAAGTTATGACTGTTTGAATATGGAGGTGGAGCTGACAGGCACACTGAATACCATTACAGTACTTAGGGATGCTACTGGGCCAGGAGACTGAAAATTCCCTTAACAATAATTCAGAAAGCCTGTCAGCACATGTCTGGAAAATGCAAGACATTTATCTCACTGGTTCATTATTTCTGCAGAAATGTTACAAATCTTTTTCATCAGCAGCTCTGTGGAGAAAACAATACTTAAGTTGTAAGAATTAAACCAGACTGCCACTCTGAACACTGGTAGAGCCAATGCTGAGATGAAAGTAACAGCTGGGAGTGAATTCCTTTCTTCTGTTCAGAGTTTTATTATTTCATTTCACTGTTATCCTGGTTTAACACAGGTGCTCTAACAAGGCTCACTCCCACAATGGAGAGCAAAAGAATCACAAAAAAAGCCCTGGGGGTCAAGATAAGGAGAGTTTAATGGAAGTATACAATGTGCAATTACCTCAGCCTGTTTTACAGAAAAGCACAACAAAAGCTGCAGCAGCAGCAGCAGAAGTCATCCATAAGATGAGCCTCCCTGAAGCCCTCAAGCCTGTAGCCAGCACAGTGGAAAATACCCCAAAACCAGAGAGCAGAAGCAGCAACTGGAAACAGGAAACCTCTCATGTTACAATTTGAACTACAAGTCCCATGAGGCTTTGCTCCAGCCAGCACTTAGGTTATAAAGCTGGTGTGACATCAGCATGGTATTGAATACTTATCAGCAGATTCAATGGAACCCATGAGCTTTCTTTTCTGAAACCAAATGTTTGCTAAAGAGAAGCCACGTTTGCTGAGTTTTACTATTGTCAGATAGAATCACTTTTCATCTTACATCTAGATGCTGCTTAATTATTTGGTATACATTACATAAGGCCACGTTTGTAATTTTTTAACCCTCTCCCAAACTGCGTGAAAGAAAATATGTGGTGAGTGTGCATGTGTGTGTTGGAACTGCCTATTCAGACAGTGTATGCAGTGAGAGCATGCCAAGCACATTGTCATCATTACCAAAATACAAATCAATAAAAATAACAGAATATGAATGATCTATTTTACATGTGCATGAGCTATGCATATAGATCATAATGGTGAAGCTTAGCAGCCCAAGCTTTGAAGCTTTCTTCTGTAGTGTCTTGACACAAAGCTTTCTGTAAGCTGTGTTGTAAGCTGACACCTAGTTATTTAATTTGTGAAATATAAAGACACTATGTGTCTCACCCATATATGTTTGTGAGTACGAGGGAGCAGGTATAACAGTTAGGATCTTGCAGTAATGAGTGGCTCCATTGGAGGAGAGGAGAGAAATAACAGCCATTAGAAATTCACGGTCTGTGGTTAATAGTCAACATTAGCTCAGATTCTTACAATACTTAAAATTCTTACAATAGCTTGTTCATCGAGTTGCTGAGAGCAGCTGCTTTGGAAGTGGCCTGGCCAGCAGTGAAGAAGTAAATGTCAGTGTATAGGTAGTTTCCTAAGGGTGTTATAGTTTGAAGGTGGAACTTTAGCCTAGTTCCTAATTGCAAAATAAAAGTAGGGATTTTCCGTAGACTTAGAGTAAAAAAGGTAAATAAATTACCCTTGGATGCAGACCAGTAACAACTGATACATCATTCCATTCATTCGCTGAATAATTTATCCTTGGTTGCGTAGATAGCTCTTCTTTCTTCTTCTGTTGCTTCTGCTTGCAACTTTTCTCTCTATCTGTGGCCTTGCTGGTATAATCTCTGTTTTGACTACTGTGTGTGAGGTACCAGGAAGGAAAGGGAGGGAGGGGAGGAGGTTGCTAACAGTCCCCCTGGACTGCTCAGGGCTGGGGGGAGGGCGTACTTCTGATTGTTGAATTGTAAATATACATTACAATATACAATTGTAAATGTACATTTTGTACATATTAACTTCATTTTCTACTTCTAGATTTTAGCTTACCTTTTTAAAATATAACTTCCATTTTGCTTCTGAGTTCTGAGTTCTGAGTTTTTTGGGGGAATTTACTCGGGGGGTAATTTCCAATTAGTCGGGGGGTAATCTCAAAACCCATCACAAGGGACACCTGCATCTACACCTCTAAAAGAAATCCTTGAGAAGCACAGGACCAGGTTGCTGTTCACTAAGCAGGCAAATGGGGTGTGAGATGTCAACTGGGGCATGGTAGGACATGGTGTGGCAGTTGCCGCACACAAGGAAGAAGATGAATCCCTGATCGAGCTCTGATGGGAACATGCTGCTGCCCAGGTGCTGGGCTTCAGAGTGTTCCTTCCTTTTGTGCCAATGTCAGATGGCAGCAGTGAGCACACCTGTGGGAGATGTGCCCAGGTATCACAGTATCACAGTATATTAGAGGTTGGAAGGGACCTCAAGAGATCATCGGGTCCAACCCCTCTGCCAAGCAAGATCACTTAGGGTTGTCCACACAGGAATGCATCCAGGTGGGTTTTGAAAGTCTCCAGAGAAGGAGACTCCACAACCTCCCTATTCTGATGCTTCGTCACCCTCACTGTAAAGAAGTTTCTCCTCATGTTGAGGTGAAATCTTCTATGTTCAAGTTTGAACCTGTTGTTCCTTATCTTATCACTGTGAACCACCAAAAAGAGCCTGGCCCGCTCCACTTGACACCCACCCTGCACATATTTATACACATTGATGAGATCCCCTCTCAGTCTTCTCTTCTCAAGACTAAACAGCCCTAGAGATCTCAGTCTGTCTTTACAGGGGAGAAGCTCAAGTCCCCTAATCATCCTCGTGGCTCTCTTTTGGATTGTCTCCAGCAGCAGGTCTCTGTCTCTTTTGAACTGTGGAGCCCAAGACTGGACACAGTATTCCAGGTGTAGTCTCACCAGGGCAGAGTAGAGAAGTAGAAGAATTTCCCTGGACCTGCTGGACACACCTTTCTTGATGCATCCCAGGATCCCATTGGCTCTCTCGGCCACAAGGGCACATTGTTGTTCCATGGAGAACTTGCTGTCCACCAGCACTCCAAGGTCTTTTTCTGTGGAGCTGCTTTCCAGCAGGGCAGCCCCTAACCTGTACTGGTGCCTGTTGTTATTTCTCCCCAGATGTAGGACCTTGCACTTGTCCTTATTAAACTTCATGAGGTTTGCCTGCACCCAGTTCTCCAGCCTGTCCAGGTCACACTGGATTGCTGCAGCCTGATAGGGTGTCAGCCAACCCCCCCAGTTTTGTGTCATCAGTGAACCTGCTGAGAACTCTCAATGCCCTCATCCAGGTTGTTGGTAAAGATATTGAACAAAACTGGATCCAGTGGTCCCTGGGGGACACCACTTGCCACAGGCCTCCAGGTTGACTCTGTGCCACTGATGGTAACCCTCTGAATTCTGTTGTCGAGCCAGGTAGAGGAGCTCCCCAGCTTAGTGATGGGGCTTTAAGAGAAGGTAAGTAGGTTGAGGACCATCACGGAATGTGTGGCAGAAGTGCCCTGCTCTCCCTGAAAAAAACCCAACAGGCTCATGAGCTCATGATAGAGAGAAATCCCTGTCCTCTTTTAGTCTGATGTTTCAGTGAAGGTAGGGAATGGGGACCCACACTGCAGCAAAGATGCAAGGATTATTGATGTGTTAGTAAGCACAGGAGCATCAGACCAACTAAAATGTGTGTTTGCACTAAGAATCAGCATAGGGAGCAAACAGGAGGAGCTAGATACCATTGTGCATCAGGAAAATTATGATAAAGTGGTCATCACAGAAACAAGGTGAAAGATGTCTCACACAACCAGAGTGCTGCAGCCAATGGGTAAAAGCTCTTCAGAAGGGATAGGCAAGGAAGGAGAGGTGGTGGGGTAGTCCTCTATGTCAGGGAGGATTTTGATTGTCTTGGGTTTAGTGATTATGGGTAATAACAAGGGGAAGGCCAGCAAGGCAGATATCTCTTACAGACCACCCAACCAAGATGAAGAGACAGATTAAAGATTCTTCAGACATCTGGGAGGAATCTTATGATCACTTGCCCTTGTTCCTGTGGGGGACTTCAACAAGGAAAGTTTATGTTTGTTGGAAGAAAGGCCAGGCCACTCAGGAGTACTACGAAGTTGTTGTGAGGTTATGCTGGGAGAAAATTAGCAGGGCCAAAGCCCATCTGGAGATTAATTTGGCTTCAGCTCATAAAGAGAACAGGAATTCCTTTTATAAATTTATCAAGAAAAGGAGAACTAAGAAGAATCTCTGTCCTTTGTTGGGTGCAGGGGGGAACGTAGTGGTAAAGAATGAGGAAAAGGATGATGTACTCAATACCAGTTGTCAGTAGTAAGACCAGTTGTTTGCTGGATACCCTCAGCCTTGAGCTGGAAGGTAGCGACGAAGAGCAGAATGAAATGCCTATAATCCAGCAGGTTAGTGACCTGCTGGACAACCTAGAGACACACAAATCTATGGGGCTGCATGGCATACAGCCAAGGGTACTGAAAGAACTGGCAGAAGTGCTCACCAAGTCACTTTCATCATTTACCAGCACTCCTGGCTAACCAGGGAGGTCCCAGTTGAGTGAAGATTGGCAACAATCTACCTTCAACAAGGTCTGGAAGGAAGATCTGTGGATCTACAGACTCGTCAGTCTGACCTTGGTATCAGGGAAGGTCATGAAGCAGATCATCTTGAGTGCCATTATGCAGCCTGTGCAATCAGCATTGGATCATGAAAGGCAGGTCTTGTCTGACAAACCTAATCTCCTTCTATGACAAGGTTACCTGCTTAGTGGATGTTGGAAAGGCTGTGAATGTTGTTTAACTGGACAGCATTTAACACTGTGTACCACATCACCCTCCTGGAAAAACTGGTTGCTTATGGCTTGGATGTGTGGATGCTTCACTGGGTTAAGAACTGGCTGGATGACTGGGCCCATAGAGTGGTGGTGAGTGGAGTTAAATCCACTTGGCAGCTGGTCATAAGTGATGTTTCCCAGGGCTTAAGATGGGGGCCAGTTCTCTTTAATATCTTTATCAATGATCTGAATGTGTGTATTGAGTACTCACTCCATAAGTTAGCAAATGACACCAAGCTAAGCAGGTGTGTTGATCTGCTTGAGGGTAGGAAGGCTCTGCGGAGAGAGCTGGACAGACTAATTGTAAGGCCAATTGTATGAGGTTTAACAAGGTCAAGTGCTGGGTCCTGCACTTGGGTTGCAACAATCCCATGCAATTTGAGGCTGAGTGGCTAGAAAGCTGCCTGGCAGATCATCATCCATCTGAACCAGCAGTGTGCTCAGGTGGCCAAAAGGGCCAACTGTGTCCTGACTTGTGTCATGAATACTGTTGCAAGGATGACTGGGGAAGCAGTTGGCCCCCTGTACTCAGCAGTGGTTTGGCTGCATCTCGAGTACTGTTTTCAATTTTGAGTCAGTCACCAGAAGAAAAGTTGGCAAAAGCATGCCAAGAAGGTAATGCCATGAAATTATGCGAAAGCTACACATTAAGAAAGGTTTTCTAATTTGGGAGCAATTAGGCTTGTGCATTGCCAAAGAACTGCTGCAAGTCTGTATGCAGCTTTTCTAAAAGCACTTGAAAGCAGTAAGACTAGCCTGTCAGCAGAAGAATAGATGACCTAATAGGTCTTCTCTATCTTTGTTATGATTTGTATTCCATCAGTCAGCAGATGCTATAAGGAGAGGAAACTCAGTGCTACCCAAATTGGTGCAGTTTTACAGATGGGGTTGTTTTAAGCAGTTAGTTCTTGTCTGCTAAGAACTACTTGCCTGAAGTCTTTAACCCATCAAACATGGGCACATTTTGGTATGCAAGACCTCATTGATATTAAGGAAAAAACAATCTATCTTTTCAAGAGCTCATTGTTTTCCTTCCTGAAGGGCGGTGCTGCATTTTGTAAGCACAGTTGTTGTACCAGCCCTGCAGTGTTGACTCTGCACTCAAAAATCATGGGACCTTCAAGCAGTTGTGCAGTATGTGCAAAACATACTTTGGCTTCTTTGAATATTTGTTCTAACTTTAAGCTTTTAATGTTCACAGTAATGTTATTATTTTCTTCTTGAGGAACAACCAAGACTATATTCTTATAAATAGTGAAGATCCTCATGACAAATGCACACATCAGGAACATTTACCTATGGTAAGATTGGAAATGGTTCTAAGTGTACAATTCATTCACCTGCATGCATGATACTTAGAGGCCAAACTAGGCCCTGGTATAGACTTTTGCACAATTTGGAAATGTGGATTAAGAGCTGTAATTTTGAGCATGGGCTATTTGCAACCAGTTCAGTCCTTTTATTTTAACCTGTAAGGGTGGTGAGGAACAGCCTTATTCTGGACCACTGGGGCTGATCTGGGAAAGAATTAAGTCTTCCTAACAGGATGGAATGAGAGTTTGTGGAGGTGTGTGTTGCGGGGTGCACCAAAGCCCCCTTCGCTCACCTCCATCACTCAAGGTTTGAATGAAAGAAGACAAAAGTGCAAAATTGCTTTCCCCTCCGCCGTGGGGGCTTCGGGGGGAAAGGAAAAATAGGCACCTATTCTTCCTGCTGGGAGCTGAGGTCCCTCACTCGTGGCGTGAAGCCCACGCTGGGATTTGGAACTCTGATTGGCTGGGTTCTTTGTGCTCAGTCACTGGACACACTGTTTAGTGAAATCTTAAATAGAGTGACCAGAAAATGGTCTGGGCTCTCATTTTAGCTGCCGTTTTTGGATCGGTTTTGGCACTCATTTTGGACTTGCTCTACTCTTGCTCTGGAATCGTGGCAAAATTGGACAGATCAACTCCTGGATCTGGCTTCTCCCCAAACCTGCCCACCCTGCTGGGTGTGACCCTGCTCCCCTCCTGCTGCTGGAGTGACCCTGCCTGCTGTTAAAACTGTGGCTGTTTGCTGGAACATGCTGACAGTGTGGCTTCTCTTGCACTGCTCAGACAGTGCTGCTACACGTTTTTTCCTCGTGGCAGCTGTGTTTGAGGACACTTTGATTTCAGTGGGTCCCTTTTCCTTTGGATTTGTGCCTTGTTTTCTACAAATTGGATTATAAACTTGCAGTTCTGAGGCCTGCCACTGAAGAGAGGCGCTAGGGACCATCTCCAAATTCCTGCTCCGTCCTCCTGACTAAAACCAGCATTCTCAGCTTTTCCCTAGGGTCCTGGCTTGCCTCTGATTTTATAAGTGGGGTAAAGCTATTTTGTGGTTTAGCCTTTTCCGTTTTCTGAATTCTCTAAATTGTACTGAATTTGCCCATAAGCATCCTTGTAGAATTCGTGACCAAATAGAACCTGTAACTAAAATTTAACTAGTTTGTACATAATTTTGGGACGGGGTTTTTTGAAAAAGAAAGATAACTATACTTTTATAATTCCTGCCTTGTTAATTTAATCCCAATCAAAACAGTGTGCAGAGTTAGTTGGCATTTGTATATCTGGCATCTGTGCTTCAGAGAAGCCATTGCCACTTCACACTGATCTGCATGATATCTCATTTAATTTGGAGTCTAACCACACCTCCCTAACAAACCTGTTGGAAAGGCTACTCAGGGTCAGTGGGCGATGTGATCCTATTGTAACAGACACTGTGTGATGTGGCATGGGTCATGTCTGCCTGGGTAGCTAAATCCTAGGCCCATCAAGAACAGCTTGGTTTTCGTTCTATTAATATGACAGAGAGGCAGTGTTGTTGTATATTTTGAGAAAAAAGAGACATAGATAAGTGTGCTATAATAATTTACTGTCTCCTGTGTAATGTCTCTTACTCATATCCAGAAATAATCATCTGTTAATATTCAGGAAATGTGCATGTTTGAGTAGTGTTTCCTGTTTTGGCAGGTCCAAGATTCTTTTTTTGCAAAATAATCTTGCAATGACAAGGTGTTTAAATGGATGAACAGCAGGCAAGGAAGTGAGCAAAGCCATCTATATCACTAAGATGGAGATGTCTGCTGTCATACACTTCCATCAAGATACCAGCTTTTCAGGTTATGAAAGATGTTTGTTTACCAGCTCTTCTCTAAGCCCCACTATTCATGGGTATATCTTCTATTAATCTTGGAGCGGATACATGTGTCAAAATTTTATTTTCCTTTGATTCCTGGATGAACTGGTCTGGGTGTTAGGTATATCTCCCTCTCTGGAGATATTCAAAACCCACCTGGATGCATTTCACTGTGATCTGGTATAGGTGATCCTGTTCTGGCAGGGGGTTAGATAAGATGATCTTTTGGGGTCCCTTCCAGCCCCTAACATTCTGTATGATTCTATGATACCTTCCAGGCATTTAGAATGATAATCTCATTATTAAATTCACTGAAGTAAGGTGAAATAATCGCATGAGGAAACTTTACTGCACAGGGGACAAAACATCTCACTGAATCACTAGCTAAGATCTGTGTTGTTATTTTCTTTATTTGCAAGGCAGTGGATTTTTTCCCCTCTTGTTTGCATTTTGCTTCTTCTGTGGAAGGCTGTCCTTCTTCCTGTTAGAGTCCTGGATGTACTTTATCCACAAGCAGAGTGGAAGGCTAAATCTTTAAACTCAAGCCCTCCTCTGAGCCAGCTTCTCTCTCCCAAGAGGCAGGCATGGCACAGGTGGAGTCTCTGCTCCAGTGGCTGATTTTAAACCCCCAGCAAGTCGAGACAGGGCAGATCTGTGATCTCAGCCCTTCCCTGCTCATCGAGGCAGGAACAGTGCGGGAGCATGCCAAGCGGCACGGCACGAGCCCTCCTCTGAGCCAGCTTCACTCTCCTGAGAAGCAGGTGCAGCAGTGTTTTCACCAGAGGGAGGTGCTGAGTCACGTGGGTTTGTCGTCCAATTAGGTCACGCAGGCAAGATCAGAGATGGTTGCAACTCATCGTAAAAGCATGTCCAAAAGATCTGTGTCAATCCAGACAGAGGTCCCACATAAACGTGCAAGTATCCAGGCTCCTGGCTGTAAGGAGTGCCAGAATCTTTCACTTCGCATGGCAGACTGCAGGGACTACACCTGTATTCGCTGCGAGCAAGGGGGTGACCTTCTCTGTCTGGAGGCTGAGCTAAAGGAGGAAGCTGAAAGGCTGCAGACTATTAGGAAGTGCGAGACGAAACCGGACCAGTGGAATCAAACTCTGCCATCCCTCAAACAATCCCATCAGCCAGGCAGTAGTCAGGACACTAAGCGCTCCCTACTCTCTTACCAGCTTCCCAAACAGAATGACTCAGAAGCTGGAGAGTAATGGAGACAAATTCCTCCCAAGTGCACCAGGCATGGCACCCCACAAGCCACTGAACCCACCCCCCCATCAGGTGCCCCTATATAACAGGTTTACTGTTCTTAGTGAACCTGTTTTCACCAAAACCAATGTTCAGCAAGTGGAACCAACTAACAGCAGCTATGAAATCTTATCTAGTTTACGTCATTCAGAGAGGCTAGGGGTGAGCAAACCTACTGTCAGAACATCTGCAGTCAAAAAGAAACGACAGGAGCTTGTCATCAGGGACTCACTTCTGAAGGGCATTGAGGGTCCTATATGCAGACCTGATCCACTCTTTAGGGAAGTCTGTTGCCTACCTGGGGCCGGGGTCAAGGAAGTAGCAAGACTACTACCCATTGTTGGTTTTCCAAGTAGGCAATGATGAAATTTCAAAACTAAGCTTGAGATCAATGAAGAAGGACTTCAGAGCCCTGGGATGAATGGTTAAGGGTCAGGAACACAAGTAGCATTTGCTTCTGTCCCCCACTAGCTATGCCTAATAATGGACTAAAGATGCAAATCCAGCAGATTAATGTCTGGCTGCAGGACTGGTGTCAACGGCAGGTTTTTGGGTTCTTTGATCACAGGCTACTCTACAAGACACCAGGCCTGCTGACTATAAAAAAAACCTGCTTATCTCTGAGAGGAAAAAGACAAGAAGTGGCAGGGCTGATTGATAGGTCTTTAATTTCAAAGGGGGAAGAGAGAAAAACCAGGCTCACTGAGGACATTCCTGGGACAATTGTGAGGCAGGGGACCAACTCCACTGCTATCCCAGGGGCTGTAGGGGATAGTGGATTATGCAACACCCACAATGGTAACAGATACTCCTCTGCTAAGTCTCTGAAGTGTCTGTATACCAATTCAAGAAGCATGGGGAATAAGCAGGATGAACTGGAAATCTGGATGCAGTTACAGGATTATGATCTTGTTGCAATTACAGAGACATGGTGGGACAGCTTCCATGACCGGAATGTGGTTATGGACAACTGTGTACTTTTCTAGAAGGACAGGCTGACAAGGCGAGGTGGTGGAGTTGCTCTCTATGTGAATAAGCAACTGGAATGTGTTGAGCTTAACCCAGGGGGAGATGATAAAAACATTGACAGCTTATGGATAATAGTGAAGGGACATACAAACATAGATGATACGGTTGTGGGGGTTTGCTACAGACCACCGAACCAGGAAGAAGCTACTGATGAGGCCTTCTACAGGCAGCTGGAAGTAGCCTCAAGATCAAGTGCTCTGGTGCTTGTGGGCAACTTCAACCACTCAGATATTAGTTGGAAAGATCACACAGCCAAGCACAAACAGGTTCCTGCAGTGAACTGATGATAACTTTCTCCTGCAAGTAGTTGAAGAACTAACAAGGAGAAGTGCAATGCTGGACCTGATGTTAACAAACAAAGAAGGACTGGTTGCAGATGTCAAGGTTGGGGATAGTCTTGGTTGCAGTGACCATGGCATGTTAGAGTTTAGTATCAACAGACAAAGAAGCAGGGTGAAATTTCAACCCTGGACTTTAAAAGAGCCAACTTTCCCTTCTTCAAGACTCCACTTAGAAATATCCAGTGGACTAGGTCTCTGGAAGGAAGGGGGGCCCAAGGGAGCTGGTTAGTATTCAAACATTACCTTCTCCAAGCTCAATAGAAATGTATTCCCTTGAAAAAAAAGTCAAGTAAGGCAAGCAGAAGACCTGCATGGATAAGCAAGGAACACTTAGTAAAACTCAAAACCAAAAAGGAGGTTTACAACATGTGGACAAAAGGACTGGTCAATTGGGAGGATTATAGAGATATAGCCAGAGAATGTAGAGTGCAACAAGGAAAGCCAAGGCCCTCCTGGAACTGAGTCTCACCAGAGAGGTGAAAAAGAACAAGAAGAGTGTTTTCAAATATATCAATGACAAAAGGAAGAGCAGGCAAAAGGTAGGCCCACTGCTGAATGAGATGAGAGATGCAGTAACTGATGATGAAGAGATGGCAGAGTTGCTGAATGCCTTCTTTGCCTCATTCTACACTCCTAAGACCAGCCCTCAGGAACCTCAGTCTCTAGAAGCAAGAGAGCAGAACTGGAGACATTCTGCTGGTCAGTCAGGACGGGGTTAGAGATCTCTTATATCATCTGAAGACACACAAATCCGTGGGCCCTGATGGGATGCATCCATGAGTGCTGAGAGAGCTGGTTGATAGTGTTGCTGAACCTCTCTCCATCATCTTTGAAAAGTCCTGGTGAACAGGAGAGGTGCCTGATGACTGGAAGAAAGCAAATGTCCCTCCAGTCTTCAAAAAAGGCAAGAAGGAGGACCCAGGCAGCTACAGACCAGTCAGCCTCACCTCCATCCCTGGAAAGATGATGGAGCAGCTCATCCTGGAGGTCATCTCTAACCATATGGAAGACAAGAGGGTTATCAGGAGAAGCCAACATGGATTTACCAAGGGGAGATCTTGTCTAACGAATCTGATAGCCTTCTCTGAAGTTATGACTCAATGGGTAGAATAGGGAAGAGCAGTGGATGTTGTATATCTTGACTTTTTTTTCTTCAGTAGTTTGCCTCCAATGAACAGGATTATAACATTTGCAAGACAAATTCTTCAGTCATCCTCAACAAAAGCTTATTCAGAGGTCAGTTTCAACCAGCGGAAGTAGTCTATAAGGTTTTAGGTAGTTTGGAAGTCTGCCCAAGTGCAAAGATTTTTTTTTGAAAGTAAAAGCGAAGTTGTATGCTTTTAAAACAACTTTATAGAAAATCAGCGGAACTCATTTCTTGGTAGGAACTATTTGCTATCTTCAGCTAGTTAGACTAGGATTTTTCATTTTTAAGTAGATGTACTAAAAAATGATGAACTAGACCGTAGGTGCAAATAGGTGTGGGTGGTTTGAGGCCTGGGAACCCCAAGGCACTGTCAGCTGTTTCACGGTGTGTGGCACTGGAGTCAAGACACCTCAGCTTCTTACTGTGACTTGCCTCAGGCAAGTGCAAGACATCAGCAGGAGGAAAGAAAATGATTTTCCTGAAATCTGATTCTGGAAACTCTCAGAATTTATAAACTCTGTACAGAAGTGGAAGTTCTGTGAATAGTGTCATTGGCTGAGTCCACAGACTCTTAGTTTGCAGGTGCAATATAAGGCTCTCAAAACTTTTAGACTGATAATTCATTCATAGCTACTAGTATTTTAAAAAATCTGGCTCTTTTTCATTCCTGTAAGGCTGTCAGGAAGAGGAAAATCAGCAGACTCCAGCACCACAGCTGTGAAGATCCTTAGGGCTGCTGTCTTTATTTTGTGCAGAATTCCTCTAAAAAAAAATGTTTCAGCTATTTTGAAACAATATAATAGAGGTGTGGATGCTTTCCCTGACACAGAAAATATAAAACATCCTACAAACCTGATGCTGTGGCTCCTCACATTATTAGTGGAAGCTGAGTGGAAAGGTTTTTTTTAAACTTATGAGTGCAATGGTCTGTATCGAGTTGTAGCTCCTGAGGAACAGGCAAAGAATTAGGTCTGGTGTATCACCAGGATATGACTGAGGGGATGAGGGTGGCACTGCATACAGGGTTTAGGTTCAGCTTAGTAACTGCAGATTTTTGATGGTGGTAACTGGGAAGTGACGTTCACTACTTGCATCTGCCTCCAGTGAAAAAACATTTGATCTGTAGAAACCTGTCCAGGATTGCAGGGTTCAAATAAGCAAGTTTCAGCTCATGCATTATATGTTAGTCAGCTATCTTGAGGGAAGTTATTTACAGCTAGTTCTGCCTACTTCTTGGCCTCTCTATCCATCTGACCTTCCTTCTGATTCTTGGTTGATTTCCAAGATATGACTAATGCATTTCTATAAAAGCTTCAGGCTCACACCCCAATTTTTTTACTTTGATGATTTGTTTCATCATATTACTGTTTACTAATATTTCAGTCAACAAGAGTTATTTGCTGCCTGGGGAGGACCCAGGGCCCCATCACATGGGGGAACAAAGGAGTAACAATGACTTAAATTATTCCTGATAAGTTCCAACTCTTACCTGATGGGAACTATGAGGCATGTATTATTGTTAATTTAATCCTTGCGAGACATCAGATGCTTTGGTGATGGCCATCAAGAGAACAGCTCAACTACATAAACATTGAATGAAATTAAGGAATGGTGGTATTAAACCATAAAGTGAAACACCATACCCTTCTGCTTTTGAATGTAAACAGGTCATCAGAACAGTTACAAACACTTTCTGTTGTTTCGTTTAGACTTGTCCAGGCCTACGTTTATCAGGAGATCTATCACTGTTAAAGCCTCATTACGCTGAGACTCAAACTTTGTAGTGTAGGTGTAGTTATGTTATATGAATTCTAGGACTGAATACCACTGAATTTTGTCTGGTAAATTGGGCAGCAGACAGCCCAATAAGTTATGTACAACTATACAGTATTTGCAATATTTACAGGTACTTACAATTAACAAAACAACACAAAGACCCCCCTGGCCAAAAGACCAGGGAAAGCAGGCTCCCTGCCTCCCCCTCTCTGCCTCCTCCTGACTCCCCTGTACAAAGGGAAAAGAGAAAGAAGATGTGTACTGTATTCCGCTCCAGGTAAAAGCAAACTGAGGCCTGAATTCCTCTGCTATGGGAATAGATAAGAAAGCATTAGAAGTGTCTATGGCAGCCTACCATTTGGCCTCCTTGGATTCCAGCTCATACTGGAGTTCCAGCAGGTCTGGTACAGCTGCACTCGTGGGTGGAATTACTTTGTTCAGGGCACAGAAGTCAACTATCAGACTCCATTCTCCATTTTGCTTTTGCACAGGCCAAATTGGACTGTAGAAAGGTGAATGAGTTTTGCTGATGACTTTCTGACTTTCCAATTGACAAATGAAGTTTTGAGTGGGCACCAAAGAGTCACGGTTGGTTCTGTATTGTCTGTGATGTGCAGTTTGAGAAGCATCTGGCAACTTCACATCCTCTCTCTCATGTTGTCCCACAACTGCAGATTCATCTGAGAGTTCAGGTCTAACAGACAACTTCAATTTTCCTCCATCAATTTCTACAGTTGCTATTCCAAAAGCCCATTTGTAACCCTTAGGGTCTTTGAAATGCCCCTCTCTCAGAAAATCAATTCCCAAAATACAAGGTGCATTGGGTCCTGTTACGATAGTATGTTTCTTCCACTCTTTCCTAGTTAAACTTACGTCAGCTTGCAACTTAGTCAATTCTTAAGATCCACCAGTGACTCCCAGAATATTTATAGGCTCTGACTCTTGACAGTTTGATGGTATTATGGTGCACTGAGCTCCTGTGTCAACCAAGGCCCTGTACTTCTGAAATTTTGAAGTGCCAGGCCACTGAATGTATACATCCCAATAATTCTGTTATCTCCATTATCCCTTACCTCCCCCTGGCAGAAGGCAGAGCACCCGTAATTATGGGGATTACATTCAGATGTACAATTGGCACAGCGTTTGGTGCCAGAGTTAGAATCACTGTTGGAGCTATTAGAGTTGTTCTGGGAAACTGAGGAAGTGACAGCTACCCTTCTGGTATTGCTACCTCGGGCTCTGCCACTCTGCAGCTCCTGCAATCTTCTGAAAAGATCAGAAGTTGGTTGACCATCCCACCTGTTCATGTTTTCACCAAACTGATCACTCAGAGTTATCCAGATACTCCCACGTGCCTTTGTTGTCTATTTTGGTTTGACCTATTTTGGAAATGGCCTTCTTGGAGGAATTCTGTTTCTGACAGCTGAAACTTGTATCCATCCTGAATAGGAGAAATGGAATCATCCCCCTTCACCAATTTGGATATGGTGGTTTTAAAAGTTCTCCTTCATCTCTTTCATGAGGTTCTTTATCTCTCCAGACAGAGTTTCAATGGCTGAAACCAAAGAAACACATATGAGACTATCCTCCAATTGCCTCATTTGGTCAGTGAAATGGCCAACAGTAGGCAGCACTCCACTATAGTTTCTTGCCACAATTCTGCTTGCCAGAATAGTAGCATAATTAGGAGAAGCAAGTTTAATGAGCTTTTTGGCAAGACCTGTTCCCACAGGAATTTCATCAGAATTCGGCGTATTATGATTTCCAGACATTACTTCTCTCACAGCAAACTCCCTCAAACACTTAATTCCCTCATCCATCATGTTCCACCTCTAAGCATTCCATGGGAGATCATCTCTGGTGGGGTAGCACATTAGGACCACCAATAGGAGGCATGCCCACAGGGAAACTTTACCAAGGCACCTGCCTAAGCAACTGTCTATTCCGGTGTCTTTTGAGAGTGTTCCAAGCTGTGCATCTGACTTGTCACCTACCACTAAAGCAGGAGCACCTGTGTCGTAGCATCTCCCTAACGAGCTCAGTATTGGCTCAGTATCCCCTCTAATATAATCTTTTCTTACATGCCTAATTTCCTGCTAGGGTGCATTAGCTGATTGTATGTCATCCTTATCATCATCATCATCTTCCTCATCTTGTTCACCCTGCTGTCCCCGTACTGAAAGCCTCTCTGGGATTACCTTAAGTTCAGAAGCACCTCCATTAGTTCCTGATTTACTAGGACCCCTATCCAGTCCTGCATCTCCATAATACATTGGTGGCCTCATATATTCAGCTAGATCTCTAAGACAGAATTTTTCTTCCTCATCAGAAGGATCCTTTTTTAGCAGAAGGCCCCTGATCAGCAGAAGGCTCCTGTTCAGCAAAAGGACACTTGCCTCCTTCTGCACCTCTGTTGCCTTTAGACTTCTTGCTCAGAACAACAACCAATTTCACTGGTGCTGCTTTTAGATTCACAGCAGGATCGGCAGAAGCAGAGGGGTTTTGTGCAGAAACAGCATTACCAGGTGATCTTTGGGACCCTGCTGCTGCTGCTTCTGTTCCAGCTGCAGAGGCCAAGAGAGTCTTTGCCTCGTTAGTGGCCACTGCCTGTGAAGCAGTCACAGCCGTTGTAGGTGCTGGCAGGTCCTCTGCTGCGTCCCCCACTGGCTTAGTGCTGTTTCTGCTCTTCAGAGCAGTCTTTCCATTAACTCCTGCCTGTCTGCAATTGCCTGTTGCTTCAATTTCTTCACCACTAGAATTGGTCTCACTAGGGATAGACCTACTGTGCTTCCTTCTGCATTTAGGTGCAGGGCAAGCAGCTACATGTCTCTCTTGGTACAGTGCTATTAGCAGATCTACAATCACCACTACAAATAGCAAACTTAGGCATAGTGAAAAGACCATCTTAGAATTCAGACTACTGAGATAACTCTCAGAAACAGGCACACTAAATTAAAAAATCTCGGAAGGAACAGTCACATTTGACTTATTATAGCCTCCTAATCCTATAAACCCCAGGCAGTAATCACCAAACCTCTTTAACTTGTATTTAAACCAAAGGAACAGCTTATGTGCTAAATATCTAATTTATCAATCATTGCAGAAACACACCATTTATATAACATCACACTCAACACAGAATATAACAAAGGCCACAAAACCTGAAACAGCATCATTTTGCTTCCTTAATCTGAGCAGGAATTAATCAATCAAGTGATTGCCCTACATTGGGTGCCAATCTATTTTGTAATGTGCTGGGTTGAAAATTCCCCCCCAACATTAACTTTACCAGACTAGCTCAGATTGGAAGCAAATGGAGCTGTATTTACAAGCAAAACTACATTCTAGAATGAAATGCAATGAATATGTACAAATATACAGTATTTACAATATTTACAGGTATTTACAATTAACAAAACAGCACAAGGACCCCCATGGCCAAAAGACCAGGGAAAGCTGGCTCCCTGCCTCACCCTCTCTGCCTCCCCCTGACACCACTGTACAAAGGGAAAAGAGAAAGAAGCAGATAAGTTTAATACAAGTCAAAACAAGGTTAGCGGAAGCCTGTTAGTGTCTTCCCAGTGAAGAAGACAGAAGAAGAGCAGAACAGAACTCTAGAGATTGTTTTGGGAACTAAATCTTATGGAGGATATCGCTCCAATGGAATTGTTTAGAATAATCATTATTTTCCTTTTAACACCCAATAGTGATTTGTTTACATTTTTACTATTTTCTGCTCTAAATATGTGAAAAATTTTAAAGGCACAGCCTAAAACTACCACAGAAAAACCTGGAAAATTTCATTAGTCTTAGCGCAAATGAATAATCTCTTAAAAATCATCTACCCATCTGAGAAAGCCAGTGGGCATATTCTGCTAACAGGACTTCTGCATTGCTTCTTTTTGATCGCACAGTAGAAGTAGAAGCAATACTTCAGGAAGGGTCTGATGAACATGGAGAGAAAGTGACTAAGTCTGGAACATTACCTTGGAGCAAAGGGTACCGCTTCCTTTAGAAGAAGATGGAATAAGACTCTCACAGCCTCATGCATGTAGGCTGATGATGATGGTATGGATGGTTATGTAGGAAGCTCCTAAACCTTTGCTGAATTTCCAGGCTCATAAATTCATTTTGAGCAAGAGCTGTTCATGTATCTATTTTATAAGTTCTAACATGTTTCAAAGACTATGTAAGTCCATGCAGTTAATGAAAAAGAAACAAAAACAAACCAACAACAAAACCACCCCACTTCTGCTCCTGCTGAGATCTAAAAAGATCAGAAAGCAATTACACCAAGACTTTTTACCATTCCACCTCCCTTATACACCAGCTCTTTTATCAGTTCGCATTCCTAGATATGAGCAAGTAAAGTCCTTCCAATTTTTACATTGCAACTGAAAACCACTAATTGGATAAAGAGGTGAAGTTGCTTTCTCCAAAACTCAGTGTTCACAAAAAATGAACTATAATTTGTACTTCAGATACTCAGTGTTGCATTACTCTGAAAAAAAAAAAAAGAAAAAGAAAATTACTTAGATACTGTGCTTAATATTAATTAGATTACTTTTTATATTTGAAAACTACCCCCTAGATATTTTGAGCCTGTCTACTGCTTTCAATACTCCTCTGGTTTAGATTAATTTGGAGGTAGATGGGTTAGCAGCATTTCTTTTGTCAGGGAAAAGAATTTTGCTGCTTGTTGGTGTGCTTCAACTGGAATTTAAAGTCTCTTCTTGTAAAGACTTCCTTCATTAAATAGCATGTTTCAGAGCAAAGGAAGTACATATTCTTCCATGTAACAAGCTCAGGTAAAACTAGTACATGTTGCTGCTGCAGACCTGTATAGTACTTGGATAATGAATGTTGCTCAGTGCATTTTTGTGTTTTCTATTCCCAAGCATTATTTTTAAGAAAGAGGAAAAACCCAACCACTTAGTCAATCATGGTGGCTTTTCAGGCTTGTGGTTGCTCAGAGGCCCATCAAGTGTGATCTTGAATGTCTCCAGGGATGGGACCTGCAGCATCTCCCTGGGCAATCTGTCCTCTAGTTTAAAACTAGGCCCATTGTCCTATGATGAGGGCCCTTGTACATGGCCTTGTAACCAAGGAAGTTACAAGGCAGGGCCCCAGCTTTCTTGTAGCACCCCCCTTTCAGGTACTGGAAAGTGAATATAAGGTCTCCTTTCTCTTCTCCAGGTTGAACAACCTCAGCTCTTTCAGTCTGTCTTTGTAGGACAGGTGCTCCAGGTATTTGATCATGACCCTCCTCTGGACCCACTCTTATCAGGTCCATGTCCTTAGCATCATAGAATGTATCATGTTGGAAGGGACATTTGAAGGGCATCTTGTCCAACCCTCGCCTGCACTAAGCAGGGACACCTCCAGCTACATCAGGTTGCTGAGGACCCCATCAAGTTTGACCTTGAATATTTCCAGCAGATGTCAGTGTGGTTGAAATCTCCCAGAAGGATGACAGCCTGCAAGCATGATGCCTCCTGCAGCTGGAGTAAGAATGCTTTGTCAGTAGGCTCCCCCTGATTGAAAGGCTTGCGGTAAACACCAGCCACAATGTTCTCCTTGTTGCTTGGCCTCTAGGTCCTATCTACAGGCTTTCAACTTCACACTCTATGAATTTCTTAACACAGGGGGCAACACCTCTTCCCCTCCTTCCTCTCCTGCCCCAGCTTGATGAACAGCTCTGTGCCAAGTGACACCCATCCTTGATGGGGGCTGAAAAGAACCCAGCCCCCAGGTGGACAAAAGAAACTTGATCCAGATGAGCAGAGAGAGAGTCTTGGTTTTCCCCCTTCCAGGAGGAGAGGTCCTCTTGGGTCAAAGGTGGTCTATTCCACTTCCCCTTTCTGTCCAGCAAGCCTATAAAAGGAGCGGACATCTTTTACTTCTCTCTCTTTCCCCTGCACATCAACTGCTCAACAGAAGGGCCCCCACTGCTCCTGCTTCCTGCATCCACCACGTGGTCCTCCATGCTGCATCCACACTTTCTAAAGAACTGAATCAATTTACATCAAGGAAATACAGTGCCAGCTGGGCCTGGTTTTGTATATTTTCCTATTTATCCTTTACCCTATATCTTTGTAACCTTCCCTGTTACTGTGATATATATATATATATATATATATATATATATATATATATATGAATCAATTTACCTTTTTTACTTCCAAACCAATTCCAGACCATCTTCTTTTGTGATCTCACCTCTCCTTTCTCCTGCCTAATTTGCTTTACCTTACTGGGACAGGGAGAAGGTGGGGGAATCTAAATCTGTTTCCATCTGGGCTTTTGGACTTCCAGGTAAAGCTCAAACCAGCACAAGCGCATAGCCATTGATTGCCAGACTCCAGTCACAGGATTTATGCCACCAAGTTTTAGTAATGGTTACTATGTCCTAACCTTCCATAGGCATTGAAGTTTCCAACCTCTCCCATTTATTACCCATGCTGTGTGTGTTTCTGTAGAGACACTTCAGCTGGGCTTTTGGCCATGTTGCCTTCTTAGAGAAACATCTATCTTGCCATGTTCACTTAACATACAGATTATTTGGGAACATCATCTTATATCAGATGTGAAGCAAGATGTTTTCCTTGGCTAAAAATAGGTCAAGAGGAAACCTGACATTTCCTTGGCTAACTCATTGCAGTGTTTGGCAGTCTTGGTAGCCTTCCTCAGAATATCATCTGGGAAACAGAAATGGAAAAAAAAAGGTCTTTACTCTGCTAAATCAATTTACCACTTTCAGTTTTCTGCCTTTTTTTTTTTTTTCCCCAAGAACAGATTATTCTCAGGCTTTGCAGCTGCATTCTTTTAAGAATCTGAATAATTTCTTGGGTAATCCAGAGCAGTCAGGGAAGTGGCTGGTTGGAGAGAACTGTTTCTTACTGGCTGGAGGTGTGGTTGTGACTACAGCTTTTGGGGTGACTCAACAGGCACTCCTATTGTCTCTGTGTTGAAAAAGTCATTCAGAAGCAGGAAGTGCTTCTCTTTCTGTTTTTGTTTGCTTAGTAGAACTGCACCAGTGAAAACCCCTGTAATAAAATAAATGAGTAATTTCTGACATTGTTTATAAGTTCTGACACAGATTTGAGTATCAGGCTACTCCTTCTATGATGATATTTCTTTTAAAAAACACAGAATTATTGTACAACTGGTTTAAGGAGTTACAAAAGGCAATAGCCCTGATCAAATGGGAAAACCCTTTTGTGTATTTGAGAGTAGAGTTATTCTTTAGGATGGCTTGAGGATTTTTTTGTGTGGTGTAGTGTAGACTGGAGTGATACTCTGGCTGGAGTCTTAAAAAAAAAGAGAAAAGAATTTTATGGCTTCTGGGCACAAAGAGTGACAGCATCTATGCATACAAACAGGCAGGGAACTTGTTTTTGTACACATACCTACCTGTCTGGTTACAACGAGTGATTTCTTGAAAGAGTTAGGCATCAGGAAGTGATTCTGGACAGCTTGCAATGTTTCAAACCCCAAGTCCTCAGGGCTCCTTTCAACTTATCTGGAAAAGGAACAAAGTTTAACGCACTCTGTACAAAGACCATAAGAAAAATGAAGCTGCACCCACCAAAAGATGGTTTGAAAGTCTACAGATTTGAGTTAGTTTTTTAATTCCTGTCTTCTAAGCTTCCTCTAAGCCAATTCCTCTCTCTCAGATTGTTTCCCTCCCCTCTTTTTGTCTCCTGCCTGTACTACAAGCAGATGATATGGGATGATGGATGTGAAAGGATTCTAGCAGCTCATTTGTGCAGCTCAGGACAACCTTTGCAGCTGTTTGGCATCTGTGACATGCTGTGGTATCTGGATGTGAGGAGTGGTGAGTGGAGATAGCTTTCACCACTATCTCTTTACAGTGCTTCACAGAAAGCCCTGACAGCCCAGGAAAAGGGAATTGGTAGAAAGGCAGAGGCCTGTGACCATTAAAAACAGAACAGGGTTTGCTGTGCTGTTAAACTTGCCAGGACTGCTTCCTCCTGCTAAAGGACAGCTGAGGCAAGCTCTGTGGTTTCCTAAGACTGTTCCTGAAGGAGAAGGAAGTTAATGTGGTAACACAGTTTCTACCCCATCAGTGAAATATAACTGTCTTCACAAGGAAAAACTAGTCACTTGCCTGTATTTTCTGGCAGTGAATGGGTACTTTCTAATTACCACTGTTAGTAGCTGTAGCTTCCTCTAGGAAGTTGAACCAGCCTAGTGCATGCTGCAGCATCATCAATCATGGACTTTGCTGCTCGAAGCTGTGTTATCATGGATAGGAGAAAGTGCTTAAGGGGTAGAGGGACTCTGTTTAAAACTGCATCTCTCTGCTTTCTGCTTACAGGACTGTTTCTTGAAAGGTTTCATGACTGGCAAACAGATCAAATAGTATTTTCCTAAATACTGTCCTGAATTGAGGAATTCAGCTGTCCCATAGGAGTGCCTAAAGCAAGTGATCACAGATGTTCCTTGAGTGCACTGATCAATTCTAGTGTGTCCTGCATCATTCCCTGACTGGACCTGGAACTTGAACAAAAAACACTGGATAGGTGAGTAAAAAAGTGACTAAGGGTCTTTGATGTGAGAATTGCTTATTGCAATGTAAAGAAAAGAAAAGGGAATTGAAGGGGTGAAAACAGGTGTAAAGAGTAGGTAAAGATTTACCCACATGGTACAGGGTAGTTGAAAAAAAGGAGATGAGATCAAGAGGAAATACAGGGTGAGGCTGTGTTTCAGAAACAGCACTTGCGTAAGAACATTAACTTACGTCCCCTCGATGCAGCATGCATAGCACCGTTATAATGTAGTCAGGAATGCTGGGATACGAACCTGCAAGGACGAGAGGTTCTCAGCCCCATCTCCATTTGGTGAGTCTTAGCTGAGGACACACATCAAACGCCTTGGAGTCAACAAGACTTCTCAAAATGCTTCATTAACTCTGAGTCTTTGTACTTGCCCAGCTGAGTTTTAGCCACTCAAAGCTGAGAGAGAGGGACTGGAGTGGAAAGGGGAAGAAAATGTGTAGGACTGCAGACAGGGGCCCTAGCAGCAGGAACTTTTCCAGCATACATGATCTGACTCAGGACATTAGGAGTGAGCTTTAAAAAATCATATCACCAATATGCATGAATGTCATAGTGAGAAGCAGATCATTTTAGTAAATATTTTTTGGCATGTAACACACCAAACTCTCCCTCACCACCTGAAGAAGAAAAGAATTTTATTCATTAGGCTTAGTGGATGCTGGAACTTTTTCTTCTCTTTTTAGTAATCTGAAAGAAAAAAGGCAATAAGAATGAATAAATAAATAGGAAAAAAAAACCCAACAAACAATGTCTACCCTCTTAACTTGCAATGGCAATGTATGGTTTTTGCTTTGGGAAATATGCTTGCGCCCATACAGAGATCCCAAGGGTCCAAATCACTCCTTCTCCGCTTTTCAGTAGGCATCTCTGACCATAACTCATAGTGATTTATTTATCTTAGTGTGCCTTCTCAGGATCTTACTATTACTGCCTCAGGAAAAACAAGAAGTAAATCCTTTCTCCTCATGCCATGCCACTATGTCAGTGGTGTCATTCCCACTGGAGGTTTGGATTTAGGGTACTTCTTCTAGTGGAATTAAGTGTGTGCCCAGCACACAAACTTATCTCAGACTGAATCCTCCAAAATTAAAATATTTGATTGTTGTATTGTTCTCTTGCTCACTCTTCTAAAATGTTTCTAAGATTCATTAAGGGCTACTGTGCTGCTAGGGTGTTATCACATAGTGGCTATTACTGAAACTTGGTGGGATGATTCCAGTGACTGGAAGGGATAGATGGGAAGGACAGGCAAGGGAGGAGGGGAGGAGGTATTGCTCTCTGTATCAGTGACCAGCTGGAATCAGTGGATCCACCTGGGGAAGGATGAAGAGCTGGTTGAGAGCATATAGGTTAAAATTAAAGGCAAGACAGGGGAAGGAGATGTTACTGTAGGGGTCTGCTACAGGCCAGCTGACCAGCAGAGCCAAGCAGATGAGGCCCTCCACAGGCAAACAGAAGTAGCTTCCATATCAGAAGCCCTGGTCCTCATGGGGGATTTCAACCACCCTGACATCTGCTGGAAGGACAACACAGCAAGGCACCAGCTGTCCAGGATGTTCCTGGATTGCATAGATGACAACTTCCTCCTCCAAATGGTAGAGGAACCAACAAGAAAAGGTGCTATGCTGGACCTTGTTCTCACCAACAGGGAAGGGCTGGTAACCAACGTGAGGCTCAGAGACAGCCTTGGCTGCAGTGACCATGAAGCAGTTGAATTTAAGATCCTCAGGGCAGCCAGGAGGACATATTCTAAGCTTACGACCCTGGACTTCAGGCGTGCAGACTTTGATCACTTCAGGGATCTGCTGGCCAAAGTGTTGTGGGACGAAGCCCTAAAGGGAAGAGGGGCCCAGGACAGCTGGACTGTGTTCAAGGACCACCTCCTCTGTGTCCAGGAGCAAAGTATACCAACAAAGAGGAAAGCAGAGAAGACTGCTAGGAGGCCTGCCTGGATGAGCAGGGAGCTGCTGGGCACACTGTCACTTAAAAGGAAGCTCTACAAGGAGTGGAGGAAAGGACAGCTGGAATGGGGGCTATATAAAGAAGCTGCCCGAGCAGCAAGAGACCTGGTTAGGAAAGCCAAAGCACAGTTTGAATTGAATCTAGCCAGGGAGGTTAAAGGGAACACTAAGAATTTCTACAGGTATATTAATGGTAAAAGGAAGACTAGGGAAGGTGTGGAAGGAGTTCCCCTCAAAAAGGAAACAGGGAAACTGGTGAGAATTGACCTGGAAAAGGCTGAGGTTCTCAATGACTTCTTTACCTCAGTCTTCACTGCAAGGGCTCCAGCTGCACTCCTGGAATAACAGAAGATAATGACAGGAGCTGGAAGAAGGAACTGCCCATTGTGAGTGAAGATCAGGTTCGTGACCATCTGAAGAACCTGAATATGTTCAGGTGTGTGGCATACACCCATGGGTGTGTGGGATACACCCATGGGTGCTGAGAGAACTGGCAGATGAGGTTGCTAAACCCCTCTCTGTTATATTCCAAAAGTCATGGCAGTCTGGGGAGGACCCCAGCAACTGGAAAAAGGGAAACATAACCCCCATTTTCAAAAAGGGAAAGAAATATGACCCAGGGATCTGCAGGCCAGTCAGTCTCACCTCTCTGCCTGACAAGATCATGGAGCAGATCCTCCTGGAGGCACTATTGAGACAGAAGAATAGTGAAGAGGTGATTTGGTACAATCAACACAGCTTCACCAAGGGCAAATCCTGCCTGACAAACCTGGTGGCCATCTATGGCAAGGTCACAACGTTAATGGATGAAGGCCAAGCAACCTTTTTAACCTTGACCTGAGCAAAGCCTTCAACACTGTCCCACACCACATCCTGGTCTCTGAGCTGGTAAAATCTGGATTTGATGGGTGGATCATTCAGTAGATAAAGAACTGTTTTGACGGCTGCATCCAAAGAGTGGCTGTCAATGGGTCCATGTCTAAGTGGAGGCCAGTGACAAGTGGAGTCCCTCAGGGGTCAGTCCTGGGACCAGTCTTGTTCAACATCTTTGTTGGCGACATGGACAGTGGCATTGAGTGCACCCTCAGCAAGTTTACTGATGACACCAAGCTGTGTGGTGCAGCAGACACGCTGGAGGGAAGGGATGGCATCCAGAGGGACCTTGACAGGCTGGAGAGGTGGGCACAAGCCAACCTCATGAGGTTCAACAAGACAAAGTGCAAGGTCCTGCATCTGGGTTGAGGAAATCCCAAGCACAAATACAGGCTGGGCAGTGACTGCCTGGAGGCAGCCCTGAAGAAAAGGATTTGAGGATGCTGGTGGATGAGAAGCTCAACATGAGCCACCGGTGTGGACTTGCAGTTCAGAAAACCAATCACGTTCTGAGCTGCATCAAGACAAACATATCCAGCACGTCGAGGGAGGTGATTCTCCCCCTCTACTCAGCTCTGGTGGGACCCCACCTAGAGTACTGTGTCCAGTTCTGGAGCCCCTATTACAAGAGGGATCTGGACATGCTGGAATGTGTCCAGAGAAGGGCCACCAGGATGATCAGAGGGCTGGAGCACCTCTTCTATGAGGAGAGACTGAAAGAGTTGGGGCTGTTCAGTCTCGAGAAGAGAAGGCTCCGAAGTGACCTTATTGTGGCCTTCCAGTATCTGAAGGGGGCCTACAAGAAAGCTGGGGAGGGACTTTTTAGGATGTCAGGCAATGATAGGACTAGGGGGAATGGAACAAAAATAGAAATGGCTCTGGGCAGCCTGATCTAGTGTGAGGTGTCCCTGCCCATGGCAGGGGCTGGAACTAGATGATCCTCGATGTCCCTTCCAACCCTAACAATTCTATGATGCTATATTTGTATGTAGATGAGGAATTGCTAGGGACATCTACCATCAACAAGGATTGACGCCTGTTACAGGGAAACATATTGACTTAGAATTTTTATATAGGCTTCTAGCATAATTTGTAAGTGTAGAGTTGTAATTTTTTCAGGAATTTCATTAATTAGGTGGAAATTACAGTACAAAATGTTGGTGTAATGGTTTCCAGAGGAAGTCTGCCTCTGCAACAAGTGTTCCCACAAACATTTTAGTACATATGAGTCATGCTGAAGGCTGATCTTGTTAGCCTCTTTGTAAGAGCCCACTGATTTAGCGTGGCTCACTGCTTGGGTGCTGAAATGAGGGTATCACTTGAAAACTTCCCTTGACTAAGTTCTGTTAGCTTCTGTGAATCTTAAGTGCCCAACTACATAAACATACTTTTTGGGTTTCAGTGGCTGTTCTCCATTTTAGTGAATATCTTCCTTTGTGTTTTATATTCTGTCCCTAGGACCAGCAAAGGTGTTTAGAGGGCTTTATTTAATGTCACAAATGCCTCTATTCTTGAAACTGTCCTTAGAAGATCCTCAGAAGACTTGCTCACCAAAAATCGATTTAGCTAAGGTCTTTGGGATGGTGTTGATAGTCCAGTACAATGTTTTCTTAGCCAATGAGGCAATGAATAAACTAGCTAGACTTGGCATGGTCTACACAGGAGTGGCACAACTCTCACATGACAGATCAGAGTGGTTAAAAACAGGAAGGATGACTTCCATTTTTAAATCCTGAGGTACTATATAAACACTAGCACATAGGAATGTTTATATAGTTAGCTAGCACTGATCAGTGCAGTTAATTAATGCAACTGGCATTATGTCACAAGTTGGTAATTGACCATTGTTGTGCTCTTTATATTCATTCTTTCACAATGAATCAGCACAAATTATGAGAGATCCATGAGTAGAAATTCATACTTCTGTTGTGGCAAAACAAAACTTACATGCTGGATTGTTTGCTCTCTAAATCATAAACAGGACTGGAGGCAAAGAACAAATTATAATTCCTGGTTCTGGGCTCTACTGTACAACTTCTTAAGATCAGTCAATAATGAAATCAATTCAAATTTAATCTTATAAAAAATTAAATTTTTTGGTTGAAAATATGTGTAGTATTTTTTAAAATTCAGTAATGAGGGCAAGAAGTCTAGTGGAGAAGGAGAAAACAAGAGACCAACCATCCTCTTCTAAGGGAATAAATTCAAAAGAAGGTAAGAGAGAAATTTATATTAGGTTCATCGTTAATTTGAATGAGTAAAATGTTAAAGAAAAAGGATTCCCACAAAATATTTGAGATTTGCTTACTGCTGACTTACATGAACTTTATAGGTTAGGAACTGATTTTCAATGGCGTTAAATGTCCAAATAACGAGATGGTGAATTGCAGCAGTGCCCTGACGTCTGTTAGAAGACTCCCACAAGCCTCCACAGTCTGACTTCAGCACTCCTTGGAGCATGTTGTTGAGTTGATGCCTTTTCACTGACCTTGACATGGTCTGTTCATCATGAGTGGTTTGCTCTTGGCTTTCCTGAGTATCCAAACATTTCATGCTTATGCCATTTGGTAAGTAGAAACAAGTCTCTGAAACATCTAATGGCTGTTTTCCTGGATAAGACTGGTCACATGCTTCAGCATAAGCATGTGCTTTGATATTCACCTGAACCAGTGTCTACACTAATCATTTGGGCAACCTCTACTTTAGTCTGCTGGCTTTGGTCAACCATGGCTCTTTGTAGTCTGTAAGAAGGTGGCTAGCCTGTACAAATGCAGTTTTCTAGTGCTAGGTCTCAAGCTGGTGGTATCTTATGGTAGTAGATGAGGAAGCGAGAGCAAAGACACATGAGATACTCTGCATAAAGTCACTCAGTGTTTCAATGCAGGTCTCCCAAATAGTATCAGTCCCTTCTCCATGCATCAGGACAGAGTTGCTCCCAAATACATTCAGGGATCTTTACAGACAAATTCATAATATAGCAGAATTTATGTGTGGATGAACGAAAGAGAAAGAAGAAGCAAGAAGTAGCATGTTGAAAAGAAAGCAGAAGTGCTGACTTGGACACATCAAGAATTCTTGGAAGCTCAGGGTTTGATGCTCTCTCAGTTAAGAATAGACATCATCATCTCCTTAATGGACGACAGCAATAACTGTTTTGAAATTGTAAGTCTAAATATCAACAAGTAGAGTGTTTATATATACCTTCTAGCACTTGAAGTTTTTAGAACAGAGTGGTAAGCTTATTATGAGGGTTGTTCTTTTGAAAGAGAGGCTAAGTTCAGATGACATATAACTGATGATTTTATGTAAAGGAGTATTAAGTAATTGCCCTTAACTAATAAACAGTATGGCGAACAGGTATTAGTAAAAATACTAGTAACCCTTTATTAATATGAAAATTGCCAAAACTCATTAAATAGGATTGTTGTACGGTTGGACTATATATTTACAATGGGAATATACAGTCCTTGGGCAAAATACAAACAATTCTGTGCAAATTAGAAGGTAATAACTTGCAAAGAGAAAGTCCCTGGGAGCAAATAGCGCTCAATTACAGTGGAGGGGCAAACTCAATAAGGACCCTTATGCCAAAAAGGGCAATGAATTAATACTCACACCTGGTTCAACCCAAGTGGGGGATGCTGCTGCTGCTGCTATGTTAGCTATGAGGCTTTGGGACACTCTCATACGGTGCTGGCATGGCAGATTGCTGTCAAGGAGGGTTTGCCATGTTGTCCCAGGCTGATCTGGCTTCAGCGGATGGCAGGTGGTTAACGACACTTCTCGTGACAGGTGCTTGCTTGGTTTTTGGGTAAACTGAGGCACGGCACGATTCCAGTGGCAAGGGGAAGCAGGCTAAGCAGATCTGGCTTCTAGGCTTGTGGCTTCTCTGGCTTGCTGTATGTGGGCTCATGGCTTTATCCCAGGCTCTGGACCTGGGAGGCAGAGCAGGGCAACTCAAGGCAGCTTCTACAAGACGGGTCCAAATAGGTTCAAGAGCAAAGGCTTGAAGCAAGGCAAAGGTGACTACCAAGTCAGCCTGTATATGTACCTGGCCAGAGATTGATTGGGCCAATGGAGCAACTGAAGCTAATGTAGCTGCCCAATGGAAAGGTGTTCTGCCAGGCTATAACCGTAAAAGGCAGAAGCAAAGGCCTTGTTTCTGGGGGAGCAGTGGTCAGCATACGTGCTCTTATCCCAGGTAAACAACTAGTTTACCAGACAGGCAGGGGTCCTGTCCCCTTTGTTCTTTTTCCCAAGTTGCCCTGTCTTTCTGCAGGAAGGAGGGGAGAGAGAGGGAGCATGTCTAGACATCTTAAGGCCTGTCTGGCCTGGGCCATGTCATGGCCCTACCATGACATTTTAACAGGAAATATGAATATTGTTGTTTTCTACTAGTTAAAAAATGGGGATGGAAGAAAGAAGAAAAATACAAAATTTGTCTGTGTCAAAACTCAATCAAACTGATCTATCTTCTGATATCCAAAGCTTATAGCTGCTGTTTAGTTTTATTTTCATTCCCAATTTTGCCTCATCAGGACAAGGAAATGCTAATAAAGTAAAAGTAAACCTACAATTTTATGGCCTGGCTTCAAGATTTGTAGATCTTATAAATTTATCTGTTACTGTAACATTTAAGGTTTCTTTGCTGATGCAAAGGACTTACTTGGTTAAGAAAAAGACACCAGTTCAGGACTTTTATCCTTCACCACTACTTCTGAGTTTGAATAGTGACCCAAAGTGCTGTCAAAGTTTACAGATACTCTATCAACTTAGAATATGGAGGATGTGTAATTTGAAATGCAGCTGCTCCCCAGAGTGACCTATGAGAAAGTGATGCTTTTTATCTATCAGCTGTGCAAGTGAGTTCTCTCATACACAGAGATAAGAGAGACATGTTATTTCTATGGTCAAAAATGTATATTTTATGCTAACTGCCATTTTTTCATAGTGTTATATGTCTTTAGGATTGTGTATAAGAGGAACACATAGTCTCATTTACCATGGCAATTATAACAATAGAAAGACACTGGGTCATCATAAAGCGTGACTGAACTTTGAAGTAGACAATGTATGCTTTCATTTAAAGCCATCACTCTGTGCACTCCAGTGGCAGGCCAGCCTCTCTCTGCTGGGGATCACACCATTTCCACAGGTGGGCACATGAAAGAGTCATAGAATCATATAATTACATAATTGTTTGGGTTGGAAGGGACCTTAGAGATCAGTTAGAACCAATCCCCACCGCCATGGGCAGGGACACCTTCCACTAGACCAGGTTGGTCAGCACCCCAACCTACTTGGCCTTAAACACCCACAGAATGGGGGCATCCATGAACTTCCTGGACAACTTGTTCCAGTGTCTCACCACTCTTATTGTAAAGAATGTATTCCTAATATCTAGTCTAAATCTGCCCTCCTCAAGCTTCAATCCATTCACTCTTGTCCTGTCACAACAAGCCCTTGTATAAAGTCCCTTCCTGACTTTCTTGTAAGGCCCCTTTCAGTACTGGAAGGCCACTGTAAGGTCTCTCTTCAGTCTTTTTTACTCCAGTCTGAACTGCCCCAACTCTTATAGCCTGTCCTCATAGGAGAGGTGCTTTAGCCCTCTGATCTTTTTTCATAGAATCGTAGAATTATAGAATCAGTCAGGGTTGGAAGGGACCACAAGGATCACCTTGTTCAAACCCCCCTGTCATGGGCAGGGACACCTCACACTAGATCAGGCTGGCCAGAGCCTCATCCAGCCTGGCCTTAAACACCTCCAGGGGTGGGGCCCCAACCCCCTCTCTGGACAACCATTCCAGGCTCTCACCACTCTCATGGGGAAGAACTTCTTCCTCATGTCCAGCCTGAATCTCCCCACTTCCAGCTTTATTCCATTCCCCCCAGTCCTATCACTACCTGATATCCTAAAAAGTCCCTCCCCAGCTTTCTTGTAGGCCCCCTTCAGATATTGAAAAGCCACAATAAGGTCAACTCAGAGCCTTCTCTTCTCGAGACTGAACAGCCCCAACTCTTTCAGTCTGTCCTCATAGGAGAGGTGCTCCAGCCCTCTGATCATCCTGGTGACCCTCCTCTGGACACGTTCCAGCATGTCCATATCCCTCTTGTAATAGGGGCTCCAGAACTGGATGCAGTACTCCAGGTGGAGTCTCACCAGAGCTGAGTAGAGGGGGAGAATCACCTCCCTTGACCTGCTGGCCACACTTGTCCTGATGCAGCCCAGGATCTGGTTGGCTTTCTGGGCTGCAAGTGCACATTGACAGCTCATGTTGAGCTTCTCATCCACCAGCACCCCCAAGTCCCTCTCCTCAGGGCTGCTTTCCAGCCAGTCACTGCCCAGCCTGTATTTGTGCTTGGGATTGCCTCGACCCAGCTGCAGGACCCTGCACTTGGTCTTGTTGAACCTCATGAGGTTGGCTTGTGCCCACCTCTCCAGCCTGTCAAGGTCCCTCTGGATGCCATCCCTTCCCTCCAGCGTGTCTGCTGCACCACACAGCTTGGTGTCATCAGCAAACTTGCTGTGGGTGCACTCAATGCCACTGTCCATGTCACCAACAAAGATGTTGAACAAGACTGGTCCCAGGACTGATCCCTGAGGGACTCCACTTGTCACTGGCCTCCACTGGGACATGGACCCACTGACAGCCACTCGTTGGGTGCAGCCATCAAGCCAGTTCTTTCTCCATCTCGTGGTCCACCCATTAAACCCATGTTTCACCAGTTTGGAGACCAGGATGTGGTGTGGGACAGTGTCGAAGGCTTTGCTCAGGTCCAGGTAAATGACATCAGTTGCTCGCCCCTCATCTATTAATGTTGTGACCTGTTCATAGAAGACCACCAGGTTTGTCAGGCAGGATTTGCCCTTGGTGAAGCCATGCTGACTGTACCCAATCACCTCTTCACTATTATTCTGTCTCAGTAGTGCCTCCAGGAGAATCTGCTCCATGATCTTACCAGGCACAGAGGTGAGACTGACTGGCCTGTAGTTCCCTGGTTCTTCCTTCTTCCCCTTTTTGAAAATGGGAGTAATGTTTCCCCTTTTCCAGTCAGTGGGGACTTCCCCAGACTGCCAGGACTTTTGGAATATAATAGAGAGGGGTTTAGCAACCTCATCTGCCAGTTCTCTCAGTACCTGTGGGTGTATCCCGTCGGGTCCCATGGACTTGAACACTTTCAGGTTCTTCAGGTGATCACGAACCTGATCTTCACTTATGATGGGCAGTTCTTCCTTCTGGTTCTTGCCATTAGCTTCCATGACTATTCCAGGAGTGTGGCTGGAGGCCCTTGCAGTGAAGACTGAGGTAAAGAAGTCATTGAGAACCTCAGCCTTTTCCAGGTCACTTGTGACCATTTCACCTGTTTCCTTTCTGAGGGGGCCCACACCTTCCCTAGTCTTCTTTTTACCATTAATATACCTGTAGAAATTCTTAGTGTTCCCTTTGACCTCCCTGGCTAGATTCACTTCAAACTGTGCTTTGGCTTTCCTAATCAGGTCTCTTGCTGCTTGGAAGCTTCCTTATATACCCCCATTCCAGCTGTCCTTTCCTCCACTCCTTGTAGAGCTTCCTTTTAAGTGATAGTGTGTCCAGCAGCTCCTTGCTCATCCAGGCAGGCCTCCTAGCATTCTTCCCTGCTTTCCTCTTTGTTGCTATACATTGCTCCTGGACACAGAGGAGGTGGTCCTTGAATACTGACCAGCTGTCCTGGGCCCCTCTTCCCTCTAGGGCTTTGTCCCACAACACTTTGGCCAGCAGATCCCTGAAGTGATCAAAGTCTGCACGCCTGAAGTCCAGGGTCGTAAGCTTAGACTACGTCCTCCTGGCTGCCCTGAGGATCTTAAATTCAACTGCTTCATGGTCACTGCAGCCAAGGCTGTCTCTGAGCCTCACGTTGGTTACCAGCCCTTCCCTGTTGGTGAGAACAAGGTCCAGCATAGCACCTTTTCTTGTTGGTTCCTCTACCATTTGGAGGAGGAAGTTGTCATCTATGCAATCCAGGAACATCCTGGATTGCTGGTGCCTTGCTGTGTTGTCCCTCCAGCAGATGTCAGGGTGGTTGAAATCACCCATGAGGACCAGGGCTTGTGACCTGGAAGCCACTTCTGTTTGCCTGTGGAGGGCCTCATCTGCTTGGCTCTGCTGGTCAGATGGCCTGTAGCAGACCCCTACAGTAACATCTCCTTCCCCTGTCTTGCCTTTAATTTTAACCCATACACTCTCAACCAGCTCTTCATCCTTCCCCAGGTGGAGCTCCACTGATTCCAGCTGGTCACTGACATAGAGGGCAACACCTCCTCCTCTCCTTCTCTGCCTGTCCTTCCTAGAGAGCTTGTACTCATCTATCCCTACATTCCAGTCATGGGTATCATCCCACCAGGTTTCAGTAACAGCCACTATGTCATGACATCCCAGCAGCACTGTGGCCCTTAATTCATCCTCTTTGTTGCCCAAGCTGTGTGCATTTGCCTAGAGGCACTTCAGCTGGGCTGGCCCTGTCCTCCTCTTGTGCCAGCTCCCCTTGATTTCCACAGAGTGTCCTAGTGCATCATTTGTGGCTTGTCTCAAGGCAGCAATTGAGAGCCCTCACTAGCTCTCCATCCCTCTGCCTCTGGTGAGCTGCCCCACTGTTTGTCACTGGCCAGCAGGAGACTATTAACCCCTTCCCCCTTCAAATCTAGTTTAAAGCCCTATCAATGAGCCCTGCCAATTCCTGCCCCAGGATCCTTTTCCCCCTCTGGGACAAGTGCATCCCATTAGTTGTTTGCAGCTCTGGTGCCTTGTAAACCGAGTTGTGATTGTAGAACCCAAAGCCCTGTCGATGACACCAGCCCTTGAGCCATGAATTGACCTCTTGGCTCTTCCTATATATTCCCTTATCCATCACTGATGTTAGAGGGATAGAGGAGAACACAACTTGTGCTCCTGATCCCTTTAGAAGTTGCCCTAAGGTTCTGAAGTCTCTTTTAATTGATTGTGAGCCTCTTATTGATACATCGTCACTACCCACTTGAAAGACCAGAAGTGGGTAGTAGTCTGAAGGACTCACAATATTGGGAACTTTACCTACAAAGTCCCTTACCTGGGCACCAGGGAGGCAGCAGACCTCTCTATGAAGTGGGTTTGGTCTGCATATTGGGCCCTCTGCTCCCTACAGTAGGGAGTCTCCTATAACGATGACCCTACGAGGTTTCTTTACAGGATTCGTTTTCATGGCTGGACTGTGGCAACCTATCCTTGGTGCAGCTTCTGACCTTCTTGAGTCCTCATCCTTACCTACGACCTGTTCCTCCTGCAGAGCCTCATACCTATTCTGCAAGTGCACTGTAGGTAGCGTGCTGCTTCAAGTAGCACACTTGCTCTGTTTGCATTTGTTCCATTGGGCAGAGACCTGTTCCCGTTGGCCCTGCTCATGTGGCTCTCCTCTGGACTGTTAGAGCAGTTTGGTGTCCTTCTTACTCTGGGTGTACCAGAACTTGAAACAGTACTGAAAGTGGGGTCTCACAAGGGCAGAACGGAGGGGGAGAATCATCTCTCTTGGCCTACTGGTCACACTTCCCTTGATGCAGCCCAGGATACAGTTGGCCTTCTGGTCTGCAAGTGCACATTGCCAGCTTATGTCGAGTTTTTCATCAGCTGACACCCCTAAATCCTCCTCAAAACTGCTCTCAAACCACTCCTCATTCAGCCTATATTCGTGCTTGGGATTGCCCTGATCCAGGTGCAGGACCTTACCCTTGGCCTCTCCAAGTCACTCTGGGTGGCATCCCTTCTTTCCAGCATGTCAACTCAAACAAAAATGTCTCCTCCATGATTTTAAGGCCAGTGAGACTCTGGTTATCTTTCTTGAGTATGGAGTTATGTTCTGCAGAAGGAACAAGTGAAACCTATGTCTTTCTCAGTTTTCAAAATGTCTTTTAAAGAACTTGTCTGTTATCTGTTAGAAATAGAAATTTGCTAAAATTCCACAATGAAACGGTACTTTGTGATTTGGGAGAACACCCTTAAATAGTAATTCCTACATTAATTGGAAGTTCTTGCAATTGACAATGGCTGTTGGTAATTTGTCTTTAAAAAAGGTTATTTGACAAACTTGAGTCAACTGCATTTTGTGGTTATTGATTGGTGTTGGTCTATATTAAAGGACCTGTTTGATTTGAAATTGAAGACTGCTTTGTATATGGGTGATACTGCAGACAGCAGAATGTTACCCATAAATATATATGCATATATCCTCAAAGCTGACTGAAACGAAAATCCTGAATTTGACTATTATAAAAATATGGCAATGAACATCACGTCTTTCCTTTTTATGACAGAAGTGTGATCTCACTTCCACAGTTTACAAAGAGTATGTCCTTTAGGGTACATAGGATTTCTACCAGTAAAAAAGAAATTAAAACTCCCAGATCTGATACCTTGAATGGCTGAAAGATTTCTACCCTATTCCAAACACAGACTCATTTAAATGACTTACTTTCTGCTCTCTGTCATGAGAGAGGACAATTTAAGTCTGCTTTACTTGCAGAACCTTTCCAGAAAGGTCCAGAAAAAAACTTTTTCTCCACTTCTGAGCTTCTCCATCTTTATTTCATGTATTTTGTTACATGAAGACAGTGAAAACTGTTCTTTGTAATTAGTACAAGATGAAAATTTAAAGGAAGTGTAAGCTATCAGCAAGTTTTCACTATTAAACCCAAAACCCCACAAACAAACAAACAAATAAAAACCAACAATAAAAAAAGATATTAAATGTTTTATTTAGGAGCTAATGGAAGATACATCATACTTTACAGAGAAAATCCCCTCCCATTTTTGTTTTTTTTTTGTCTGCTGCATGAAGGTTGTTTTTTTTTGTTTTGTTTTGTTTTGTGTCTGTAACAGTGTGAGAGCTGAAATCCCCGTCCCACACCGACAATAACCAAGCTAGATAAGGAAAGCTGTATTTACAAGCAAAACTACAATCTATGATCAATGCAATGAATATGTACAAATATACACTATTCACAACATTTACAAATATACACTATTCACAACATTTACAAATGTGTACAATCAACAGAAAAGCACAACCAAGCCCCCTTTGCTTCCCCCAAGGGGCCTTCCCCAAGGGACCTTCACCCCAGCCAGAACGACTCCCCCCAGACCTCTATGGCAGAAGGCAGAGAGTCAAGAAGCAGAGAGGCTGTTAGACTTAGCTTGTCAAGGTCAGTATGTTATCTTCAGCCAGAAAAGAAGAAACAAGCAGACAGATGCCAAGCAAGCTGAGACCCAGACTGCCCTACTCCCTAACCTTGTTTTGAGTAGAGATTCTTAAACACTTCTATCTCTCCAATGGAAGTGTTTAGAATAATCATTATTTTGCTTTCTTATACTCAATAGTGGCTTATTTACATTCTTTCACTTTCTCTGCTTGAACTTTGTGAAGAAAAATTAAAAAGACAGTCTTAAAGCCATCACAGTGTCATTTTCTTCATTGAAGGTATCAGAGCTCAGTGGAAGGATTCAGTGAAGCATGGGGTTGCTCCAGTGCTACCTCTCCATTTCCAGGTAGGCATGTGGCCAGTCACTGCAGGCTGCATCCTCAGTGAATCACTTCTGCCCACTGAACTATGTTGGTACAGCCAGACCACTGCTAACTCATGGGAGAAAAAAAATGGTTGTAATTTTGAATTCATTGCTATTAGTGAAACAACAACCTTTACAGACGCAGGAAAATGTTTGATCCCGTCAGGAGACAAGAAGTGTCTCTGCATTCAAAGCACAGCTATCCTCTCATCGTTATATTTCTAAAACATTTGCCTCTGTTAACACCTACTCTGATTTGCACACTGACTTAGACTAACTGACCCTTGCAGCTTGTGCAACTGAGCAGTGAAACTTTGGTGATTCAGCTTACTGGCCACAAGATCCCTATAGCACCTTGGGCACTGTGGAGGCCTCCAGGAAGACACATATGAACTGGTATGGAGATACTTTGTTCCTGTGCCTGGGTATCCAACATCACAAAGAGATCGAGATCTTCCCTTGTGCATAAAAAATAGTGCACAGCAACCCACAGGCACACACAGCAAGTTTTGTCTGTCATTGTGTCACAGGAAGAACGCTACCTACTCTTGAGTGCCATCTACTGGTACTTTCCCTACATCATAAACAAAGTAGTACAGGCACTTTTGTATTAGGTCTTTTGTAATAGATTTTACTACCAGCTTTGGTGGTAGGAATTACTTTATCCAGGATTATAGGGGAAATTCTTCACCACTAAGGAGGACCCTTGCCTCTACTACTGCATCTAGGACTCAGATCCCACAGAGACCTGCACCCAGATCACATACTTAGAAAGGCTTACGAAGCTCGCTGATTCTCAGATAAATACCATATGTATCTCATATATATGTTCCTGTAAAGATAGGTGTTTGCAAAATTGTTTGTAGATGTTTAAGTCTTACAGTGACATTTAGGGGTTTGATTCATGTGCCTTCTGAATATAAGGAGTTAAAAATTATCTTTATGAACTCACTTTTTCTCGCAGATGGAAGAAGAGATGGTATAAAGCATGATATATTCTTGCCTTTTTTTTTAAATTCAGTTAGCTTTGTCAAGTGGTGAGTTTATTTTTACATCAGCATTTATTTACCATTAGAAACCACAGACAAAGAAATAAGGATTGCATATAATATGAAAAGTGGACTCCTGTAGTTGACTGCAGTCCAGGTATCCTTCTGAAGCTGTTTCACTTAAACCATACAAGCACACTGAAACAGAGGAGAGCATTGTTTATGTCACTGATGAATTGTCCAAAAATTCTATTTTATCTCTGACATCCAAATGATTGATGAATTTGAATCCAGCATGTCATGGAAAACAGGGACATACCTGGAATGTGACAAAATAATGTGATTTAATTTTTGCTCTCTCTTTTGCTGCTCCTAGGCAAAACCTCTATTAGATGGTTCTCTGCCCCTTCCAGTGGTGAGATCTAAATTTTTCTTTGCAGGTTTGAGTGTGAGTGGAGCCGTTGTATTGCTCTCATGCATTGCCATCTGCTGATAGCAGCTGAAATTGCAGCTTCTCAGGAGATCCTGGCTTGGTGTTTCTCACAGCAAATTGTAATCTAAACAGTTTAACAAAACCTTTGACTGTCTGTCTATCTATCTATAAGCTAGAGATGTGACATATCATTCATCAACAGCTCAGAAGGCCATCAGTATCCTTGGCTGCATCAAAAGAAGTGTGCCCAGCAGGACAAGGGAGGCGATTCTGCCCATCTACTCTGTTCTTGTGAGACCTCACCCAGAGTACTATGTCAGTTCCGGTGCCCGCAGAATAAGGACAACAAACTGATGTATCAGGTCCAGAGGAGGGCCACAAAGATGATCAGAGGGCTGGTGCACCTTCTCTATAGGGATGGGCTGCAAGAGTTGGGCGTGTTCACCTTGGAGAAGAGAAAGGTCCAGGGAGACTTCATTGTGGCCCTCAGCTACCTGAAGGGGGATTAAAAAAAAGCTAAGGAGGGACTTTTTACAAGGCCTTGTAGTAATAGAACAATTCTATGATTCTATGACAAGGGGGAATATCTTTAAGCGTTAAGAGGGTAGATTTAGATTGGTTATTAGGAAGAAATTCTTTTCAGTGAGATTGGTGAGACACAGGAAGAGGTTGGTCAGGAAACTTATGGTTGCCTGTGGTGAAGGCACCCTGTGTCCAGAATTATGCCCCCAAATACCAGCAAACTTATCCCAACATGTTTTGGTAAGTCCCCCCTTCCACCCTCCTTCCTGGAGTGGGGTACAAAGGCCCAGGTGCCAACCTGTCTCCTTAAGGGGTCAACAACTACATGCACCCATCGCATGGCCTGCTCATGCTCTTTCCATCTAAGGGCATAGTTCTAACTTTACGCTTTCTGTAGGCTAAAGCAGGTTGCTGACAAGTGTGCCCATTGGCCAGACCCAGCCTGGAGAGATCTGTAAGTATTACCTCACTTGTTTACCAGTTTACTCTCTCCTTTTGCTTTCTCTCACTTTGCTCGAGCTACATAAGCTCGCAGCGCCCCTAAGTCTTCTCACTCCCACACGCAAGCACATTAGAGGCCTCTGCAACATGGAAAGAAGCCAGCTCCCTGAGCTGCTCGAGGAACCAACAAAAGAGATCCCTTTGCTGAAGCTACAAAAGCCAGTGTTGTAAGCCCAGTTGCGTCTTTGAGAAGACTGGAACCATGAGGGTAAGTTTTAGCCCAGAAGGGGAGGGAATAGCCCAAAGCCCAGCGGTCCAGTATATCTGCTGCAACTATAAGCAGTTGACCAAGCAGCAACGCATTCTGCGTGACCCCTGCTGTTCACAGGAGATAAAGGAGCTACCCAGTGTTGCTGCTCCACAGCCCTGTGCCATCAGGATAACATAACCTGGGATTTCCCGAGAGAAAGAGAGAGACATCCTCTCCTTTGAGTCAAACCAAGGACTGAATCATAACCTTAAATGGGAAGCAATCGCCGAGATTGGCATAGTCAGCTCACTTCGAGCCAAGCAAGGGGGAATTGCCGCATAACTGCACTCCTTCCCCAAAGCCCATTTCTGGGATCAGAGACGACTGAGCCCACCCACTGGGAACTGTCACCTTGATCACGAGGGCCAACCCCGGACCGGCCCTGCCAGGCCAACTCTGTTCAGGGAGCCGCAGCAATCCTGCCAGCCCCCGATGGCTGCAGTTGCACTGTGGGACCACCCTGACAAGGGAAACCACCGACTGGTGGAAAGTCACCCCACCTGCGGAGGCTAGAGGAGAAAGAAAGTCACTGCCCAGAACAGGCCAGCCCCGGGTGGACAGACAACAAGAAGCCAGAGTAACCCAGCAACTTGCCTCGCTACAAAGAAAGACACAGTGTATCTTTTCACATGTGCAACACTCAGTAACAGTCAGTTCAAAGCACCCACGCCTAGCCACGTGATACTCCAGCTTGAATTGCCTCTGAATAGCATTGTAAATTTGTCTGCACGTAGTTGCATTTGCCAAGAATCTTGTTGAGTATCCATCTGGTTGACAAGCAGTGGAACTTCACCCTTCATTCCCTTAATTAGAAATTAATTATGTAAATATTCTAATTGGTTCAAATTGTAAATACTAAACCAGTTATGGAATATATTTTCACAACTGTGCATTAGAATCAATGTAGAAATGTGATTAATTGGTTATTAATAATTTTAATAATTAATAAACAATAATTTTCATTATACATATTTCATAATTCATAAATTAATAACCATCCTCCTCCGAATCACCACAGTGACCCCTATTTGGAAGTGTTCAGGGCAGGGTGAGATGTGGCCTTGAGCAACCTGGTCTACTGGAAGGTGTCCCCACACGTCAAGGGGGTTTGAACTAGCTGATCTTCAGGGTCCCCACCAACCCAAACCATTCTATGGTTCTGTGGTAAGACTGACTACGTTTATAGCTTTGTATATTTTCACAAACTAAGCGATATGTTTTGAAGATTTACAAAAGCTGTTTCTTGACATATTTTATTATTGTGATAGCCAGAGTGACAGAAAAGATACCTTTCCCTACTTCTGCAGAATTTAGGAGTATTAATTAAGTCAGTTAACATAATTTGACAAATATGCATATATCTATGTGGGTATATGAAATTAATGTGTGAGTGTTGTCTCACACAGTAAAAGGAAATTCATGTTAATAAAACCGCCATATTCTTTCCCAGTGGCCTTCTGTGTTAGGCACAGAAAGTGGATACCGAAATGTGCAAGACATTTAAGAAACATTACGAGGGAAAGAAAAGAAAGCTTTTTCTGAGCAGTCGTCAGCTGCCTTCCTTTGTCTTGGGGATGGCTGGAAGGCTAATCCAGGGTTTGGAGTACCAGGAGCTTCTCCAATATTAAGCAGTTGATTACGGCATCTTACCACAGTGGTGCTGGAGTTCTCTCTGCTCTAGGAATATGAAGGTATAGTTTCCCCAAAGATCTTCCCTCAATAAATGATGACACAATGCTGCTGTGCTCAACAACAAGGACAAGAA